>NC_083566.1:19889614-21139614 GCF_019925205.1 Metopolophium dirhodum
TAATATATTTTGATACTTTCAAGTTTCAGTTCAGAGTGAGATGAAGATGGATAAAGATAGTTTCTTCGGCGACGGCGGCATTCTAGCTAGGTTTCACCGGAAGAGTCGATGCTTACGCGTAAGTTTGTTTTCATATTATTACTATTTTACATTTACTTTTTAGGCTTAAATTAAATATTTATTGCCACGGACAATCTGTTAACTGGGTTACGTAGAAGCATTTATAAGTTTAATCCCAAAAGCGCAATGTATAAAACCTAACCCGTGTGGCCGCGTGACATAAAATAGGAATTATTCTTGTCTTTTTAAATAATTTTTTCGAAAAATATATGTACCATGTATAGCTCATACAATTATGAATTTATAGTTGATAGAAATGCGGATGTTTTACTTCATAGATATTTTTTTATTGAAATCGTGTAAATAATTTGATTAAACCATCAGGTAGGTAACCTAACCTACTCATCGCTAGTATACATTTTTTTATATTACCTGTAAAATCACCAACACAAGGTGCAGACTGAATTTAAAAAATTAAAAACATAAAATAAAATATAAAATAATGTTGTAGTAGAAGCTGGAAACTGTAGTTTATTCTAATTTATAATCCAATTAATGTAACCGAGAATGTAACTATTAAATTCATCATTGAATTCAGAGATCACTTTGGGATAAATGCCAAACATATAAATGTAAATGTAAATTAAAAATAATTAAAAAACATTTTGTGAAAGGAACAAGATTACTGCTATATTTAAGTTTTAATTATTATTAACAAATAAATACAAATAATAGATAATTTAATAGCTTTTTACTATTAACATATTCAGCGTAAATATAGTTTCTGATCGACTTACGTATAAATAAGTACCTTCTATAAAATAATTATTCATATCAAATAATCCTAACAATTTAATGCAAGGATTCTCATAAATTGATCTGACAGCAGCCTTAAAACACCAAAAATATATTTACACAGACCACAAAAAAAAATAATTGAAAATACTAAAAAAATAAAGAACACATCATTATAAAATTAATACAGTCATAGATTCGCTCAGAATCTAAAATTATAGACTTAGAGTTTTAGAAATATAGTTGGTATTATGGTATTTGATGAATTTACTGTATACGTTTATGGCTTTATGTTAACTCTAAAATCCAGTAATCACATTTTTATTTAATAATTCATAAAATACAATATACTCTTATAAAAAAATTCTTGTGCTTCTGATATCTATTCACCACCTTAATCAATAATTAAATTGATAAACTAAAATAATAATTTAAATAATACCTATATCATATTGTTATAATTCAAATTCAAAATTATAAACTATTTTGGTTTTATTGTCATATCAAATTTCAATAAACAAATTGTTCCTTAACACGGAACTCTTTGATATAAAAAGTTGCATTATATTATATCCGTGGATTCATCATATTGACGTACCTAGTATAATATCTATATCATTTATTTATTTATCTGTGGCAAATCTCAAAGTCGTTGCAGAAGACACAGTCGATTAAAAATTCTAAAATTTCAATAAGCAAAGAAGATATGAGCAAAAAACTTACTGCGTTTCGTATAATTTTATTTTTCATAAATCACAATATTCTAAGTTCTGGCTGTATTCTGGAGCGTTTCTTCATGGGCGTCGCAGTTCACACACGTCACGGATTCCGCCGAAAGAGTCGATAATAAAAGTAAGTTTGTTTTTATATTCTTTTGGGGCTTAAATTTACTTTTAAGACTTAAAATAAATATTTAATGTCACGAAAAATGTGCTATCCAAGTGTTGTATGCGCATATTTTAGTTCCGAACCAGAAATGTATAAAATACGCGAGATATAAACGTCGTCGTCGTTTTTCCAGTCCCTGTTCGTAGAATAATTATAATTAATAGGAGCTTACCTATATAAGGTACTTAATATATATATGTTCTGGTTTAATTTATAGAAACATATGTTATAGCTTATAACTGATAATAGTCATAAGATACAATTTTAATTAATAACTGGTAATTTTTTTTTCCAAATAAACGTTATTATAAGTTATAGGTAACTATTAATTTAGTGTCACATACTTAACTTCTATTGTTCACCTAATATCTATATTCTATATCATAGGGATTAGGGCCGTATAACCATGCACACATAAAAGTAATATTCACGGAATGGTCAACTGCTTAACCTGACGTGTGCGCACTTATGAATAACATACCTACTCATATACTCGTATAGGTATATAAATATACCTATATAAATAGTGTAATACTACATACACGAATGTGTTACCTATTATGTCCCTAAAAGTTCAATAGTTATTATTATATTTATTTATTTTTTACATATAAGTAGGTACATTACAAGACTAATTAAAATCACATTTATTTTTATTTTTTCGAACACAATGTTTCAAAAATTATTAATTAATATATAATTTGTTGGTATAGTATTAAATTAATTAGTGAAATAAAACAAACACACCTACTATAATTATTAGTAATAATAATATATCTATGTATAAATTATTAAAATACAAAACGAACAAACGAAAAACGATTTTGAGCAAAGACATCGTTAACTAAAAAATAATATTGAGATTAAAGTAATTTATTTTACTATTAGACATTAGCACCTACAATAGTAGGTTAAAGTCATTTTTGCCCAAATAATAACATTTGAAAGTGTCATCGTGTCTATAAATTATAATAATATACTCTAAAAGTTTCATAAATCCGCGAATACTTACTATTTTTAAATTACAACAAAATAACTAAAATCGTTATTTTTGGTTTTAATATGTAATTTCGTCCAAATTTTAACTTATAATATCTGTAAAAAGTAACTGTGTTTATAATAGATTATTTAGATTTTTCGGTTACAATATGAACCAGGAGCGGACTGGGCCGGCCGCGGCGGGATACTGGGAACTTTCCCGGTTGGCCGCTACTCAAAAATGATTTGTTATTGCTATATATTTATAATTATTATTAATATAGAAGATCGGTATAAATCGGTAGAAAATCGGTATAAATATTAATTATAAATGTTTTTTATTTTCATACCATGACGCGTGTGTGAAAAATTGTTTATATTAAGTGTTTAAGATGTTAATTTCGGTTCGGCTGATTGTGCACCTCTCTCACTCTTCAGCATCAATGCATCAGAAATTATTATTTATAATTAGGCCACGGATTTAAATATAAACTGCATTTTCTGAATTTTCTAAACATTGCTTTCCAAGCAAAGAATTCGTTTCATATATTATCAACGAATTGAAAAAATGAAATAAGAACATTTATATGGGTTGAAGTCAATATTATAAAAACTTATCAAAAAAAAATTAAATACAATTAAATAAAGGTAATTTTTTTAAATTATATCTCTATTTTTTTACGTACCCATTATGCTCGATACTATAACTTCGGTCTTCAGTTATAGAAAACAACACTTGCCAATATGGAATTACTGTCGAAGTTTTTTATTTTAAAATATTAAATAGCATCTGATTGACTGATGTCCTATAATGAAACTCAAAATATAACGAATACACTACCTATACACCTATCTAAATTATATTTTATATTCGTTTAAATTGGACTTTTAATTTTTCTGGACATTTTATTAAGCTACGAATTTATTTAGTTATTTTGTTATTTAGGTAATACATATTAATTAATAGGTATTTCTTAAATTTTTTTTATTATTTTATTCGAAACATTATTTTTAAATATTGGGATCAATAAAAGTATTTTTATTCAATTACTATTTTAGATCAATTAGAATTTGTTAATAAACCAAGTAATAAATGAATGGTTACCAAGTAAAAAAAAACCGTTATCTATATTATAAATTTGAATTCAATTTACCGCATTTGCGTCTAGTAGAAACAAATAAATGTTTTTTTGAAGATAATGTAAAAATATCCATCATCCATCGGTTAGGACCATATATATATTTTCTATGATTAGGACGGTGAGGTTATAATTATAAATAATCTATGGCAAATGACAATCGTCTGAGACGAACAGCGATTCCAATACGTACTCACATATTTCGTTCCATTCTGGTTATGAGCTAGGTGCCTATTTTTATAAATGTCATTAATCTCAATACTTCCAGACTGAACTTTTGGATCGGAGATATGAAGACGCGCGCTGCATTTTCCTTGGCGGAGATGCACAGCTCTGACACTAGACAATATTATACACTCGAAGGGAACGCGTTTCGCCGGAAGAATAAATAATTACGTAAGTTTTGTCCTTCTACTCTGTTGACGCGGTAGACTTAATGTAAATATTTATTGTCAGACAAACTTATATACTCGCTAGGCGTAGAGTAGTTTTTAAAATCCAGTTGTTATAGGTGTACAAAAATAAGGATATTATGAAAAATACCTTAAATTATAATACTTTGCCTACAACTGTTAATTTATTGTTATAGTAGAATAATTTTTAAAATTAGAAATCAATGATTAGGCAATGCTTTTATAAGTAGGAATAAGGTAGGTTTTTATACCTACCTAATAAAATAAGAAAATAGGTACATACTGATTAATGTTATTTAAATATGATTTGTAAGTACATAGCAGATTATACCTACCACTTGGTGACGATTATTTTTGTCTTATACGTTCTTCGTAATTCCGTTCCGTCACGATAGTTTTAGTTTTCGTTAAATGTGAAACATACATTTTCTACGCATACGGGATACGGGTATTAAACATTTGGGTTTTAAGAGAACACCTCAAACGTACGTTTTATTTTGGGGGTTTTACGGGATATACCTATAGGAAATTTTCTTCAAATGTTCACATTTCTAGGTTTATATAATATCTGTAGACTGTAACGCATAGGTCATTAGAATATTGTAGAACATTTTACTGCATAAGATGCGTGTTATTTCACAAATGGTATTCGTCAGTGAAAATTTTCAAACTGGGAATAATATTATATCATAAGCAGATTGAAATGTGTTAACGTTTCAGTGCTTCGAAGACTAAGTTTCGTAGTAGATTTTGATTCCGTCACGGGGTATGTATTTTCTTATTTCTCAGTAGGTTTTTTTTTTATTATTGTTAATTGATCAAAGGATGTATTGCCCGAAATTTTTCAATATTTGTATTGTAATTATACTGGTATAACACTATTCCGGCTATCAATAAAGTCGTGTTAAAAATTAGAAAATTGGGAGGTATGATATTTTTTTAAGTTATTCTTTCGAGTAGGGAATTCGCTCAATGATATTTAAATATTTTCACCGATAATCAAGTACGATGACTTGTAGGTAACTAGAGACTGGGTGAATAGGAATTAGGTAGTGTGTAATATGGCGAAGATAAGGAAATGGGTCAACAGGATTTCAGAATGTTTGGTGTATGAAAGGGAAAGATGAAAAAGAAATGTAAGGTTAGGGTAGGTAAGTGGAGTGAGGGTAGCAGATATTATGAGAATAATAAGTTAGGTGTTAAGGTACAAAAGAGGATAGAATAAGAAATTAATTAATTAAGGGTAGTGTAGGTTAGTGTACATATTGTAGTGAAAACAAGAGAGAATAGGTTTAGGTGGTTCGGTCACTGTATGATAAGAGATAGTGAGAGTGGCTATAGAAGTTAGTTAATTTAGGTGGGAAATGAAGGGCGAGAAGACTGAAGAAGAGATGGATAGACAGAATACCGATCATATGGAGGTGTGGAATGAGAGTGGCTGAACCTGTATATAGCTGTGAGAGACGGGGGAAGGAAAAGTGTAAAGGTAGAATAGTTATGTTAACAATGCCGAATATGTAGGAAAAAATCTTGAATTGCAAAGGCCACTAGCTTCAACTAACCATAGGTTTACCTAACTAACCTTATGACTCATTAGGACACTATTTGAATAAAAAGATCCTGAGTTGCAGGTAGCCGAACTTAAGTGTTTGATTATCAAGTTGATCCTCTGATTGTTGACACCATGGATAGTCCACGCCTATGTTAAATACATTTGAGGCCGCGTTCCCGGAGGGGAAGGCAATTGAGGCTCCTTTATATTGATAGTCGATACTCGATATGAGTATACTTTATTTGGCCTCAATTGTTCCCCTCGAAGGACGAAGACCGCTGATAAGACCATTATGTCCTATCCATATCTTTATTATCTATGATGGAGCCATACCCAGCTCACTCGTGTAAACTTGTTGCTGGTTGGGATGTCAGCGCACTATTTGTTTTCCATCTTTGACCCACGCGTAGCATACCAAATGTACGATTAAGAAAACACTAAAATGATTGTGCGTGGGTCGGAGAGAGAAATAAATGGTGCGCTAAAAATCTGACATCCTCTTAAGTGTTAAATATTTGCCTGCATGTATGCACTAAAAACAGGCAAATATATGCACTGAAATATTCAAAAATATTAAAAATAATAAAATATTCAAAAAAATACTGAATGAAAACGTTTTTATTAAAATTTTTTTAAATTAATAAATAATAATTCAAATTGGTTTACAAAAAAAATTCTTCATTTACACACTTGGTATGTAGGTAACGGATGAACCGAAAATATAAAAACATTTTAAGAAAATAAGCATAAATACGAAGAAATCATGAAAACATGCAATTATATTAACTAACCAGAAAAAAACGCATATTGGTAACGGTGTTGTAATAATAGGGATCCCCCCAAAAAAATACGTATTAATAGTTCAAACAAATCATAAAAGCCAACTGTAATAAATATTAATTTATGAAAAAGTATATTAAAAAGCATTATTATTATAAATGAAACAAAACTATCAATTATATATTTTTAGCTCCATAATTTCTGTTAAAATATTAGGAAAATGTATTAAGTACCGTATAAGTGCTAAATTTGAGTTATTACTTAAAATATTATATTCATAACAAATTATAATAGAAGGTTAGGTACTGTTATTCCACATACCTATATTATAGTTTAATTTAACTACAACATTCTAGTAGAGTCTGATAAAATTTGGTTCCACGACTTTGATCATACAAACTTTAAATACTAAACTATGGGTCTGAAATTTAGTTTATATAGTTCTAAATAATCCAAAACATATATTGCTTCAAAATATAAAAATAAAGTGTCTTGTATTGTAATAGGTAGGTAACTATCAAAAAAAAACTAAAAAAAATCATACTTGAAATCTATGTATAATATACATATATTGTAATAAACGTTCAAATGTTTACTTAGTACATTATAAAAAATTAACTTAAATTCATTATAATACATTATAACAGGTGTTCAAATAAACATTTCATACCACAAATGTTGTTAATTCACACAGTCTCTCTTCAATTTTAAATTTTTCTTCAAATTATCTACAAAACAAAAATGTTTAGTAAATTGGAAGACTTGATTAAGTATTTAATCATTTATCTAAAAGAGATGTGCCGGGTCGCCACATTACTATATCGAGGGGCCATGGTGCAAGTGTCGTCCATAAATATCATAACATATGTTATATTAGATACAAACTCTTGAATTAAGAGTTATGTTTGAAAATTAAATTAATTTCCTAAAAGGAAATGCCTCAAGGTTGCCTTAGTAGATCGAGGGACCGTTGTTAAAGTGCCGTCCACCAATAAAGTACCGGGAAAAAAACGAATAATTCAAATATAGAATGTACTTATATCATATACTTTTATCAAAGAATGATTGTGTTAGTCACAGTCTTGTAAATGATATTGTCTTATGTTTTCCCAATCTAATTATACAAAATACTGAAAATTAATAAAATCACAAATATTAGTACAATAGAGAGACTGTGCATTGATTTACAAATTTGTCTTAAATTTACTTTTTGATAGAGAATATTATGATGGTGGGCTGGGCTCTTAATATCAGAGTATGGGGGACAGGTCTGGGATTTCATATTATCATTAATAGAGACTCGTTAATCGCTTTTATGTGCTTCAAATTGTTTACACGAGTGAGCTGGGTATGGCTCCATCATAGATAATATAGATATAACATAATGGATAGGACATAATAGTCTTACCAGCGGTCTTCGAGGGGAACTAAGGTGTCAACAATCAAAGGATCAACTTAATCAATCACTTATAAGTTCGGCAACCTTCAACTCAGGATCTTTTATTCAAAGTGTCCTAATGTAATTAGTCATAAGAAGGCTAGTTTGGTACACCTAATGTTAGTTGAAGGTATGGTAATGATAGACGACTACAATCACTGGTCGTGAGCTTTGCGATGATCTTTTCCTACTAACTATAAAAGTATTCGATATTGTAAACATAACAATGAAAGAAAATATTTAAATATTATTAATTTGGTTATGTTAGGTTAGGTTAGGATAGGACAGTAAATTAGACGTTAACTAATTATTATAGTTTTTAACACGGTCTTAAAGACTGTCAGCTAGAGTTGTACCAGTATAGTTATTAAAAACTTAAATACAGCCAACATTAAATAATGATTTTTTTAACACAACAAATTATAAAATGTATTTTAAAATATAACAAAATATAATTTTTATAGGATTTTATAAGGTTTTCAATACTTATGAGCTTTTGTAAATAGAAAATGTATAAAATCAATAGTTTTAATTTAATATGTAGTATTGTGTTTTATTATCCTACTATCAGAGAACTCTCAGAGTTTTCTTTCCACATTTTTTTACATTGTATTAAATCTAATTTTTTTCCGCACATATTTACAAAGACTAAAACAGATATCTGACTATGTTTTTATTTGCATTTAGACTTTATAGTTTGTTATTTAATATTGACTGTAGAACCAGCTAAACACAATATTATTTTAAATTAAACATTATTTTATGTCCTTCATAAATTACAATCACATAATAGAAGTCCGTGCAGGACCTTTTTCTGATTTAATTTTTTTGCATCCTTTATAAATAAATTACATTCGTTTTTAAACATTTTCTAATACATATATTACGGTGATACACCTCTGATCATAATAACTGTTCGTATTATTATAAAGTAAACAATACCTAGTTTTTGGATTGTAGTTAATATGTATTGCAGTATTTAGCTTCAAGTGTATTCTTTTGTTTAGTGTTATTTCACACAGATTTCTCAAACAATTTTTTTTTCAATTCATTGAACTTTAGCGGGCGTGTCTGCGGGCGCCTACACCTCCTTTCAATTTTTTTTTTAGTACTGTAACTCTAGTTGAATATTTTGTATTGACTTGAAAATTGATAACTTGGTGCCCCATGAATAATCATTCTTTAATTAACTAAATATTTTGAATAGTTTTTTCTAAATTTTTTTCTAAATTTTTTTTTTGTTTTCTAAAATGCATTTGCCTGTGGGCGCCAACACCCTCTTTCAATTTTTATTTTTGTTATGTAACTCTAGTTTATTTTGTATTGACTTGAAAATTGATAACTTGGTGCCCCATGAATAATCATTCTTTAATGAACTAAATATGTAGAATAGTTTTTTCTAAATTTTTTTGAAAATTTTTTTTTTGTTTTCTAAAAATCGATTTGCCTGCGGGCGCTAACACCTCCCTTCATTTTTTTTTTTATGATTTTAACCCTAGCCAAATTTTTTAAACATTGACAATCTGTTACCCTTTGAATAATTCTTTAATGAACTAAATATTTTGAATAGTTTTTTCTAAATTTTTTTCCAAATTTTGTTTTTGTTTTTTAAAATTGATTTGCCTGCGGGCGCCAATACCTCCCTTCAATTTTTTTTTTAGTACTGTAACTCTAGTTGAATATTTTGTATTGACTTGAAAATTGATAACTTGGTGCCCCATGAATAATCATTCTTTAATGAACTAAATATTTTGAATAGTTTTTTCTAAATTTTTTTCCAAATTTTTTTTTTGTTTTCTAAAATCGATTTGCCTGCGGGCGCCAAAACCTCTCTTCAATTTTTTTTTTATGTTTTTAACTCTAGCCAAATTATTTAAACATTGTCAATCTGGTACCCTTTGAAGAATTCTTTAATGAACTAAATATTTTGAATAGTTTTTTCTGTTTAAGATTCTGGGCATTTTAGTTTGTACTATGTAATGTGTATTCATACGTTAAATTTTTTGTATTGACTTGAAAATTGATAACTTGGTGCCCCATGAATAATCATTCTTTAATTAACTAAATATTTTGAATAGTTTTTTCTAAATTTTTTTCCAAATTTTTTTTTTGTTTTTTAAAATTGATTTGCCTGCGGGCGCCAACATCTCCCTTCAATTTTTTTTTTAGTACTGTAACTCTAGTTGCATATTTTGTATTGACTTGAAAATTGATAACTTGGTGCCCCATGAATAATCATTCTTTAATGAACTAAATATTTTGAATAGTTTTTTCTAAATTTTTTTTTTGTTTTCTAAAATCGATTTGCCTGCGGGCTCTAACACCTCCCTTCAATTTTTTTTTTAGTACTGTAACTCTTGTTGAATATTTTGTATTGACTTGAAAAATGATAACTTGGTGCCCCATGAATAATCATTCTTAAATGAAATTAATATTTCAAATAGTTTTTTCTGTTTAAGTTTCGGGACATTTTAGTTTGAACTTCGTTATGTGTGTTTCTACTGTAAATTTTTTTCCAAATTTCATTTTGGTTTTCTAAAATCAATTTGCCTGCGGGCGCTAACACCTCCTTTCAATTTTTTTTTTAGTACTGTAACTCTAGTTTAATATTTTGTATTGACTTGAAAATTGATAACTTGGTGCCCCATGAATAATCATTCTTAAATGAACTTAATATTTTGAATAGTTTTTTCTAAATTTTTTTCCAAATTTTTTTTTTGTTTTCTAAAATCTATTTTCCTGCGGGCGCCAACACCTCCCTTCAATTTTTTTTTTAGTACTGTAACTCTAGTTGAATATTTTGTATTGACTTGAAAATTGATAACTTGGTGCCCCATGAATAATCATTCTTTAATGAACTAAATATTTTGAATAGTTTTTTCTAAATTTTTTTTTTGTTTTCTAAAATCGATTTGCCTGCGGGCTCTAACACCTCCCTTCAATTTTTTTTTTTTAGTACTGTAACTCTAGTTTATTTTGTATTGACTTGAAAATTGATAACTTGGTGCCCCATGAATAATCATTCTTTAATGAACTAAATATTTTGAATAGTTTTTTCTGTTTAAGATTCTGGGCATTTTAGTTTTTACTATGTAATGTGTATTCATACGTTAAATTTTTTGTATTGACTTGAAAATTGATAACTTGGTGCCCCATGAATAATCATTCTTTAATTAACTAAATATTTTGAATAGTTTTTTCTAAATTTTTTTCCAAATTTTTTTTTTGTTTTTTAAAATTGATTTGCCTGCGGGCGCCAACATCTCCCTTCAATTTTTTTTTTAGTACTGTAACTCTAGTTGAATATTTTGTATTGACTTGAAAATTGATAACTTGGTGCCCCATGAATAATCATTCTTTAATGAACTAAATATTTTGAATAGTTTTTTCTAAATTTTTTTTTTGTTTTCTAAAATCGATTTGCCTGCGGGCTCTAACACCTCCCTTCAATTTTTTTTTTAGTACTGTAACTCTTGTTGAATATTTTGTATTGACTTGAAAAATGATAACTTGGTGCCCCATGAATAATCATTCTTTAATGATCTAAATATTTTGAAGTTTTTTCTAAATTTTTTTAAAAATTTTTTTTTTGTTTTCTAAAAATCGATTTGCCCGCGGGCGCCAACACCTCCCTTCATTTTTTTTTTATGATTTTAACTCTAGCCAAATTTTTTAAACATTGACAATCTGTTACCCTTTGAATAATTCTTTAATGAACTAAATATTTTGAATAGTTTTTTCTAAATTTTTTTCCAAATTTTTTTTTTGTTTTCTAAAATCGATTTGCCTGCGGGCGCCAAAACCTCTCTTCAATTTTTTTTTTATGTTTTTAACTCTAGCCAAATTATTTAAACATTGTCAATCTGGTACCCTTTGAAGAATTCTTTAATGAACTAAATATTTTGAATAGTTTTTTCTGTTTAAGATTCTGGGCATTTTAGTTTGTACTATGTAATGTGTATTCATACGTTAAATTTTTTGTATTGACTTGAAAATTGATAACTTGGTGCCCCATGAATAATCATTCTTTAATTAACTAAATATTTTGAATAGTTTTTTCTAAATTTTTTTCCAAATTTTTTTTTTGTTTTTTAAAATTGATTTGCCTGCGGGCGCCAACACCTCCCTTCAATTTTTTTTTTAGTACTGTAACTCTAGTTGAATATTTTGTATTGACTTGAAAATTGATAACTTGGTGCCCCATGATAATAATCATTCTTTAATGAACTAAATATTTTGAATAGTTTTTTCTAAATTTTTTTCCAAATTTTTTTTTTGTTTTTTAAAATTGATTTGCCTGCGGGCGCCAACACCTCCCTTCAATTTTTTTTTTAGTACTGTAACTCTAGTTGAATATTTTGTATTGACTTGAAAATTGATAACTTGGTGCCCCATGAATAATCATTCTTTAATGAACTAAATATTTTGAATAGTTTTTTCTAAATTTTTTTTTTGTTTTCTAAAATCGATTTGCCTGCGGGCTCTAACACCTCCCTTCAATTTTTTTTTTAGTACTGTAACTCTTGTTGAATATTTTGTATTGACTTGAAAAATGATAACTTGGTGCCCCATGAATAATCATTCTTTAATGATCTAAATATTTTGAAGTTTTTTCTAAATTTTTTTAAAAATTTTTTTTTTGTTTTCTAAAAATCGATTTGCCCGCGGGCGCCAACACCTCCCTTCATTTTTTTTTTATGATTTTAACTCTAGCCAAATTTTTTAAACATTGACAATCTGTTACCCTTTGAATAATTCTTTAATGAACTAAATATTTTGAATAGTTTTGTCTAAATTTTTTTCCAAATTTTTTTTTTGTTTTTTAAAATTGATTTGCCTGCGGGCGCCAACACCTCCCTTCAATTTTTTTTTTAGTACTGTAACTCTAGTTGAATATTTTGTATTGACTTGAAAATTGATAACTTGGTGCCCCATGAATAATCATTCTTTAATTAACTAAATATTTTGAATAGTTTTTTCTAAATTTTTTTCCAAATTTTTTTTTTGTTTTTTAAAATTGATTTGCCTGCGGGCGCCAACACCTCCCTTCAATTTTTTTTTTAGTACTGTAACTCTAGTTGAATATTTTGTATTGACTTGAAAATTGATAACTTGGTGCCCCATGATAATAATCATTCTTTAATGAACTAAATATTTTGAATAGTTTTTTCTAAATTTTTTTCCAAATTTTTTTTTTGTTTTTTAAAATTGATTTGCCTGCGGGCGCCAACACCTCCCTTCAATTTTTTTTTTAGTACTGTAACTCTAGTTGAATATTTTGTATTGACTTGAAAATTGATAACTTGGTGCCCCATGAATAATCATTCTTTAATGAACTAAATATTTTGAATAGTTTTTTCTAAATTTTTTTTTTGTTTTCTAAAATCGATTTGCCTGCGGGCTCTAACACCTCCCTTCAATTTTTTTTTTAGTACTGTAACTCTTGTTGAATATTTTGTATTGACTTGAAAAATGATAACTTGGTGCCCCATGAATAATCATTCTTTAATGATCTAAATATTTTGAATTTTTTTCTAAATTTTTTTAAAAATTTTTTTTTTGTTTTCTAAAAATCGATTTGCCCGCGGGCGCCAACACCTCCCTTCATTTTTTTTTTATGATTTTAACTCTAGCCAAATTTTTTAAACATTGACAATCTGTTACCCTTTGAATAATTCTTTAATGAACTAAATATTTTGAATAGTTTTGTCTAAATTTTTTTCCAAATTTTTTTTTTGTTTTTTAAAATTGATTTGCCTGCGGGCGCCAACACCTCCCTTCAATTTTTTTTTTAGTACTGTAACTCTAGTTGAATATTTTGTATTGACTTGAAAATTGATAACTTGGTGCCCCATGAATAATCATTCTTTAATTAACTAAATATTTTGAATAGTTTTTTCTAAATTTTTTTCCAAATTTTTTTTTTGTTTTTTAAAATTGATTTGCCTGCGGGCGCCAACACCTCCCTTCAATTTTTTTTTTAGTACTGTAACTCTAGTTGAATATTTTGTATTGACTTGAAAATTGATAACTTGGTGCCCCATGATAATAATCATTCTTTAATGAACTAAATATTTTGAATAGTTTTTTCTAAATTTTTTTCCAAATTTTTTTTTTGTTTTTTAAAATTGATTTGCCTGCGGGCGCCAACACCTCCCTTCAATTTTTTTTTTAGTACTGTAACTCTAGTTGAATATTTTGTATTGACTTGAAAATTGATAACTTGGTGCCCCATGAATAATCATTCTTTAATGAACTAAATATTTTGAATAGTTTTTTCTAAATTTTTTTTTTGTTTTCTAAAATCGATTTGCCTGCGGGCTCTAACACCTCCCTTCAATTTTTTTTTTAGTACTGTAACTCTTGTTGAATATTTTGTATTGACTTGAAAAATGATAACTTGGTGCCCCATGAATAATCATTCTTTAATGATCTAAATATTTTGAATTTTTTTCTAAATTTTTTTAAAAATTTTTTTTTTGTTTTCTAAAAATCGATTTGCCCGCGGGCGCCAACACCTCCCTTCATTTTTTTTTTATGATTTTAACTCTAGCCAAATTTTTTAAACATTGACAATCTGTTACCCTTTGAATAATTCTTTAATGAACTAAATATTTTGAATAGTTTTGTCTAAATTTTTTTCCAAATTTTTTTTTTGTTTTTTAAAATTGATTTGCCTGCGGGCGCCAACACCTCCCTTCAATTTTTTTTTTAGTACTGTAACTCTAGTTGAATATTTTGTATTGACTTGAAAATTGATAACTTGGTGCCCCATGAATAATCATTCTTTAATGAACTAAATATTTTGAATAGTTTTTTCTAAATTTTTTTTTTGTTTTCTAAAATCGATTTGCCTGCGGGCTCTAACACCTCCCTTCAATTTTTTTTTTAGTACTGTAACTCTTGTTGAATATTTTGTATTGACTTGAAAAATGATAACTTGGTGCCCCATGAATAATCATTCTTTAATGATCTAAATATTTTGAATTTTTTTCTAAATTTTTTTAAAAATTTTTTTTTTGTTTTCTAAAAATCGATTTGCCCGCGGGCGCCAACACCTCCCTTCATTTTTTTTTTATGATTTTAACTCTAGCCAAATTTTTTAAACATTGACAATCTGTTACCCTTTGAATAATTCTTTAATGAACTAAATATTTTGAATAGTTTTGTCTAAATTTTTTTCCAAATTTTTTTTTTGTTTTTTAAAATTGATTTGCCTGCGGGCGCCAACACCTCCCTTCAATTTTTTTTTTAGTACTGTAACTCTAGTTGAATATTTTGTATTGACTTGAAAATTGATAACTTGGTGCCCCATGAATAATCATTCTTTAATTAACTAAATATTTTGAATAGTTTTTTCTAAATTTTTTTCCAAATTTTTTTTTTGTTTTTTAAAATTGATTTGCCTGCGGGCGCCAACACCTCCCTTCAATTTTTTTTTTAGTACTGTAACTCTAGTTGAATATTTTGTATTGACTTGAAAATTGATAACTTGGTGCCCCATGATAATAATCATTCTTTAATGAACTAAATATTTTGAATAGTTTTTTCTAAATTTTTTTCCAAATTTTTTTTTTGTTTTTTAAAATTGATTTGCCTGCGGGCGCCAACACCTCCCTTCAATTTTTTTTTTAGTACTGTAACTCTAGTTGAATATTTTGTATTGACTTGAAAATTGATAACTTGGTGCCCCATGAATAATCATTCTTTAATGAACTAAATATTTTGAATAGTTTTTTCTAAATTTTTTTTTTGTTTTCTAAAATCGATTTGCCTGCGGGCTCTAACACCTCCCTTCAATTTTTTTTTTAGTACTGTAACTCTTGTTGAATATTTTGTATTGACTTGAAAAATGATAACTTGGTGCCCCATGAATAATCATTCTTTAATGATCTAAATATTTTGAAGTTTTTTCTAAATTTTTTTAAAAATTTTTTTTTTGTTTTCTAAAAATCGATTTGCCCGCGGGCGCCAACACCTCCCTTCATTTTTTTTTTATGATTTTAACTCTAGCCAAATTTTTTAAACATTGACAATCTGTTACCCTTTGAATAATTCTTTAATGAACTAAATATTTTGAATAGTTTTTTCTAAATTTTTTTCCAAATTTTTTTTTTGTTTTCTAAAATCGATTTGCCTGCGGGCGCCAAAACCTCTCTTCAATTTTTTTTTTATGTTTTTAACTCTAGCCAAATTATTTAAACATTGTCAATCTGGTACCCTTTGAAGAATTCTTTAATGAACTAAATATTTTGAATAGTTTTTTCTGTTTAAGATTCTGGGCATTTTAGTTTGTACTATGTAATGTGTATTCATACGTTAAATTTTTTGTATTGACTTGAAAATTGATAACTTGGTGCCCCATGAATAATCATTCTTTAATTAACTAAATATTTTGAATAGTTTTTTCTAAATTTTTTTCCAAATTTTTTTTTTGTTTTTTAAAATTGATTTGCCTGCGGGCGCCAACACCTCCCTTCAATTTTTTTTTTAGTACTGTAACTCTAGTTGAATATTTTGTATTGACTTGAAAATTGATAACTTGGTGCCCCATGATAATAATCATTCTTTAATGAACTAAATATTTTGAATAGTTTTTTCTAAATTTTTTTCCAAATTTTTTTTTTGTTTTTTAAAATTGATTTGCCTGCGGGCGCCAACACCTCCCTTCAATTTTTTTTTTAGTACTGTAACTCTAGTTGAATATTTTGTATTGACTTGAAAATTGATAACTTGGTGCCCCATGAATAATCATTCTTTAATGAACTAAATATTTTGAATAGTTTTTTCTAAATTTTTTTTTTGTTTTCTAAAATCGATTTGCCTGCGGGCTCTAACACCTCCCTTCAATTTTTTTTTTAGTACTGTAACTCTTGTTGAATATTTTGTATTGACTTGAAAAATGATAACTTGGTGCCCCATGAATAATCATTCTTTAATGATCTAAATATTTTGAAGTTTTTTCTAAATTTTTTTAAAAATTTTTTTTTTGTTTTCTAAAAATCGATTTGCCCGCGGGCGCCAACACCTCCCTTCATTTTTTTTTTATGATTTTAACTCTAGCCAAATTTTTTAAACATTGACAATCTGTTACCCTTTGAATAATTCTTTAATGAACTAAATATTTTGAATAGTTTTGTCTAAATTTTTTTCCAAATTTTTTTTTTGTTTTTTAAAATTGATTTGCCTGCGGGCGCCAACACCTCCCTTCAATTTTTTTTTTAGTACTGTAACTCTAGTTGAATATTTTGTATTGACTTGAAAATTGATAACTTGGTGCCCCATGAATAATCATTCTTTAATTAACTAAATATTTTGAATAGTTTTTTCTAAATTTTTTTCCAAATTTTTTTTTTGTTTTTTAAAATTGATTTGCCTGCGGGCGCCAACACCTCCCTTCAATTTTTTTTTTAGTACTGTAACTCTAGTTGAATATTTTGTATTGACTTGAAAATTGATAACTTGGTGCCCCATGATAATAATCATTCTTTAATGAACTAAATATTTTGAATAGTTTTTTCTAAATTTTTTTCCAAATTTTTTTTTTGTTTTTTAAAATTGATTTGCCTGCGGGCGCCAACACCTCCCTTCAATTTTTTTTTTAGTACTGTAACTCTAGTTGAATATTTTGTATTGACTTGAAAATTGATAACTTGGTGCCCCATGATAATAATCATTCTTTAATGAACTAAATATTTTGAATAGTTTTTTCTAAATTTTTTTCCAAATTTTTTTTTTGTTTTTTAAAATTGATTTGCCTGCGGGCGCCAACACCTCCCTTCAATTTTTTTTTTAGTACTGTAACTCTAGTTGAATATTTTGTATTGACTTAAAAATTGATAACTTGGTGCCCCATGAATAATCATTCTTCAATGAACTAAATATTTTGAATAGTTTTTTCTAAATTTTTTTCTAAATTTTTTTTTTGTTTTCTAAAATGCATTTGCCTGTGGGCGCCAACACCCTCTTTCAATTTTTATTTTTGTTATGTAACTCTAGTTGAATTTTTTGTATATACTTTTTAATGTGTATTCCTACAATAATATTTTTTTTTGTTTTCTAAAATGCATTTGCCTGCGGGTGCCAACACCCTCTTTCAATTTTTTTTTTTTTGTTATGTGACTAGTTGAAATTTTGGTATAGACTTTAATGTGTATTCCTACAATAATATTTTTTTTTTAATTTTTTTTTGTTTTCTAAAATGCATTTGCCTGCGGGTGCCAACACCCTCTTTCAATTTTTTTTTTTGTTATGTATCTCTAGTTGAATTTTTTGTATAGACTTTTTGAACATTGAAAACCTGGTGCACTTTGAATAATCCATCATTAATGAACTAAATATTTTGAATAGTTTTTTTCTGTTTAAGATTCTGGACATTTTAGTTTGAAGTTTTTAATTTCAATTTTTTTTTATTTTCTAAAATTCTTTTGCCTTCGGGAGCCAACACCCTCCTTCAATTTTTTTTTTTTGTTATGTGACTAGTTGAATTTTTTGTATAGACTTTTTAATGTGTATTCCTACAATAATATTTTTTTTTAAATTTGTTTTTGTTTTCTAAACTGCATTTGCCTGCGGGCACCAACACCCTCCTTCAATTTTTTTTTTAGTTATGTGATTTTATTGGTTTTTTAATTTAAAAAAAATAAGAGAATAGATTTTGTCGAAAACTTGGTTACTTATTAATTAAAACTATTAAAACAAGTACGGAGAATATGTTACTTTTTGACACTACAAACTACCAACTAGAAAAAATATTAAAGTTGAAAATCTTGGTATTTTTACTGCTCCGAAATATGACGACAGACCCAAAAATAAAGTCCAATCAGTCTAAAATTAATTTTTATGCCTCATAAAAATTATCAGTGTTTAAACTTATTTAAATATTGGTGTTAAATTAAAATAATAATATTCAAAAGTAAGCGTTTAATTTAACTTGTGGTTGAATTATTTTTGTCTATATATTTAAAATAGATACTATTTTAGATTCTGAGCAAAGCAATGAATGTATTGATTTTACAATGTGTGTTTTTTTTTTTTTTTAATTTTTTAAATTTTTTTTTGTGCCTGTCATCGATTCGAGTTATCGAGATTTCACTGCATATGCAAAGAGCAAAGGCAAACGACGACTAAATTGAGTATTGACACATAAAATCGAATGGCATTTATTTTGACTTACAAAACGTTTATAGCGATAACAAAAAAATAATATAATGACTTGTAAAAGTGCGTGGGTATACAATTAATACATAATACATTAATCAATAATAACAGGCATATTATATTCTATATGATTACGTTTCAGTACAGAATAAGACAAGTAGGTATAATTAGTGAAAGTAGGTATATTAATTGGCTAGAATGCTTTGGCGAACTAAACAAAATTAAATTAAGAAAGTTATGAATTGTTAATGATTGTAAATGCGATGGACATTATTTATATTGACAAAACAAGGGTGTAGGGACTAAGGGAATTTGGAGTGAATGGCACGTAAGTTTAAATCATTTGTATGAACTGAAATCGACAAATTTTACTTAAATTTTTTTCTTTTAATAAATAAAGAAGTAATGTTTATAAAAAAAGCAAAAAAAGCCAACGGCACGTAGTGTTCCCAAGCGGTCACCCATCCAAGTACTAACTACGTACGACTTCGCTTAACTTCAGTGATCGGACGAGAACTGGTGTATTCAACGTGGTATGGTCGTTGACGAATGTGAGTTGAAAAATTATAATATTTAAATAAACTATCTAACAAAATGTTATTCATGTTTTTATATTATATTACAATAATATAAGTTAATTATAAGTAAATAATGGATTATTAGGTTTAAAATATGATTCTAATATGTTCTAAAAAATCCAAAAATATTCTCTTAATAATCCTTAAACTATAGTAATATATAATATATTGCTTTACTGTACTAGTTATATGCTTTTTTTCTTCAAATAGTATAAATATATATTATAATATCAATAACTGAATTACCAGTCATAACAGTGCCGCAACAACCGCAGGGGCAGCCGGGGCAATGCCCCTGTAGAGGGCTGCTAATCGTTGGCTCAAGGGGCCCCGACGGCGCACAGCATCTACTTTAAATTTTTAAATAATTGCATGTGATGTAGAAATTATGGTAAACATTGATGGTTTACCAATATCAGCTTCATCCAATAGTCAAAGTTATGGCCAATATTATGTTCTGTTTTTCAATATAACCATGTTTTTATGGTTGGTTTATATCATGGAAAGAACAAAAAACCTGAAAGCTCCAATGACTTTTTATCAGATTTTATTCATGAAATTTGTGATATGACTATAAACGGAATATTTTATGATGGGAAAACATATGGTTTCAAGATTAAAGGCTTCTCGGTAGATTGCCCAGCAAAAAGCTTTATGCTGTGTATAAAGGGTCATGGAGGTTATTCCAGTTGCACAAAATGTATGACTGAAGGGGAATATGTTGAACATCGTATTTGTTTCCCTAATAATAATGCTAGCTTTAGAACTGATGAGCAATTTAAAAATCAAGAGGATGAGGAATATCATACAGGTGAAACTTCCTTACTTGAAATACCAAATTTAGGACTGGTGACTTGTGTACCATTTGACTACCAACATTTAATTTGCTTAGGAGTCACCAAAAAGCTATTGACCTTATGGCTAACTGGTAGTCTTCGGGTGAGGCTGTCTTTCAAAAAACATGAGGCTATCTCTACAGATATAAAAAAATATATTTTACCTTATGTACCACTAGAGTTTCAGAGGAAGCCACGTTCATTAAATATGTTTAGGCAATGGAAATCAACTGAACTAAGGATGTTTTTGTTATATTATATTGGTGCTGTTATACTGAAAAATCATTTAAAAAATGATATATTTAACAATTTTTTATGTTTACATGTTGCCATTCGATTGCTGTATTCAAGCAAATATTGTAACATACCTGAGTATTTGGAATATTGCAATAGTTTATTGGGCCATTTTGTAGAAACGTTCAAAGATATCTATGGGATTCACCATGTTTCCCATAATATACATGCTCTTGTCCATTTGACAAAATATGTAAAAAAATATGGTTCGTTAGATAACTTTTCTACATTTCAGTTTGAGAATTATATGCAACAAATTAAAAAAATGATTAGAAAAGATGACAGGCCTTTGCAGCAAATTGTTCGAAGAGTAAATGAAAAGAATTCTTGTTTTGTAAATATGAATTGTGATTGTGATACAACTATAGATTATACATACGGAAAACAACATTATGAGGGACCTTTACTCTTGACTTCAAAGAATCCACAGTATTCAAATATAAAGTGCAAAGCTTTCACTCTAATTTGTAATGATCCTAAAAATTACTGCTGTACTTTATACAATGGTGACATTATAATTATAAATAATATTGCTTATCATAAAGAAAATAATAATAAAGTCTTAATTAATTGGAAGAACATTTTTAAGGTTAAATAATATGTTTGAAATACCATGCAAATCTTCTTTATTGGATATTTACATAGTAGAAAATCTTTCTGAAGAACTGTTTTGGCCAATAGAAGAAATTCAACATAAAAATTGTCTTTTTGCAATACCCAGAAAATTTGGTTCTTTCGCATCAATTCCTCTAATGCATTCAGACATATAATATAAAAAAATTTCAACAATGTATATTAACTGTAAATATGTACCTATATACAACATAGGTACACACTTTTAAAAATATTATATTTTCAAATTAACAAATTTGTCATTATTTTTTAGGATATTAATGATAATTGTATTATTGCGTTGTTTTCAGAAATTTTATAATCGTAGAATTTGAGGATGGACTTCAAATTGTTTCCAAAAATTGGAAAAAAAAATAATGATATCTTTTATCCTGATGGTATAACTAATAAAAACAAATACTACAAATTAGTTTCAAAAATGGTTTCTCCAGGCTACCAACCAGAAAAATGTAAATGGTCACTACACTCTATCATAAAAATCTATGGCTCTGATGGTTAGTATTGTTTTTTTTACATTAATATGTTTTATGTCTGCAGGTCAAAAAAAAAATGCAACAGTTTTTCTGACCGTAACTAAGCAGTGTGAAATAATATTTTCATATATTGTATTTTAAATATTTTAAAAAAAATGAATGGTTTTGCAGACGTATTTGAAAAGGCTGTAAAAAAATTACAAATTGCAGAAAACTACAGTGATGTAAATACCGATACTGATGTAGTTAATGCCAAAAGTCAACGTCGCATGAGGGCAAAAAAAAAGTATAATTCTGACTCAAGCTCTGAATCTCCGACAAAACTTAATTATCCAGTAAAAGTGACATCTTCAAAGCGTTTGAAGTATCCAAATCCTCCTGAACCTATTGGTATGAATAATTTTATATTGTATTTATCAATTAGTAATGATATTACTAATAGCTACTCATAAATATATTGTTATATTTACATTAGTTAAACATTTGAAATTATATAACTATGAAACTCTTAAATTCTTATGTTTCAGCATCATCAAGTACATTTAAAATGAAAACTCAAATAACACCAACATTGGACAATCCTGCTACATCAACTCAACGTATGATGACAAAATGTAAATAATTGAAACTTTAATATGTTTATTAAATATAATAATGTATATGTCAAATATATTTTAACTAAAGTTAATATTGCACAATATATTATGTAAACACATTTTACTTCAGCACCAGATATGTTTGGCGACCTAGATTTATTGAACCTCAGTAGTATTTCTAATTCAAGTGAACTCAACAAAAGTAATTTTCTTATTACAATTTTTTGTGGTATAATCATTGCATAATATAACAGTAATTTATGTATCAGTTCCAGATTTAACCAAAACCGATGAGCATTTAGATGATAGCTTACTTTCCAAATTAAGCATGGAATTAAGTAAAATTGATTCACTATTTCCAACACAATCCATACAGAAGATTTCTAATCAGCGTACCACTATAAAAAGTAATTTATTATAACTATTGCGACTTAAGTGTTTTTGATATAATATCTATATAGCATTATAATATAATACTACATAGTATTAGGGTTTGTGAATGTATGCATTGACATACAGTTTTAGTAGTTGAAGCGCTCGGCCGAACAACGGGACAAGCGCCACTGAGCGCATTTTACAATAGACGCGTTTAAAATATTACGGACCATTTCTGTCCGTGTTGGTTGAACATTGCACATAGCTCGTTGTTCCATCCATCTTCTCTTAATCAACTTACCTTAATGTAATAATATCCATTGAGTCTACTAATACGTTATTCCACCGATAAACGCAATAATGTCGAGACTGGCGCTTGTCCCGTTGTTCGGCCGAGCGCTTCAGTTCTTGTAGTCCTTGTTCCTATGAATCTTATATATATACCGTGTGTTCACCAATTTAGAGAACACTGAATTTCTCGGCCGGATTATGTTTGAATAAATAAAATTTTTTTTACAAGCTAGTGGTATATAAATACACATTTTCAGATAAATTTCAAATTTTTAACCCCTTCGGTACGCGCATGCGCAATGCAACTTATTTTTTTTTTAATAGCAACTGGTATTTTTGATACCAAATGCGGATATACTGAATTTTTTTAAGTCATTTTGACCAATTAACCATGGCTTTACAACTAAAATTGACTGAATGAGAGCCATTCAAATCTTAATAAATAATACATTTTTACAATTCATTAACATAATATGGATATAAAATTATTTAATTAAAATTGATTACAACAGTTATTTTATAAAATATGAAGTTATCGAGGTTTTAAATAATAAGATAATCTTAATTTACATATAGTTATTCAGATAATTTAATACTAGATAATCAGAAGTTATAACAATAATATGCATTTATTGCACATTAATATTCAGTATTATTAGATGTTTAATACCATTAAGCGATAAATTAAATCTACCCATTAATTTGTAATTGTTTATAGGTAGAAAAACCGTTGTGATTATTAAATTTATACTTGAAAGTTTAGATAAAATGAATCATTTTTATGCTGGTTGTCATACTAGTACGATTAGTTGGGTTAAAATGAACAACAAAGAAAAAGTGCAAATGCTATTAATTTATGGTAAATGCGATAGAAATTCTCGGCAGTCAGCAAGAATGTATGCTGAACAATACCCAGGTCGGTACCATCCACCGCATACATTTTTTATTAAGATAGAACAATTATTGATTAATCATGGAGCATTTTCTGTAAAAGTAGTCCGTAACCAACAAATTAGAGAAAACAATATTAATGAAGATGTGGAACTTCAAGTTTTAGCTTACATTAGATTGAATCCAAGATCTTCGGTTAGACATGTTGGTAGAGAAGTTGGAATCTCATTTGGCCTTGTACATAAAATTTTAAAAAAACACAAAATGCATCCTTACAAACCTGACTTAGTTCAACATTTACGACCTGCAGATCCAGAAAGAAGGTTAAATTTCATTGCTTGGTTACTAGTTCAAATCGATACACAACCATTATTTTTAAATCAGATATTATGGACTGATGAATCTAAATTCACGAACAATGGAGTTATTAATAAACAAAATAATCGTATGTGGTCAGATGTCAATCCCCATTGGGCAGTGGATAATCGTTACCAAACTGTATGGGGTACTAATGTTTGGTGTGGACTTATTGGTGGAAAATTGTTAGGTCTGTATTTTTATGAAGAAAACTTAACTGCGAGACGATATTTATCATTTTTAACAAATGTTTTACCATTAATGTTAGAAAATTTACCATTAGCTACTCGTCAAACCCTCTATTTTCAGCAGGACGGAACTCCTGCTCATAATGCGCATATTGTTCGAGATTACTTGAATCGGGTATATGTGGGAAAATGGCTTGGCACTATGGACCCATTGAATGGCCAGCAAGATCTCCAGATATTACACCACTTGATTTTTTTTTGTGGGGACATTTAAAAACAGTAGTCTACGCAGATCCACCAGTTAATCTAGCAGATTTAAAAAATAAAATCTTGGTTGCGTGTAATAACCTTACTGAAAGTCAAATAATGTCAGCAACTAATAGAGGATGTCTACAACGTTTTCAATTATGTGTCGACAATCAAGGAGCAAACTTTGAACAATTTATTTAATTAATTGTGTTGATATAAAATAACTGTTGTAATCTATTTTAGTTAAATAATTTTATGTCTATATTATGTTAATCTTATTTATAACACGTATAAAAAAAAAAAATACGTAGATATTCAAAAAGTAACCAATAATAAATAATTATAAATGGTTTTATGCATTTTATAATGAATTGTAAAAATGTATTATTTATTAAGATTTGAATGGCTCTCATTCAGTCAATTTTGGTTGTAGAGCCATGGTTAATTGGTCAAAATGACTTAAAAAAATTCAGTATATCCGAATTTGGTATCAAAAATACCAGTTGCTATTAAAAAAAAAATAAGTTGCATTGCGCATGCGCGTACCGAAGGGGTTAAAAATTTGAAATTTATCTGAAAATGTGTATTTATATACCACTAGCTTGTAAAAAAAATTTTATTTATTCAAACATAATCCGGCCGAGAAATTCAGTGTTCCCTAAATTGGTGAACACACGGTATATATAAACAGAATTATGATATCTCTATTATTTAATAGATATTGCAATGGGTAAATTATCATAGGAAATCTGTATTTAATTATTTAAATATAGGTACTGCTATTATTATGTATTTAAAAAAAAAATTTTTTTTTTGTAGGTTCTGATATAATGGATAGTGAAGGAAATGATAATTTTGAATTTGATGATGTAATAAAGAATAATAAACCATTTTCATCAAAAAACAAAAGTAAAAAAATGATCGAAACTAGCAGTCAGTGTAAACGTATGTTTAATATAAATTATAACAATAATAACACCTTAGCATGTCCAACCATGTATTATAGATTTATAAGAAAAATGGTGTTCCAAGGGGGGAAATTTGTAAGATTCTATTTTTACTGAGATGCTCATTTTCAAATAATTATTTTATTATAATGTATTATTTTAATGAGTATACTTTTTTTAAATCATGTTTTCAGATGATTTATCTGTTCTTGAAGATCTAGCCGAAGTGAAGGTAAAGGTTCAAAAACTGTTGTTGAATCAAAATACAATACTAAACAAGTTGGACAAATTACTAGCAAATAATGATCGTTCAGTTGATAACTGCCTGCAAAATATTACATCAACACAAATTAATGAATTTGAAATACACTTCAATGACAATTTTCCACTAAAAGAATTAACACAATTTCATCATATTAATGACATTTTAAACAATAAAGCATACTACAGTCTTATGGTAAATAATATTTTGTATGCAAACAGTGTTCATGCACAATATAATATAACATATAACATGTGTTCATAAAAAAATTAGCTAAGATTTAATCAATTTTCAGAAAAAGAAACTATTAATGTATGGTGGATCAAGCATTAATGATGTTACACGCCACATTCTTATAAAACTTTTAACCAATGAAATATCAAAACTTATTACACTTACTGGTCATAAAGGAAAAAAAACATGTTTTGCCAGTACAAACTATTTTAAAGTATTACTAGGTATGCTTATTAATCTATCTAAAATAAATTATACTAACCCTATTACATTCTATAAATTAAGTAAAAAATATGCTCTGTTTAATCAAATAGCAGCAACTGAAACTGATTTTTCAGATTCCCTCAATCTCATTACTCGAGTATTATAATACATTGCTATAGACATTAGTAGCACCTATACTGTCAACCAGTCCTACATATTTAACTTTTACTGCTTATAAGTTATAACGATGTTGTATGCTAAACTTATTTTATAGAATATTGTACTTATAAGATATAAAAATTACATTTGCATATGTACATATATATATATGTGTGAATTATTTTTATTAATCTTTTTTTATTTTGTTTACATACAGAAGTTTTCCGAGTCTTTTATGAATCAGCCACTGAGAATGATGTCAAACCTGCTATTCAAAGCTGGTTTAAACATGCACCTGACCGTTTAACTACTACACAGCATAAAAACAATGGACCCACCAATTCAAATGATCAAAATACATAATTTAACTAGGTATAATAAGAATTTATTATACCTATTTTAAACAGCCATTGATTTTTTTTTTTATATATATATTATTTATTCTTATAAGAAATAAACTGTTCAAATTAGATGTAAGTATTTGAAGTGTATTATGTTTACATAATATTATATTAAGTGTATTAAAGTGAAGATTTTATAAAAAAAATAAAAATATTATGAGTTCAATTAGGTACCTACTAATTAAATTGACAATATTGTACATGATGAATGGTTATTTAATAAATAATATGAAACTTAATTATATAATCTTGTTATCATTTTTAAGCCCGGACAATTTTAAAAACTATATATGGCACAGATATATAACCGTTATAATAATTATAATTGATTATTTAGTGATTAAAAAATTTGAAATAATCAAACATTAAAAAAATTATAATTCTGGTATTTCAGACTAGACTACATAGCTCATTAATATTTTAGTTGTAGTTGACTATTAATAGCAATACATTACTTATATGTTATATATACTTCTAATAATAAGTATCATGTAGTACATATATATATATATATATATATATATATAATATAACATATATAAATTATAATTGAATGCTGACTGGAATATATTGTGTGCCTAGTTAAATAATTGATTTTTTGTTTATAGGTACCTATACCTAGGTACTAATTACAATCATAATTATATAACTAAAGTTATATTATACATAATTAAATTAAATATAGTTAAATTATTACAATAAAAGTTTTAGACCTATTCTGGAAGCCTACTGGCCCAATAATGGTGTAGTTCCTATTCAAGTCATTTCAGGAACTCCCTAGGAAGCAGACATTCGTAATTACAATTAATAGCCTGTGGACGTCCCATTTAAAGCTTATGACTCAGAATGGCTCAGCCTAGGAAGTTCCCTTAGTTCCTGAAGGAATATCCTAAATACGTCCATAGAACTTCCTTATGTTGTTAGGGAAATGGACATTTTTCATGAATTTCTAACTCTAAATAATTTGTCAGTTTTCGTGATTTTGATGAATTTTATCAATATTTTAACTTCAGACGCTCATGAATAATATTGTGGATTTACGCTCAACCTTATTTTTCCAATTTCCCTTAACATCAACTTATTAGGAACGTTGTATTACATTACACAAAGTTTTTTGACAGACATAAAAAAATTTTATCGACAATAGTTTAAAAAAAACTAGATTTTGCCAACTGCTGACGGTAAATGTCCGAAATTCGGACATTTACCGATTGATTTCGGTAAACCCTAGGATACACAAAATAGTTTAGTCAAACCCCGAATGATTTTTGTAGTTTTGACTTTTACAAACGAAATTTGGTAAATCTTTGGATAAACAATCAGTGCAAGTAAAAGTCCGAAATTGTTTAACAATTGTGTGATATTTTTTATGCTGAATGTTAATTAATATATGTAGTCCAAAATTATTATATTAAATTAAATTAATGTTATTATATGATAATGAAAACAATATGATATATATATGATGACAACAAATTTGTATTATTATTATTATTATTATTATAATTTATTATATAACAAAATTGAAACTATTTCGCTCATTTTGCAACGATCGATTTTAGGGATTTTAATTTTGACTTAAATATAATAGATAATAACGGAATTTTGATGTCAATGTTATAATAATATTGATGTCAAGACCATTACATGTGTTTGTATGTGGGTTTTTACTTTTTTACGACAGTTAAATTTTTCAGAAACTTATGCGTGTATAAGATAGCGTAAATTAAGAATAATCATAACTCTGAACTCACTTAAAAACTGAACTATCGTAAAAAACCCACATAGAAATACAGATAATGTTCTTACCATCAAGTTTATAATGGGTTAATTCTCTCTAAATATTAACTAACGGAGTTAAACTCGGAGTGCTCTGCTGACCGTAAATTTGCCGAGATACGCACTTTTAAGACAGAGACGACAAATATCTGTGTAGCGTCCTCTTAAAATTAAAACACTTCTAAGTTTGATAAAAAATCAAGTTTAGTCTGATAGATGCTTTAAAGATAATATTTTTATTTTTTTTATATTTACATATATTTTTACAATATTGTCACAATGAAGTAGTTTAAAGAATAAAGATTAATAGTTAATGTGGGTATATAATATTTGGTAGGTACTGATTTTGAAGCATATGAATATATTTTAAAATTACAGCCTACAGGTATTTATCATAAAAATAATATAAAAAAAATTTTTTATTTTTATGCCCCCCCCCCCAAAAAAAAAAAAAATCAAACTCCAGAGCCGCCACTGCACAACGTCTCCCCTCAGAATTGTTTTTCACTTTTTCGTTTTAATCAACGAATTCACAAATACCACTAGGCAGTCTAGACGAGACCACCATCATTACATTATTTTCATGTGATTACAATGACATAGATACTCGACCAGCGCTAGCGAGTGGGGTTTATGGAGAACAGAGTATATTGTACAGAGGATTGTCCACCTTTCTTAAATTTTAATAGGTGACTATAATTTTATATTTTATAATTTTATTTTTTAACAGGTAAAGTATAATTTAAAGTAAATATAAAGTATATATTTGTTAATAAAAAAACACTTTTAAAATGTGGGTAATAAAAAAAAAGGTATACATATTGTGTCTTATACCAACATGGCAACATGACGTATACTTCGACCATGAACCAAGTACTAAGATAATATAAGTTTCATGACTTCGATGAACATTATTCATTTTCAAAATGTAATTTGTTAAAAAAAAACCCTTACCAAGTCAGGGATCGGCATGTAAACTTTCTTGATTTTTAATTTTTAGAAATTTATTAACTGATAATCACACCCAAGCGGTATAACAATTTAAAACCTGAAAAATGTCGGTGTGAACAGCTCCACAAAAAAATCATTTTTATTTTCATTTAGTGAGATAGATCTCCAAAACCGGAGAGCGGATTTCATTGTTTTGGGTCTTGTTAGATTCACATTGGTTAGGAGAAGTGCATTGAAGATTTTTAGAACTTTATCTTTAATATTTAATTTATTACAGAACATAAAAAAAAATTAAAACAAATTTTATTGGGCGTTTTTGATGTTTTTCAGCTTTATAGGTTTGTAGTGAATTAACGATTGGAGACAAAAACCTGAAAATCTTCACTGCACTTCTCCTAGTCAATGTGAATCTAACAAGACCCCCAACAACAAAATCCGTTCTCCAGTTTTGGAAATCTACCTCGCTAAATGAAAATCTAGAAAAAATAACTCTTTTTTAAATCTGTGAAAAATTAAACAATTTTTAAAAAAAATGTTTTAATTCCACATTTAGTATCTACTTGATAATCCCTTTTTAATGAGTTATCAACCAATATGAGCTATCATATTTTAGTAGAAAAGTTAAAAAAATAGATATTTTGGGACTGTTCACGCCGACGTTTTTATGAATTCAAGTGGTTATACCGCGCTTGAGTGTGATATCAAAATCCCTCTCATTGATATTTTATATTATAGCTAGCTAAATCATACTACTTATCATTACTGAGTTACATATTTATCATTTTCCTATTTAACACTAATTCTTGAAGTTTTTAAAATTCAGACTTTTTTCATTTCAATTACCATACTTACTTGATTAAAAATCAAGAAAGTAAAAATTTCTTGTACTAATTAATAATTAGTTGGCTGTTATTTTATTTCTACAGATTGTTAATTGTTATCAACTCAAAAAATCTAATAATAATACAATATTACAATGTTAACATATTTCATTGTGTTGTATTGTGTAATTGTGTGGCACGTTTTGCATCGTACAAAATAATATTATTCGTATCATAGATATTACATATATAATATATTATTTATGATTCGTATTGCATCTTTTCTTCTGTAGTCGAGAAGTGTGGTTGCAGTATTGTTCTATGGTTGCAGTATACCGAGACACACCCCCTCAACCATGAATCCGGTAAAGGAGATAATTGAGATCACGAATAAAAACACGATGTATTACGAATCTGTGAGCAAAAAATTGTTTAAGTTTACAAACTACAAAAAATAATATATCATATAAATTATAAAGTATAAACTATAAACTGATATTATTTATTAACGCTATAGTAGAATAATAACCTATTAAAATGGCTTTACACGTTCCAAAAGCTCCGGGTTTTGCTCAAATGTTAAAGGATGGCGCCATGGTGAGTGTCCTGCGAACATGACTAATGACAAAATACTTCAAATGTACTTATTGATCACCTTTGGATTGCGTTAATGTATTTTAGCATCTTTCCGGTCTTGAAGAAGCAGTGTACCGAAACATTAGCGCCTGTAAACAATTCTCTGACACCGTTAAAACCGCATATGGCCCAAATGGCATGAACAAAATAGTCATAAATCACATTGACAAGATTTTCATCACCAACGATGCTGCCACAATTGTTAAGGAGCTTGATGTAAGTGTTCACGTAAAATGTATCAATTTTTTTTTCATGATAGGTATATTTGTTTAGATTGAACACCCAGCTGCTAAAATCATTGTATTTGCGTCTGAGATGCAAGAGCAAGAAGTAGGGGATGGAACCAACTTTGTTATCATTTTTGCTGGGGCATTGTTAGAACAAGCCGAACACTTATTGAAAATGGTCAGTACCCGTATGTTCTTGACTTTTATTAATCAATCTTTTATAATTATTTAAATTGTGATGTTAAAGGGATTAACTCCAGTTGAAGTATGTGAAGGTTTCCAACTAGCTCTTGAAAAGACTCTTGAGTTACTGCCTACCTTGACTTGTCATGAAATTAAAGACATCAAGAATAACGCTGAACAATTAGTAATAACACAAGCTGTAAAATCATCCATTATGAGCAAGCAATATGGCCAGGAACAGTTTGTCACAGATCTTGTGTTAAAAGCTTGCAGTAAGCATTATATTTAATCTTATGATTTAATTTTTAATTTGTATTAAAGTTTTTTATAAACAATGATTTTAGCTTCCATTCTTCCAGAGAAGACAACATTCAATGTTGACAATGTTAGAGTGTGCAAAATTTTGGTAATTATAATTTATAATATAATTATACTCATGTTACTTATATTTTGTATTTATTAATTTTTTGTGTAGGGATCAAATTTATACAATTCTACTGTTGTTAACGGTATGGTATTCAAACGTACAAATGAAGGTGATATTACTAAACAGACTGATGCTAAGATTGCTGTGTATACATGTCCCATTGACATTACCACAACTGAAACAAAAGTATGTTGTACTCTATGACTGTTTCATAAAGAAATACAAGTTTTTATATAATTTAATACTTAATTTATTAATTTTAGGGAACAGTTTTAATCAAATCTGCAGAAGAATTGCAAAACTTCAGCCGTGGTGAAGAAATGGTGCTCGAAGAACAAATTAAAGCAATTGCTGATGCAGGTGTCACTGTGATTGTTGCCGGTGGTAAATTTGGTGACATGGCCTTACATTATTTAAACAAATACAAAATTATGGGTGTTCGATTAATGAGCAAATTCGACTTAAGACGATTGTGCAAATCCGTTTCAGCTACTGCTTTACCTAGACTTGTAAGTATTTATGTTCAAATACTATAACTTTATTTTAAGCAGGGGTATGATTTTTAAAGAAAAATAAGTTTTCCATATGATTTTAAAGGAATAAAAATAATCCCAGTTGTAATAGTTTTATATTTCAGTATATTCTTATACTTGAATATTTTTGTTATTTGTAAAATCTATCAATATTTCAAAATCAATTAAAAATGATTTATCTAAAATATAATTTTTTTGATTTTAACTAAAAATTTAACATAATTATTAATTGTTTAACTTTAGACCCCTCCAAACAAAGAAGAACTTGGTTATGCTGACTGTGTATATGTAGATGAACTTGGAGACACTTCATTAGTAGTATTCCGTTTGGATGGTAAAGACTCTCGAATGTCAACAATTGTAGTACGTGGTGCTACTGATAACTACATGGATGATATAGAAAGAGCAATTGATGACGGTGTAAATACATTTAAAGGCATTTCCAGAGTATGTTGAGAATAAAATATAAATAGTTTTCTTCTGATATTTTGAATAAATAAATAAATGTTCTCAATCTCATTTTAGGATGGAAAATTATTACCTGGTGCTGGAGCCATAGAAATGGAACTTGCCTACCAAGTAGGCTTATATGCTGACACACTGCCCGGATTAGAACAATATGGTGCCAAAAGATTTGCAGTTGCACTAGAAGGTTTTGTTAAAATTTTAGCCGACAACACTGGTGTAAAATCTAATGAAACTCTTGCTGAACTTTATTCCCAACATAGCAAAGGAAATAAAAATGCTGGTTTTAATATTGAAGTATGTTTATTGTATGTGTATTTTGTTTTTCTTAATTAATTTGTAATTTTTATTATTTCCTTAGCCTAAAGGATCATCATTAATAGATGTCACCAAAGCTGGTATTGTTGATTCTTACTTATCCAAGTTTTGGGGCTTGCAGTATGCCACACAAGCTGCATGTACAATACTGAAAGTTGATCAGATCATAATGGCTAAACGAGCTGGCGGTCCAAAAGCACCCGGTGGACGTGCACCTGATAATGACGATGACGCGTAATTTTTTGTTGTACACGCTTGGTATTTTATATTTTGTCCACTAATTTACACTAAAGTACACTAAATGTACACTAAGTTACTAACTCTTAATAATAATACAAAGTATTTTTTTTACTTGTAATGTTAAGAATCAATTTTGTAAAATTCTAATAAATAAATTAAAATGATTATTAATTATTTAATTACCCTTTATTTTATTTCTTCTCTTTAACGCTATCATTTATTATTTTTTTCTTGTAAGTTATTTACAAAATGTGAAGCTATTAATTTTTTCTGATAGACGGCATTATTCAAAACAACAATAATTGAGTTGTAACAGTTGCACATACAAAACAAAATTTTTCTTAAATATATTCAATCTGTTTACAAAATAAAAACATTGTGTAATAAGGATAACATAGAAAAGTATGTACAAACATGAATCACGTGAAGAGGAGACAATTCATTAACAGAACCTCAAAAATAGTTAATTATAATTTATTAAAATAATAAGCCATAATAAAATAGTTATTTCTAGGTAAAACTATAACATATTTTAAACAACTATATAGAATTTTATTTATATACTAAAATACTTTATGAATATTGATGGCCCATTCTATAGTTTAATTAGTATTTTTACATTTTATATTGGGCATATAAAGTAACTGATATACTACGGTTCATAGTATCAAAAATTGACATGTTTCCAAACAAGTAGTGGTGCGCATTTGATTCCTTGTAATGTTAATACCTAACTTAACCTACCCTTTGTGAATATTTTTAAGGATCATCTTTTAACGGTAACATTAATTTTATTAAATGTATTTGATTGAATGTATATCGAATCATGGTTTCTCAAGATGAATATTTTCACCCAAAATAAGTAATGAAATACTTATAATTAATGCAACATTTTTGATTTGGAAAGTTGTTTGCTGTTAAATATTATCAGCTACAGGGGGTGTCCGGAACCCCCTGTTCCAAGGGGTCTGGAGTCCCCCCGTAAAAATTTCTGGATACGGCCTTGACCAGCTATCAATTCATATTCTGACATTGTGATATTAAATTATTAACAGTTTTGTCAAAGAACTTGAAAATAATATTTCAATTATGATAAATGAAAATATGTATATAACCTTTGTTTTCCGGAAGAATAGAGTACCAATGTTGTAAATCATAAGATAAATAATTTATAAGACATTTGTATTTAATTTTCAATTTTTCTTATTTTATTAGTTATTTACACATTTTAAAAATAATTATATAACAAAAATAAAATTGGTTAACATGTTACAATTTATAACAATATTTTAAAAATGTCCGTGAAACTTAGCAAATCAAATATAATATGAAGTAATTTAAATTTAAACATAATTTCAAATCACTTTTTGTCAAATTTTAAAATAAAAAAAATATGTTGGAATTGCTTGCATTTCTAATATTAATAAAGAAGACCATCATATTTACTTGATTAATTGGATAATATTGAGCTAATTAAAACATTTATTATAAAATATAACTATTGTTTTTTAATTAATAATTAATTATTATTATTAAAGGTGAGTATAGGTAGGTAGATTCATGTCTAACATCTACAATCTCAAAATTTTTATGAACATGACTATTATGTTTATTATATAGAAAATTTGATTATTGTAGGCGTAACGGTGTAATGGTTTATACAACATCTACAAAAAAGTTGTACATTTTTTCTTTCAAACCTACATTGTAACTAAAAAAAATATGAGAATTGAAATATTATAAAACTAAATATTGTGTAGAATTTACAGTTTATTTAATTGTTTGAAGCAGCATTGGTCGTATAAAACTATTTCGTTTATTTAAAGACACTAATAAACATGTCTCTGTGTGCTTTCAAATTCGTATAGGCGTCTGGTATATCGTAGTATTCATTTAGCGTTTTAAGAGCATAAAGAGCCGAACTGTAGCTCTATGCGTTTCAATTAGGTATTTTTACATCAGGTTTAAACAGTTATATAATATGAGAGGTATTTACAATATTAATTATCAACAAATTAAAAACGGAAAAAAAAATGAAAAAGGGCCTGTCAAAGATTATTAGATAGCCGCTAAACATACAGAACAGCGCGATTAACTTATAATTATATATAAAGAGGTACACGCAATAAAATTATACTAAGTCGTTTTCATTAAAATTAAGTCAACCGAGGGTGTAGTAATCACTAATCAGTAGTGGTTCACCCCTTCTTCGAACCGATCACAGACGCGCAAAATAAATCAACCGGAAGTCCGTGCGTAATAATTTCTCGGGCGCGTATATAATAATATATAAACGTATAATAATAACATTATGCCGACATCGACCGTACAGGGATTATTATTATTATTATTATTACAGTAGTATATTATGATAGGAACTCTACGGCGAGTTTTTTCCGATGTTTTTCGGTTTGACATCGGTGCCGATCCCTTTGGCTTCGTCGATGGTGTTGGGCAATTTGATGTTTTTACTTTCCGGCAAAGTCATGGTGATGGCCGCGGCTGCGAACGCGGTCATGCCGAACACGAGCATTGTCGCGTACACGCCAAAGTACTCCGTCTGAAAACAATATGTATATTAATATCAATTGACCGTTAAAAACCGTTCGACCATTACAGCGGGTGTTGTCGGGGGGTTTTGTGTGGGGGGGGGGGGGGGGGGTAGTGGCGAACCTGTCGTATAAAAGTAGCAAAGTAGTACACAGTATTATAAAAATGAAAAAGAAAGTTGTCAATGATTTTCCGCGACACGAGACACCAATAAAATTGGCGCTTGCACATTTTCGTGATTTTTTACGTATTTTGTCAAAATTCGAACATTGAATGCTGTTAAAAAAATATTGTGACAGTATTTTCAATATTTTTCAACTTCCATCGTGACAATATAATACAATAATATATACAATAATATGTTAGCATTCTGACCCAACGAATAAAATTTTATCGACATTTATAGAAAAAAAAATTGAAACTGGAAATGTCCGTAACAGCTCAATGTGGATTGACTAAATATAAATAATTTATAAGAATTATATTATTTACACTTTAAGTAAATACTAGGTAATGTAATCAGTAATCAGATAATATATACTACCATCACATATTATTATATTATTCACATTTTAATTTATACACAATTATTATTATAAGCTTCGGTTTCGTGACATACATTTTTTTATAAAATAACAATTTTTAACATAATACAGGTTCCTACAATATTAATTTTATTTCAAATATATAATTTATAAAATAATTCTTATAAATTATTCAAATTTAGTCAATCCCCGATATAATGCTACTGGTTTTTTTCCTATAGTGAGGGAATTTTTTTTCCCATTACCGTCCGTGGGTTGGTAGCTTCTATACTTTCCCTTGTGTCAGGGCCGGATTTAGGGGAGGGCTGAGTGGGCTGCAGCCCAGGGCCTCCACAATTTTATGATATTTAAATTAGAATACAGAAAAAATATTTTATTTATATTTACACATATTTAGAATCACATTTACTAATATTATTACAATCGACGGTGCACACCGATCGCGGACGACATAAACTATCTTATCTAGATTTTTAGAGACCGTTCATTGTCAATAAACGTAAATACATCTATTATTAGTAAGTAAAATAAAAATTTTTAAATGTCCAAAAAAAGTTCAATATTATTTAAGTAAATGAATCGCGGTAAAAAAGTCCAAGTGAAAAAGTCCGGTACATATAATATTAGGTAAAAGAAAAATACGCGATGTGATGCACAATCAAACTTCCATTTAGTATTAATGTAATTGGCTTACCTTAAAACAATTGTTTCTCCTGAAGGAGAAGATCTTTTAAATTATTTTGACGCAACCTACGTAAATGGGCCAGTTAGAAAAGTAGGGGTTGGTACCAAATTCAAATTAAAAATAATAAGTCCACTTTTTCCTCGAATACTTGGAATGTACATAAAACAACGATTAATGGTGACCACCGAACGAATAATGTATGCGAAATCGTGGAATAACAGATTTAGTCATTTAGTTGGCCACAGTCATCCGACTATTTGGACACTAATCCAAAAAATGAGATTAGAAGTAGCTGCAGATAATGCGAAAGTAGCTATCGACAGCATGGGAGAGCCGGTAAAAAAGTAGCAAAATTCAACACAGTTCCGACTAGTTACTTTATGCCAAAGAATAGATAATCATTCAATTACCATTGAAGAATTTTTAGAAAAAGTTGGCCATAATATCAGAACAAGGCCTAGATAAACATTAGAATTTTTTTTTAACATATTATATTTTATGTGACGTATTATGTATATTTTTTTGAATTAATAATGTTTTCGATTTTTGTATATATAGGTAATAAATAATGATATAGTAAGTACATAATTATTGCACTTTTATAATTTATATAATTACAATTTATATTAATACCAACTGGAAGTTTTTTTTACCTAATTATATGATTCGGACTTTTTTACTCGGACTTTTTTTCCTAGGACTTTTTTACCATGGACTTTTTGGTAGTATACCTAAATATACACATGTGGGTCTGAATGATACGAATGTCGTAGAAAACATGATGGTTAACAAGAATATAGGTAATTCATCGTCAGACTTATGAGATTAGTTTTCGGAAATATAAAATACACATTACAGACTATCTGTCTGTAGATAAATTATCGTTATTTGTTCGTTGCACTTATTGCATGTCAGACGTCAGTTAACGTTTTAAGAAAACTTGATTTTCAAAACGTTATTGATAAGTTCGTACAAATAAAATTAAGAAAAGTTCCAGGCATTTAATTTTAATTACTTGACATTATTATTTTTATTATTTTTATTTATTATTTTTCATTTAATTACCTACTTAGTTAATATTATGATAATATTACTTAATATACTAGTTATACTCGATTTATTGTTTTATAATTATTTATTATTAAATAGTAGTTAATTGTTACTACTACTAAACATAATAATAAATATTATTTAATAAGTAAAAAAATGTATTTCCTTGTTTATGTATAAGGCCCCCCCCCCAATATATTCCGCCCAGGGGCCACCACATACCTAAATCCACCTCTGCCTTATGTATAAAATGTCATTAATTTGACATCACTAATTACACTTACCAGGAGCGTGGCCTGAGGCGACAACATCGACCCTATCCGACCGAGCATGGAGCACATGGACATCATGGTAGCCCGCATTTTGGTGGGGAATATCTCCGCTGTCAGCATGTAAATGATGCAGAATGCGATGGATATCGCGAGTTTACTGACCAAAAACAGCGACAGCTTTATCAAGAAGAATTCTGTTTTTAGAGAAAAAGCAACGAAATAATATTATTAATAAATTATAAACAATAAACATTGCTTGATTTGGAAATGAAATACATAGTAAAATTACTCTAAATTCTAATGACACATTCAAAATTTTCGTTCCTACCTAATTAAAATACCAAATTTAAACGTGTGGGGCTTTGCCCCATCCAGCTTTTATGCTATCAAACATATTTCCACAAATCAACAAACATTTCATAACTTATTATACTTACTTTCAAACTTTCAAACCTAACCTAACCACAACTTCAATATGTATTTACACTTTATAGTAATATATTAGTTACGTTGTAACGACTTAAAATTATCTAAAATAAATATTTTTAAAAACGTTAGTGTTTTTTGTTTTTAAATTTTTTTTTTTTTTAATTGGGTAACCCGCGGCAACATGGGCCATTGGGTGTGGGGAGGGCACTGTAGGTTTTATATTGGGTAGGTTGGTACACGTGTGTGTTTGGCAGAATTTCTAATGGGGCACCCATAGGTTTCTGCCGTGCCCCGGGGTGGGGGGATGGCGGCACTTGTTCTCCGGACACCGTGACTTGCACGGAGAAAAATGCCGCCCAGTGGTCGAGGATCGAACTCGGACCGGCTGTGCCGAATCCGTCGCGTTAGACCGCTCGGCCACCTCGTCCCCCCGTTTTTAAATTATGAGTGGCTTGAGTTAAATGGATCACTCTGTATAGTAATATACATTATACATTGCAGGACGTCCGTTTAATAATATGTGCGAAAACTTGTATTCTAATATAATACGCATTAGTAATTATGAGTCATTACTCTCAGTAGGTACTCACCACTGGGCATCAAGTTGTACATGACGCAAGTGACGCCGCTGAACACAAACATGCAACTGAGTGACATTTTTCTCGACATGCCTTCCATTATCAGCCAGTTCAACAGACAAGCCGGGATCTCGACTAACAACACTAACGAGAAGTTCAGATACTTGTCTCCGGCGATGTCCGTCGAGCTTATCGTCAGACCGTAGTATACCAGGGTCACCGCTATCCTGGCAGAGGTAAAAAATACACAATTTTCAGTAAGTTAATCTGCACGCGTCAATATAGGTAGTATACCTCGCAGTAATAATACACAGGCAATTCACCAAGCATGCTCACCCCCATTTTATACCACTTGATTAATAAAATATAATAATAATACAAATAATAACGATGTCATTGAAAAGAGTGAATAATTTTAAAAAACCATTATATTAGGTATTTTCTGAAATGAAGAGTGTTTTACGTTAAATGGATCACTCATTCACTCCGTATACTTATAATGAACATATTTTATTTAAAGTTTTTTTTTAAAGATTAATATAGTGACACAGTGGTAATAGTGTGTAAAAATACAGGTAGGTATGTTATCAGAAGTTTATCACGCAGTCCACGGTCAGATTCCAATATTCCATTTGCTGCATAAAAGTATATTTTGAGATACCAATACGCAGTGTTGGGAAAGTTCTTTTTTAAAAGAATCTCGTTCCGTTCCCCGTTCATTTCTTAACATAAGAACTCGTTCCAGATCCTTGTTCCTTATTTAAAGAAGAAACTCGCTCCAAATCCAGTTCCTCTAAAAAAATAACTCGTTCCAATCTTCGTTCCTTTTTTTAACCAAGTTATTTAAAAAATTGCTGTTTTAGAACAATACCTTTTTATTCATAATGTTAGGTAAATAACAACAAACAATGGATTAAACGTTAAACTAAAAATACCTTCTTACCACGTAGAAAAAAAACTATATATTACAATTTAAAATATGTTTTTAAAATTAAATTTTTTAAAAAAAGGACTCTTTCCAGGACTTGTCTTATGTGACACTAAAATTGACTATGCATACGGACACAAAACCTATTTTTTCATTCATTTGCTATCTTAAAAGTTTTCAAACTTCAATTCTGTACGTGGTTTTTCACAACAAATCGAAGGATATTCATTATTTTTACACAACGATTTCGGTTAACGCGACTAGGCAGTCGGCGGGTAAGAAAGAAATCTTGATGTTTGTGCAAATACCTACTAACATAGGCGCAATTTGGACAACTGATTTGGGGGGGGATAAATTTATAAAATCAATACAGACCCGCATAATTTTTTTAATAGGTGGATTTAAGAATGAATATATTTAAAAACTTAGGGGGGCTAAGCCCCCCTAGACCCCCCAAATTGCGCCTATGCCTACTGATGATAAGGCGAACACTATTCTTATTTGGTTACACGTATGCTTTAAATGTATTAATTATCAAGTGTGCACCGTGTGACGTGCGTGTATACAAATGTGCCCATATCATGACAAAACCGTAAAGATCGATCTTACCACACGTACGAACACCTGATCATCCTCCAGAATATTGTTGAAGAACGGATTATGTCTTTTATAATACTGCCGAAATTTGCGTCTTTATCGTCTTTATCGTCCACACTTTCCAAGGTCTGCGAAAGTTAATACATAGGAAATGCATATTATGCGTTCGATTCGTTTAGTGATTAAAAATTGAATATCATTAACTGTACAGCGAACACGCTTAGATGAGTGTAAAATTTTAATTTAGTTTTAAATAATATCACCAGTACTTGGGTGTTTGTAGGCAGGTCGGGAAAAGGCTTTTTATTGACAGCCGCTATTTTCTTGAGCGCGTTGATCACTTTGTCGTGTTTGCCTTGACTTTCTAACCACCTCATCGATTCTTCTGTTAGCCTGTGTAGAAAAAAAATATTTATCGTTTGTCGTTGCTAAAAAAAAAAAAATAATTCCAAGATAATAACCAAAAGTATGACAAGAACAGCAATCCCGGGATGTTTACTAGCCGCAATAAAATCCTCCAGTCTTGCACTAGGCTGGCGATATAAGCCACTAAAATAGAGCCAACCGGGAGGAAACATTCTAGAATCGAATAATAGAGTACACGCTGTTGTGGCAAAAACAGCTCCATCGCTATAATTAAAGAAACACTCCATTTTAAATCACACGTCACAATGTCAAATTCTTGTATATTCAGACATTCAGAGCATTCTAAAATGTCGCGAGACTGCATGCAGGCCGTTTTAAAAGTAGAAGTATAATAGATATAATATTTAATACAATGCATAATATCAGTAACTATATTTTATTGGTTAAGTGTGTCTTTAAAATTTGAGCTTCTGGTGATTTACATACCTAATATAAAAGTAACCGTGTAAATTCCACTGGACACAATCGAAGACACAAATTCTAAAACCATGAACATCGAATAACTGTTTGAAAATGACTGGATTATACATAATGCGGCTGATGTAGCTGCACAAAACACCATAGTGAACTTTCGGCCGTACCTACGAAAATTCGTATAAGTGTATTAATATTAGAATATTTTTAACTATATTATACAATGTGTCCCGTGAAGAAGTGACCAATCAGCGTCATACGATGTATACCTTAAGACGGGCTTAAGTTCAATAAAATCCCTTTAAAGGATGGATCTAACTTTTTTATTTTTTTTGAAATGAGCAATTTAATTTTTTTTCAAGCATACTTACAGAACTTACCATAGATAAATTGCGGATAATTTGCTGATGTATTTTCAAATATTTTCAACTTGTTATATAGTAATTTTATTTTTATTTTAAAGCTATTTTACTGTGCTATCAATTAACGTACACAATCAAACCAGTGATGAACAAATTTTTTTTTATTAAATTTAAAAAAAGTAGAATAAAAAAATAAAAATTATAACTGCAGTAGTAAATTAACGGCGTTATTTGGAATTATACGATATTTCCTTTTAAAAATGCTATTTTTGATTTTTCCCAAAATGTTTCCTCTTTTAATTCAATAAAAATAATTTGTATACTTCTGGTTTGATTGTGAATACCTACCTATGTTAGTTGATAGCACAATAAAAATAAAAATAGCTTTAAAATAAAAAAAAGTGGGTCATTGTAATGGAAGGTGTTAAATTTGAATTCAATGATATAATATAATTGTATTAGAAAAACGATTTTGAGCGAAAACGGTCAGTCAGCCTATGATATTACCAAGTATATTTGATGATATTATTGTGAATAAAGTAATTTATATATAACTTATTTACATGGAATCTTGTTATAAATTTTCAATCCTTAGCTATAAAAGTTGAACATTTTATACATTTTTAACTACAAAATAATTATTAAATTTTAAATTTGATACATTTTCTCAAAATTTGAACTTTAAATCCTTAAAAAAAAAAAAATTGTGCCTATGTATTTTTAATATTTTTCAACTGCTATTGTAAAAATATATCATAAGCCTGATTTCCCCCAGGAAAAAAAAAAAATTGAAAACTGACAATGGTCCATATACAGCTCAAAAAAAGTCAAAATATTTTTAAAATTTTATGATGCATAGCAAATGAATTATAAACATTCAGTAAAATTTTCATGTATCTACAGTTATTTGTTTTTGAATAACAATAAAATAACAAAACTGCTACATGAGATATCGAGTGAATATCCAATATTGTGAAAATATGAACTTCAAACGCTCGTAAAAATTTAATTTGACTTTCTTAGAGATATTTTTTTTTTCGATAAAGGTAGATAATCTTATAAAGAATCTTGTATTACATTTTAAAATCTTAGATTTAAAAAGAAAATTTTTATGAATTATTAACTCAAAACAATTTGGTAATTTTCGTGATTTTTCCATATTTTGTCAATTTTTGAACTTTAAATGCTTATAATAAAAAACTGTGACTAAGGATTTTTAATATTTTTCAAATGTCATTGCAACAATATAGTAGGAGTCTTGTATTAAATTTTCAAACTTTTTTACCCAACAAATAATGTTTTATTGATATCCTTAGAAAAAAAGACTAATAAAATTGGAAACTGAAAATGTTCTTAATTAATTCAAAAGAAATCAAAATATTTTGAAAATTTTATCGTGTATAGAAAATGCTAATATAAATGACCGTTGAAAATGTAATGTGTATACGTTCATTTGTTTTAGAGTTACACCAAAAACCAAAATCAATTTTGTGGAAAACCGATTTAACGTAAAAATTCCCGTTTTTCCTTAATTTTTATGTTGTTTTTCTGGCGCTTTTGAAAACTATTGGAAATTTTAAATTTTGACCTCCCCAATGCACCAACGATATTCACTTTCCCATCGAACAAGATACTGAAGTAGAAAATCCAATCATTGTTTCGACTACTTATCGTGTACACAGACACAAAAATAAAAAAATTTAATAAAAAATAAAAAAAACACACATCATTGTAAAATCAATACATTCATCGTTCCACTCAGAATCTAAAAAGTTGAAAAGTTTTGAAGATACATCAACAAATGTGTGGTAGGTTCGGTTTAATTTAAAAAAAAATTGACATGCCAATCACTAAAAAATAAAATAAAAAGTTAGACCCCTCTTTAAAGATGTTTTTTTGCATTTACTATTAAGGTATACTATCATAAAATGACGCCGGCCGGCCACTTCTTCACGGTACCTATAAATTATAATATATTGAAGGAATATAAAAGCATAGTGCCTTGTGCTATACAAGTTGATTATTTGAACACTCATTGTCATGAAAAGTGCTATACGGTTTTTGGAAATATTTTTTTTTTATAATTTGAGGTCAATACAAATTAATATTTTTTGATATTTTTATCGTTCTATAGTTTTTTTTGATATTTTTACATCGAAATTCTCAGAAAAATATTCTACTTAAGAATATGAAAAAAAAAATGTTTGCTGTCATTAAACAAGGTAAAAAACTTAAATAATGGTAACGATAAAAAAGAATGAAAATATTATGTTCTTTCAAAAATATTATTTTGTAATGACTTAAAATAATATGTATAAATACTTCCAAAAATATAGAAATTTTTCTCGCGAAAATTAGTGTTTGCCTTTAAAACACTATCTGTAGTAATTACCCGTGTATAGGTATAAAAGGTACATCATGTTACAGTAGAATCTTAATGTAATGTAACGTAAAAGAATATTAATTAAAAAAAAAACACGTTGCTATTACATATGGGTAGCTGATAAAAGTGTCTCATCTGACTCATCTACAACAATCGAGTCATTCCTTAACGATAATGTGTATAATAATTTGTAACCATCGGTGTTGGTTTCTTTGGAAAACGTGTTGTTTGCTTAAAACTCCGTCTGCACTCTATACGGTCCCAAAAGATTATAACTATCATTAAAATACCAGGAATGATTAACCACGTGCTGACTCGATGCAATCGAAAAAACGCAACGTTACCCCGTAGGTACATCTTATACTATGATAAGTAGATAAGTTTGTGTTATATACTTATACACAAAAACATTCCTCTAATGCTTCGTACGCATAAGTTTTCCCATGTATGCGTAGGTATAGGTTATAGGTATAATTGTGCCGAGCGAGCCACCGTGTTTTTCCCAATTTTACACGACGATAAGGATGCTATAAATTATAATATTTGATGCAAGTTTAAATTCTCAACAAATCTTACTTATAGCTTATTTTTTTCGTGAATCGTGTTGGTTTCTGTAATTATTAGTTTTGCAGTTTTTGCGTGTGTTTTGCCTACGTGTGCATTTTAAAGGCGCTCTTTTATTTTTATACTTAGTGCGATCCTGCCGTGTTGTTGGATACCTATATATAATACATAAATACGGAGTATTTGGTAACATAGTAATTTTTTTAAACATTTTTTGAATTGTCTTACGTTAAAAGATATAGGAGGCCTGCAATAATAATAATTCAGGGTAATATGCGTACTAATGTACTATATGATATTGATATAGAATAGGTATAATATAATAATATTAGACGTTTTATGTGGGTATCTACGTAATAAACTAATGTGTATGCTTTATATTCATATAATAAATTATTCATTTAAATTAAAGTGTATCTGTGTATGATGTGGCCATGTGGGTACATAATAACTGGCATTAGACATATTACATATATCAATAGATCGTCGGATACCTATACTGGCTAGGTTTATATAGTTCGTAAGACGGAGACGACACATGTGGATATCAGGGTGTGACATCCTGGGAGCTATACTTATAATAATTACTATTACACATTTTGGTAAATTATATTTAACTTAAAACAGACACTATCAATAGCAGAAAATCAAATTGTTTTGTTGTCCTGTAAAGTTTCAAAAATTGAGATAGGTGATGTTGTAAAGATTTCAGATTTATAAGTTGCACTCACCTGTCAGCAACGATCCCTGACACTGGTATTCCGATAAATTGTCCGAAGTTGTTGATCGTTCCCACCATTGACAGCTTCCATTTGTTATCCTCACACATGAGTCCAAACTGTTTAATAACAATATACGTATATTAATAATCGGTACAGGGTGGTTTTCGTAATGATATATATTACAGCCGTTTTTAATTTTTACTATACGTATAGGAATTTGTTGAAGAACTTGGTCAACGTTTAAGATTTAAGTTTTAATATTTATATACATATAGTAAAAATAATAATATATATTTTGCTTATAAATTCATAATATTCATCATCAATATTTACAGAAAAAGTATTGTTTCAAAATAAATTCTAAAAATTAAGACTGTATCAAAAAATTATTATGATATAATATATTATATAAATAATATATATTATAATAGTATAACATTTAAGTTTAAGCGTACATTTTATGTTATATAAGATATAACAATAATATAATTAAACTTTTTGTCATCCCGATTACTAGGAAAACATTTTAATGTACCTATATGATTAATGTCAATATTATTTGTTAAAATTGTTTTTATATACATTCATATACAGCTTAATTGTTTATAAGATTAAAGTTATTTTAAATTAAAATTTAAGTTTATAAAATATTATTAATGTATTTTAATATAATATTATATCGAATTAGTTTTGATTATATTATTATTATATTCCTACTACAAATTAGTTTTTGGCGTAGGTATTACACAATATTTGACTGTAACGGATAATATTGTTAGCTTTTCGAAATTCTAAAAACTAAAAAATTTCCCCCTGGAACACTAAATTTCACGGTCACGCGTTATACGTGCGGTTTACCATAATAATGTTCTGAAATCGTTTATAGATACCTCCGTGCCGATGGTGTTTTCGAACTCTTCGAACACCCAACTGTCGCGGCACCACTCAGTCAAGCTTTCGTTGAATCCACCGGACGAGCACCGCGTACCGTTTATCAGCGGACCAGACAACGCAGCATACCGCAAACACTTGCGAGGCTGATTTGTGTCGTTTCTATAAGGAATCGTGAATCGCAACCATTCAGGGTCGTAGATACGTCCTTCCGGGTTCGGTGCATCGCATTCCGGTATTTCACACCTACAGTAACAACAAAAAGATGTCTATTAACTTTTTTTTCAACATTTTTCTTTTCTTAAAGTACGTGTACCTAACCGCGATTTTATAACTTTTTACAAATATTGTCGCTATTTTTTTTATCCTCGAGGATATCGATGTCAAGCACGCAGCTCATGTACGATGTACCTATAGTCATGAACACATATTATGTATACTGCAGTAATATAAAATATTTGTTTCACATGTTGAAATAAAACAAGACAAAATAGTTCACTGCCCATGTGATAATACGCAGGGGCAGGGATATGTTATAACAACACACAATATTGAATATACGAACGTTTCATATTATACACATTTACGAACGTTCCAAAAGCCAAACGCACCCAGAATTAGTGTAACTATAAAAAAATACTATAAAATGGTTGAGGAGTTCCTGACTCTCAAGGAGAGCGAAGAGAGAGCTTCCCAGGCGGCGAAGACAAGCAAGGGCAAGCCGGCTTGAGAAAAGGGCACTCAGTACGTGACGTCCAGGATGGCGGTCTTACGCCGTTCCGAGAAGACGATCATTGAACGCGAGATCTAGGGCGGCAGACTTTGGTCGGCCCGCGAAAATCTTTGAATAAAATAATAATAACAGCTGTACATTAAATTATGTGAGGGTATTAGACGGGGCACCTCCTGGCTATCCCTATGTAGCTTTGCCAACTGGAAAGGTTAGCTCTCATGATGTTTGTAGTTAACACAGTACCTCTTCGCTGAGGAAAGTAAACTTCGGCACATGAGAACAACCAACATTTTATAAATTATTGACTTAATAAACGATGTTACATGGGGACTAAGCCATGTGAAAAACAGTCCGGCTCCCATGTAGTGATGAAAGGGGAAAAAAAGTTAAGTATTTATTGTGTGACAAGGTAATGAGCAAGTTGTATGAATTATTAATTAGTGTTATAATCAGATAGTCTAATTTAACTTATAATTATTATAAACTAAACACAGTACAGTCAAGTGCCAATCTCAGGTCATTTCGAATGTTAGTCGGTTCTGAATTTCTGATATAGACGACGTTCCGAACCTATATTTTTAATATTAAGGTTGATTCGAATGTCAATCGGCCCCTGGCGGGTAACGCAGTAGTGTCGTAAAGCCTAATTAGTATTAATTAAGATATTAATTAAAATAATAATTTTAAATAATATCATTTAAATCGTCTATTCAATTATTAGACATAAAGTAAACTTCAGACTAAAATATTTATCAATACTGGTTTACTATACATTTATTATACAAAACTCCTATACATCGTGTTTATTTCTCCGGTTCTCGTGTTGCACGTCAGCCTCCAACTGCGGTCTTTATATTATGAATATAAAACACTGCACACATGTAAGTAAGTTGTTGCCTCGTATTTTACTTAATATAATAGTTGATAGACCTCCCAAATCGACGCCTTTCACATGACAATCTCACACATCTGGGATTCTTACCACCACTTACTTGTTCTATTTGATTTAATACATTTTATTCCACCACAATACTTTTCTTTATGTCTTTGTACTGCAAATATCGAATATCTGATAGGTAACGAGCATTAAAAGTTTTGACGAGTGACAGCTGCCGTACGCTCTTCTTGGTATTTAAGCACCCTATATTAATTTGTTAATTATATTATAATTTTTAGTTAATTTTATTTATTTCATACGGTGGCCGATTGTCGCGATTCTCATCAATTATCCTATACATTTATTGCTCACAGTGATGTATTATACATTATAGCATTATAGCAGTTATTATATTTTTTAAATATACATACGACAATCAGTTTTTATTCAACCGTTGATATTTTTTTTTCGTTTTATCTATCTACTTACACGAAGAAATGTGTCATAATGCATTTTTTTTTTGGAATATTTACCTACCTTATAATCTATGCCACTTCTCGTATAAAATAAAAATAGATGCTTAAATATTTCGCTTTTTTTGACATTATACCTACATGTCATTATCGCAGTTAATTTTTATATGCAATCGTTATAATATTTTCGGGTAGAAATTTAAAAAAATGTATACCGATAAACGCTTCGCTCCGCTACCTCTGAAGTAAGAAAAATACATACCACCAAAAATCACTATCAGTTTTTTTATCACTTATCATACAAATTACAAGTTATGGAAATACGAATACCATTATAGATACAATATGTACCTACCTACATATTATATAAATTATTATATGATTAGATGTAGGTAGTCCTTCTTCCAAACAGATAATGCAATTTGATAATTGGTAAAGGAAAAATGCATAAGAAAAGTGAATGCACAACTTTATTTATTTCACATTATTTCACAAAGAAACAAAATATCCTAGGTTAAATAATATTTAATTTGAATATTTGTATCATATTGAAATCTCTACGAATCATTAAACAATTAAATACTACTTAGGAAATTTACTTATTGACAATTCTTAACAATTTAATTAGTTTAATAAATTAATAAAAGTACATAAGATACGAGATTCCAAGGCCAAAAAGTTGGAAGCGTCAACTATAAAAAAGTTGGGCAAGTGGGTGTTGCTCTACTGTACCTACAGTAGGTTACTAGTGGGTCACTGTAATGAATGGTGTTAAATTTGAATTCAATGATATAATAAAAAAAAAAACGATAAGAATAAGAAAAGTGTAAAGAAAAACGATTCTGAGCGAAGACGGTCAGTCTGCTATGATACTACTTTGTATAATTGATGATATTATATTGAATAAAGTAATTTATAAATAACCTATTTGCATGGAACCTTGTTTTAATTTTTCAATTCTTAGCTATAAAAGTTGAATATTTTATAAATTATTAACTACAAAATAATTATTAAATTTTAAATTTGATACATTTTGTCAAGATTGGAAAATTAAATGCTTATAAAAAAAAAATTCTGCCAATGTATATTTAATATTTTTAAACTGCTATCTAAGCAATATATCAGGAGACTTGTATTCAATTTTTACACTTTCTGACCCCAAAAAAAAAAATTTAATTGACAATTATAGAAAAAAAAAACAAAAAAATGCAAAATTGAAAATGTCAGCAAACAGCTCAAAAAAAGTCAAAATGTTTTGAAAATATTATCAAGTATAAAATATACACATAAAGTAAATTTTAAGTATCACGGTTATTCGTTTTTGAATTACAACAAAGTAAGAAAATCGCTACATGATAAATGGAGTGATTATCCAAAATTGTAAAAATTTGAACTTTGAGCGCTCATAAAAATGTAATTTTACATTCCAGTATACATTTTTTTTAAGTTAATGTAGACTAACTTATGAGAAATCTTGCATTGAATTTTAAAATCTTAGATTTAAAAAGAAACATTTTTATAAATTTCTAACTCAAAATAATTTGCACATTTTTGTCGTTTTTACATATTATTTTGTCAAGGTTTGATCTTTATACTTATTAAAAAAATGTGACTATAAATTTTTAATATTTTTCAAATATCGTTGAAAAAATATATTAGGAGCCTTGTATTAAATTTTCAAGCTTTTTTACCCAACAAATAAAGTTTTATTGACATTCATAGAAAAAAAAAACTAATTAAATTGGAAACTGAAAATGTCCGTAAACAGTTCAAAACAAATCAAAATATTTTTTAAATTTTATCGTGTATAGAAAATGCGAATATAAACAACCAGTGACAATTGCATGTATATATGGTCATTAGTTTCAGAGTTACACCAAAAACCAAAATCATTTTGCCTAAAAATTCCCGGTTTTCCTTAATTTGTCTTTTGTTCTTCACGGCGCTTTTGAAAACTACTGGGAATTTTAAATTTTGACTCCCCAAGGTACCAATTAGATTAACTTTCCTATCACAAGAGATACTATTGAAGAAAATCTAAGCACTTTTGCTGTCCTAAAAGTTGATGACAGACACAAAAAAAACACACATCATTGTAAATCAATAAATTCATCGATCTGCTCAGAATCTAAAATTTCAGGAGAGCAAAAGAAAATTCGTAAAATATTTTTATATAATCCATAAGTTTTTAAAACGAATTTTTATTTTACTAGGCTACGTTCAGTAAATAAAATATATATTGGATCACAGTTTATAAATGTACAATATTTACTTATACAAATACTATAAATGTATAACATTAATGATTACCTAGTAATTATAGAAATTATTGTTCGCTTACTCTGTAAAACATAAGTTATCTGTATTTTTTTTTATTTCATATTAAGTGTATGATATAAATGCTCATATATAGATTTAAAATAATTATTTTGATTCTAGATGTGATTGTTAATTGTTAAACCTACAATAAAATATAAGTGATTAAAGTTATTTAAATAGAATATCAAGTATCAACATAATGGCTACCCCGTACGGTACAATAATTGTAGTGAAAACTAATGAATTATATAAAATTAAAATATGATGTAACCTACGTCATACATTTTCTTATTTGATAAAATCGGCAGTAACTATAATATTATAATTATAATAATATAGTCAATTTATATGTTCATTGATTCTCCGTTCTGGCGTTTTCATAATAATATAAAAATATGAGTTTTGAAAAAATTTAAACTTCAAACAAGTATAAAAATATGTTGCCAATATATTTTCAATACTTTTAAATTTTTATAAGTATAACTTATAAGTTATAACATATAAGGCAGATTGCATTAAATTGTCAAGTTTTTTGACAAAGCATAAATATTCTTATTCATACTTATAAAAATAAAACTTCAGCAATTTATAAATTTCAAACACCCGTAAATAGCTTAAAATTTCTGTTAAAATTAGTTTGAATATTTTGAAAATGTCTTCGTGTATGGAAAATTATAATGTAAGTAATAGGAGATTGTTTTTTTAAACACTGAATATTTCCGTTTTTTGGTATTTTGTTTGTTTTGTATTTTGCCGATTATTATGCAAATTACTGGGAATTTTTACATTTGATCCCCTACCCCAAAGTGCCAACTAGATCAAATTTTCTACCAGCCTCAATGAGCTCAAGAGCATTTTTACTCCTCTAAAAGTTGTTGACAGATGAACAAAAATAAAAGAACGCATTGTAAGACCAATTACATTCATCGCATCGCTCGGAGGTTAAAATAGTTACAGTTAAATATAGTTTTAATAACGCTGAAGCACTCCCAGTATTTTCATTGAAATTGCGCATTTGCTCCACTGAGGAGTATCATGTCGTTTCGTTAGTTTTTGTTTTGTTTAAAAAAACTACAGGTCTGAGCCCTGAGGTCGACTCTCCGCGGTTGCACATCTCAATAATAATAATAATAGTAACCCGTATAGTATTATAGTCTGATCTGATTAGACGGTGTTTATGGTAATGCACTAATGATGCATATCAAAGGAACCGTATCTAATACGTGCCCAGTCTCAGACGGAACGGCATCGTATGTATAAATATAGTGATCGATATTATTATTAGTGTTTTCCACGCGTTTACCTGTATTTCAAATCGCTGGCGGTGAAGACGTAGGTGACCGGCGACACGTTCGAATACATAATCATTAGGCCGAACAGCATGCAGCCCATGAACTGGTACCGGCCCATGCCCAACGACACCAGCACATTGTCGATGTCCACCATTGTGTGCGAGACAATAAATAATTCGAAGTGATTTGCTCGAATGGTTTCCCGAAGACGGTGGTACGAAAATCGCCGAGAATATGTCAACACCGCCGCAGGACGTGCTGGATGCGCCTCTGTTCACGGACACGAACTGCAGCAGGACTGCGCGATGCAAGGCAACAATATTATTAACGTAACGTCTGCAGCCGACGGCGGTCCGGCGACGAGTGCGCAACGTGAAACCGGTTTGCTCCGGGTCTGGTCAGAGGTAGACAGTATATTATACGCTTGAATTGTATTCAAGCATAATAATGATATATTTACATATTATTATTATTATTATGGATCACACGCGTAAGATTATTTTTTCAGGCACATATCACTACATAAGTAGCTTGTTTGTGATGATAATTTCGTTTAATTTGTCAACGTACACATTCGTACTGCAAAAATATTATTGTTATAAACTTACCATTACAACGCACCTATATTATAACATACGACGAAGGGCATCGTGTTTCGGTCTATACTGTACGACGTTCAGACACTGCACGAAACACACACAAACACAATATGACATATTACTATAATGATATTGGGCAATAAGCGATTCGTCTCGCGGTGTTCGCAGCGACCGTACAATTTAATGTTTGCTGCGTTTGCACTGTGTTTGCACCGCCCGGCGATTATAATATGAAATTCTGGATCGCCGCACTTATATTTTATTGAAATGTGCGCAACGCGAAATAAACCACTCGACATTATAATATTACACACGAGATGCGCTGTTTCAAATATACAAGGTAATTTACCAAGCGTACTCGCGCTCATTGTTTCCTTTATAGTAATGACATTTTTTATGTTTTGATGTTTGAATTTTTTAAATAAACATATAAGACCATATTTTCAAGATATTGAGATTTTTTGTAACCACTAGATTTTTTAGTTTCCTGTGGCGATACAAACTTCGGTAATTCAAATGAGGACCGCCCTTTTTTATCGAATTCTATTTAGAGGATAATTTTTCTTTTAATATTTATGTACCGAATTCAAAATCCGAACGAGTAGTTTTTCAGTTATTAAAATGTTTATGCTAAGAATTAAAGGTATATAAAATATAAAGTATATACTATCTACTATATAGTACTAAAAATAGTTTTATAGAAATGTAAAATATATTTTATTATAATATTGAATATAATAATTATTACATACTTTGAAAATGTTTACGAATTCATTTTGATGGATTAATATTTAATATTATTAACTAAAATTTACAAGCCACCATAGTTTCCAATCCCAATGTTACCATATCTTCCAAACGAATCGCGGAAAAAAGCCCAGCGATATAAATATAAACACAATATTATGTATACGTCATGATATATTGTGTTATAATTTATAAGTTATAAGTCAAAAAATATCAGTCTTAGATAGATACCAGTTTTGGTCGATTCCGATTTGCAAATCAGTATGGCCCGCATAAAATTGCCTCATCATAACGGGCATAGCTGTTTTCGACCAAAATTATATCCTTCCCTTTTTCGCAAATTCGCTTTTGGACCAAACCAAAAAGTTTAATCTCTATTTTCTGTTATAAATATCGAAAATTATTAAAAATATAAATCGTATAAAATGTACCAATATAGATAAAAATGTAATATTTAAATTAATAATAATAATACATATTGTTTGTCAATAATTATGTAATCAATATCTTCTACAGCTATTATAAACATGCTTATATTTTGTCCATAATTATATGTAGGTATCTACTTTATTTTATACAATAAATTATACATATACTATTGAATATTATTAAAAATATAAGTTGTATAAAATGTTTCTATTTATGTATCTAATAAGTAATAACTATTAATTAAATAATCAATGACAACAATTTATTATAATATAGATTATAATACATTTAGAAATGTTTAAATAGTGAAGTAAATATTAAACTTTGTGGTTCGGCCGAAAAGGGAAGGGTACGATTTTAGTCAAAAAGGAGACCCTCCCATCTTAACATTCGTATAAGCCGGTACCGAACAAAATATAAATAAGTGAGTAAATCCAAGATACGTTCGGTTTTATATCTCGACTTAACCATTGGTTCACAAGTCTTCAATTTCACCGTACAAACTATTTTAATATTTCTGCAAAAGTCTACTGCGCAATTGGCGTTATATGATGTGAGGCCACGAGGGTTAGGGTGTAATGTTAAATTTCTATTTTGTTACGTGCCTCTACACTGTAGACACCACATGTCAATTCAAGAGTAAATACCAATTTTAGTATTTGTAATTTACGCCACCAATAGATACATTTAAGTGCGTATGTAATACTGTAATCAGCCCAATCAGCGTCAAAATAAAAAAAGGTGGGTAAGTGGATGTCGCTCTGCTGTACAGTAGGTTGCAAGTGGGTCACTAATGGATGGTGTTAAATTTGAATTCAATGATATAATATCATTGTATAAGAAAAACGATTCTGAGCGAATTCAGCATTTTTAAAAATTCCCGTTTTTCCTTAATTTTTATGTTGTTTTTCCCGGCGCTTTTGAAAACTTTTGGAAATTTTAAATGCACCGACGATATTCACTTTCCCATCGAATAAGATACTGAAGTTGAAAATCCAATAATTATTTCGACTACTTATCGTGTACACAGACACACAAAAAAAAAACACACATCATTGTAAAATCAATACATTCATCGTTCCACTCGGAATCTAAAATAACATGTAATTTGCACCACATCTAAATATTAATTTTGGTAATCTGCATGAGAAAACGAAATGACACGATATGTGCAAGGATTTTAATCATTGGTATACATTTAGCGGGCTCACATCAGTTATAGCACATAACACGTGAATAAATAACGTGGGCTATTAATAATATGAACGTATGGACAATGTGTTATATTGGTCATATAAATTGATATAATATTTCCGATTTTTACATATTTTATTAACTGAAATAGTGAAATAGAAGGTACTCATATTTCATACATATAGTACGTATACCTAAAATTACAATTCGTTATAAGATTACCTTTTTATTTTACTTTATGCATATTTTAATATTTGTAATAATATTTATAATGTATCTATTAAAATGAACTTGGTTGATGAATAAAATACATAATATAAATAATATAAATAATATAATAAAAAGAAAGTAAAATAATTATTTTAAAGTAACGCAAACTACAGTTTTTATAGTCTCAAAATTGCCCTATAATATTACATTATGCCCTTGTATCTGCAAATAACCAAAATTAGTTTTTAGAAGTGGTGCAACGTGCAAATGAAAAATCACATTTTTATTTGTTTGGGTTGTTATAATTACATATGCCCGTAAATTCCGTGCATAGGTTTTGTAGCTCTGGATAGTAGTAAACAGTGACTACTACTACAGTACTATCATGCTTATCTCTGGTTACGTATAACATCATTATATTATTATGACCCAAAGTGCAAACCTCAATTAACATTATCGTGATAAAACTATTGCCTACGCCCGGGCGATAAGCCCATTTAACGCATTTTACACACGCAATTTATAATGAGCTCATCATCAACTACTAAAAACCTCATACTAAGTAGTAAGTAAAACATTAATAATACTCGGTAAACCTAACTAAGTATCGCAAGGTCGTCCTTCCACTCTTTATTAAAAAATCTGATTTAATATAACTCCGAATCACCTCCTCCCAACTCCGAAACAGAATTTAGATCACCAAGAAAAACTATTAGGTAAACTCGTCAATCCGTCAAAAAACAATCCATTATTTTCTACACCAAACCACTTCACTCCCATTAAAAATTCACAAATAAATCAAAAACAAACTCAACCTATACCAATTAGCAGCAACCCATGGAAACTAAAATTAGCAATAAAAAATGTACTCTTATATTTGTAATAAATTTAACAAATTACACAGAACTTCGCGCAGAAATCTCATCCATATTACACGGTGACTTTAGTACAACAGAAAAATATAACAATTACCGTAGGAACTATTGACGACCTCCGTGCAATCACAAAAAGTGTGAATGAAAAAAAAATACAACTACTTCAAGTACCTATAGGTATTGATTAAAAAGTGAAAAAGCGAAAAGGATATAATATCAGCTATCAATCGTAACTTACCAATGTTAATTACCGAAAACAAAATCTATGAAAAACTAAATAACCTATAATACTAAATATTCAATAAGGTCAGTACAAGACTAATAAATAAAAATAAGGTTGCACTGACTTTAATAACTACCCATATAACTAAATAAAACAGAAAAATCTAATATCATTTTTGAACTTAAATATTATTTAATTGTATCATTTAATTATTCATTAGTCATTAATAGGGCTGGGATTTTAATGCCCTAAAAAATCTCAAAAAATGTAAAAATCACTAGAAAGACTTTTAGAGTCTAATTTAAATAATTAGGTACCTATTACCTATAATAATAATTATAACATAAATATATAATAGTATAATGCATTATACAAATTACTTTAAATATATTAAAAATACAATTTTTTATTTAGAAAATATATTTTAAATAAGTATTAGTAGTATTAGTATAAATTTTAAAAATGTGTACAGATAGCTAGATCTCATCGACTTTTACCCTATAGGTACGTCACGCATTGCCTAGACTCGTTATCTAGCCATCTAGGTTTTGACATTTCAACTATAATTGTCCGATAATATAATACGAATTACGAGTAGCCCAGTATCCTGCAAGAATCTATTAAAATTTAAAATTCATAGTTTGTTTCCAAAAAACTCTAAAATACCCTAAAAATTAAGAAAATTATCTAAAAAATAAAATGTCTTATTTTAGTGTACATGAGTATAAAAATATAAGGAATGACACTTAATATGATAAGAAAACCACGAACTAATGCGATAAAATATTCACGAATAACTTTACTAATAAGGCTAACCTAATTCTAGTTTGAAATATCTATATTCTATAGGATATCGTTGATTTTACAAAAAAAATAACTTGGTTTACCTGTGTATATTTTCTTAAAAAACTATTTATTTGATAAATTAATACAAGGAATTTTTTTAAACATGATTTTTTTTACTATAAAAATACGAGGTGAGAGGCCATCCAGTAATAGAACCCAAATTAAAATTGTTATAATGAAACTATTGTTAATTTCCAGTTCTGTTTGTATAAGATTATGTATTGTTCAATTGCACACAAATAAATACAAATAGAATAATAGTATAAAAGTATATACTATTTTAGGTAGTAAAAAACAATTTGATGAATATTTTTTGGAAATTAATAACTTAATATTTTTAAAACTATTTCAATAGTTTAAAACAACACAAAAATAGTTAAACTATCAATGGAAATTACCATAATTATTTGAAAAATTAGAATAATAATAGAAAATAGAAGTAAAGAATCTGATTTTTTTTTTTTGAATAGCTGGAAAGAACAAATATGGTGGGACTTTGAGTTGAATAAACAATAAAACATTTTAAATGTTACTTATTATAACTACCTAAATACCATAATTGGACATTGGTTATGACTCATGTATATTTATTATTTATTTAATTATTTCTTCATTAGTTTCTAGTTACTTATTACATTATGATTATGTCGGTACATCAAGTAATTTTTAAAATTCATCGTATGTATTTAAAAATACGTAAATCCAATCTATAATTACTTATTAAAATAGAATATTTATGGTTCTTTAAGTTATTGTTACAATGACGTTTAATTTTTATGTACTTTAAAATTTTGAAATACTCGAAATTTTTTATAATCACCTACGTTTTACAACATTTTATAATTAATCAGATAAACTTGGATACACAATTCTTTTTACTGAACATGATGAATTTTTATTTTGAAGAACGTTTTTTAAAATTATTAATTTTTGAAATATTTTATTCTATACAATTATATAGAATAATATATTATTTATAGTACTTACCTAGAGATAATATGTATAGGAATTTCCGGTAGTCGAGAATTTGAGATAACTGACACGTATTAGAAATTTATACTGCACACTCAAAATTTCTCACGTTAATATGTCTTTTGTATTTTATTAAGGCACATTAATTTGATAAGTAAAATATACATTTTTATATTTAAAAATAGAAATTACGTGAAGTGATGACCATTTGATGGCATGTTTAGGTAGCTATATACATAAGTAAATAATTAATGCAATTTAATGTAGATAATAGACAATATTTAAATACGTTGGTACTTAATAGGTACATTGTAGTATTTTACATATTACATACATGGATAGGTAGGTACCTATATTATTTTATGTATTTATTTGTAATATGTAGGTATACAAATACAAAAACTTATACGACATTTACCTATGAGAGCGCAATAAATCATAATATGACTTTGTTATTTTGTTTTTTACACAATTTTAAATAGAAGTAATTATATAGTATATTTTACCGGGGGTTTATGCGTTTTTCCCTTCAAAAATCTATGTTTACGGGGGCCATTAAAAAATGAATATATAAAAATATACAATAGTACATTACCTACTGTAGGTACAAAATTAAACGAAGATAAACATTTTCATCTTTATAATTTCATAATTTAATAGGATAAAAGCAATACTAGAAATGTATAATATAAATATAAAATAATACCTACACATTTAATTAGAAACTATTGTACACTACAGCAATAAAAACAATAAAAAGCAGAAATTCGTTGCATATTTGGTAGATCAATAATACTTATACAGTTAAAGCAACAAAACAAATTTTATACCTATTTAAAATTATGTTCCTTCAGTGGTTAAAGTGGGTGGACGGAGGGGGGCGGATCCCTCTTTTTATTTATGGTAAGATTATGCGTCCCCTCTAATTTAAGTCTCCAAAGTCCGGGGGGACGCTACTAAATTTTAGTAATTTATTAATAAAGGTGAATGAATAGTTATATTTACTATAAATTATTTTTTATTTGTTTTTTTAATGAAATGTTTAAAATTAAAATGTAAACACATATTATTTTTTTTACACATTTTAGGCAATGAATTGCAATTTATTTTTTACTTAGCAGGCATTATATGTTTTAAATCATTTTCCTTAGGAGAAAATTTGATTTTGCATACTATTGACATAAACTTTTTATGAACAAATTACAAAGGTGTGCGAAAGAAACAAATTATACCTAGTTGGTAGTGGGTTTCTTTAAAAAGTTTGGTTGGATATAGACTTTGAAAGAACTCGGGAACGCTCCTCAATTTTTGGTAGGTTAGTCCCCCCTCAACATTTTTCCCACTTTAACCACTGGAACGATATTATATTATAATTAAAAATAAAGTAGGTAATTAGGTAACTCAATTTGTATACTTATATTTATATTTATATGTACATAATAAAATATTAAAAGAAACAGTGTTATAATATATGTATATTATTATAAACAACTTATAATATAGTTATTATAATTTATAATAGTTATAATGGATATAAGTTAAAAAGTTCTTTAATACACCTATGTGTCATGCGTGAAAAGTGTTCATAATTGTTTAATTATAGTTAATTACTAATACCATTGATTAAGTACTTAATCAGTGCTATTATTAGGATGACTCCTCTATTTTCATAATATACTGAATATTACTCATATTTATGTTTTTGTAAAATAATTATTAAGAACTATTATCCATTTAAGGTTGATACATATATTTTAATCACTCATAGGTAGAGTAGAAAATTTACTTGTTTAAATTTGAATTTAGATTCATCCACAGTAATAAATAAAAAATATCTGCTTAACAATAATTTACAGTCAAAAAAGTTGGTTCTTATTTGAAAAAAATACGTTTGTAATTTGTATCTACACATGATACTTCTGAAATGGTATAAACAATTTAAGTATTTTAAAAATATGTTGGTCACTGCTCAAGGTATACATAAAATACCTGGTGAATCACCCTATATCTACTGTTACGAACGGAAATATATTTTACTGGTATAATATTTATATTAGATACACATATACAATATAAACAGAATAATGATGTATTATTTTCGAAAGCATGGTTCTCTGATTAAGAAAAATGAATTGAAAGATCACTGCACTCTTTTCGGAATATCGATTTGATGGGGTACACAGACCTGTCTCACCATAATTATGCTCTTATTTTCTACACATTTTTTAATGGCGTAGTTGGAAAATTATATGTGCACGCGAAACGTCGAAACTTATTTGTCACGAAAGGCTGGGAAGAGCACTAACAATTTTTTTTATTACGTATATGGGGTGTCCCGTAACGATAAACTAATTAAAAACATCGTATATATTAAACAATATACTATTTATATATGTTTAATTGGAAAACATTCGTGAAAACCACCCTGCGTGGCGTTCTCGTACGGGACGCGCACATTATAAATACGTTTTGCGGGTGCGTAAAAAATATTATTATTAATACTACTATTGTAGGACTAAGAGTTTTCGATGTTATCTGGTAGCAGACGGTCAATCCCGATCCGTTCGGCTTCGACGATGGTGTCGGGCAACTTGATGTTTTTGCTTTCCGGAAGAGTCATGGTGATCCCGGCGGCCACAAGCGCCGTCACACCAAACACAAGCATGGTCACGTAACTGCCAAAGTATTCAGCCTGAAAATGGTTTTTAAAATAAGTCGGTAATGAGGTGAATCGTGAACCAAAAAGCATATTATACTGTATACAGAAATTGAGATGGCAATGATGAAACCCATGTCGACGACGTAACTTTTTTAATGATATTATCTTGCCTTTTTTTTTTACTTATTTACAATTATTTTTGTGTTTTGTCTAGTCTAATTACTCTAGACGTTTAGGTGAGGTATTTAAAAATGTTTGTACAACTTCAACTTCTCGAATTTTCTATTAGAAAAAATGCTCCGATCATCAACTTCAATGGAGGTTTTTGGAAGAAATTGGATCATTATTTTTTAAATTTTTGATTACATTGTAAGGAGATATCGTGGGCAATTCAATTTAAGATAACGACAGATACAAGAACATACTATTTTCATGTAATAATTATACCACAACGACGCGCGATCCTAATAAAACGGTTGCAATATATAGGATATTTTTATGAGTCATAAGTTATAAGTATTAAGTTTACAGGCCTCTCAAAGTCCGATCGTTATGACCGTTTCGGAAAAATCGTTAGCGTAATGTATAGTGTGACGTTTTACATACCATAAGCGTGGTCTGTGGCGCCAACATGGATCCGACTCGACCGATCATAGAGCACACGGATAACAGGGTCGCTCGCATTCTGGTTGGGAATATCTCCACCGTCAGCATGTAGATGACGGAAAATGCGACGGATATTGCAAGCTTACTAATCAAGAATATCGATAACTTTATTAGAAGGAATGCTGTTTTGAAAAAAAAAAAAAACAAAAATAATAATGTAGCTTATAATAATGTGTATAGATATGTAGGTATTGTATAACGTCATAAATCATAAACTCATAACGAATCATAACTCATAAATATTATAGGGCTCAGAAGTTATAGTAGTTAAAATCAATAAAATATATGCACATAAAAAGTGTGAGATATGCAATTAGGTACCTATTCAAAATATAAGTAAATAATTATACTACATATTGATTAAAAAAAATAAATACTTATGCCATTAGGTACAGTTTAAAAACCAAGAAATTTAGGTGCACTTTTTTCCCTAAAACTGATAAAATAGGTAGGTACATGCAAAAATATGCATTTTATAATTGTATAGAATGGATTTTAAGATTGGTCTGTCATAAATCGATGGCATATTATAGAATAATATGCAACTTCTTTAACTTTTGAGCCTTAGTTGTAATATAATGTATGATATAAACTCTCAAGTAACCATGTAGATGCATGCTTCGTTTTAAAATGGTTAGATTTTTCTGTCCTCAAACTTAATATTTTACCTGGTTTCTAAAATGTATTAGGTACCCTATGGATCATAATTAATAATTTAAAATTATTCAGCGCAGTCTGTAGATATAAAGATATTACCACTGTAATAGTGATTGAATTGAATGATTAAGCTGAAAGAAATATCATGAAGGCGTTGCTACACAAAACAATATTGTCATTCTTTAGTTTATGTGTAAATATACGGAATAATTATTTTGCTCATTGAACATTATTTACTCGATAGCGGAAACCTTATATACTTACCAATTACCATGATATAATATTACTACATAATAACCTTATATTATGATCGAATTACAGTATTAAAAGTAATATTACTCTTTATACTGTGATCGAATCTAGGATAAAATAGGCAATAGCCACCGACAAAAAAGCCACGGATAAAAAAGACACGGGTTTATTTTTGTGCTAAAACAATAAATTTAATACAATTTATTATTATTTATTTTAAAATTTAATACAATTAATATAATTTAAAAAGGTTATAGCTAAAAATAAGCGAAATATTTTTCACAATAAACTATGTGAAAAAAATACCCAAATACCTGTCTTTTTAATTTTTAATAAAAAAAGGTGTGTAAGTGGATGTCGCTCTGCTGTACAGTAGGTTACAAGTGGGTCACTGTAATGGATGGTGTTAAATTTGAATTCAATGATTTAATATCATTGTATAAGAAAAACGATTCTGAGCGAAAACGGTCAGTCAGCCTATGATATTACCAAGTATATTTGATGATATTATTGTGAATAAAGTAATTAATATATAACCTATTTACGTGGAGCCTTGTTTTAAATTTTCAATCCTTAGCCATAAAAGTTAAACATTTTATACATTTTTAACTACAAAATAATTAATAAATTATAAATTTGATAAATGTTGTCAACATTTGAAATTTAAATCCTTATAAAAAAAAATTGTGCCTATGTATTTTTAATATTTTTCAACTGCTATTAGAACGATATATCAAGAGCCTTATATTAAATTTTCACGCTTTTTTACCCAACAAAAAAATTTTTATTGATATTTATAGAAAAAAAAACTAAAAAAATTGAAAACTGACAAAATTTTAAATTGTAAATTTTAACTTTTTTAGATGGTTTTAATTGCATTAAATTTTAAAGTAAATAATAATACATTGTATTAAATTTATTGTTTTAGCACAAATATAAATCCGTGGCTTTTTTGTCCATGGCTTTTTTGTCCATGGCTTTTTTGTCCAGTTACCATTATGATCTAGGTATTTTACACCAGGTTGATGTAAAGTGTAGAATGTAGATATTGTATTAGGTATGTAGACCTTATAAATTATAATAGTTTTTCCTGTTAAAATATTATTTTTGGCAGAAATAAATAGGAACCAAGCAGACTGTTTAATTATATACCAATGTAATATATTATAAATTTCAATAAAGACGATTAAGTATAAATTAGGAGGTCTGGAGGTATAAGTACTTTAAAGTTTCAACATAGAATTTAGGTTTTAGGTATACTCACAGTCCGGAACTAAGTTGTATAGGACACTGGTGAAACCACTCAAGATGAACATGCAGGACAACGACATTTTTCGGGACAACCCTTCCATAATTAACCAGTTTAACAGGCAGGCAGGAATCTCGACGAACGATGCCAACGAGAAGTTCAGATACTTGTCACCGGCGATGTCAGCCGCGCATATCGTCAGCCCGTAGTATACTAGCGTTATCGCTATCCTGCGTAAGTAAAAATAATAAAATATATGTGTAATTACTGCGTTATCCTAGTTGTTTATATTAGGTGGTCGTTCTTATAATACGATAATGTAATCCAATCAAAACGTAACTTAAAATATAAAACAACAAATTGACCGTCTCGTAAAAACTTTTGAATGGTAATGGAGTCTAAAATATATATACTGTATATTGTTTTCAGTAAATATAGACGAATGTGACTAGTGATTACCAATATATTTTCATTCCCTGACTCCTTTCCTATTTTAAATCACCAAATAGTTGTGTAAGATTTATAAGAATTTGTTTTTGGAGTTTTATTGTATAAGTCAGGATATCTATATATTTCAAATTATGTTTTTTTAATTTATAATTTAGACTATAGGATATTTGTTTACAAATATGTGTAATTTATCTCTATAACGAATTGATCAAATAACCGCAGTGGTTGCCCAGGGTTCAATTTTTTCAATAGGTTTTGATTATATATTTTTCATTACTACAATTATTTACTTCACTTTTTAAAATATCAATACACTTTTAAGTTTCTGAATTGGCATCACTGTTTCATTAGTTAATAAGGATCAACCATAATTAATTAATATCTGAAAAAAATGTAGTGTGATCAAGTTGTACTATTTTTTTTGTTTAGATGGATTATTTCCAGTTTTTAATTTTGTTAGTTACTACTTACGATTGTGAAATGGTGTCACATTTTACAAAATTTATACTATTTGACTATTGTGAAATGGCCAGTTATTGAGGTATGCTTAATAAATATTCAAACATTATTATTAATGATTTAGGATTCACAAGTGCCTACGGGATTTAAATATGATCCTCCTGTTGTCCTGTTTCTCTTTTAATCTGGTTTTACAGACTACCTAACAAAACTATACTATACATTTATTAAATGTAGATAGCCATTGCAGTCCAAGATGTTAATATAAGTCCTTATATCAATATTTATATCACATTGCATAACACATTTTGACAATGAAATGCAATTTTTTGCAACGCTCGGCGTAGAAGATTCTTTGCAAACTTTTAAAAAAAGAGTTTGTGTCAACTTGGAGTGGTCTACAAATTTCATAAACTGTAAAATTAAAATTTCCTATCTATTCAGCAATTTCTAAAGTAGACGTAGAGTTGGTATTTAATTATTTAAATAAATTACTTGCAATGCAATTGCTAATAAAAGCTATCGTTCTATTGTTCTGATTTAATTTTGAAGAATTGAACATACCAGCAGGTAGTACAGTTTGGTAAATTATATTGGGTAAGGTTAGACCTATTATAGTCAGATATACCTATATAGCCATTGCTCCGTCATTATTATAATTGTTAAACTATATACAATTCAATAAGACTCATCGGCATATTAGATTCTGAGCGAAGCGATGAATATATTGATTTTACAATGATGTGTGTTTTTTTAGATTCTGAGTGGAACGATGAATGCATTGATTTTACAATGATGTGTGTTTTTTTTTATTTTTGTGTCTGTCATCACCTTTTAGGACAGTAAAAGTGCTTAGATTTTCTTCAACAGTAACTTTTCTGATAGGAAAGTGAATCTAGTTGGTACTTTGGGGGGGGGGTCAAAAGTGAAAATAGTAGTTTTCAAAAGCGATGTGAAAACAAAAGAAAAATTAAGGAAAAACGGGAATTTTTATGCAAAATCTGTTTTTGAGAAAATCGATTTTGGTTTTTGGTGCAACTCTAAAACAAATGATCGTAGGTACATGAAATGTTGACTGAATGTTTATATACGCATTTTCTATACACCATAAAATTTTCCAAATATTTTGACTTATTTTGAGCTGTTTACGGACATTTTCAGTTTCCATTATTTTTAGTTTTTTTTTCTATAAATATCAATTAAATTATATCTGTTTGGTAAAAAAGCTTGAAAATTTAACAGAAGGCTCCTAGGTTATTGTTTCAAAGGCAGATGAAAAAAATTAAAAATCCTTAGTCATTGTTTTTTTTTATAAGCATTTAAAGTTCAAATTTTGACAAAATTTATCAAATTTATAATTTAATAATTATTTTGTAGTTGAAAATTTATAAAATGTTCAATTTTTATAGCTAAGGATTGGAAATTGAAAAAAAGGCTCCACATACTGTACAGCAGAGTGACATCCACTTACCCACTTTTTTTATTTTTTTTTTTTAATATGTATATAATGCTATATAAACCATTAAACCATGTTTGTGGCTTGGCACACGTATATTTAAAAGAGTGACCATACATCCAGTTTTCAGAAGGTAGACCAAAAATTACCAAAAATCAAAAATACATTTTGTGAGGTGGCTGGAACTGCGATCAATTGAGTATCTGCAGAAAGAAATTACTGGGCTATACAGTAAGACCTGATAGCTTGCGCCTTACACTAATGCAGTTATGTGTACCACTGAAAGATTATTTCTTAGTTATATAACAGTGTCCAACAGTTTCAAAGAATTTCTCCGTGTCAAAAATTCCGAGTTATGGTTGTATTAATATTTTATAATTGATTTATTTAAATAGCAATCCATATTTTTCCAATGCACCTTCAAAATCATAATATATTTAGCAAAGTCATTGGAAGATTGATTCTAAAAATATTATTAGACATTGTCAACAAGAGAATCAGGAATACATTTACGATATACCTATTATTTGTTATATGTATTGGTATATTTTTATTTACTTAAACCTAGTTATGGCTTATATAAGTAAGTAATTTATCAAGGGAAGATTAATAATTTATTGTTCCAGACATAGACTAAGTATGTTTCAGTTGCAACAATTCTAAAATATGAATACGTACAAATAGTAATTTATTTAGTATGTTTTAATTTTTTAATTTGTTATAGTTTATAGATAATACTTTAAAAATAAAGACACAAAATGCTTGATTAGCATGTTTTGTTGTTTGTGTACAAGATTACCTGACCTAATTAATAGAATATTATTATATGACGTAATTATATAGTATGTAAATTAACTACAAATATTATTAAGTAAAAAATAAGTAGTCCACCGAACAATAAATAAACAACACTTCTCTTATAAGTGATTAATAGATAGTTATAGCTTATGAATATTGAATATACAAAATAATATACCGTAATTATGGACTTAAATATTTTAAAAAAAACCTGAAGTTTAAATCTGCAGTACATATTACTTTTATATTTTTATCCGGTTCATCTTTCTTACAAAATATCGTTCCATTATATACATGGGATCCATATTTTTTAATTTATTACTCCATACTCTTAAGTGCATTAATCATTTTCCACACGAAACCCAGTTACAAATACCCAATTACAATGATTACATTTTACAAAGGTAAACGGTCGTCTAATATGTAAGTTCCTATAGTTCCTAACAATTACCTAATACATTATAGTTTCTACACGGCGATAAAATTAAATGCATTACTTAAACAACATTAACATAATCTAAACTATGTATAAACAATTAGTATAATTATATCATTATCAATTATAATTATAATATAAAATTATAAATAATATGAATTGTACTTTTAATTATTGCGATAAACATTTTACACTTATAGTATTAATATATGTATATACATGGTTTAAAATTTGTGTTTACTATTTATATTTCAATGATGTTTTACTTTTTACCGGATTAAGCAATAAAAACATGTTGTATTGAATTATTAAAATAATAATACAATTAGAATAAAGCCGCAAGCTAAATAAATTTGTGTTATATTTTGAGATATCAATACACCAAGCAATTAATATTTTTTCGAGAACAGAAATATGGGGATACCTATTTTTAGGGTTTACTTTTTTAGGGATTACTTAATCCAAGCAAAGTTAGAGATTGTTTTGTAGATAATTTCGTGGCTGGAAAACCAGAACATAATAAAATAAACGAATTTTGTGATTATTTAGGAACTGATTACATAGAGGATCATTTACACGTGCTCCCCTTCCCCCTAAAGTCTTAGTATTTTGGCTACGGCTAATTCTGATAACTTTAGCACAAACGTTTGTGAAAGTTTCCAATTCCGAATTCAACTCAAATTGTTATCATGAAGTTTTAAAAATGTTTCATACAAAATACAAATACATATTTCAAAATAAGAACATCAGATTTCAATAGAACTTATCCCGAAGTAAAACAAAATATACTAACCACCTATCAGATTACAGTTTTAAAAATATAAACAACATTGTATAACTGTATTTGAAATGTTTGGTGTTTTGTAATAAACCACATACAATTTAAATTTTATGATTTTAGATTCTGAGCGGAGCGATTTAAGCGATTTTCTTGAACAGTATCTTGTTTAAGGAGGTCAAAATTAATAAATCCCTTATAGATTTCAATACCTCGGGAAAAACAACGTAAAAATTAAGGAAAACCAGGAGTTTTTACGCAAAATCGGTTTTCGACAAAATCGATTTCGGTTTTTAGCGTCACTCTCAAACAAACTACCGTTATATGCATGAAATTTTCACTGGTTATTTAAAATAAAATTTTCTATACATGATAACATTTTCAAAATATTTTGATTTGTTTTGAACTGTTTACAGAAATTTTCAGTTTCCAATTTTAGATTCTGAGCGAAGCAATAAATGTATTGATTTTACAATGATGTGGGTTTTTTTTATTTAATTTTTTTTTTGTGTCTGTCATCACATTTTAAAACAGTAAAAGGCTTGGGTTATCTACAGCAGTATTATTTCTGATAAGAAAGTGAATGTAGTTGATACTTTGGGAGGTCAAAAGTAAAAATTCTTAATTGTTTTCAAAAGCACAGGAAAAAAAACTAAATTGAAATTGTCCGTAAATAGCTCAAAACAAGTTAAAATATTTTCCAAATTGTATGGTGTATAGAAAATGGGAATATAAACATTCAGTAAAATGACCATGCATCTATATAGTTATTTGTTTTTAAATTACAATAAAATAAGAAAATTGCTACATGAGAAATCGAGTGAATATCCAATGTTCTAAAAATATGAACTTCAAACGCACATAAAAATGTAATTTGACTTTCATGTAGGCATTTTTTTTTGAAACGTAAAATTTTTTAATTAATTTGTGATATCTTACCACACGAGTGAACATCTGATCAATCTAAATAATATTGTTGGTGAGCCGATCACGTCTTTTAGGATATTGACGTATTTTGCGTCGTTATCGTCGTCGTAATTTGTCGTCTGTATAAAAATATTTTTTATAAATTTTTTTTATCACAATAAAATTAATACTAGGTAAGTAATTTTTTAGCAAACAATCAGAAAATAACCTCTATTTGTGCGTTAGGACGTAGTACAGGTAAAGACTTTCTATTTATACCAGCTATTCTCTTGAGCACGTCGATCACTCTGTCGTGTTTGCCTTGCATTTCCAACCACCTCATCGATTCTTCCGTTAGCCTATGTATGAGAAAATAACAGTAATATTGTATTAATTGACGTTAAACAAAATTAATCCCAAGATAATAACCAAAAGTATGACAAGAACAGCAGTCCCGGGATGTTGGCTATCTGCAACAAAAGCCTCCAGTCTTTCACTAGGCTGGCGATAAAAGCCACCAATATGGCACCAATGGGATAGAAACATTCCAGAATCGAATAGTATAGTACTCGGTGATTAGGAAGCACCAACTCCATCGCTGACATGTGACATTATAAACACATTATATTATAGATAGGTACCCGACAATAATAAACTAATACACGTCTTAATAGCATACATGATGTTATGTGATTGTAGATTTGAATATTTTAATAATAAAGTAGTTTCATTCAATTTTACTAATTTTAGAACCTTTTTGATGACATAGAAAATTAAAACTCATGTTTCTTAAATCCTCGGGGTTTCACTGTTTCAGTTTAATTTAATCGTTAGTTAACATAATCAAACCATTTTTTAAATTTATCCGTTAATTATTTAAACCGTTATTTTTTTATGAGGTTAAAATAGTCTACTTACTATTTTAAAGTTAATTTATCAGTATACGGGCTGTCCAGTAGCGTAGCTGGAGCTGAATCAAGGGGGGGGAAGCTATTTAAATACTATATTATTGTATTACATATACTGATATACCTATACCTATACTGCCTATACTAGGCTATAAGTTATAACCGTCATTAAGACATCACCAATAAAAAATTCGAAGGGGGGTGTGGTGCATCCACCCATGCCAGCCACAGGCTGTCAATGTTTCTTTGTATTATACTGTTTTAAACAGAAAGGTATTGTTAATAAACAATTCAAAAGAAAACTTTATTTCAGTTTTAATATAATTATGTATTTTTAATATTTGCATTGTTAGTTTTGCATTTAAATATTAAAACATTTTTACGTACAAGGTACAAACTACAAAGTAATACCTATTTGTACGAGTATAATGTAAATTGTTAAATTATAACTTTATAGGTACCTACTATTAGTTCTACACACAACAGACTATTACATAATATTTACATTACTAGTAGTCAGTTGTAGACATGACCGTCTACAATCAATATGAATAGTAATAAATTATATTAATTTATTATTTGGTAATAACGGTTGTACCTAACTTTAAAAAAAAATTATTATAGACAATTTATGTACTATTCAGACCCGGCTCAAGGGTAAGGCGACATAGGTCCTGTGTCCTGATACTATTTATTAATTCAATGAAATCAATGTGTACAATTATTTAATTAATTAAATTAATTACAAATATGTCGTATTAAGCAAAAAAAATCTACGTGTTATTTTGTATATCTGAACATCTATACGCACCTCCTCCTAGAAAATTACGGGCTGTAGTAATTTGTGCAAACTATATAGTGAAAACGCGTTACAGTAACGAAAAATAGTTTTGTCAAATTTCGTGGAAACCAGATCATAATCAAAATTAGGTATGTAATACGCAAGTTATGACTTATGAGAACTGAAAAAAAAAATAACCATAAATGGTATTCTCATTCATAATTTAAATTAATTAAAAACTAATTAATAAAAGATAAATTACCATTTTATTTGTTTAATTGTCAAAGTCTACGAGCAAATAACCGTGACATCGAGAATGAAATTACCTAAATGTCTATAGTCTATACGCTTCTCATGCTATTTATGCTATTCAACTATCTGAGACTTAGCTTGACAATAATGAATGCATTGATATTCAATATGTTGACCGAGTTGTTCAGTTTGAAATTTAAATGGACGAAAAGGCGTGCTAGTGCAGTACTGCAGTAGCTACATACCAAAATGGAACCAAATCAAATATAATATTACGTCACTCGTGATCATATAAACTATAATACCGTCAAATAAATAGTTTGGGCACTGCAATATACAAGATTGTTGAGGATGTCCGCTTCTTGGCTGCATGTATGCACCTACTTTCAGTGATTTCTATGGTTGTATTTGTATATAGTTAAACGAACCAGCACATTCAACAAATTATCGATTTCATTCATTATTTAATTCTACCATATTATTTGCTGTTTGGGAGGATCACCTGTCCTAAAATAAAGACTATCATCTTTTTACCAATATTATAATATTGGTACCTATAGGTACTGAGTGGAGACTTTAACGTTGCCTTTAACAGCCAAGATAGAGAACAACTTTCAGCATTCCTTCAAAATGATTTTAGATTTACCATAATTTTTGACAGAACAAAAATTTCTATACTTCAAGTGGTACGACTATTGCGCCGCAGTTTTTCAGCGGAAACTAGAACATTTAAAATCCCATATTGATGTCTCGTTGTCCGTATGCATAGTCAATTTGTGTGACAAATAAATTGACTATGCATACGGACAATATCACAAATCTATAATATCTGCGTTATCGATCGTTGATCAAAATTCAAGATCAAGACTACATTTTGTAAAATAAATGATAAGTAATTGTTAAAGTTTTTTTTATATAATATATAATTCGTTTCACCTGAAAAGCGTTTAGATGTTAACACATACAAAATGTACTGCTCACAACTTATTTTTCTTATTAATTTAAAATGTTGAATACATATGAAAAATGTTCTTACCCAATACGAAAGTGACTGTATAAACACCGCTAGAAACGATGGAAGTCAACAATTCCAAAACCAAGAACATCTGGTAATTGACCGAAAACGACTGAATGATAGAAATTATGGCCGATGTAACAGCACAAAAAACCATGGCAAACTTTCGACCAAACCTGAAAATTTCCGACATTATCATAATCTGAGTTATTAATCGTTTTCAGACTTTCAGTATATTTTTTATTTGTATATAAAATTTTTTTTTAATTCTTCAGGAGTTACATATTTGGGGTATAACATTTTCACACGTGTATCGCAACTTGCAAGAACCTGTAAGTATAATAACTTATATTTTTAAGTCACTTACTAAAGACTAAGGTATAAGTATTAAGTAATGATAGGTGCATTTTGTGAGGCGATAATACAAATAAAGTCATTGTTGGTAAAAAAAAAATCATTTGTATGGATAATATTGTATTTATTAATTATAGTCCAGATTTGAACGTTTGTATTTACGTTGGTCACTCACTTGTCAGCAATGATTCCAGACACAGGTATGCCGATAAACTGACCGAAGTTGTTGACCGTGCCCACCATCGACAGCTTCCATTTTTTTTCCTCGCACATAAGTCCAAACTATACAACGTATCACGAAAATACAATATACATATTATACATTATGCATACCAATATAATATTATATAAAGACACAGTCCGGCTATGACGACTCTTATAAACGTGTTAAAATGTATAACCATATTAATATATTATGCAGATTACAGACTCATTTAGTGTAGTGGAGACAGCGATGTAGGCTTCACTGCTTTCCTTTTAATACCGGTTTTATACATCGATTCATTGATTTTATGTATTGAAATATTTTTGATTAAACTACCGTTTAACGATCAAAAAAAAAAAAAATCTATAAGCTACGTATTTAAAACGCACATCATTAAACTTTAATTTTTTCCTTTATTTATTTAAACCGTAAATATTCACGATTGCATGCATATACTTTAGCCCAACTACGACGCCGCGTGATTGTGATAAAGATTTTATCGTTTTCATATTTCTTAAAAATTTCATATAATATAGGTATCTACGTATAGACAATAGACTACATACATATAAGGATTATGGTTTAGCAGGCCTGTATGTGAAGTGGCCTGGGATGATGTGAACACGTTGAAACACTCCCGCCTGCCTGGCGAGTATGTTGCGTATACATAATAAGGGTTTTGTCTTATGATGTCTTATTTGTTCGCTATACTGCAATTATAGTGCTACAGTGCTATACAGGATTTCCTGATTCCTCGAGAGGATTTACTCATTAAGATATCTTCTTTAACATTTATCAAAAATCTGTTTTTTATTAGACTGACAGAGACAAGGACTACATATATTTTATTTTTTAATTTGATTAATGTCTTTTAAATTTTTGAAACAATTGTAGATAGCCATTTTATAGAGTTTAATTTTTGAAGATGTGGACCTTTCAATATTTTATTAAATCTCATGATTTTTAATAACTTTTTTAGTTTATGGGTGAAATAGCAAAAAGCCAGTTTTTGTCCAGGGGGCGAGTCCCCCTCTGCGGTTAATGGGTATATCCTCAAGGGGCACCGCACCCTGTACTGTATAGGGTATATTATATTTTTGTCATTTCATCTTCGGAATCTTGCGTTAGTTAATTTTAAGGATATTCCGTATTATTATCGTTATAGATTTATAATAATTATACTATTATAGTTTATATTTTATAATAACCATAATATATAATATTATTATGTACCTCCGTGCCGATGGTGTTCTCGATGTCTTCGAACACCCATCCGTCACTGCACAATTCCATCGCGTTGCCATCGAAATCACCAGGCGCGCACCGCGAACCGTTGGCCGGATTCCTGGAATACCGCTGACACTTGCGTGGCAGTCCTGTGTCTTCCCGGTAAGGCGTCGTGAACCGCAACCATTCCGGATCGTAAGTCCGTTCGGCCGGGTCCGGTGAGTCACATCCCGGTACCATACACCTGTGGCATTTTGTGATTTTAATGAATCTCAGCAAAGTTTAAACTTCAAACATTCTTATAAATTAAGTATAAGGACTCAGACCCTCAAAACATCGCTAACCCTTTTTATTATTGTTTGTATTAAAAATCTTTAATCATAATACCTTATATTTCTATCCAAATTATTAAATGGGCAGATTGACTCACCACACCTTCTTTATCATTACTTTAAATGTCCCCCCTCGCTTCACCCGTCAACACACCACTTTTAATTACCTACCTCCTCCACTAACTATGGTTGAAACGAACCACTTCGGCGCTGTATGTCTATTGCCAATTTATTCAGACCCCTCCTTTACCATCTCACAAACCTAATCAAATATTTATAAATTTATCTATATGTGTATTTATGTAAATTGCACCGTTATATCCCACTATTGTAATTACTTGTATTAATATTAAATGTAAATAGGGCTCACGCCCGTAATGTATGCTAAAATAAAATAAAATAAAACAATATAATATATTTTATTTTTATGGGTATCAAAAATTAGTTATTCTTCAGTAGGTACAATCCTTTTGGTAGTATAGGTACAATGATCTAAAATAATGATACATTGTCGAATTATTAAAATTTTTAAATTAGTATAATATGACTAAGGCAACTTACTGTGTAATCGGTTCATATTATATTTTTTTGTACATGCGATTTCAATAATTTTTTCGCAGTGGTTATCATTTTTTTTTTACTCTTTTTTGATTAGCTTCTGAATATAATATACCATTTAGGTTTCTATTCAAACGAAATTATTTAAATTCCCTATAATACGCAATTAATTAGGTATAATAATGTGGATAATCAGAACTACCGAGGTCGTTAAGAGTTCATTATATTGTCAAATCAGAGTATTCACAGAGTATAATTGTCTCAGTAATAAAGTAAACATTTTTTTTATCATAAATTCTAATTTTGATGATTCTTAATTATTAGTGACGATTATTTTTAATCGTTGTCCCTCTCTAGAACAAATTCTTATAATTTATTGTTCCGCTTCTACCAAAGTGTAATGATGATATGACGTGACTATATGTCTAATGTGAGTGGTTGTATTCACGAATTCACGTGTCATGTATAGTTAGATTTATCCAATGACATTTAATTATAATTTCAACAAGTAGATTAATGTTGTATCATTTTTACTGAACTTGAATATTAACAATTTACACACCTACTCCAATCATAATAATTATATACGTACAAAAACATAAACATAAATAATATGGTTTCATATTTGATTTATTGAAGTTCTAATATAATATTATTTTAATAACTTAATCACTTTTCCACCGATATGTTAGAAAACTTAAAACCACATAAACACTCTTGACTTTTAAATAAAAACTTATCATTTTGATTTTAAATACTCAGTGGTAATAATTTACTGAAAATGTTCTAATTATAACAATCTATGCTTAGATAGAAAAAGTTTAGACTTGTAAGTTCGATCAAAATTAAATTCTGGTAAAATAAATATACTGACAACCAACGCCTAGGTACTCACATTTTTAAAAAATGTTGAGTATCTTAATAAATGAATAAACTTTATATTAAGCTAAAGTCTAAAGTATGCTATATCTAATATTATTTATATTAAGAACTAACATATAGTGAAGAGTGAGGATGATGGAATTGTTATTAGATTCAGGAAATTGTTAAATAAGTTATCTGGTGTAGTTTGTTCTAAAAGCGTTATCTGACAACTGATAAAATAACTTAAACTATATAATGACTATTATATAGAATAGATAATAGAGTATAATAATTATTGAGTTATAATGATTTTAGGTGTAGAGTTTTTCCAGTATAATAAGCTAATAAATAATTTGTTATAAGTTTACACGGAAATTGGTAAATCGATTACTTAACGATACTTATAATATTATAATTAAAAATTAAAAGTGTAATAATATTATGTTTGGCATTTTGGCCGAATATTGTAGATGATAATAGCAATATAATGAACATGTATGGTTCAAAAAATGATTGAGCCAAACGCTGAGTATGTAAATACATATGCCTATACATAATATATATATATATTGGAAAATGAGACTCAGAAGATTATATTTCATATTTAAAATATTTAACATAGGCGGTGCCAGGAGGATGCAGGGATCTAGAACCCTGCACCAAAAAAATAGAATTATTTTATATTATTAATTTGTGGTCAATTGGCTATTTAGTTATTAGTTATTACATAATATAATACACTATCACCACTCGACACCATAGACTGTGAGTCGCTTGGTATCGTAAAAGTATTACAATTTAATGCCCAAAAAATCGGGGAGCTCGTGCTGTTGAGCAGGAGATATTTACTGTACTTCATTATTGAATATTGAGTAGGCCTAGTAATGGTCATGTAGAATTGTAATTCAATGATAAATATTATTACCGATATAAATATATTATAATGTATACTTTAGTCTATACTAAAAATGATTCTGTGCAGAGATCGCGTGACAGCTTCTATATTTCTAAGGATATTTATTATTTATTTATACTATACTATAAGTTATTTTTTTTTTATAAGTAATAGGTATAATTATATGTTATAAGAAAATTAAACTAATTTTTATATTTCATAATAGTATATCATATTATAATGGGTACATCACTACATCAGTACCAAAATACCATATATTACTATATTAGGTGTGAATAGGTTTATGGTAGGTATAAAAAATTTAAAATTAGTATTAATTCACTATAGGTACATAAAAAATAATAATATAGGTATACGTTATGACAAAAAGTTACAAGTTTCTACGAATAATATTTTTTTAATTGCAACAAAATTACTGCCATCGTTATTTTTTATTTAAATATCTGATTATGTCAAATTTTAAATCTCAATCACTAATAAATAAAAAATGGTGCATAATATGTATTATATAATCTCCATATTTTAAACTTATATAAGAAGAACATATGTCTTATAAAGAAACTTGTATTGCATTTTTAAGCTTTTTGACAGAAAAAACAAAACGTCCTGAAACAGTGATGGATAAATACTGTGGTTAAAGAATTTTTATATTTTTTTTAAGTTGAGGATTTATATCAAATTATAATTATTGAATATAACGCATGATATTTATGGTTGTAAAAGTGAAGAATAATTAATGAGAAATAAAGGACTTCAAATGTCAGCGAGGAGCTCCTGAACTAGAGGTCCGGCTATGTTATAAATAATAATATCAAATTTATTTTATAAAGTAATAATAAATTGACAAACACTAGACAGAAAACGATTCTGTTCAAATCTAAACGTGTTTGGTTGTATATGAGTGTTTGTGTATATAACTACCTGTAAAACTTTGTAGAGACTTAGTAAGACGTAAGTATGGTTTTGATGTTTACCCAATGTCATTTATTTTATACTAGGTACTCAATTTTAACGAGACGGGTTGTGTGTGTCTCCGTTCTCCACTCGTTAATTATATTCACAGACCTTAAATATATAAATGCGCTTGAAACCGTATAGCGTATTTATAGTTTATATATTGATAGTATTTGTCATTTGATACCTATACCACTGTCCACTACTGCAGTACTTATTAAACTGTGGAAAATGAAATTTCGAATTTTTTTTAAAACTATGAACAGGCATACATTTAAGCATTTTTATTGTAAAAAAACTAAAATGTTTTAAATAGTTGAAAGTTAAATTGTCAATTTGTCAATTAAATTATTCACATAACGAGTAATTGTTAATAATTTTGTAGACAATTATCGTCGAATTCTTTATGAACTTATCAGAATTGTTTGATTATACCTACTTATTTTTTTTTTTCAGAAAAATCAGAAGTACAAATTTGCGATCATTATGTACCTATAAAAATCATAATCAGTAGGAAACCAATATTTTTAATAAAATGAAAAATAATGTTTTTAAAATATAAATACTAGGTTTGATAATTTTTTTTTGTTTGGGATGGATAGTAAAATGACAAACGTAGCACGCTATACTCGACATTTTCCACTTCGAAGAAAATGTATGAACCATAAATATGAATTAATAATTAACCATTAATTGTATATATACCTACCTATTGGGTATTAGATATTTTTTAGATTTTATTCGTTTCTACGGTAATACACAAAACGTTACGTGAAAATATCAGTAACCAGTCCAAAAACTTATTTATGTTAAAATATTTGCACACTTGAACACCTCTATACATATAGAATATAATATATCGTGATTACTGATTAATATTTAGTTGATTTTGCAGTAATAATGATAAGCATTTTCTAGGTCTTTCTATTTTTATTTTTTTTCAATTTGTGAACTACGACCTACCTAATGTATAAAATGATAAAATGTTTGTCTGTGAATAAAAAATCATATTACAAGGTTTTCCGTAAGTTGTTCTTACAGAATTAAAAAAATATTAAAAATACATAGGCGACATTTCAACTTCAAATTTACCAAAATTATACCTATAGGTATGTCCTATATTTCATCAAAAATAATGATTTTAGTTATTTTTTTGTAACTTAAAAATTATTGTTCGCATGGAGTTTAAACTTTTCACTTTGCGTATATATTTTACTATACCTACATAATGAAATTTTAAAAATATTTAGGTTTTTTTTTGGCATAATCAATTAAGCCTACCGTAGGTACCTATTAGAAAACTTAATTAATAATATAAATATATATGAGAAAATGTTTTTACCTGAAAATATAATGTAATATTCCTGCACATATATAATATGTACGAGAAAAATTTTGGAAAAATATTGAAATGTGGACGGTAATACGGTATTCACTTATATCAATTATAGAAAGTGAATATGATCAAACTTAATATTTATAAGGAACTTGAAGATTTTTAGGTAATTTTTAATATTATAATCATGTTATTGTATTCACAAATTTTTATTATTATATACAATTTTAGAAAGTTTTTAAGATATGTTTATAAAATTTCAAAAATACATTATGGGTACCTACAGGGGGTGATAATGTGATATAATATATTAATGTTAGTATTATAAAAATTTAAAGACACTATAATGTATGTAATAATTATACCATAGGTATTTTATTTTATTATAAAGATTATCTAAATTCTAATTGCATAATGTGTTATTTAATTATTAAAAAAGTAATGTACAAAGGTACATAAAAAAAAAATTTTGCTTAAAAAATATTTATACCTTCTCAAAGTTTTATTTACAGATTAAAAAAATGACGATTAAATCGAAGGACTAAATGTCCAGATTAACGTGTTTAATATTTTATTTTTTTGAAAAATATAATTTTTTTACTATTGTTACCTATATAGTTAACATCCGAACACTAAATTGTTATACGTCTTATATACAACGTATAAATGTAAAGGTTGCATAATATGTAATTTTATAAATTAATTTAACTGTGTTTTATTTCAAGCGTGGTTACCTGTATTTCAAATCACCGGCGGTGAAGACGTAGGTAACCGGTGACACGTTCGAATACATGATCATAAGGCCAAAAAGCACGCAGCCCGTGAACTGGTAACGGCCCATGCCCACAGTGACGAGCACACTGTCGATGTTCATTTCGATGGAGTCCAAGCCGACTTTCGTGGAGAAACAACGTATTTATAACACGCTAACACCAAAAAAACTCCGGCCAAAGAAAAAATAATTGATGGACGCGGAAAACGTCGTATACACGGTCGTATACTTGTACAGTATAGAACTATGTGCGTACGACGACGATCGTAGCTGCTGTAAGAATTGCCGTTGATAACCGCTACTCGTGGCGGAAATGCAACAAGTGCGAACGAGTACTTATGTATGATATATATATACCCGAAGTGGGTTTACACTTTATACCAAGTCTGATAATGTTATATACAGGATGACCAGACATGCTCACCTCCTTTCTTCTTTAATCGTCCAGTTGTTCAAAACCTAAGTTTTGGAATTTTTAAAATTTAAAAAGTATATTTAATATACTTAAAGATCACATTATTTTGAAATTCTCGAGACTCATAACATTTGTCATATTAAAATCAATACTCAAACGAGTTGGTTTTGATAAATATTAGAATATTTGGCTTGTATAATTTTTTTAAACTGTCAGTATAATAAATATTAAATTTAATATTATCACTAGTCTCTATTTTGTATCTTTGTTAAAATATATTTAAGGACTGTATATTTCTGTACTTTAAACATTTCAATAAATTATAAACTACTCTTCCAAAATTTGAATCAGGTGTATCAATATTTTAAAAACAGTTATCGACTAAATAATTTACAGTATAATAAGGAGTTCTCGCTTGGAAAACAGACGATTGTATCGCCATAGTACACTAACTTGGTATTTAATTAGATATACATACCTCTATAAAATTTCCAAAAATCAGAATTTGAATAAATTCATGATTAAAGGGAAAATGGGGGCGAGAATGCTTATTGAATCACCCTGTATATTATAATACATATATACTTAACATACACCTATGTATGATATCTCTATTTTTATGTACATAGTTGTTCGATAAATTTGTATAATATGTATTTATATAAACGAATGTATATAATATATATGGGTAATACAAAAAATCATGGTTCGTGACATTCGATTAAATTAAATTTTGTTGGCTTATAAACCTAAGTAATCTTATTTTTTTAAATCCAACATTTGTAAATTTGGTAGAAATTTTTACCTACCGCTAATATCAGACCACAGTTAATCAGTTTAAAAATATGACTTGTGCAAACATTTCGTGTTATAGACAAGTGTACAACACAAACACAAGGTAAGGACTTCAAATATTATATTAACACATTTTTTTTCTTAAGAACGCTACAATTTATAGATCTAGATTCTAATTAATGCTCTAACTACTCTAACTACACATTAATTGTATATATTATACCTAGTAGGAATTTTAATTTATTAAGTGATCCAAATGACTGGATCAATTGTTCCTCGTAAAATATTAGCCATTTTTGTTTTAGTTTGTTTCTAACAGTACAAGATAATAACTTATATGAATAAATATTTAACAATATCAAATGCGATAAAATATCAATTTTTTTTTGCCATCTGGATTTACTGGAAATTAGTAAATTACCATAAGCGTTTTATAAACATTAAGCAAAAAATTTATATAGTACCAATTCATTACACAATTGTAAGAACGATGGTCGTTTGCGCGAAGGAAGAATTTTTTTTTGTATTTATAGGTAAGTACTTATTTAAAAATAGTGATCTTCGCGCATAAAAAACGTGACCTATTTGCGCACATTTGTATGAACAGTTTGCTTACACATTTTTAAAAAGGGCCATGACTGAATGTTTATGCATAACTTTTAAAAATATAATTCAGTAAATACAATTTTGAAAATAATATTACAATATTAAAAAAAAAATCTAAATATCAAAATTATATATAATTATATCAAAATTCTTTATTAGCAGGTAATATGTTACAAGTTTGAACAAAAGGTATTATGATAGATAAAATAATGATTTAGAAATAACAGAGTGAAGAAGCCCCTGTGGAGGTGCTTTATCCTGAAATTATATTTATGAAAGTTCGCTTCATGGTGTTTTTCATGAGCTTGGTGTTCTCGTCCCAGTTTGTTTTGTTTATATTTTTAAATCTTAGATATTTTTCCTTTGCAAGGAAAATTGAGGAATCCTAGATACGTGCAGTAGAAAAAATATCTAGTAACATGCTACATTTTGTTAGGAATTTAATAAATTAAGAATTATAAATTGATTTTTAGAATAATAAAAAAATTCAAAATCTGTATAAGTATTATTTAAATTATTTTTTATTCAACTCATCGATTTTTACATTTTATTCGTTACTATGGTGATACACAAAGCGTAAGATATTTGATAACAACATTATAGATTATTATTTTATACTTCACGTATCAGAGAAACTATTACGACCATTTTTCTATTTTAACAATTTGCGATATATTTTTAATTACAGTGAAATTTGGTACTTTCTCAAAATTAATTTAAAAAAAAAAGAATAATGTTGATTTATTTATTGTTTTTATTGTTGATTTTTGATTTTATATGGCGATAACAAAGCGTAATCCTACCCAAAATCGGTTAGAAAAATTGGTTAGGAAAAAAAAGTTGTATCCCGCTCAAAATATTGATGTTGATATATACATAAAGTAAATATTATGTATTATATTATGTACATATAACACAGATATGAGTAGTTTTCCAAATAAATTACTTATGGGTATTGATTTTTTTATTATTTAGAATAATTTTTAAAAGTATTTTATTCTTATAAAAAATTCCTCTTTTATTCCATAGTTTATTTTTCAAATATTTTTTCGAAAATTAATATATTATTATAGGAACGTAATTAACAACTTAATCTTATGTTTATTTTATTTTTATAATTAAAACTTTTTTTCGGTTTTATTTGAATGTATGTTTATTTCTTCCCAATATGTGGAAATATACAAAACCATTATAATTTTAACCTATAATTAAGCATAAGAACAAATCAAGAACCTTTGATATATTGAGCTAATATTTGTGTTCAGAGTGTTATTTAAGTAGGTACCTAATAATAATAAATAATTATTTACTATTTAATGAGGTAACAGAGTTTTAGAGGTTATATACACATTATGTGTCTTACTGTAACCATAAAATTGCAATTGATAAGTAAACAAATACACTTATTTGTTAAGTATTAAGTATTTAAGTACGTGTGAATATTTAAAACTAAATAAGAAATACCTAATAAAACAATTGATGTCACAAATAATTTAATTTTAAAGTTTTATTCCAAATACTTTTTAAAATTATTTTACCTATATGTCTGCATGACTGTATGTTAATAATTAACATATAATTATTATAATATAAAATGTAACATAATACCTATAATATAATTATTAAGAACCGGGGAAATCGATTCAATACTACGGTCTATGACGTACAGTAGAACGTCGTAAATATTTAAAATGTTCTTGGTATAAATAGATTAAAATTAATCTAAATTTAGGATGGCATGTGGTAAATAATAATATACATAGGGGCAAAAAGTTTGAATACCCTACGAAAATTATTGTTGATTGAACATTTATAATTTCATCGAAATTTGAACTTCAATTGATTTAAAAAAATTGAGATGACTTTTCACGAAGGTTTTTTAAATTCCAGTAGAAAAATGTTTGAAGAATCTTGTAATAAATGTTCAGGCTTTGGGTATTTAATAAACGTGAAAAAATACGGGTATTTATAGATTTTATAGGTACGACCCCTAATATTGTCTTACTATCAATAGTAAATGGAGCATTTAATACTATTTAGTCTTTAACGATATATAATGACTGGCCCCGGTTGCGTGAAAAGTTAATTAATTTAATGGTCCAATACAATTTAATGGACAATCATGGGCCACTAAACCATGTTTAAGCCGTTTAAGGGACCACTAGCTCACTATTGGTTCATACAATGTTTAGACAGTTTAGTCATGTAATCCGGTACACGTCTTTTGATTTATCTTAACTATATGAGAAAATGCTTTTTTAACCTGTTCTTTACGCAATCGTGCGTGTAGTATGTACATGACAAGATAATACATTTTATAGATTTATCATATTTTAAAAATCAATAACTAATTCAGTTAATTCATATTAAAGAAGGCATATTGAGATTTATAATAATTTGAATAATATAATTGAACAATTCAGTCATTCAGGCATTAACAATATTGATGAGATCATTAAATATTTAAGTGTGTATTATGAAATAACTTTTTATATTACATTGGTATATTTACGATTTACATAGATAAAATAACGCTGTTCTTCCTAAACAAACAGTATGTTTAAATATTGAAAATAGTTGTGCTCGAGTTATTGTTTATTTTATGCAAATCTCTTAACAACCTACATACCGTCGAGTATATTATATTATGTAATATCATTAATATAACTTATTAATGCGATAGGTACATTGGTAATTATAACATTACATGAGTACCATCAAGTTACCATTAATCGATTTCTTCGATTTTACTACACAGCCGAAGTTGATTAACAATCGTATCAATAGAAAATTTGTATAATAACTAGCTGTATAACCAGAATTTGCCCTGGAAAAAATGAACAATTAATATAAAACACATTGCTATACATAGTATAATTATAGGTGTATCTCGGTTTTAGTGTATAGGTACCTCAATTCACGGGGAAATCGGCGTCGGCGTACCTTACATTGTGAAATGATTCGACCTATATTGGTGGATAACCGCAAGTGGCTGATTTTTAGCACTTGGTATATTTTTTTAACGTGGTTCGAACTACTCTCTAAACTTTTCTGATATCGCTTAGAACAATCTCTGAGATTTTCAGCAAAATCAGTAAATCTCTCGTTTTTAGTAGGTAGTAGGTACCTATATACCTATACCTATATAAGCTACAAACATACATTTAGTTTTAAGATATATAGTTTCTTTTACAGTAGCCAATAGCCATGGAAACTATGGTTGATACTTGACGCATGCTTTTATCTCACCAGCCCGTGTAACAAATGGCAACCATTTATAAACAAATAAATAATACTAATTTCTACATTATAGATAATAATACATAATAAACATATTATATATTTTAGTCGTTAATCTTCAAATCGTCGACTCTCGTACAAATTTTATTTTAGATTTCATCTCGATTTTATGTAATGTCGTATTGATAACAATATTATTAGAACTCAATTATATTTTCTAATTAATCGATTATAATTTAATTTGATCATGCTGTTACACAATGATTTAAAACGAAGAAATCGCCCTGTTGATTTTTTATTGTTGATTTGCGTTTCTAAAATTTGAGTTTCATAAAAATTTGATTGAAAATTGAAATATGTAAATTTGCAATATCCTATGTATACTACTATACTAGTACATAGGAATTAAGATTCTATTATTGTAAAATTAATATTTTAGAATTTAGTAACTAATAAACATTTTTTTACCAAGTATTGAAGAGTTATGTATTGTGTTATTTTTAATTTAATTGTGCTTTATTATTTCTAAATAAAATATGTGGGTAAAAGTGTAAAACATTTTTTTAAAGAGTTTTTTCATTATCGTAAAAAAATGTACCGAATTGAATCACAGGAATACAAGATATCTATAAAATTTGCCTATTTTAATCGTGGCAATCAGTTAGTAGTATTATATTATTCGAAATGTTCGTTAGGTGCTTACCTATTATCTACCTATACAAAGTTAACATTTTGAAAAAAAATATGATGATGAATGACTCTTTCGCGATAGTATATATTATATCGGGAGTGTTCACTTTTCACAATTAAATGCAGAGAAGTAAGATCAACTTGGCAAAATTTAACCGATAATATTTTATTTTTGTTATCATAGAAAATAGTCTATTTTAAAATATCGACATTTTTTAATAATCTATATCAATTGGTTTACGCTTGTCGCGTGCTGCCGTGCTTTTTATTAAACATTTATTACCTACTCTGGTTACTGATAGATTTTTTGTTATGAAGGGGGGGGGGATTGATACTTAAGTCACCTCACCAAAAAAATACTACCAAAACTGCCACTGCACCGGACACCATCAATTTGCTCACTGCAGGGTAGTGGGCATAGTCGACTGATGGTTTAAACAGTTCATCATAACTAGCACAACTAGGGCTCGGGTTCGAAAACCCTTAAAAATATCAAAAAATATACCCTTTTTTAAAAATGCATTTGTCCTAAAAATGTAAAAAAATTATCTTTTAAAAATACATTTAACATGTAAACAAAATTGTGTAAGTACAAATAAAAAAAAATTAAATTTGACAAATTACATTTGTATTACACTGTAGGTACCTACGATGATAATTAAATTTTACCTAATGTTATTTAGCTCAAAATGAAAATGATTTATATTACGTTTAACGTTATAGTGTTATACTATTTATTATGTTTATATTTCAATGAAGTCAAACAGAAGTGTCATTTGGGGGGGAGGGGTGCGGTAGCACCCCTTACTTTTAAATAGTTCTAATTGGCCTGCGCCCAGCTGAAGCCTTGGCCTGCGCCCCGCAGATGGCCTAAAATAATGCACAATTATTAATATGATTAAAATTAAATCAATTATTATTGGTTTTCACTGATGAGGTAATTAATTATTTATTATATTTTAGTTTCTTTATTGATATTTACTATTTATTTTGATGCAATGATTCCGAATTGATTCGGTCCATAATGTATGGAAATAATTGAAAACAGGATAATGTACATATACTTATGTATATTTTATATGGCCTGGTGAAATTTCAAAATGGCCTGCTTGAAACCTCGTACACCCGAAATAAACCTGAAGTGACGCCGCTGAAGTCAATTTGTCTAGTATTTCTTAAAAAAAATGCAAAAAAGTTTTGTAGTTATAACTTACAAGTTACACTGTTACAGCATGGAGTTTCTTGTACTTGAAACACATTTGTAGATTGGAGAGCATCGTGTAAGACATTCCAAAAAAAATGCAAATTCATTGAAATCTGAGTACTAATTATAACCATAGTTATGGGGTGGTGAATATACAAATTCAATATACAATAAACAATTGAAATATTTGAACGTCTAGTGGAGAATTTGCTTAAATAAACAAGTTTGCATAATTTTCCATAGGAGACCTCGTGGCGCAACGGTAGCGCGTCTGACTCCAGATCAGAAGGTTGCGTGTTCAAATCACGTCGAGGTCATTTTTTTTTTTCGCAATTTTTTACTGTTTCACGTTATTAAGATTCAAATATAATATTGTTATTATATTATTATCATATAATATTCTCAGTTATGAGTTGATTTACTTAACTTTTTCTTCTTGGAATATTTATATTTTAAAATCTATTCAATTTTTTTTTTCAATGTGTAGTATTATTTAGTCAATGATGAATTTTGATATTCATATAGCCTTAGATTTTAAGAACATAATATATTTTATATATTACTAACTACAAAGAATTTACAAATAATCGTTAATTTGCTGAATTTTGTAAACATTTGAGAAAACAACTGAGAGTTGTTTAATTTCACCTCCTCCGTGTAGGCCTAAAATCAACTTTGTTTGAAATTTAACCTTTAAATGTAATTACATGTTAAGTATTAAGAATTTTTTAATTAATTTAAAAATGTAAGAAAGACGATTTAAAGTAGGTACACTCGATGACTAATTAAATCCGGATTTCTGACATTTTATCGGAAAATAGCTTATAGTTAATATAATATTGGTACAACTTTGATACTTTTGGACAGATAAAACCAAATCATTAAATTCAAGTAGGGTGTTATTGACATAATGACATGTGCACGTAGGGGCGATCCACTATAGTTTTAGCTAGGTATTTCTTTTACACTACTTAGTTAGTCACTCACACTAATGATCACTTAATAAATGCTTGCACTTAAAAATGCCCATATTGAATCCCTTAAAAATGGTCGGTATCGAATACCGTATTAGAATAACGCTACGTTCCCACTTCCCGCAATTGTGGGTATTGCAGGGTGCCGTCAGTTGGCGTGTGGTTATTTTTCTTATAGGCAGAAGGCTGCGGCAATAAACACTTAACAGCTCGTTCTGTTGGCCGTTAATCGTTATACGGGTCTTGTTTGCCAGCGCGTTTTCTTTAGAAAATGTTAACATTAATTAATTTATTGTAAATAAAATATAAATAATGATAATATTGTAATATAAATAATAATAATTAATAAAATAAAAATAATTTTTGAAATATTTTATGAAAGTTTCATTTATATTGATGAAAAATAAAAAATAAAATTTCAATTGAAAACTATCGTAGGAAGTGCAGTAAACATTTCTACTTAGTTAAGTGTTAAGTGCTATGTATAAAATGGTAGTTTTTTTTTATAAAGGTAGACAAATTTATATGGAACCTTGTATTCAATTTTCAATTTTTTTACCAAGTGAAAATTGTATACGACTATAAATAGCTCAACGTGAGATAAAATATTTTTAAAATGTTATGTTGTATAGAAAATGCTTATATAAACAGAAAATGCAAAATGCTCAACCTGCACGGGAGCATGGCGCATGCCGACTGAAGTTGGCCAAAACACTGTGCAATAAAATTCTCTGTACCTACGCCGAATTCCGATTTATATTCCTTGTTTGGTTTTTCTTCGTTTACACAATTATAGTACATAATACCTACTATTGATAATAATTATAATATTTTTAAACAATGATAATAGATTTAATAATATTACGATAATCACATACCATACGTCCATACCCATACGGCAATTAATAATAATGAAGTAAAACAATTTTTAAAAAATAAAACCGAAAATGTAGTTACTGAGTTTAGGCGTCACACCTTCCCACGAACCCCTCTATCTTCAGCCCTTACTTTTATTAGGTAGTAATAAATTAGTATACGAATAGATTATTGCCACGTACGCGATCGGCTTTTAAATAAACCAAATTCACCGGACGCGACCGTCGGCGCCGTGGCTTAGTTGGTTAAAGCGCCTGTCTAGTAAACAGGAGATCGAGGGTTCGAATCCCTCCGGAGCCTCGCACACGTCGGGGCGGTTTACGAAATGTCCGGAATCCTGATTTTGTGTGTCGTTACATTTTTTTGCCTCGTTGTTTTTTTGTTGCGTGAATCGTACGATTTCGAAAGTTTTCATCGACACTGCAGCTCGAACGAACATGCTGAAATTATTCAGTGAAATATAGTTATGAGCCCATCACTTCATAATAATATTATGGTATATACCTATAATATAATATAATAATAATAAATATAATAAAATAATATAATATAGTATTTATATAAGCTACGTACACGGTCATAATATTAATATTTGAAAATGCTCATAATTCACTAAACAATTAAAATTTCATAAAAAACCAACGAGAAAACACAGATATAATGTTCTTATCTTAAAGTTTGATAAAAGGTCAATTTACTCTAATATCAAAACTAATAGCACACTATTGAAACTGGTGATCGAAAATTTGCCATGTGGGGCATGTGGGGCATGTCGTACGTGTGTAAGACGGAGACAACATATTATACGATGTACGATACGACGACACGACGACGTGCTGCTCTCAATGAAAAAAGTAAGAACCGATAGATATTAATATAATTTCTCTTGGCAACATGTATAACGATGTAATGTTGAATTTAATTATTTTAATTATTTGGTATCATTATTATTGTGTGCTTATTTTTACGCAAGGTTAGGTACAATATTCAACTTTAGTCCGCGTAAACATTATGCATCATCAGCGAAGATAGTTCAAAGACGATGACACTCCAAGGTCTCTGATGGATATATAGGATCGATCATATTATTATTATTTTAAATAACCAATTACTACTTTGCTTGCTGATTAATAATTAATCATTAATTACTGTGTCTACGTGGTTATAGTCATACATTGAAATTAAAATAAAACAAAACATATCATTGATTTCATAGATTTACTTACGTCACGTGATCATCATAATTCACAATAACACAATAATGTAACAATATTGTTCGCGTTTAAATGTGAAAGAAGCTATCATCAGTTTAAACTAGAAGTGACTACGCGATACACCTATAGGTAGTAGCAAGCGATGTATTGATATGTTAAATGAGGTTGTATCAATATTCAATACATATACCTTGTTTAATATAATTTATCAATGGGTAGTTGAAAGTTGTTGCATGAACGAATTACGAATCATTATATGTTTAGACTAGTAGTACTAGTACTCGACTTGGGGGGGGGGGGGGGGTGGAGTTTTAGCGTACCCCTACTATATTTACTATTATTACTGACTATACAAGATAATATACAGGTTATGTATAATTTCAAACTGACCAAAATATTTTTAATAAGTATACACTAACTAATATATAAGCAAAAGAGTATAAATAAATTGTGTGCAATGTGCAAAATATTCTACCTCTATACCTACAGCTCAAAGAAAATAGTATTATGTTAAAGAATTTAATAAAAATCTCGATGAATTGTTTTTAATAATTTTCAGATATAAATTCCAGTTAATAAACGAATGTACGATATCACCCGTCAGGGTGGGCACTGGGCAGCGTACGTTTTGGTTCTATTTTTTCTTCGATATGCAAACTACAAATTCATCCACGATCATCGGATCTGCACATGATCCATATTAGAGTTCAGAGAGTGTCTCCATTAAGAGGACGCTACGCGGTCATTTGTTGTCTTCGTCTTACAAGTGAGTAACATAGCAAATTTACACTCAGGAGAACGAGTTTAGCTCTATCAGTTTAAAAATTAGAGTGAATCGACCTATTATGAAATTTGACGGTAATTATATTATCTGTGTTTGTATGTGGGTTTTTACGATGGTTAAATTTTTTAGTAAGTTATGTGTATATAATACAGTGTAAATTAAAAATGCTCATAACTCACTTAAAAACTGAATTATCGTAAACAAAGCCACATACAAACACAGATGTTCTTACTTTCAAGTTTTATAATAGGTCAATTCAATCTAATTTTTTAACCAACTGAGTGAAACGTCATCTGCTGAGTGTAAATTGTATGCACTTGTAAGAAGGAAACAACAAATATCTGTGCGTAGCGTCCTATTAATGAATATCATCAGTATATACGTCGGCGATGAGCGATACCAGTATAACTACAAGTTACAACAACGACGTTAATGGTGACCAGAAAATCATTGGGTTCCTTATGTATATATAATATATATGTTGATGTGTTACTGAAAAGTATGTACCAAACGAAAAAAATCAAAACAAAATTGTAGATACCGCAGAATGTGTGGTTATTATACGTTATTACTTATTAGATATAAGTTGTAACTATATATTAGGTATATAAAATATATACTAATAACCACCAGAAAAACTATTACCAGCCAATAATAAAGTATTCACGTACACGGACAGGAACGATGTAATATTATACAATATGAATGTATGACATGATAGTCATGTCTATAATCTATATAATATTTTATATTCTATATAATTATTGTATTTGCGGAAAACGTGGTTGCTGGTATAGGAAAACGTGCGTGTCAAAAACGAGTGATCATTATTTGGCTGTCCACCACAAATTACAAAGAAAAACATTCAAAATCAATAGAATATTTTCTACTATATTGTTATATTAGACTAGCTGATCCCATGCACTTCGTTGCCCGTTAAATGTTGGTAAACTCTATATGACTTTATTCAATTCGTTATTTAATATTCGGTACCTAACCGAATGGTGTATGGTGTTCAAAACTTATCTTAACTTTCCGGTACCCGATAAAAATGTTGATTGTTCAACTCCTTTAGGGTGTAACACACTGTGGAAGCAATGTCTTTTTAAGTTTAAATGATATTATATTTGAATGTATACGCCTATAGCCAACTCGGCCGGCATTGTCCGTGAGATTTGCGGCAGTATATACATGCGGTAGATGCGGACCCCGTGCTGTTTGTACGTAAGTGTATAATTTAACTCTAATAAGTACCAAAGTTATACCAAGTTACACTTACTTAGTTCAACCTACAGCGGCTTAATATAATCAATTAATACAAAATCCTAACCTAACTTAACCGTACTAAAATCAAATGAATAAAAAAACAAAAGGTTAAGGTTAGGTTATCTATCTCTGTACTAAATTTCTTTGCAATAGGTCCAGTTACTTAGGAATGCATAAAGGACATACACAGAAACATTCATTTTTGGTGGTTCTTCGGAGCCGTCATTTCAATATTTGCTAGGGTAGGGCATACAAATTATCGGGCCTATAATTATAAAACTTTAGATATCAAAAAAAAGCTGCTCCCTCCGCTTGCAAGATAGCTCAATACGCATTTGATACATTGTTCAACATTATATTATAAGACACGGTTCCACTTTTGCTAACATAATATTAAGTACTTATTAAAACGTAATTAATCTTAACTCACATCAACATATTATTATAACCTTCAGTATAGTTTTACTCTGAAAAACATATACCATTTCAATGCACTACAAAAGTTGCACTTTAAATCCATATTTCCTATAGTTCCTATATTTCTATAATCAATCGATTTATTATAATTGAAGGCGGATATGATTTCATTTTCAACTATATTTTTTCCGAGATTTTTCAATTTTGATATTTATAGAAAAAAAAACTAAAATAAAATGGAAATTGAAAATGTCCGTAAACAGCTCAAAATAAGTCAAAATATTTGGAAAATGTTATGGTGTATAGAAAATGCTAATATAAGCATTCAGTCAAAATTTAATGTACCTACGGTCATTTGTTTTAGAGTTGCACCAAAAACCAAAATCGATTTTCTCGAAAACGGACTTTGCGTAAAAAATTCCCGTTTTTTCCTTTGTTTTTCACGTCGCTTTTGAAAACTACTGGGAAAATTTTACTTCTGACCCCCCCCCCCCCCCCCATAGTACCAACTAGATTCACTTTCCTATCAGAAAAGTTACTGTTAAAGAAAATTCAAGCACTTTTACTGTCCTAAAAAGTGATGACAGACACAAAAAAAAAATAAAAAAAAAACACACATCATTGTAAAATCAATACATTCATCGCTTCCTTCAGAATCTAAAAAAAAAAATTGGAAGTGACTCTGCTGAACAGTAGGTTACAAGTGGGTGACTGTTATGGATAGTGTTAAATTTGAATTCAATGATATAATATCATAGTATACGAAAAACGATTTTAAGTGGAGACGATTTGTCAGCCTAGGATATTGTATACTATATTTATATTGATATTATTAAATATTATTAATACCGTAGCCGGTTAAGTTGAATTATTATTATTTGTTTATTATCGTATTTGTATATGATAATATATTTTAGACGTTTCAATTACCCACGAATAATATTTTTAAAATAGGCATATGTATATATTAAAAGTAACAACGAATTAAGAACGATATTGCAAAAAATAAGTGCCGGAAATCATTAGTTTTTAACTGAAAACGACAGGGAAGTCTGAACTTGGCGGTAAGTCTTATTTTTAAGTTATATGTATTATAACTAATTGAAATTTTTGGTATTTTCATATGTACCCGGTGTATCACACTGCGCTTGCTCGAACAATTAAAATCAAAAACATCCCTCGACTTGTTATGTAAAACCACCATGGGTGGGTGTCAGAATTATTTTTGCATCATCAATTTTAAAACGTTGATTTACCTAGATTAAAAAAAAAATTAATTTGTAATACTTAAGCTCGGTAAACTTTAAGCGTTGTACAGGTGTGTAAAACACCGAAAATCGTGAACTTCGTAATGCTTACCATTAAAACCAATGATTTGCAGGTAGTCGAGTTTTGGACAAGTACCTACATAGGTAACTTATAATAATTTATATTGTAAATTAATTAGGTACCAAAAAAATATAACTTCTCAAACACTTTGTCTATTGGCACTGGCGGGAGAATGTATTAGAATGTCTATAAACTTGCGGACCAGTTTGTATAGTTAAATTTGGCATGCGAACTATAATTGAAATAGAAAACCAGAATAGGTGCATTACAGATCACAAAGATTTCTGAAAAAGAACATACGATTTATAAATATACCGTATAGGTTTACTGAGTACTTATATAATAATATATAAGTTCTTTGGATTTATCATAGTAAATAATATATTTTATAATATCTATGGCATAATATATTTTATAATATCCATGGCAATCGTCAATTGTCGAAATTCGTCGGCGACGGTTTACAATTCTAATAGTTTCAGAAATACTATTGTATTATAAATATAATATATTGTATATTTTGATTTCAGTGAACAAAAAAATAATAGGCCACAAATATAAACGGACAGCTCGTTAAACCGGATAAGTTGTAACACAAACTCGCAAATTTCGTTTGATCAGGTTATTTTCATAAAATATTTCGATACTTTCAAGTTTCAGCTCATCGGAGTGAGACGATTAGATGAAGATGGATGAAGATAGCTGTTTCTTCGGCGATGGCGGCACTCTAGCTACGTTTCACCGGAAGAGTAGATGTTTACGGGTAAGTTTGTTTTTATATTATTACCTACTATTTTACATTTACTTTTTAGACTTAAATTAAATATTTATTGCCACGGACAATCTGTTAACTACGTGACGTAGAAGCATTTATAAGTTTAATCCCAATAGCACAATGTATAAAATACGCGAGACCATCTTCGTTTCACCACGCTAAGTTTAATACGCACCTTTTTGCATGTTATACTATACGCCGGGTATCACCTTAGGTTTGAGCGAAGTATTTAAAACAATATAATGTTATTAATCTTTATATTTTATATTTTTATATACATAAATACATTATACACCTCATATATTTTATTAGCATACTTACACCTTTTTTAGTGTAGTTTGTTCCCTAGATGGCTATAGATATAGGTATTAAATGTCTTGTAATTATATATTTTACTATTATTATAAATTTCATTATATTATAATATAACAATACACTTTAAATTAAATTAGTTGTTATCAAGACAGACAGTCTTAAAACAATCTCTTTTCTGGACGATTTCAAAACGGATTATACTTAAAAAAATTGCACAGTTGTCTTATCATATAGCTTAACATGTATAGCTATACATACAATTATGAATTTATAGTTAATAGAAATGCGGGTGTTTTACTTCATAGATATTTTTTTATTGAAATCGTGTAAATAATTTGATTAAACAATCAGGTACCTACTCATCACTAGTATCATTTTTTTTATATTACGTGTAAAATCACCAACACAAGGTGCAGACTGCATTAAAAAAAATTAAAAACATAAAATAAAATATAAAATAATGTTGTAGTAGAAGCTGGAAACTGTAGTTTATTTTAATTTATTATCCAATTAATGTAACCGAGAATGTAACTATTAAATTCATCATTGAATGATTATTCAGAGATCACTTTGGATTAATGTAAATTAAATTAAAAATAATTAAAAAACATTTTGTGAAAGGAACAAGATTACTGCTAATATTTAAGTCTTAATTATTATTAACAAATAAATACAAATAATAGATTTTTTAATAGCTTTTTACTATTAACATTCAGTGTAAATATAGTTTCTGATCGACTTACCAATATGTAATAAACCTATATGTAATAAAATAATTATTCATATCAAATAATCCTAACAATTTAATGCAAGGATTCTCATAAATTGATCTTACAGCAGCCTTAAAACACCAAAAGTACATATGTTATATGTACATCATTTACAAAATTGTAGTTCCCTATTATGGTGTAGGTATTAATACAAACAATAAATTGCTATTCGAAAACACAATTTCGTATACCTATTATTATTTACTAAATACCTACAATTAAATTAAACTAAAAATAAACATATGATTATATACTGAGTGCCTATAGTATAATATTATATATGAAAATTGAATCTTTATTACGAATACTTATCGTTTACACAGACCACAAGAAAAAATAATTAAAAATATTTTTAAAAAAAACACACATCATTGTAAAAATATAGTTGGTATTATAGTATTTGATGAATTTACTGTATACGTTTATGGCTTTATGTTAACTCTAAAATCCAGTAATCACATTTTTATTTAATAATTCTTAAAATACAATATGCTCTTATAAAAATATTCTTGTGCTTCTGATATCTATTCACCACCTTAATAAATAATTAAATTGATAAACGAAAATAAAAATTTAAATAATACCTATATCATATTATTATAATTCAAATTCAAAATTTTAAACTATTTTGGTTTATTGTCATATACTCATATCAAATTTCAATGAACAAATTGTTCCTTAACACAGAACTCTTTGATATAAAAAGTTGCATTATATTATATCCGTGGATTCATCGTATTGACGTACCTAGTATGATATCTATCATTTATTTATTTAATCTATGGCAAATCTCAAAGTCGTTGCAGAAGACACAGTCGATTAAAAATTCTAAAATTTCAATAAGCAAAGAAGATATGAGCAAAAAACTTACTGCGTTTCGTATAATTTTATTTTTCATAAATCACAATATTCTAAGTTCTGGCTGTATTCTGGAGCGTTTCCTCAAGGGCGTCGCAGTTCACACACGTCACGGATTCCGCCGAAGGAGTCGATAATTAAAGTAAGTTTGTTTTTATATTCTTTTGGGGCTTAAATTTACTTTTAAGACTTAAAACAAATATTTAATGTCACGAAAAATGTGCTATCCAAGTGTTGTAGGCACATATTTTAGTTCCGGACTAGAAATGTAAAAAATACGTGAGATATAAACGCCGTCGTCGTTTTTCCAGTCCCTGTTTGTAGAATAATTATAATTAATAGGTGCATACCTATACAGGGTACTTAATATAAATATATAAATATTTTGGTTTGATTTATAGAAATATATGTTATGACTTATAACTGATAATAGTCATAAGATACAATTTTAATAAATAACTGGTAATTTTTTTTCCAAATACAACGTTATAAGTTATAGGTAACTATTAATTTAGTGTCACATACTTGACTTCTATTGTTCACCTAATATCTATATTCTATATCATAGGGATTAGGGATGTATAACCATGTACACATAAAAGTATATTCACGGAATGGTCAACTGCCTATCCTGACGTGTGCGCACTTATGAATAATATACCTACTCATATACTCGTATAGGTATATAAATATACCTATATATAAATAGTGTAATACTACATACACGAATGTGTTACCTATTATGTCCCTAAAAGTTCAACAGTTATTATTATATTTATTTATTTTTTTAAATATAGGTAGGTACATTACAAGACTCTAATTGAAATCACATTTTTTTTTTTATTTTTTTGAACACAATGTTTTAAAAATTATTAATTAATATATAATTTATTGGTATAGTACTAAATAAATTAATGAAATAAAACAAACACAACTACTATAATTATTAGTAATAATAATATATCCACGTATAAATTATTAAAATACAAAACGAACAAACTAAAAACGATTCTGAGCAAAGATATCGTTAACTAATAAATAATATTGAGATTAAAGTAATTTATTTTTTTGGTAGAAAATTGGTATAAATATGAATTATAAATATTTTTTTATTTTCATACCATGACGCGTGTGTGAAAAATTGTTTATATTAAGTGTTTAAAATGTTAGATTTCGGTTCGGCTGATTGTCCACCCCCTCAGTCTTCCACATCAATGCATCAGAAATTATTATTTATAATATTTAAATATAAACTGCATTTTCTGAATTTTCTACCCATTATGTACGATACTATAACTTCAGTCTTCAGTTATAGAAAACAACACTTGCCAATATGGAATTACTGTCGAATTTTTTTATTTTAAAATATTAAATAGCATCTGATCGACTGATGTGCTATAATGAAACTCAAAATATAACGAATACACTACCTATACACTTATCTAAATTCTATTTTATATTCGTTTAAATTGGACTTTTAATTTTTCTGGCCATTTTATTAAGCTTTGTAATATAAGTGCATTAAATCGTATTTTTAAGGCATTTTTCTTATTTTTAATGCATTTAAATCCACGTCCTATTTATAACTTAACGTTATTTTGTATATACCAATCGATTAGTGTACACAATAAAAAATTTTATATTATTGATGGGTTAATAGGTTGATAACTATTATGTAGGTAGGTACAGTTTTGTACGTTCAATGTATCGTTCTTAATTCATAAAGTAGCTAAATGAGTCAAATGATTTTGTCAAGGGGTGGGGGGTGGAGGATATGGCTGATTTTTTAACATGCACTATTTCAAGGGCTATTAACCTAAGGGGCGCCCCACTCTAAGGAGGAGTGACACAATTTCGTAAGGGGGGGGGGGGGGGGACGTGAAAATGTTTAAAAAAAAACACGAATTTATTTAGTTATTTTGTTATTTAGGTAATACATATTAATTAATAGGTATTTCTTAAATTTTTTTTATTATTTTATTTGAAACATTATTTTTAAATATTGGGATCAATAAAACTATTTTTATATAATTACTATTTTATATCAATTAGAATTTGTTTATAAACCAAGTAATAAATAAATGGTTACCAAGTAAAAAAACCGTTATCTATATTATAAATTTGAATTCAATTTACCGCATTTGCGTCTAGTAGAAACAAATAAATGTGTTTTTGAAGATAATGTAAAAATATTCATCATCCATCGGTTAGGACCATATATATATTTTCTATGATTGGGACGGTGAGGTTATAATTATAAATAATCTATGGCAAATGACAATCGTTTGAGACGAACAGCAATTCCAATACGTACTCACATATTTCGTTCCATTCTGGTTATTAAGCTAGGTGCCTATTTTTATAAATGTCATTAATCTCAATACTTCCAGACTGAACTTTTGGATCGGAGATATGAAGACGCGCGCTGCATTTTGCTTGGCGGAGACGCACAGCTCTGACACTAGACAATATTATACACTCAAAGGGACCGCGTTTCGCCGGAAGAATAAATAATAACGTAAGTTTTGTCCTACCACTCTGTTGACGCGGTAGACCTAATGTAAATATTTATTGTCAGACAAACTTATATACTCACTGGACGTAGAGTAGTTTTTAAAATCCAGTTGTTATAGGTGTACAAAAATTAGTATATTACGAAAAATACCTTAAATTATAATACTTTGTCTACAACTGTTAATTTATTGTTATAGTAGAATAATTTTTAAAATTTGAAATCAATGATTAGGTAATGCTTTTATAAGTAGGAAGGTAGGTTTTTATACCTACCTAACAAAATAAGAAAATACATAATGATTAATGTTATTTAATATGATTTGTAAGTACATAGCAGATTATACCTATCACTTGGTGACGATTATTTTTGTTTTATACGTTCTTCGTAATTCAGTTCCGTCACGATAGTTTTAGTTTTCGTTAAATGTGAAACATACATTTTCTATGCATACGGGCATTAAATATTTGGGTTTTAAGAGAACACCTCAAACGTACGTTTTATTTTGGGGGTTTTACGGGATATACCTATAGGAAATTTTCTTCAAAATTTCACATTTCACTATTTGATATTGTGATATTATTTGTACCTAGGTTAAGTTTCTGTTTTAGAATCGATCGATATGTTACCTAGGTATATCACATTCTTTAATTTAAAGTCTGGTAGTCGAGTATTGGACAAGTACCTACGTAACTTATAATTCATATCGTAATTTAATTACTAAAGAAATATAATTTCCCCAACAGTGTCTAGGGCCACCGGCAGCAGAATGCATTATAGAATGTCTATAAACTCGTGGTCTAGTATATGGTTAAAATTGGCATGCGACCAACAACTGGGGGCTTGTTCTGGAAAATTTAAATGATCTAATAAGGTTCATCTCATTATTTGAATTAAATTAATTTTTAAGCGATTGTTGTGTTATTCAATTTTTTAATTTATTTCATTCAACACACTCGTCTCAGTTTTCTAGTACCTCTGGATTTCTAGATTCCGTTACGGGGTATGTGTTTTCTTATTTCTCAGTAGGTTTTTTTTTTTATTATTGTTAATTGATCAAAGGTTGTATTGCCCGAAATTTTTCAATATTTGTATTGTAATTATACTGGTATAACACTATTCCGGCTATCAATAAAGTCGTGTTAAAAATTAGAAAATTGGGAGGTATGATATTTTTTTAAATAATTCTTTCGAGTAGGGAATTCGCTCAATGATATTTAAATATTTTCACCGATAATCAAGTACGATGACTTGTAGGTAACTAGAGACTGGGTGAATAGGAATTAGGTAGTGTGTAATATGGCGAAGATAAGGAAATGGGTCAACAGGATTTCAGAATGTTTGGTGTATGAAAAGGAAAGATGAAAAAGAAATGTAAGGTTAGGGTAGGTAAGTGGAGTGAGGGTAGCAGATATGAGAATAATAAGTTAGGTGTTAAGGTACAAAAGAAGATAGAATAAGAAATTAATTAATTAAGGGTAGTGTAGGTTAGTGTATATATTGTAGTGATAACAAGAGAGAATAGGTTTAGGTGGTTCGGTCACTGTATGATAAGAGATAGTGAGAGTGGCTATAGAAGTTAGTTAATTTAGGTGGGAAATGAAGGGCGAGAAGACTAAAGAAGAGATGGATAGACAGAATACCGATCATAATATGGAGGTGTGGAATGAGAGTGGCTGAACCTGTATTTAGCTGTGAGAGACGGGGGAAGGAAAAGTGTAAAGGTAGAATAGTTATGTTAACAATGCCGAATACGTAGGAAAAAATCTTGAATTGCAAAGGCCACTAGCTTCAACTAACCATAGGTTTACCTAACTAACCTTATGACTCATTAGGACACTATTTGAATAAAAAGATCCTGAGTTGCAGGTAGCCGAACTTAAGTGTTTGATTATCAAGTTGATCCTCTGATTGTTGACACCATGGATAGTCCACGCCTATGTTAAATACATTTGAGGCCGCGTTCCCGGAGGGGAAGGCAATTGAGGCTCCTTTATATTGATAGTCGATACTCGATATGAGTATACTTTATTTGGCCTCAATTGTTCCCCTCGAAGGACGAAGACCGCTGATAAGACCATTATGTCCTATCCATATCTTTATTATCTATGATGGAGCCATACCCAGCTCACTCGTGTAAACTTGTTGCTGGTTGGGATGTCAGCGCACTATTTGTTTTCCATCTTTGACCCACGCGTAGCATACCAAATGTACGATTAAGAAAACACTAAAATGATTGTGCGTGGGTCGGAGAGAGAAATAAATGGTGCGCTAAAAATCTGACATCCTCTTAAGTGTTAAATATTTGCCTGCATGTATGCACTAAAAACAGGCAAATATATGCACTGAAATATTCAAAAATATTAAAAATAATAAAATATTCAAAAAAATACTGAATGAAAACGTTTTTATTAAAATTTTTTTAAATTAATAAATAATAATTCAAATTGGTTTACAAAAAAAATTCTTTATTTACACACTTGGTAGGTAGGTAACGGATGAACCGAAAATATAAAAACATTTTAAGAATAAGCATAAATACGAAGAAATCATGAAAACATGCAATTATATTAACTAACCAGAAAAAAAACGCATATTGGTAACGGTGTTGTAATAATAGGGATCTCCCCAAAAAAATACGTACTAATAGTTCAAACAAATCATAAAAGCCAACCTTAATAAATATTAATTTATGAAAAAGTATATTAAAAAGCATTATTATTATAAATGAAATAAAACTATCAACTATGGACCGTGACATAATATAGGTATTTCTATATTTTTAGCTCCATAATTTCTGGTAAAATATTAGGAAAATGTATTAAGTACCGTAAAAGTGTTAAATTTGAGTTATTACTTAAAATATTATATTCATAACAAAATAATAGAAGGTTAGGTACTGTTATTCCACAAAAAACTAAAAAAAATCATACTTGAAATCTATGTATAATATACGTATATTGTAATAAACGTTCAAATGTTTACTATAGTACATTATAAAAAATTAACTTAAGTTCAATATAATACATTATAACAGGTGTTCAAATAAACATTTCATACCACAAACTTTGTTAATTCACACAGTCTCTCTTCAATTTTAAATTTTTCTTCAAATTATCTACAAAACATAAATGTTTAGTAAATTGGAAGACTTGATTAAGTATTTAATCATTTATCTAAAAGAGATGTGCCGGGTCGCCACATTACTATATCGAGGGACCATGGTGCAAGTGTCGTCCATAAATATCATAACATATATTATATTAGAAATACAAACTTAATATTTCACTAACAGTAAATATTATAAAAAAATATTACGAAATGTACTATACTCATATTATATTATGATTGTATTAGTTACAAACTCTTAAATTAAGAGTTATGTTTGAGGATTTAATTAATTCCCTAAAAAAAAATGCCTCAAGGTTGCCTCAGTAGGTTAGGTTTACTAATTATTACTAATTATACAAAATACTGAAAATTAATGAAATCACAAATATTAGTACAATAGAGAGACTGTGCATTGATTTACAAATTTGTCTTAAATTTACTTTTTGCATAGAGAATATGAAGGTGGGCTGGGCTCTTAATATCAGAGTATGGGGGACAGGTCTGGGATTTCATATTATCATTAATAGAGACTCGTTAATCGCTTTTATGTGCTTAAAATTGTTTACACGAGTGAGCTGGGTATGGCTCCATCATAGATAATATAGATATAACATAATGGATAGGACATAATAGTATATGGTAATAGTCTTACCAGCGGTCTTCGAGGGGAACTAAGGTGTCAACAATCGAAGGATCAACTTTATAATCAATCACTTATAAGTTCGGCAACCTGCAACTCAGGAACTTTTTATTCAAAGTGTCCTAATGTAATTAGTCATAAGAAGGCTAGTTTTGTAAACCTAAGGTTAGTTGAAGCTATGGTAATGATAGACGACTACAATCACTGGTCGTGAGCTTTGCGATGATCTTTTCCTACTAACTATAAAGGTATTCGATATTGTAAACATAACAATGAAAGAAAATATTTAAACATTATTAATTTGGTTATGTTAGGTTAGGTTAGGATAGGACAGTAAATTAGAAGTTAACTAATTATCATAGTTTTTAACACGGTCTTAAAGACTGTCAGCTAGAGTTGTACCAGTATAGTTATTAAAAACTAAAATACAGCCAACATTAAATAATGATTTTCTTAACACAAAAAATTATAAATGTATTTTAAAATATAACAAAATATAATTTTTTTAGGATTTTATAAAGTTTTCAATACTTATGAGCTTTTGTAAATAGAAAATGTATAAAATCAATAGTTTTAATTTAATATATAGTATTGTGTTTTATTATCCTACTATCAAAGAATTCTCAGGGTTTTCTTTCCACATTTTTTTACATTTTATTAAATCTAATTTTTTTCCGCACATATTTACAAAGACTAAAACAGATATCTGACTATGTTTTTATTTGCATTTAGACTTTATAGTTTGTTATTTAATATTGACTGTAGAACCAGCCAAACACAATATTATTTTAAATTAAACATTATTTTATGTCCTTCATAAATTACAATCACATAATAGAGTCCGTGCAGGACCTTTTTCTGATTTAATTTTTTTGCATCCTTTATAAATAAATTACATTCGTTTTTAAACATTTTCTAATACATATATTACGGTGATACACCTCTGATCATAATAACTGTTCGTATTATTATAATGTAAACAATACCTAGTTTTTGGATTGTAGTTAATATGTATTGCAGTATTTAGCTTCCAGCGTATTCTTTTGTTTAATGTTATTTCACACAGATTTCTCAAACAATTTTTTTTTCAATTCATTGAACTCTAGTAGATTTTTTTGTATAAATATTTTTCAAGATTAACTGGCTATACCTGGGAGTACGCTGAGTGGTAGTGTACTCCTAAAGCGTGTTCCTAAAGTAAAATTTTTTCCACATTTTTTTTTTTGTTTTCTAAAATTAATTTACCTGCAGGCTCCCTCCTTCAAATTTTTTTTTTAGTTATGTAACTATAGTTGAATATTTTGTATTGACTTTAAAATTGATAACTTGTTGGTGCCCCATGAATAATCATTCTTTAATGAACTAAATATTTTGAATAGTTTTTTCTAATTTTTTTTTTTTGTTTTTAAAATCTATTTGCCTGCGGGCGCCAACACCTCCCTTCAATTTTTTTTTTTTAGTACTGTAACTCTAGTTGAATATTTTGTATTGAGTTAAAAATTGATAATTTTGAGCCCCATGAATAATCATTCTTTAATGAACTAAATATTTTGATAGTTTCTTCTGTTTAAGTTTCAAATACATTTGAATTGTATTTTTCTTCTGTAAAATGTATTCAAAATTTTTTTTTGGTTTCCTAAAATGCATTTGCCTGCGGGTGCCAACACCCTCCTTCAATTTTTTTTTTAGGATTTAACCTCTCGCTAAATTTTTAAACATTGACAATCGGAAACCCTTGAATAATCCTTATCTTTAATGAACTAAATATTTTAAATAGTTTTTTTTGTTTAAGATTCTGGGCATTTTAGTTTGAACTTTGAAATGTGTATTCCTCCAGTTAAATTTATTCAACATTTTTTTTTTGTTTTCTAAAATGCATTTTGGCGCCAACACCCTCCTTTAATTTTTTTTTTAGGATTTTACCTCTAGCCAAATATTTTAAATATTGACAATCTGGTACCTCTTGAATAATCCTTGTTTTATGAAATAAATATTTTAAATAGTGTTTTCTGTTTAATATTCTAGGCATTTCAGTTTGAACTTTGAAATGTATTTTTCTTCTGTAAAATTTTTTCCAATTATTTTTTCGTTTTCTTAAATGCATTTGCCTGCGGGTGCCAACACCCTCCTTCAATTTTTTTTTTTTAGTACTGTAACTCTAGTTGAATATTTTGTATTGACTTGAAAATTGATAACTTGGTGCCCTATGAATAATCATTCTTTAATGAACTAAATGTTTAGAATAGTTTTTTCTGTTTAAGATTCTGGGCATTTTAGTTTGAACTTTGAAATGTATTTTTCTTCTGTAAAATGTATTCAATATTTTTTTTTGGTTTCCTAAAATGCATTTGCCTGCGGGCGCCAATACCCTCCTTCAATTTTTTTTTGAGGATTTAACCTCTAGCCAAATATTTTAAATATTGACAATCTGGTACCTCTTGAATAATCCTTGTTTTATGAAATAAATATTTTAAATAGTGTTTTCTGTTTAATATTCTAGGCATTTAAGTTTGAACTTTGAAATGTATTTTTCTTCTGTAAAATTTTTTTGGTTACCTAAAAGGCAGTTGCCTGCGGGCGCCAACACCCTCCTTCAATTTTTTTTTTAAGGATTTAACCTCTCGCTAAATTTTTAAACATTGACAACCGGGAACCCTTGAATAATCCTTATCTTTAATGAACTAAATATTTTAAATAATTTTTTTTGTTTAAGATTCTGGGCATTTTAGTTTGAACTTTGAAATGTGTATTCCTCCAGTTAAATTTATTCAAAATTTTTTTTTTGTTTTCTAAAATGCATTTTGGCACCAACACCCTCCATTAATTTTTTTTTTTAGGATTTAACCTCTAGCCAAATATTTTAAATATTGACAATCTGGTACCTCTTGAATAATCCTTGTTTAATGAAATAAATATTTTAAATAGTTTTTTCTGTTTAATATTCCGGGCATTTTAGTTTGAACTTTGAAATGTGTATTCCTCCAGTTAAATTTATTCAACATTTTTTTTTTGTTTTTTTAAATGCATTTGCCTGCGGGTGCCAACACCCTCCTTCAATTTTTTTTTTTAGTATTGTTCTCTAGTTGAATATTTTTCATTGACTTGAAAATTGATAACTTGGTGCCCTATGAATAATCATTCTTTAATGAACTAAATGTTTAGAATAGTTTTTTCTGTTTAAGATTCTGGGCATTTTAGTTAGTACTTTGTAAAGTGTATTCCTACAGTTAAATTTATTCAATTTTTTTTTTGGTTTATCTTTAATGAACTAAATATTTTAAATAGTTTTTTCTGTTTAATATTCTGGGCATTTTAGTTTGAACTTTGAAATGTATTTTTCTTCTGTAAAATGTATTCAAAATTTTTTTTTGTTTTCTTAAATGCATTTGCCTGCCGGCGTCAACACCCTCCTTCAATTTTTTTTTTTAGTATTGTACTCTAGTTGAATATTTTGTATTGACTTGAAAATTGATAACTTGGTGCCCTATGAATAATCATTCTTTAATGAACTAAATGTTTAGAATAGTTTTTTCTGTTTAAGATTCTGGGCATTTTAGTTAGTACTTTGTAAAGTGTATTCCTACAGTTAAATTTATTCAATTTTTTTTTTGGTTTCCTAAAATGCATTTGCCTGCGGGCGCCAACACCCTCCTTCATTTTTTTTTTTGGATTTAACATCTAGCCAAATATTTTAAACATTGACAATCGAGTACCCTTGAATAATCCTTATCTTTAATGAACTAAATATTTTAAATAGTTTTTTCTGTTTAATATTCTGGGCATTTTAGTTTGAACTTTGAAATGTATTTTTCTTCTGTAAAATGTATTCAAAATTTTTTTTTGTTTTCTTAAATGCATTTGCCTGCCGGCGTCAACACCCTCCTTCAATTTTTTTTTTTAGTATTGTACTCTAGTTGAATATTTTGTATTGACTTGAAAATTGATAACTTGGTGCCCTATGAATAATCATTCTTTAATGAACTAAATGTTTAGAATAGTTTTTTCTGTTTAAGATTCTGGGCATTTTAGTTAGTACTTTGTAAAGTGTATTCCTACAGTTAAATTTATTCAATTTTTTTTTGGTTTCCTAAAATGCATTTGCCTGCGGGCGCCAACACCCTCCTTCATTTTTTTTTTTAGGATTTAACATCTAGCCAAATATTTATACATTGACAATCGAGTACCCTTGAATAATCCTTATCTTTAATGAACTAAATATTTTAAATAGTTTTTTCTGTTTAATATTCTGGGCATTTTAGTTTGAACTTTGAAATGTATTTTTCTTCTGTAAAATGTATTCAAAATTTTTTTTTGTTTTCTTAAATGCATTTGCCTGCCGGCGTCAACACCCTCCTTCAATTTTTTTTTTTAGTATTGTACTCTAGTTGAATATTTTGTATTGACTTGAAAATTGATAACTTGGTGCCCTATGAATAATCATTCTTTAATGAACTAAATGTTTAGAATAGTTTTTTCTGTTTAAGATTCTGGGCATTTTAGTTAGTACTTTGTAAAGTGTATTCCTACAGTTAAATTTATTCAATTTTTTTTTTGGTTTCCTAAAATGCATTTGCCTGCGGGCGCCAACACCCTCCTTCATTTTTTTTTTTAGGATTTAACATCTAGCCAAATATTTTAAACATTGACAATCGAGTACCCTTGAATAATCCTTATCTTTAATGAACTAAATATTTTAAATAGTTTTTTCTGTTTAATATTCTGGGCATTTTAGTTTGAACTTTGAAATGTATTTTTCTTCTGTAAAATGTATTCAAAATTTTTTTTTGTTTTCTTAAATGCATTTGCCTGCCGGCGTCAACACCCTCCTTCAATTTTTTTTTTTAGTATTGTACTCTAGTTGAATATTTTGTATTGACTTGAAAATTGATAACTTGGTGCCCTATGAATAATCATTCTTTAATGAACTAAATGTTTAGAATAGTTTTTTCTGTTTAAGATTCTGGGCATTTTAGTTAGTACTTTGTAAAGTGTATTCCTACAGTTAAATTTATTCAATTTTTTTTTGGTTTCCTAAAATGCATTTGCCTGCGGGCGCCAACACCCTCCTTCATTTTTTTTTTTAGGATTTAACATCTAGCCAAATATTTTAAACATTGACAATCGAGTACCCTTGAATAATCCTTATCTTTAATGAACTAAATATTTTAAATAGTTTTTTCTGTTTAATATTCTGGGCATTTTAGTTTGAACTTTGAAATGTATTTTTCTTCTGTAAAATGTATTCAAAATTTTTTTTTATTTTCTTAAATGCATTTGCCTGCGGGCGCCAACACCCTCCTTCAATTTTTTTTTTTAGTATTGTACTCTAGTTGAATATTTTGTATTGACTTGAAAATTGATAACTTGGTGCCCTATGAATAATCATTCTGTAATGAACTAAATGTTTAGAATAGTTTTTTCTGTTTAAGATTCTGGGCATTTTAGTTTGAACTTTGAAATGTATTTTTCTTCTGTAAAATGTATTTAAAATTTTTTTTTGGTTTCCTAAAATGCATTTGCCTGCGGGCGCCAATACCCTCCTTCAATTTTTTTTTGAGGATTTAACCTCTGGCCAAATATTTTAAATATTGACAATCTGGTACCTCTTGAATAATCCTTGTTTTATGAAATAAATATTTTAAATAGTGTTTTCTGTTTAATATTCTAGGCATTTATGTTTGAACTTTGAAATGTATTTTTCTTCTGTAAAATTTTTTTGGTTTCCTAAAAGGCAGTTGTCTGCCGGCGCCAACACCCTCCTTCAATTTTTTTTTTAGGATTTAACCTCTCGCTATATTTTTAAACATTGACGATCGGGAACCCTTGAATAATCATTATCTTTAATGAACTAAATATTTTAAATAGTTTTTTTTGTTTAAGATTCTGGGCATTTTAGTTTGAACTTTGAAATGTGTATTCCTCCAGTTAAATTTATTCAACTTTTTTTTTTTGTTTTCTAAAATGCATTTTGGCACCAACACCCTCCTTTAATTTTTTTTTTAGGATTTAACCTCTAGCCAAATATTTTAAATATTGACAATCTGGTACTTCTTGAATAATCCTTGTTTAATGAAATAAATGTTTAGAATAGTTTTTTCTGTTTAAGATTCTGGGCATTTTAGTTATTACTTTGTAAAGTGTATTCCTACATTTAAATTTATTCAAAATTTTTTTTTGGTTTCCTAAAATGCATTTGCCTGCGGGCGCCAACACCCTCCTTCATTTTTTTTTTTAGGATTTAACATCTAGCCAAATATTTTAAACATTGACAATCGAGTACCCTTGAATAATCCTTATCTTTAATGAACTAAATATTTTAAATAGTTTTTTCTGTTTAATATTCTGGGCATTTTAGTTTGAACTTTGAAATGTATTTTTCTTCTGTAAAATGTATTCAAAATTTTTTTTTGTTTTCTTAAATGCATTTGCCTGCCGGCGCCAACACCCTCCTTCAATTTTTTTTTTTAGTATTGTACTCTAGTTGAATATTTTTCATTGACTTGAAAATTGATAACTTGGTGCCCTATGAATAATCATTCTTTAATGAACTAAATGTTTAGAATAGTTTTTTCTGTTGAAGATTCTGGGCATTTTAGTTAGTACTTTGTAAAGTGTATTCCTACAGTTAAATTTATTCAATTTTTTTTTTGGTTTCCTAAAATGCATTTGCCTGCGGGCGCCAACACCCTCCTTCATTTTTTTTTTTAGGATTTAACATCTAGCCAAATATTTTAAACATTGACAATCGAGCACCCTTGAATAATCCTTATCTTTAATGAACTAAATATTTTAAATAGTTTTTTCTGTTTAATATTCTGGGCATTTTAGTTTGAACTTTGAAATGTATTTTTCTTCTGTAAAATGTATTCAAAATTTTTTTTTATTTTCTTAAATGCATTTGCCTGTGGGCGCCAACACCCCCCTTCAATTTTTTTTTACGATTAAACCTTTAGCCAAATTTTATAAACATTAACTATCTGGTGCCCTATGAATAATCATTCTGTAATGAACTAAATGTTTAGAATAGTTTTTTCTGTTTTATATTCTGGGCATTTTAGTTTGAACTTTGAAATGTATTTTTCTTCTGTAAAATGTATTCAAAATTTTTTTTTGGTTTCCTAAAATGCATTTGCCTGCGGGCGCCAATACCCTCCTTCAATTTTTTTTTGAGGATTTAACCTCTGGCCAAATATTTTAAATATTGACAATCTGGTACCTCTTGAATAATCCTTGTTTTATGAAATAAATATTTTAAATAGTGTTGTCTGTTTAATATTCTAGGCATTTATGTTTGAACTTTGAAATGTATTTTTCTTCTGTAAAATTTTTTTGGTTTCCTAAAAGGCAGTTGTCTGCGGGCGTCAACACCCTCCTTCAATTTTTTTTTTAGGATTTAACCTCTCGCTAAATTTTTAAACATTGACGATCGGGAACCCTTGAATAATCCTTATCTTTAATGAACTAAATATTTTAAATAGTTTTTTTTGTTTAAGATTCTGGGCATTTTAGTTTGAACTTTGAAATGTGTATTCCTCCATTTAAATTTATTCAACTTTTTTTTTTTGTTTTCTAAAATGCATTTTGGCACCAACACCCTCCTTTAATTTTTTTTTTAGGATTTAACCTCTGGCCAAATATTTTAAATATTGACAATCTGGTACCTCTTGAATAATCCTTGTTTTATGAAATAAATATTTTAAATAGTGTTTTCTGTTTAATATTCTAGGCATTTCAGTTTGAACTTTGAAATGTATTTTTCTTCTGTAAAATTTTTTCCAATTTTTTTTTTTTGTTTTCTAAAATGCATTAATAAATTCAAAAATGTGTTCATTATTGAAATTATTAAAAAATTAATTTGGTGGGAAATTTTCTTTTGTCAATCTTAATGTCGATACTTTTTTGAGAATATAAATTTGATTTCAAGGCTTGGCTGCGTTGAATCTTGAAGATTTTATGTCGATACGACCGAAATATTGAATGATGTACGTTTTCGATATAATACGAATTTGGAAAACATAACAAACAATTTAAAAGGCTGGACTGCGTTGTATCTTAAAGACTTCAAGTCGATAAGACTAATATTGATGAAGTTAGGATTTCAAGTATTTTTAAAAAAACTATGAATCTAAAGTTCAATTTTTGGAACTCAGATCAGCTATGATAAATTCTCATTAAGTACCTACCTGAGCAAAAGTATTGAAATACTTTTTAATCACTCGAATACGCGTATTTTACATACTCTTCAAAACAGGTATCTGTATTTGAATACTCTTAAAAATTATTTTTCCTAGTAAATATTATATTAATATTGTTAAACTAACATTCTAATAGATTATAGATTTAAATAATAATTTAACAACTGTGTTCCAGAAAACAGAATATAATATATAGTGTATTATATATGAATACATTTACGACTTATGTTACACTTATAAGTTGTAATATATTTACAAGACTTATATTTATTTATTTGATTTTTTGTTTATTATTGTCAACAAATAATACCTTTTGGATAAATTAGGTATTCACAGAGTTAATTTGAAATTATGTTAATAAATTGTTATTACTTATTTGTTAACTGTTTTCAAAATTTACATTAACAGTAGTAATATTTAAAATAAAATTGTCAAAATTGTACTTCATTGTTAATGTAGTCGTTAAACGTCTGTTTTAAAATATTTCCTTTTTTATATGAAAAAAACATTATAATATAGCCATATAGGTAGTATTATTTAAACATTGTTAATTAATCACAAGTTCATATTATATAATATCCATTTATAACTTAGAATATAAATTTAAAACCATAGTACGTGCAGTGCTACTCTACCTATGTTGTGTTAAAATAAATTTAATTATTTATCTAAGTAATCACTGTAGCTTATGAAAAAAACAGTCTGTTGTGGCATTGTTCATGCACATAATGTATCTGAACCACTCAGAATACCCTGAAAAAAAGTTCTAAAGATGTGCCTGATAGTATATTAATATAGTATAGTGCAGTGGTCGGCAACCTTTTGAAGAAGGTAAAAAGAAAAAAATAACTGTTTAAAACTTTAAAATAATAGAGCATAAAAATTACAGTTTTTAATAATATAATAATTATAATATAAAAGTATGGAAATTACAACTGCTTTAGGCTTAATTTGATTTTTGTTGTTGGATATTGTTTATTATTTTTTAAATTTCCACATTAAAATTTCTTTTGCTGGCTCGAAGTACATGGTGGAGATGGTCATTAATTAAACGTGAACGGTATGGATTTTTAATTTTTTTCATATGAGAAAAGGCATGTTCACACACGTAAGTGGATCCAAACATACTGAAGTATTTTGCAGCTTTATTTTTATTTTTTGAAAATGATGCCGGAAGTTCAACGAAAAAAAGTAAAGGAGATGCTTTGAATGAGTCTTTTAAGATATCTTGTGACTGCAAATCTATTATTTCCATTTGAAGCTCAACATCAACATCTTCATAATCAATATTAAATGGATTGGCGAGTAGTTGAAAAACGCAACGTTTTACTTTACTGAACAGAATAGAAAATTAATATTATAATCCAAATACACTCGTCGTATCTACTCTAGGTATCTTATCGGTAACTGTCAAGGTATATCTACCATTATAAAATATGACTGATAGAAACGTTCAATTATATATTTTATACAATATGATTTTTTTGATATAATATTCGATTAAATGTCGTTGTCGTAGAATTTAAAGCGGGCCGCCGGTTGCCGACCACTGGTATAGTGTGTACCTGAAAGAATTCAGATTTGTTTGTTTAATTAATATAGTATTAAAACAATTTTGTTAATTTAACACAAGAAATCGATAATATTTTTAATATATTTTAAAAAAATTTACTTAAATTATTAACTTGCTATATATTTTATTATGATTGCTTCTAACAGTAATTTAAGAAAGATAATGTGTTTATTGGTGCAAATGTATGTTTTCTTGCCAATTATAAAAATATTGAGTGCTGAGTGGGTATAATATTACATATAAACAATAATGTTTATTTTAGTAACAGTAAAAAACTGTATGAGGGATACATTTTCAATTCAGAATTAAATTAAAAGTGTAAAATTAAATGTTATACCCAAAATACGTATTATAAGATGTAACAACTAATAGTTAGGTTAAGTTGCGTTCGGTTGTATACGACTTAAGCAATTATTATATTAATTTATAACTTTTTATTTTTAAGTTAGTATTGCTAACCTGTGGTTATAATTCATAAGCAGTAGTTATGTTTTTAGATATTTTAAATTAAGATTTTTGTATTTGTATTTTAGAAACGCTGGTATTTAATTTTTAAATAACCTAGGAATATTTAAAACATAATATTATTATATTATTCATATTATTATAATACAATATTTAAATATAATATATTATGAACCTACTTCCCTACTATTTCTAGACGTTTACATGGCAATAGTAAAATTCTATTAAGCCTATTAGGTACGTAAACAACATTTATTAATATGACAAATATTTAAAATTTCAAAAAAGGGGGACCCTCGTGTTAATACCCCTCACTTTGTTTTTTGGATAGCGCTGGGAGTTTTTGTGCACAAACGTCGGGACCTGGTGCACATTTCTGCACAAACGATGCACAAACGTTTGGCACCTTAAAAATTTCAATTTTCCAAAAAGAGGGTGTCTCGTTTCAATGGCCCCACTCACTTTGTTTTTTGGATAGCGCTGGGAGTTTTTGTGCACAAACGTCGGGACCTGCATGGTGCACATTTCTGCACAAACGATGCACAAACGTTTGGCTCATTAAAAAATCCAAATATTCAATGTGGGGGGGGCTACCGTTTCAATGGCCCCCCCATTTTGTTTTAGGGATAGAGCTTTCAGTTTTTGTGCACAAACGATTGGACTTGGTGCACATTTCTGCACAAACGATGCACAAACGTTTGGCGTGGTCAGAAGTTCAAATTTCGAAAGTGGGGGGGCCATTGAAATGGACCTACTTATTATTATAGTAGGAATCCTGGAATAGTTGGGAAAAATTCGTAACTTAATACCATGGTTTGTAACCAATTGAAAATATTTTTTTCGATTTTGGTTTTAATTTGTCAATATTGGTATTATGAAATTTTGGTTTTGGTTTCGAGATTTTGTATACCAGTTTCTAATTTTTTTGGTTTTGGTTTTAAATTATAATACCGGCGGAACCGTGTATTTTGACCCAGTTAAATTTTACTTGTAAAAGATTAATTCATATAAAACATTTAATAGTGTAAATATATGAATATTTGATTTAGTGAATTTTTACCAGTGATTATTTACCCCCTGTAAATATTCACTAGGTAGCAAAATTTTACCGGGGTTAAAAATCCCTAGTGAATATTTACCGGGAGTAAATAATCACTGGTAAAAATTCACTAAATCAAATTCATATATTTACACTATTAAAATGTTTTATATGAATTAATCTTTTACAATAACTTAACTAGGATTAAGGTTTATTTCTCCAGCTACCCCCACCCCTTCTCAAAACCAAAAAAAATAAAAATACATTTTACCAATTTTTTTCTTTAGATTTCGTTTGAAATGTTTTATGAAAATACTCATTTCATCTATATACAACCGGTTAATGTTTAAAAATCAATTGGTAGTATTTTTATGGTATTATAGTATTATTATTACATTTTATAATTTAAAAAAATTGTGCTTCAATAAAATAGTTGTTACATCATTCCATTGGAAAAATAAAAACAAAATAAAGAAAAATTTAAAAAAATCTACCTTTTCGAAACAGCATCTGCCGAAAATACCTTCGTACTATAGGGTGCTATGGTAAGTGCTGTATTACTACATGACATTACGATTTCCTCAATTAATGATTTAAAGTCAATATATAATAAATTTAGAATCACATTTAACTTCTCCTTCTCTTATCTTGACAGTCCCTGTAGAACCTGAGATGCCACAAGCATCTAATCATGCCATCAATTGGACAAATAATAGATTTTACCAATCTAAAATTTTATTACAACATAATAATATAGTAGTAATATTGATTACGTACAAAAAAACACAAATAATGCTCCCTGCCGATATCATTATGGTAGTCGGCAATCAGTGTTCGATGTTATCAACACTAACAATTAGTTGTAAATATTCTTGTGTACGGTATCTATTTTTAGAATTTCTCTAAATAATTCCACATAAGTATTTCACGTAATAACGGTTATCATAAGCCGAGGAGCTAGTGTTTCCAACATTTAAATAAATCGTAAATATCTAAAAGAGAATATTAACTGATTTCTGAGTACAAAATACAAATTTAGTATTTGCCGATTTTAGCATTTGATCATCGAACAAAGCACTTCCAAAATAAATATAAAATATAATACAATAAAAAATATTTATTCCATGAGCAACGAGGTCAACACAATGTTAAATAGGTATTGTCACATTCAGTTGCGTAGTCAGGGTGGTTTTGGGTGTTCAACCACCCCTACATCCACCGCAATTTACATTTTTACTCCTAATAAATGTACAATTAAACCTCTAAATACTGGACACTCTCGATCACCGAAATTTGGTCCGTTATTTGGAAGTGTCCGCTATTGAGAGGTGTCCGTTAAAGGGAGGTTTCACTGTATAGTTATTTTAAGACAATACAATATAGACAAATACAATTAAGGAATACAAATAAGATAGAATAAAATATCAATTATATACTGTTCTTAGAAGTTTAAATAGATAGTAAAGCTTAAAATATAATCATACATACTGTAAATATTGAAAATTTCAATGACAAATAATAAGATACGTAATGGCAAAAAGTTTTAAATCTATGAATAATATGTTTTGAATTACATATTTGGTAAAAATATCAAGTACCGTAAAATCTCTAAACGGACAACTCTCAATAACGAATACCTCCAAATAGCGGACGAAATTTTGGTGACCGAGGGTTTCGGGTATTTAGAGGTTTCACTGTGCCTATCTATATACAGTTTTTCGTTATTGCATTACAACAAAATAATAAAATCAATTTCGTATAAAACTTTTAGTTTTTCTATTTTTTTTTATGTTTTTCAAAAAATATATTGAAGTTTAAGATAGAAGCATTTTTTTTTTTATATAAAAAAGTCTTTGGAAACCAAAGAAACAAAAATTATAAAACCCACTGTAAAGTCAATACATTAAACTATCTCCGCTCAGAATCTCAAATGAGGATAATGACTAGATCCATGCGTATATTGTAAGTTGAATGTAGGTTCTTTTATTAGTTGTCTGTTAAAAGTAATTTACAAATAAATTACAATTTTAATTTATTCAGTTAAGTTAAAGTAAAAGATTAATGTATTTGATACCTGCATTTTAAAATTGTTATATTGTCTATCTTGTATAAATGTTTCCCATTCCCAGTGGCTAGTAAAAATATAGAAATGTGCACTATCACGTATGCGACGACAGCATTCGTTATCACTTATCACTTATCATATGTGCGTAATGATCGACTCTTATATATAAATATATTGTATATTATTATATGTGATATGTATAGGTATAATGACAATAGTTATATCGTGACCAGTATATTCTTCTTCCGACGATTAAGGATAATGAACTCTTCCGGCACATAATGACAGCACCATCTTATTTTATATTATATATTTTATAGTCACGAAAACGTATACAATATAATTCAATGTATCTATAGCATCTATATTTTACAGACAAAATATATTATTGCACGGCTGACAGAATATATAATATATAAGTATATAACTAAATACGACGTCTTCCAAGGCTTACAATAGATTGTTATTAATTAGTATGCTTAAATGAGTTAAATGCTTAACGTTTATTTGTTTAGATATTATAGTAATATAATAAATTAATATCAGCTACTATCAGATAGCACCTCACAGTTCATACGATCGTACGATTGCGCTGAGCCGCTGAATATTTAAATACGCGACACAGTAATATGTGCGCGACTCCGCGGTGGTTATTTACAATTAATAATGATATTAGTCGGAGGCTATAGATTCTTCGTTACAAAGACACAACCTATATGCAAACTGTACAAAAATTTGTAACGTGAATTTTTTTCTTTCTTTTTGGCTAGGTACTGTTTTCGATCAATCTACATCATAGTGATGCAAAATGCGCATGCTATAAGCACTCATCAGAATATGTTATGAGTATAACCTGCCCAAGTGCGGTGTACGTTCAAGAGAACGCTTATATACTCACATAATGTGAGTCACATTATTTTATTATACCTATAGTCTCTGCAGTTTATACTATATTATTATTTATTATGTTATAAACGTAGAATCCCGATATATAACATGAACGCTTAAAATGTTGTCTACACAATACAAAAAATAAATATAATTACTTTCGGCTTGATATCTGCCCCATAGAGTAGTCAATTGATGTGAACATTACAAAAAATACAAATCCTTAAATGGGGCGTTAAACTTCCTTAAAAATTAAACTTGTATGTGGGTCGTACTTTTTTTTAAGTTGGCAATATTTCGACCGTAAATACTATAATGTCCTTTTCTTTTATACTTGATAGTTTTATACGTCTTCAGTGTTGGTTTATTGGATTTCTGTAAACTGCAAATTGTACCTATAATAATTATTGAACACATATTAAACGTATAGACAAGGATTGTAGATATTGCCGGTGGTATATGCATAATGTAATGTTGTTATCTCGAAAAACGATTAACGAACGTATATATGCAATTGTATGACATGCACTCAGCTGCAGTGGCGCGTAATTAGGAATTTATTTAATGGGGGGGATTATACATTTTTAATAAAAATCTGTAAGCCTCATATTATTATAGACATCATACCACCTCCAATAAGCCCCTATATGATCTATAAAGAACTGGATTTTTTAATAGGATTTCAAAGCAATATTTGTTTTCTCTCTTTTAGACCCACACGTCGTGACATACGAGAAAACGCATTATAATAATATAGTATAGGTAGTACACGTACAGTGTCATCGCAGCCGATTCTGCAGGTCCACCGATGTACGATACGCGCCGGCACAGCGTGACCCCCTCCTCCACACCGTATCCGCCACGCAACCACTGCCCAACAGTATGCCGGCGATATACCTCTACGCGTTCATGTCGGACGACAACGAACGGGTTCGGTGTACGACCAACGTGCTCCGCCGACCGAGTGAACGCGACGACGGCGGACGGATTCCCATTGTACAAACGCCGTACAATACAACGCGTAATGCGTGCGTGCACCATTCTGTCTATATATTTTATTATATATAATATTATTATACAACGTTCGAACCGGTCGGTTCAAGGTCTCTCCTCCGCGCAGCGAGCTGTACCACCGGCATTCGCAGCACCACCGTGGCGGCCGCAACAGGGCTGGACAAAGTGTGCGCGTGGCGCGTTCAGCAGTATACGTCTAACCGCGGTCGCCGGCGGTCACTGGGGCGATTGTCACGCGTGCTGGAGAACGTTTAATTAATAATATATTTTAATAGTCGTTTTATGTACCTGAGCCATACTTAAAAAAGTGTTTTCTGCCGAGAATACTTATTACTCTACTGTTATATAATATATTTGTAACATAGATTATAGAAGTCGTGGAGTACGACGTGCTGCGTTTTGTAATTTTTACCGATCTCCGCTGCTTTAGTGGTGAATTATTGTGTTCGTGTCGGTGCAGTGGGCATACTACTGTAGCCGCAGACATAGGATATTTCATCAGCGGGTATAGCTCATCGCGATTCTTTGGCTGAACGAGGTGTATACGAAAGTATACGTCATCCCATACCTGCACTATCACTTTCCAGGTACATTATAATAATACTACTAAACGAGTTCGTTTATAACGTGACACCCCCCCCCCCCCCCATAGTCCTCCCTAACAGCCACTGAACTGTATACTAGAGTTCAGTGCTAACAGCACCTAACCATATATCAGGTAATAAAAAACCTAACAAAGGAGAAATCTAGATTTCACAAGGGTTTCAAATGGATATGAATTATGAGATATTATAATATAGGCTTAAAATATTTTAATAATTCATATTATAGGAAAAAGTGTACGTAAAGATTTTTATTTGATCATCTGGAACGAGTGCTGTGATATATGCGTATTATTCTTAGACCATGCATAAATCGATTTTGATTTATACAAGACTGATACATGGTTATACATTATAGAAGTTATCAAGTATTATATTAACATATATTATCATCAACAGACAACAATAAAGTCCCACCAAACGATATACAAGTTTATTTACTAATTAATAAAATCTGTAAAATTAAGTATTAACTATTAAGTATTTAGTGTTGATGGAAACAAGTTTTAAAATCCTTGCACGCAGCTCCCTGCTGTGTAGTCTATTTGTACCTATATTGTTTTTGAACATTCGTAACGAAGCTGTTTCCCCGTGATTTAACGAACGCTGTGATATGGCAAATTTGCGTTGATCAGAACCAATTTTGACTTTTGAGTTGTTAGTTTTATTATTGGAGTGAATTAACCTAACTTTAAGGTATAAACATTATATATGTTTGAGCCTTGGTTTTTTTATTATATTAACATTTCTAACAGAGCTGTGAGTAATTTAAATATGTTATATTTTAAATATATCTTTAAATATTAGCCTTTAATTTGCTTAAAATTTGAAATATCGTAAAATACCGTAAGTACGAAACTACGAACACAGACGGGGTTCTAACTTTAACGTTTGATTATTGGTAAATAATTCCATTTTAAAAGTCTAACCGTTTGATGACTTTCAACGCGTTAAATCCCTGGAATCCTCTTTTTCGTCATCTTGACGCAATATGACGGATCTGGGGTGTGGCGTGTTATACGTTTTTTCTCGACCAAAAACATATTTACCGTTATAAAATTTATTGCGTGGACGGATATGCTCAAAATGCTTTCCCATCACTTGGTCCTCAAATGCACACTACAGCGTTGTGTTGTTTTACGGACGACATATTATATTATAATTCGTACAATTGTATGATAGGTTAACATTATATACTTATACATATGCCATAATGTCATATTATATCAATTGGTGCCTAAAAAACGTAGCATTCTTATTCCCTGAGCATAGCGTGTGCTATGCAAATTGTCAGTGTGTATCGACGAAATATCTCTCTTAATTTTTAGAACGTGCAACTGGAATAATATGTTAAAAAGGTTAGTTTCCAATAAGAGGAACTTGTGAATAATAAACTGCATTGTGAGACTGGTAAATAGTGTAACTGATGTGCATTTATATTGACGCGAGAAAAATCGGAAAATTCTCGAGAAAAGTGGGACGCGTGTGGAGTATTGTCGGACCGGAAGTAATGAGGCTAGTAAATATACATATATAAGAATAATTTCCCTGAGATCTCATCGCACTGCACAACACTTTACGCACTCGTGAACAGCGACGTGTAAACTGAGATCGATCGAACATCGAACGGCAAATGATGGTCACGGATAAAACGGTCGACGAGCACTGTCATATCCTTCAAGACTGACTAGTCAAAAATATGGTTCGCTAAACGTTCGCGAGTAACGTGATTCATGTACCCACGATCTACCTTTTAATAATGATCCAGTGGTCGTCTCGACAGCGTTATAAATTCGGTTATTGTGATTCCATGGTCAACATTGTAAACGGTAGACTCGTAAGCGGGTAACCGCTGTAATATTCATTGTCTATATATAAGTCAGTTTGAATAAAACGCAGTCGTCGCTAGCATTCTTCTCGCGCATGTCCGCGTGTCATACTGAGAATATGTCAACTTCATTACGGTAAGCAGCACAACTATAACAGACAGATATGAAAAATATCCAACAAAGTGATTAGTAAATTACCAAAAGTACAACTTAACGTTAGCGATTTTTCTTCAGAGAAAAAAGGTCGAGCTCGTTTTTGTACAATGTTGGAGCATTTTCAAATTTTCTTGGACTTTATTTTAGCCTGTTGATATTTTTGTTTTGCACTGCCAACAAAACTACATTTTGGTTAGTGGTTTTTTTCCAAATACGTACGTAAATTATTCTAAATTCCTATTCCCAACCATTTGGATTAGTTCACATTTACTTTTTTAATATTTAGTACCCATATGAAATTTATATGAATTTATTTTCAATGGAATTCGAAAACGATTGTTGTCTGTTGGGGCCTTATACAAGTTTCCCTAGCTCTTCCCTTAAAAAAAAAAATATTAAAAAATATTTTTGTAGCTAACCTCGCACGATTTTTGCAACATCTTTACAACTCTTCTAACTGAATAACTTTTATTCTAAGGAAGCGTCGTACAAAAGCTATGACGGTTGTGTCGCTATTTCTGTGAATAAAATATTATAAGTGAATGATGTGTGCATCATACCTTTACGAGGGGTTCGGAACGTAATTCTAAAAATGGGTGAGAGTGAACACGGAGACTAGTTTAGAACTATCAGTTTCGATGACGGTTGATGAATGCTGATAAAACGGACAATCGTGAATTCGTGATCAATGGAAAATATCACTGTTATAAGGCACCAACGCGTGAAAGTGTATAGTGGAAACCCGCCTTATTTATGGGCACACCTCGAGTAGACTATAACCGCGGTCCGAGGGGCTTATAGATCCTCGGTACATAGAATTCGAGGTCACAGATAGTTGATGCCAAATTTTTTATCGGTGTAACCTAATGTAACTGCGATATTTTCAATCAATAAAAACAGATTAAAGGTGGGTTCACACCTCGTCGTGTCGTGTGATTTGGTATTTTTATATTTATACCAAAATGCAATATCAATGATATGAATATTGTACCTGGTGATAACATAATATTATTTTATTTTAGTTATCACTTTTCCACACGGTAACCACACGGTCAAAAGTTGAATATTTACTTTAACTATGCGGTATCGTGTGGTAACTGTGGTAACCGTGATTATTTTACACGACACGGTGTAGTGTGAACCCGCGGCTTAACGGATAAACGGCTTTACGCTAACAACGTGTTTCGTGTCTTGAGATGGGGTAGTAACTATATGGTTACAACAAGTAACCATATTGGTTTAAAAGTTGAGCGGTAGACAATTATTGGTATACTCGGTTACAACTTGGTTATTATAATATTATAATACCAAAAAAAGTAACGTTAGGTAAATCATAATGTGATTTGATCAACATGACATGACACACGGCGTAGCTGTGAATCCCCGGCTCTGAAATGTCTTATGAAACGGTCGTCTTGGTCTCCACTCTCCATCATACATTTTCGACCGAACTGTTTTCGTTTTTCGCGACCTCGAGTGTGTATCCGTAAAAATGTACAGTGTTGTGCAGTGCGATGTAATTTCGGCCGCAAATCTTTATCTATTACTTTGCCGTTTTGAATTTCGTATAAATGTATTATTATTAATTATTATTACATGCAATTTATAAAATATAATGTTGTATAGCAGCGGTGAAATAGGTTTTGACTAACTCCAGCCCCTACGAGTAACGACAAGCGTGAGCGTACCATCCGTTTCGGCGTTTCCACTGGATCAAGCATTTACTCGAACCGTTCTTCTGCAGGGTAAGATGTGCATAATGCATACCTACGTATTGCATATTATAAATTATTCACTGGTTCTTGGTATGCAACTTAGTAATTTAGTATCAAATGTATTAAATATCAGGTATACTCAGCCTTGTCTGACTATAGACATTTGCACACTACAATAATTACCTGTACATGACTGCATAATTGTTATTATAACACGTGTCAGGTGAACTGGTTAAGCCCAACTATTAAGGTAAAACTTAAGTTGTATAATATGACCCATTAGTCATATTATAATATAAGGTTATAATATTGCACTATTTTCATTTATTTTCAACCTTTAAGCATTGGATAGGTAACCTATATAGTTTCCTGATTAGCTGCACACACATACCAAACTAATTACACCAACGACTAAACCATATCACGTCATAGTGCGTTTCATACACATCTACATCTTAAAACACCCAACGGAAATGTGTTTATGATGCTTTAATCCGAAGCAGTTTGAAATTATATTTTCATAACATATTCAATAATATATAAACGTATCCGTTCATAACAGTTGTATGAGCCTATGACCAGAGCTGCATTGCACTAGAGATATACCTAATACGATGTATACGTGTTCTTCGTTTCTTCATAAAGCGAACTGCAACCAAGCCCGGATTAAGGATCAATTGGGCCCCGGGACACCATACACTTGGTGGGCCCCCTTTCAACTTTAACTTAAAAATGATTATATTATTACATATTAACGACCTTATATTATTGTATAATTTTTTACTATACAAAAAATATACAGGGTGTATCTTATGTCACTGTACGAGGGTGTTTTTTTTTAACAATTATGGATCGATGATATGGAGTTTCATCAAAACAAAAAAGACGTGTTTTTTTATTTTTAACAGGCAATTTTTTTATTACATTTTTAAACACGCAGTTGTACCAATAATAATATCGACTTTATTTTTTCAAATGATAACTACTATATTTTTTGATGGATACTGGTAAAGCTTTTTTCTGAACATGTTGACAGTCAAATGATCAATTTTGGTTCGGTATGTTATGAACTATGGTCCTCTAAAGTTTAGTATGATATGCATTAATACTTTTAACTAAAATACCTAATTTACAAGAGCTAAATAATTTTTTCTTATAACTACTTTTTATATACTTAAATAGTTAAATCGGTAATATAAAATGCTCAAAAAAAAAAGAAAAAACAAACAAACAAAGTTGTTGCCAAACATAGTTCATTATTTATATTATTTTTTCGTGATATAAAATTAAGAACAATTTTATTTTATAATTATTAATAATAATTTACCTACTGTAGGTAATATACCTACCTACCTTTTTTTTTTGAAAACTGTATTGGACGCGTTAAAAAAACACATTTTGGAGATAAAGATGGGCCCCCAAAACCAATGGGCCCCGGGACCGTGCCCCCTTGCACCCCCCTTAATTCGGGCTTGACTGCAACTGAAACTGCAACAGTAAATAGATCATAAACAAATAATTACATATACATAATAAATTATTAATATAATAATAATTTGTAATATGTTCATTTTTCTGTTGGCTGTTAATATTTCTACAGGTATACCACATACACGCGAATAATATTATAAATTTATAACATATTATTATGTTATACTCGTTAAGGTCTCCTATGAGCAGAACGATACACGCCATCGATTTCGTTCACCCAATGTTAATTGTTGGTATAACCAGCGCTATCTAGCGGTAGATGAGGTACACACAAAGTCCATTATAACCCCTATATGGGATATGGGCATAATATGGCTCTATCACTAATATCTTAATTCGTGGGCCCTATTTACAATTTTAAAAAATATTCCAAACTATTGATAGATACCTACAATCTACACAATAACCGATATTTTAACATCTGTTCACTTCTATTATAACTTATAAGGTATAACTACTAACTAGTAACATTCATACTAAAAATATTTAAATAGGTACTGGCAACCTCGGTCCTCAAGATTTCTAGTAAAAATGTAAATATTTTAAACGAGCGTTATAGAAAAAAAGGTGGATTTCGCTCTGCTGTACAGTATGTTACAAGTGGGTCACTGTAATGGATGGTGTTAAATTTGAATTCAATGATATAATATCATTGTATAAGAAAAACGATTCTGAGCGAAAACGGTCAGTCAGCCTATGATATTACCAAGTATATTTGATGATATTATTGTGAATAAAGTAATTTATATATAACCTATTTACGTGGAGCCTTGTTTTAAATTTTCAATCCTTAGCCATAAAAGTTAAACATTTTATACATTTTTAACTACAAAATAATTAATAAATTATAAATTTGATAAATATTGTCAAAATTTGAACTTAAAATGCTTAAAAAAAAAAAATTGTGCCTATGTATTTTTAATATTTTTCAACTGCTATTAGAACGATATATCAGGAGCCTTATATTAAATTTTCACGCTTTTTTACCCAACAAATAAAATTTTATTGATATTTATAGAAAAAAAAACTAAAAAAATTGAAAACTGACAATGTCCGTAAACAGCTCAAAAAGAGTCAAAATATTTTCAAAATTTTATGGTATATAGAAAATGCTAATATAAACATTCAATGAAATTTTCAAGTATCTACAGTCATTCGTTTTTTAATTACAATAAAATAAGAAAATTGTTACATGAGAAATCGAGTGAATATCAAATATTGTAAAAATATAAATTTCAGGCGCTCATAAAAATTTAATTTAAGTTTCTTGTAGACATTTTTTTTTTGATAAAGGTATACAAACTTATGAGTAATCTTATATTACATTTTCAAATCTTAGATTTAAAAAGAAAAATTTTTATGAATTTTCATCAAAATAATTTGCTATTTTTCGTGATTTTTCCGTATTTTGTTAAAATTTGAACTTTAAATGCTTATAATTAAAAACTGTGACTAAGGATTTTTAATTTTTTTCATCTGCCTTTGAAACAATAACCTAGGAGCCTTCTATTAAATTTTCAAGCTTTTTTACTCAACAGATAAAATTTTATTGATATTTATAGAAAAAAAAACTAAAAAAATTGAAAACTGACAATGTCCGTAAACAGCTCAAAAAGAGTCAAAATATTCTCAAAATGTTATGGTGTATAGAAAATGCTAATATAAACATTCAGTCAAAATTTCATGTCCCTACGGTCATTTGTTTTAGAGTTACACCAAAAACCAAAATCGATTTTCTCGAAAACAGATTTTGCGTAAAAATTCCCGTTTTTCCTTAATTTTTCTTTTGTTTTTCACGTCACTTGTGAAAACTACTGGGAAATTTTTACTTTTGACCCCCCAAAGTACCAACTAAATTCACTTTCCTATCAGAAAAGTTACTATTGAAGAAAATCCAAGCACTTTTACTGTCCTAAAAGGTGATGACAGACACAAAAATAAAAAAAAAATTCAAAAATAAATAAAAAAATAAAAAAATAAAAAAAAAAAACACACATCATTGTAAAATCAATACATTCATCGCTTCGCTCAGAATCTAAAAGACTAATAAAATTGGAAACTGAAAATGGTCCTAAACATTTCAAAACAAATCAAAATATTTTGAAATTTTATCGTGTATAGAAAATGCGAATTTATAACAACCAGTAAAAATTTCATGTATATACGTTCATTTGTTTTAGAGTTACACCAAAAACCAAAATCAATTTTGTCAAAAACCGATTTTGCGTAAAAATTCCCGTTTTTCCTTTATTTTTGTGTTGTTTTTCCCGGCGCTTTTGAAAACTATTGAGATTTTTAAAATTTGACCTCCTGAATGCACCAACTAGATTCATTTTCCCATCGAACAAGCTACTGTTGAACAAAATCGAAGTAGTTTTACTTTCCCAAACGGTTGTGACAACACAAAAAAAAAACACACATTATTGTAAAATCAATATATTCATCGCTCCGCTCAGAAACTAAAAGAGCAATAAATAGTTTTTACTGTTTATAATAGGTGTTCTCATATAATACTGTAGTATACTATAATATATTATTATAGAAGCAATGGAAACCCTTTTACTAATAATCTACAAAAAAAAATATAAAATTTAGTTGACAATTTGATTGTTATTTAAATACTTTAAAGGGCAAACGCAAACCCCAATATGGATTTAAAATTGAATATTGTATTTCTTCATCGAGTTTAATGAACTAAAATTAGTCAAACATTTTTTTATCTGGAGTTCAAAAATTCATTATAATTATCGTAAAAATTTACATTATTTGTTTCTAGATTTAGTAATTTCAAAACTCCATATTATAAATATTATATAAAGTATGAATAACTTAACCTACGTTTGTATATGCTTACCTGTGTGCTATAGTTATAACTTTATAAGTTATAACGTATAACTTATAAACTAAAACATCGGTAATAAACACTGTAAAGTATATCCCTCAGAGCTTAACTAATTTTTAGAGGTAAATCGTTTTAGATTTAAGAGATTAAGATCTAAGATAGGTAGTCCTCAAGTTAGGCCATATAAAAGAAATTAATTAGGTAGTCATTTTTCAAAACAATTATTTTCGAATGTTAGTTTATTAATTTTTTTATCGTTGAATTCAGTAATAAAATAAAATAAATAATTTGTGAAATAAAATATAGGTTAGAATAAATGGCGTATTTTTATGAAAATGAATATTTTATTTTTTATTATATTATGTAGACCAATTTAATAATTTGAAGACGCTTGAAAAGCTTTTATGACGATATTTAGAATACGAGTTACGTTCTATCTAAAATAAATTGTCTTAGAGTTTTTTTTTTATCATCAAAGATTCAAAACATAATTATTTTAACGCGATAATTAACGGAACCAAAATACGGCGTTAGTGAATGGCAATTTACATGCACGTAAGCGGCTTGTGTTGTGTATATACATAATGTATGTCCATGCGAGAAAATAATTTTGCAGTGTATTATTATATGCAGTGTATTTCAATTTTAAACCGGTCGGTTTGATTGATTGTTGTATGTTTTCTAGATTTTAATCGCCATAAGATGACAGAGTTAATGGAAAAAATATTACAAACATCCGTTAAAAATTAACCTTTTGGCGAGGCTTATGAATTAAAAACATGTCGAGGTCAAACACATTAGAAATCCGTAGTATAACATTAGATATTGAAACAAAGGGTGCTAAATGTATTTTTTGTCGCCTCTGTGTCAGCGATACTCTTTGTTTAATGTGTTTATAAGTTTTATTTAAATACGTTTTTAAATTGTGTGGTAGGTAATATACTAAAATTAGTGAAAAATGTAAATTATTTGTCAATGCTTTTAATATTGTATTCGTAATATTTAAAATCGGCCTAATGCAAGTTTTTTACCCAATATAATTGTATATATTTTTACTCTCAAAAAGTTAAACGCCTAAAAAATATTGAGTTATGTCGTTATGAACACTCAATATTGTGAAAGTAAATAACTTAAATTCTCTTAAATAGATTTAATGTAATATATGTATAAATAATTATAACACGTTTATAGAATTGTTCATAAATCGCATCTATTTAATTTTTTTTTTTAATTCAGTTAATTCGTTTAACGTCACTTTATCGTTGTGCTCAATGGTTTCCAAAAACTAATAAGTAGGTAACCAATTTGACGAAAAGTTTTTATTACCATCCAACATTATTAACAATAATAATATTAATAATAATCATTTTAGACGATTAACTTGTCAATAATTATGTTGTCCGTATTATATATTTTGTAATCGTGGTAAACATTATACAGGATCTACAGATGACTTGTGCTGTATAATATAGTGACCAGTCATTATGCACGAACGCAGAGTACGTGAAAATCGTTTCTTTCTCAAATGCACGTTTTATGCAGGTCCTTCGACCTGTAGTTTCGCAAAAAAATCAAACCCTTGACCCGATTACTTGATATACTTGTTGCCGTTTTTTCCCTTCGCAGCCAAGCCGCGTCACCGAGGTCGTACAGAACTATAACGATTCTCGTGATTACAGTTATAACCGAAAAAAAATAACGTGGAAACAATACGTGGTTATTTTTTCCTCCTCCTCCATGTATAAATATATATACATCACACATATACTATAATATTATATTCTTTTTGTTTGTCGTCAGATCTTTTTTCTTAGTTTTTTTTTGTATAACGCGTGTGACCTAGTCTCCGCCACCGTCGCCGACGTACGAACAATGGAGCACGAAGGAAATTAAGGAAATCCGTGAGAAAGTGCGCGTCCGTGTGTGGAGACGAATAGTACTTACTTGATGTATATTATATTATTTCAGTGTACATACATATATTATTTATGCACGCAAATTGTATGCAGAGGTACAGGAAAAAATCCACACATTCGCATAACAGAAATCACAATATAATAATAATAATCGTGATACGTAAAAAAATTAAATAAATTATAATATTTTCGTATTTTTTGAGGGGAAGACCGAATATAATGACGTTATAAATTTTTATTCATACCGTAATACTCATGTCCCGTGGCATTGAGCAAGGTTGTCGGTTATAACTGTACTGGGATGTAATAATAATACGTATTCGAGCGCTGTGTACGTATTGCGAATGACCCCATTAGTAGTTCCTTAACACGATTGAGTCACCATACACTGCAAACGTTTCCCGAGGAACGACCGGACAGCGTGTATATTAATATTAATTTATTAACTATAGGTAGTATAAACACCCGCAGGTTTACATCATCGAAACGCTAAAATAAATATAATTACCTACTCGTTGGCGAGCAGCAGCAACTAAACCTAAAATAAAAACTAATATAAAGCGTAGAAATTGTTGAGAATTAAAAGTATTAAGATGATAGTATTAAGTCTGTACTCTATAATATACTTAACATAATTTTTTAGATCTGATCTCAGTAATTATTGTTGATGCCCAAGATGTCAAATAATATGGGATATCTCATAATATTAACTATTAAGGACTTATCTTTCTTCAAGTTTTCGTAATTCTACCAAGTCTACTGTAGTAGTGTGTATTTTAAATAGCTTATAGTGAATAGACATAATAACCACGTAACACACCCGATAGGCTGCTATAGGTGTCGGTCCATCGAGTTATAGGATTTTAACCGGACCTAATAAGTGAACTTTCCAATAAGACTCAATATTTATTATTTATTACTATTTATTTACTATTTATTTACTATTTATTTATTTCATATATTTTCATTGTTCAGAGTTCGGGGTATTCAAATATTTTTGGACATATATTACTAGTCGGTACAAAATTTTACTAGGCCCAACGGCCACCTAGTTCAGATCGGTAATTCGCCGGGCCTATCTCTGGGCCTGCGGTGAAGTAATACTGCCAATTAAGTTCCTTTAACTTATTATTACATTTCAGTAAAATATAATTTAGTAATTCACAGTAAGTTTTAAGACTTTAATCGCATGATATTAATAATATTGATAAAACTGTAAATAATTGATTGTGAGATACAAAATTTCTGATGAAATACGTATATTTATTATAAATGCATTTATTTAAAGTACAATAAGGTATAGTTTATTAGTATAAGCATGTCAAAGTGAACGATCCACGTACAATAAAAAAAAGATGTAGGTACCTTATAAGTACTTGTATTATTATTTTTTAGTATACCTATGTATAATGTATTGTACTTTTTGGATTTAAGAAAGTCAGCTTCGTTGCTGACTCGTAGAATAAACATAAAGTATAAACGAATTCAAAGCATAGCATATATAATGACTTGTATATGTATTGTGATATTTGTGATCCATAATCTTATATTATTCCTTTATGCCTTAAAACCAGATATTGTTTGAAAAGATGACGTGTTGAATAATTCTTTGAAAATAACAATAGGCATTACAATATAATCAAACTATAGCTATAGCTTATTTATTAATACCTACATTATTTGTGTTTAGTATTTAATGTTTGGGGTTTAGTCTTTGTATTAGGATAAATCATAAATGGATTGTATATAATTTCGTAATGTTCGTAATTGATAAACTAAAATCTATTTAAAATTTAAACAATAAGTATTTTTTGATATAGGTGTAAATAAGGGGATGCATCTAGATACACGACTCACTTGGGCAAAACACATTAAAATAAAAAGGAATAGACTTCATCAATTACGTCCTTTACTAAAATCCAAACTATCACTGCAAAAAAAAATAATAATATATTAGTATACAAACAATTCATCATCCCCTTGGCCTCCTATGGAATCCAATTTTGGATAAAAACACAAACATGGTAATTATTCAATCCTTCCAATCAATATCACTCAAATCACTAACAAATGCCACTTGGTATGTTAGTAATCGAACCCTAACCACCTATGACTCGATCAAGCATTTTAACTCTATAAACGATTCTACAACAAACTACTTAACCATTCAAATCCTCTCATATCTAATTTATCCTCCCAAGGCCTTTCCAATACAACTAGTTGAGTAAAAAGAAAATTGTCCGGGGACCTAACTATTATTCGAAACTAATTTATATGAAAAAATAAAAATATTATTACAAATAAAAATTATATAATATACCTACATATCATTGGTTATTTCATCTTATCGCGTTCCTCTTGTCATTTTTTTTCCATTATCAAATTTACTTATTGTATTTATTTATATAGATTGTAAGTGAAAAAAAAATTTAATAAAAAAAAAAAAATTGTAAATAATTTGTTATCTTATAAAACCACAAAATTAGAACATTTTGTATTTATTTTGGCTTGGTTAAATTTTAGTTTTAGGCAGTACGGAAAATGTATAGGTCTGTAATAAATTAATCTAAATATAATAAAAATGTCATTGTGTCTATAGTGAATATTAATAAGTAATAACGTAATGGAGAAAATCTTCAAGTCCCTCCGAATAATATTTTTTGAACTAAAAAATTGACTAAAATCGTTGTTTTTTGGTTGAGTATTCAATCTCCTTGAAATTTGAACATCATCAATATCAAATATTTATAACAAAAATTGTACATATCTGTTATGTATTTTTAGGTTGCTGTCAGTTCTCTATAGCGTGTTGCAGTTAAACTTATGAGGGATATACCTTGTATTAAATGTTCACGCTTAAGTTATTAAAATTTTAAATATTAAACATTATTAACTACAAAATAATTTGCCAATTATCGTGATTATAACGAATTTTATTAATAATTTAAATCTAAACGATTATAAAAAAATTAAATTGTAATTTGGTACCTATACCTATTGAATTGTTGATATTTTTTATTGTATTTGAATATGTAAAACACGACGCACAACTTTCTTTGAAAAATTCCGCTTATACCGGGCTAATAGGTAACTATTATAACACAACGTTATTATTAGGAAGGTATTTACCCTAGGGCTAACCAGTGAAATAGCTCTGGGCGGCAACATTTTGAGTACAGGGTAACTATATATTTGAGGCTTTTAAAAAAATTAAATTTGATTAAATTACAATTATTTACACATACCTAATATAGTATCACTTTTATTCTTTCAAAAATTATATAAAATTCTTCACCTCAACGCATCGTTGGGAATAACTTAAAAAATATGTTTCCTCAGTCAGATAATCTTAGCGTTAAACGTCTATCCGACACGTCAAGATGACAAGATGGTCTGCAAGAGCAGAATCTTGTTACAGCTACAATAAAAATTGTTACGAAATTATATTGGCAATAATAATTTATTATTGATCTTTATCAAATATTATTAACTATAAGATTTTTCTAATAAGATTACATTTTGACTCTTGATATTATTGATCATAGACATTTTTTTCATAAGTAAATTATTATTATAATATCTACTTATAGATATGAAGTTTATTATTCCCTAATTATTCCCTATTATTTCAAAACATGTTCTGGTTGTTTTATTTTAAATCACATATTATTGCCATATCAAGATAATGTTGTGCTCGATTTCAAGATTCAAAAATTTTAAATATCATATTTCTGAGAAATAAATAACTTCTCATGTTACAAAGATTTTGCAATCGTCATTATTATTATTTTTATTTTTGTTTTTATTTTAAATAAGTAATAATATACAATCTGTTTCAGTTGACACAATAAGCATATAATATGCTATAAGAGTAAAATAAAACATGAGTAGACTCAATAGTGGCCTTTCAACATCCTCAATATTAAAAAGTAAAAAAGTCTACCTTTTTTATCATATTCATAGCACAAATTCAAATATTCAACATAGTATGTAGGTAAGACATACAAATTAATAATTTTGATTTGTATTTCTGGCACGATTTCATATTATATAATAAGTCAATTTAAGTTCTTATATTTTATTTTATAACAAATATACAAGGCCCCAAAACATATAGAGTCATAAGCTCATAACCTATTGGTTAATTTTATATTTACAAGAATATCTTAAGTAGAATAAATAATACAAATCCTAGTAGAATCTCAGTAGTTTCAGTTGACGTTGACCGATGACGATTGCAGAAAATTAAAGGTGAGGTTTTCATTAGCAAGACACATAACACGACTGAAAGGGGGGTTTAATAGATGATTATATGAGAATAGTGAGATAAATAAAGGATGAGTGTAATAGTATCAGTATGACAAGGCTGAAGTTTAAAATGTATTTATAAAAGGATTCTAAGACGATTTATTGAGTTAGCCTACCTAACCTAACCGTTTAGTAATATATGATATATACCCGCATTCTGTCTCTGTTTAGCAAAACTGGATAAATTTAAAACTTTACAGATACCTAGGGTCATAAACTTATAACCATACGGAGGATAAAGAACCGTTATAGAATATGCAAACAATGGTACGAATTTGTGCTGAACCTTTTGAACCGCAATGCATGAAATGAGGTTCTTAATTAATAACAAATTCGATCCTATAGGTACTAAGAAAGGAACTGTTCAATTTAAACCCAGAAGATATACTTTAATTGTATATTTTATTATTTTACGCGTCATCATAATTTTAAATGTTAACATTGATGTAATTATTAAAAATGTCAGACTAATTTATTATCTATATTAATGTATAAATATGGCTAAGTATGATATACCATATACCTATATATCGATGTATAATACTAATGTATTGCGGATTCGTATAGCTTTTATCAAAATTTAACAGTTGACACTTGACACTCAATAATAACTTCATCTAAGAGTGCATTTTGCAACTAATTAAAACTTAATACCTATTAACCTACGAAATTATTGTAAATATTTACACCCAGGAGTCAGGGGCTATTATCTGCAAAGTAATACGTAGGTATCTCAGTTACTAATCACTGGACAGCGGAGATATATTTTATAAACTAAAGTACAGTTTTCTTTCACAGCTCATATCAATAATTATTGCAGTGCATCTAACATTTTACGAAATCATTACATACAATTTTAAACTCTACATCGATGTAGGTGTACTGCAGTTCATCGGGGGCGTGAAGTTGGCATTACATTGTTAGCAGACAATTTCAAAACACATCCAACAAGTCCAACAAGTCTATTTGAACATTGTTGGATGTGTTTTGAAATGTTCTGTTAACAATGCAATGGTAACTCCACGCCCCTTAGTTCATAATGTATATTATATATTATATATTTGAAATTATTGTACTTACTTGTATAGATTGTTTATATTCTAATAAATATTAAAAAAAAAAAAAATATATTTGAACATTAATTGGAGTGTTAAAAAGTCTACTATAATTAAATACTTAAAATTATTATTTCTTATATTATATAATAATATAACTGGACGGATGCAATAGCCGATATATTAACTTGTTTGATACCAGCCGCTTATATTTTATTAAGTATGTGAATTATATGATAATAATTAGTATACGCTTCTATTATATTGTAGGATATTATAATATTAAAGAACGAACACATAAATGATCGTTCTTTAATTCGGTCCACGTTTTGAGTGAGTGCAATATTTGAAGTTTAACCCTTAACATATATAGTTATCTTGTTTTATTTGAAATCAAAACGTAAGATTTTTGGGCTGCGTATAACGTTTTAAAATTGCAAATATGCAAGAGTATATATTATTTTTGTTGTTAAATTATGTTTGAATAAGAAATTTTGTTTTTGTAAAATTTCAATACTATTATTGAAACCCGAGGGACATAACAATATAGGAATTTATTGCATATATGGTATTTAATTTTCGTATAATAGGTACAGTAACAGGAGGTATATGAAAGAGCGGTTGAGTATTAATTATTGTAGTCGTACTTATCTGGTCACGCCATTTGTCCGGTGTAGACGTGAATTGCGTACAGGACTATTATATATAGACACGCTAGATGTATCCTCCCCAGTCCCCGGAAGATCTTCTATGTATTCAAGGTTTTGTGTAAACCAATAACGTGTCTACCTATAAAATATACATATACTAATCACGGTGCATAAGGCCGTCACAGTTTTTACACATATATTATGATGTTTACTATAGCACGGATATCAATTTAAATTTATATATTTTATTCATCGTGTGACTGTTAAATTATCGTCTTTACGCGATTGATTTTGTCGTATTTTTTTTGTTTTTGTTCACGGTATGTACTGAAATCATTTTACATAGTCACATAGATATTTTTTTTGTAACAAATATAATAGTTGTGGTGGTGTCCGTATGTTTGAGAGTGTCGTTATGTTAACGAATATTGTGTGTAGTGTATATTATATATTTTAATATTAAAATATATAAATGAAATACAAATAAACCGCAACGCACAGGTCCTACATACGCAGGCCACATAATATGTGTATTTTAAGCAATTAAGTTTTTTTTAAGGTTATTTAGTTATTACAAAATATTATGATGTGCAGCCACACGTGCGTTATGTGGTGTGGGTTTACGCGATATCATTATAATAATATAATTTATAACACTATAGCCATAAATAATATAGTATTTTGTGTGTAATGTTATACGGGTTCAGAATCGGTTCAGCTTTAATTTTCTCAGATGCAACGCAAACAAAATAATACGAATCACTTCATGCACACCGTAAACAGACTAAATATAGCTGTGAGTTCTGTTATGTTGTCCTGTGGACATGCTGTATAAAACACCACAAATTGTTTCTACTTGAAATTATATAGATACATAATTCATAATCCGCCGAGGATTCGTATAGTATAGTCGAATTTAAACTACCGACCCCACATTATTGTACCTACATAAATATTCAACGCCCATATACTTCACCTATACTTAAACTCTTATCAAATTATACAAATTGTAATATACACCTTATACGCATCATGCATGTACACGGCCATCGCATTAAAAGATAAAAAATAAAACGAAAAAAGCACTCGTGCGTGGGCGTGTGACGCGTATACTACGATATGATAATAATATTATATACGTATACTATATGATAATATTATATAATAATAATACTCCGTCTTAACTGTACCGAAAAATCGACACTATATAATATAATCATATTTTACAGACAGTTATTGTAATTTGTTTTTTATTCCTCAATTTTTTATGAAAGTGTTTGAGTCCGAAACATTAAGCTGTACAGTGTGCGTACCTATAATAACAATTTCACATAAATATTTTGTAACATATAAGTATACCGTATAATATACAAACCATACACGTTGGTGTGAGTGTGGGACTTTTGTCGCAAACCGTTGACGTTGGCATGGCACGGGTGTGTCAAGAAAGGTGTGCCTCACGTATTCACTGGGCAAGGAGGAAAATTCGGAATTCCTCCCTCTCCAAAGCTACCTACCAAATAAATAATACAAATATACTATTATATAGGGTTATTATTATAGACCACGGGACCACGGGACCCGGATGTATAATATGTATTGAATACCAGCTAAATAGCCAATAAAGAATACTCGATGTGACTTATGACTATATTATGATTTACAATTGCAGCCTGACGCGCTGTATGCATCAACAAATTTAAAAAAATGGCACTAAAAAACTATGCACATCAAACGTATTCATTATAGAACTGAAGCTGTAGTAGAGTAGCTAATCTAAAGCGTACTTACTATACGTATATTATGTATTTAATTAATCGAACAATACTTACCAAAATACATTTTTCAAAAAAAATTATTGAATTGTTTTCTTCAAAATATGTTGACACATTTCAACCAACATTTAAATTTTATTATGAAAATATTATATAATATATTATTATGCGTTAGAAATAGTCATAAGTTAATGCATAACATTTAAAAAAATTAGTAGCTTAATGTAACTTATTTAAAAGTAACTAAACATTTTAACTTAACTTTTTAACTCGTTAACGATTAATTAATGCCCAGCCTTGCCAATTGGCAATAAATTTGTTCGTTCATATTTTTAGTTTTTCTTATTAAAATATTTAAATTTCCTTTTTGAAATGCATTTTCCAGCGAGTGCATGAGTTTTAATTTTTTTTTCATTTATCTAACTAGTTGATAATTGTATTGTACAAAGCAATTTATTTTACTTTTACCTAGGAGACCTTTAAATAACATATAATAATAGGTACCTCAACAAATGACGTTACATAAATCGTAAGCATATCATAAAAACTAAATACAATTGTCATAATTTCATTGTTTCATAATCATCACCGTGAAAAACATTTACTGCAGAAATTAAAAAATAATAATTTTTTGAAATCAGTAATTCCTCAGTTTTTTTTTTAATAACTTGTATTATTAAGTCAACTTAATTTCGAAATCCCTAGCTTCCATTCACAAACAACTTACCTTTTCTTCTTAGTTCTTACCCATTTGCACCACCAATTATTCTCGTAATACTTAGACCAATGTTCAGGATGATGCGTATACTACTAATGAGGACCCACCGTTTTCTTTCTGTTAAAATTATTTAAATAATACTAAGAGTTCATATTTTTCTTGTAAATATACATATTTTGCTTTGTACTTTGGGCCACGGCCCGTTTTGTTATACAATAAAATAAAGAACATCAAATTATGATTCAAGTATGAACAAATATGCAAATATAATCTTATACAGTTATATAGGTAGGTACCTACTTATAATTAATATTATGTGAAGTTAGTAATTACCGCTTCAGGCTTCTATTAAGTTTTTATCGTGCGTTTTCTTGACACTTTATAATACAATTATAACTTAGAAAATGGAAAGACTTATAGAATCTCTGGGTACGTCATGTCTTGGATTGCGTGTATATTATTAGTATGCACCGCGTAACCGGCGAATTGAATAATATTAGGACGTGAACAGAGGACAAGACACACACACACACACACTGCACATTTGTAAATAAAATGTCTGCAGTTTCGAGACGTCATACCGCGATGGAAGCAGAATTTTATCGCCTGTCCGCGTCTACCGTGCAACACTTCGGAGCCACGGCAATGACTCATTTATCCGGCGGGAGTATAATAATGTAACGTGCAGCATATAATAGACACGCGGAGGAACGAACCGGTCCTAAATACTTAATCGGGTAGGGCACAGTCGCCATAAATAATTCACCGTGTAAATTACCATGACCGTACGCGCACATAGGCGATATTTATAGTATTTACGAATATAGTGGTTACATGGATTTTGGCGATCGAAAACACTGCAGCGTTTATTTATCGTGTTATACACGTATATCCACCGTGACCGCTCGCGCATCGGCGTTGAGATTTTCCCAAATTTTCCGTCGTCGTCTGCTTGGTATTAATAATAATATAACGAGGGGTACGACCGAGTTCAATGTTTCAGGGTGACCATGAGAAAATGTTCCGATGCTTGCACTGATTCGTGTGTATTTGTTCAAATGTTACGGTACGATTTATTTTTCGACGAATTTAAATAAGTACACTTAATAATACACGGTTGTTCAGCCTCGTCGTCGAAAACCAATTCAGAGTCAAACTATATGTGGTCTTTGCAATAAAATCTGGTGACATAAAATTCTAACAGAACCAATTCAGTATTATGCTGTATTATAACAATTACAACTATTTGATTTGGGAGTCGACTATCTGTTTAATATGAAATATATTATTTATTTTAATACTTATACATGCAATGGTGTTACTGCAAGTTGCAACACACAAAACTGCCCACAATTTTATTTCCCTGAGAAGTATGTCTAATATAATTCTTGATAAATAATTACGGATATCCTATGTTATTGGATTTATAACGCCACATAGAAACCATCGAATTGAGTTATTATTTTAGGTATACACATAAGTATCTATTGTATAGACAAATAGACAATATGTCAATATACATTCATTATACACATAAAACCGACTTCTTTACAAATGCACGACTGTGCGCTGTTCCACTACAACTGTTGTCTATTGTGCGAACCATGATAAGTGGGTTATCTGGTGATTTACATTTGAAATTATTCAAATAAAATGTTTTATATACATTTATAAGTGATAACCATAAGTACCTACTGCAGCGGGTCTTGTAAAAATAGGCGCAATTAGAGGGGGATTAGCCCCCCCAGTTTTTTAAACATATTTTATGCTCGTAAACTAAAATTCTATACCATATGCGTGACCATAGGCGCAATTTCAACTTTTGACTTGGAGGGGGAGGTGCTAAATATATTAAAGCAAGCAGACCATTGCAATATAGCATTTTAAAATTGTATGTCCTAGGTTTTTTTTGGGAGGGGGCTACGGCTAAGTTTGGGGGCTTAGCCCTCCCCCCCCCCCAATTTGCGCCTATGTGCGTGACAATACATTTCACAACTAATTAACGTACATTATATCCGAAGTACTCTCGCTTTAATGGTCAGTTCTGTAATTAACTGTAAATCACATTAATATTAGTGATGTTCATTTTCTCGTATTTGTAATTTTTTTTTTGTGTAAAAATGTACAAATATATTTTTTTAGGTACTACATATTCTATTTAAAGAATAAATAAAATTAGCTATGAAATGTAGCACCTATTATAATGATGATGATAAATTGTTCACCTACTTTAAAAGTTTGATTTTAATGAAAGGAAACACTTGAAGAGAAAATAAATAATATATTATGTTTTATAAGGAATGTATGATAAGTATCATGGGATTCGTGATAATATACTCATACGTAAACTAATGGGGCTTAGAGGATAAAATTAATAAATTATTGCTGCAGGTTTATAAATATAGATCTTCAAGTGTAGAAAAAATAATAAAATAAAAACGTAAACTCGTAGAATAAAAGTATGTTTGAACAAAATTACGATATGCTCGTACGTCATTTATCATACTAGCTATATAGGTGTAATGTTCTTATAAGACTATAAGCATATGAAAATCATAAACCACAGCGGCTTATAGCATTCAGATCCCAAGTGTCGATACGAGGAAAAATCGCTTGGGATATAAATAGATACCTATTGCAATACTCGTGACGCAAATACGATGCACTAACATTTTTAATTTAAGCACTCAAAATATGCATAATTTAAAAAATATTTACAGATCAATACTAGGTTGTAGGTTGAAAAAAAACTTGCACCAAATTCCGATACAAAATGTTTCAAACAGCTGGAAACCTTTTGTTTTTCTTTCGGCAATGTTTAAGGTGAAATATAAATAATTTTGTTTATTGTACCTATATGGTATACCTAACTAATACAAAAACATGAAATCGATCCCCTAAATCCCCCCCCCTTAATTGCGCCTATGGTCATTGAATATACCTATCATAACATTGAGGCATATTGAGGTGTTTTTTTTTTTAAATAAATTACATATTCGTTTCCCGGTTCGATTAGTTACAGTCGATTTTGGTCAATAATATAATATAGTATACCACTTTTTAACGAGGACGTTTCGTTTTTTCTATTTCGACCTCCCCTCACATACCATCCATTTTTAATCACTGATAATGAGCCACACTCAACATGTTGATCTTATGATTTGTATAAAAAGTTATTTGAAACACTTAGCACAATCAAAAAAAAATGTTACCTTATCTAAAACCATCATAATATGTGTATTTTTTTATACATACCTATTTTAAATCAGTTAAATAATACAATAAAACTAAAACTAATAAAATATAAGAAAATAAAATTATTAATAATAATGAACAATATTAATAATGATTAAATCCTTAAATTATACAAGTATAACGGACTACTACTATTAGTTTTTTATGCATCTATATTTTGTTCTTGCAGTAGTTAAGTTGTAATTTTTTTTTAAGAATTTCAAAAGAGTAAGTTACTATGTTTAAATATATTATTTTTAACAACCTATTCGGAATATTTCAGACTCATATTTGACCCTGAATAGTTGGAAAAATCACCAGGGATCGTGTTATATGGCAGGGGAGGCGAATTATTACGTATATTTGTTATTTACAAATTGTTTAACCATAATTTAACATGCATCGTTTATTTCACGAGTTTTTTTTTAGCATATTCAATACTGTTTGATGTGTCTATGTAACATTGTTTTACCTTATGTTTACAATTATAATGCCAAATAACCTTTATTAGATATTGTGCTAAGGGTTCGACAGACATCAGTCAAAAATATTTTTGCATTTTTGAAGCAGCTTAGATGTGCGCATTAAAGTTCATTAACTTTTTTATTTTATACTAGTTACAGAACTATGCGGGGGTTGTCTTCGGCGATTAACGATACCGGCGGTGGCTGTGGCAGTGATGTTGACCAGTTTCAAGGAGATGAAGCAGAAGACCGTTTTGAACCGTCGCTGTTCGCCGAATATTTCCCGCCTCCTCTGCCCAACGATGTGCACACGGCTTTCTTGGCCGCCAACTTGTTGCTGCTCTACCTGAACCTGGCTAGGCTGTCGACTATGTCAATTGGCGACGCACATCAGCTACCGGTTACCGTCAACGACCATGACGACAACGACAACGACGATAACAAGTGAGTTTTTTGTCAAACCTCCACAATATATATAGGTAATACAGAGTTGACGTTCAGACCGTTCTCGATAGACGATAGTGTTATGGTAATATTTTTATTTATTATACATCAATGACCGGTCTTCGTTTGTTCGTTCATTCAAAGAAACGTTAGAGGAATAGAGGATAAATGATTTACAGTTTCGATTTTAAAGTGCGATTTTCCAGCACAAAAATCGCAGAAATAAAAAAGCTAATATCTGAAAAAATTAAAAAAAAACCTCTTAAAAACCAGATGTCATTAATATTCATCGTTAAAAAACTATAAAGTTCAAACCATCCATTTTATTTTGATGTACACCATTATATTCCATTAATGAAGTAAAATCAATAAACAATTTTTATAATTTTATTTACGTGGTTATGGTCATTTTAAAAGTACATTAGGGAAAAAAATAGTTAACAGTAAACGGAGAGAACATTTGTTGCACAATCGCGTTTTCTTCTTTCCAGTACCCCGTTGTTTTTTTTATTGATTTTCTGCCATCATCGCAACAACCAAAATCAACATTTACTTCTAAGTATAGAGAACTCGAGTGTTTTTATTATAAATATCTTATTCTTATAATATATAAATATATAGATTAAAAAATCTTATAATATATTACTGTGTCCTTTAAAAGGACGTTAGCGCACTACTTATAGTAGTTTTATCTCTCTTACTCACGCGCAACGTAGTAAAATGTACGTTCAGCAGAACCAATTTAGTATTGCTAGCTTTAATATTATAAAAATTGACCATAATACTTAAAGGTAAGAATATTATCTTAGGCATTTATTTGGATTTTATTGGTATTTTAATTTTAAAGCCAGTTATACACGAGTACTATAAAATTGTATTATATTACATTACCTATTATAACTCAAAAGATTAATAAAAACCTAGAAATGCCCAAGATAATATTTTCATATTTAAGTTTTGATAATAGCTCAAAAAAAGCTTAATAGGTTTGGGTTATTTGATTCTAATATTATTAAGGTTAACAACACGAATTTGAATCTGTTGAACTGAAGTTCGCAATATTGCGCGTGAGTCAGCGAGAGAGTACAAACAGACAAACAGTGCGCTGACATCTTCTTAAACAATTTAATTATTTAAATTTGATTAGGATATCTGAATAGTACTTGTATCCTGTAATATCTGTGTAAATGTGCTGTGAATAATATAGTTCAGTTGTTCCAAGTTTCCAACTAATCGATATTCGCAAGCTTCGTTAACAGATTTTATTTTTTTTTTTGATACGCGTATGTTTGTACAGGTCGCACAAACCCTGTATAGAATTTATCCATTTTTCAGACCAACCAATTTAAGAAGTGGGCCAAATTACATTAAAATATTGGATAAAAGTGAATGTATATACCTTGCGCAGTCCAAATGACACCACCATTCGCAAAATATGTTTATTAATGAACTAGTTTAAACAAATTTATTTATTATTTCAGTGATTTAATAAGAGTATAAAAATATATATTTATATTTTCACTGAGTGAAGTCGATGAACACAATTCGTTATAAAATACGATAAATTACTATCAAAAGAATTTGTATGTAATTATATATATTATATTATATTTTCTAGTTCATTGTAATTGTAATATCATTCAGTCTGGGTCACCTAAATCGAATTCAATGGCATTACCTATATTTCTATTCATTTTTTTTTTTACGAAATTCGTGATATAGTGTGTTATCAATTACCTGTTTATGAACTACTACTTCGTCAGGATGCATGACCAGCGTGACATGGTCATCAAGTAATGCTATATAGCCACGTGTTTCGATGGAATGAATACTACCTAAAACGTGCAGAACTGTAGACCCAATTCAAAACATTATAATTTATTGTGTATAATATAAGTAGTACCTACCTTATGGCTTATAAGTTTCATATAATATGTTATTCGTTTCTATCTAAGTACAATATAATAATACATTATTATATATAGGTAATTCACTCATTTGTTACCGCCACGTTTAACTTAAATATTTCTTTATAATTTATATTCAAGACTACTAATTGTAATTACTGATTTTACGTATCTAATACCTATACATACGCTTTACAATATTTGTTACTACAAGTCTACAAAATATATATTTTAAGTTTGACCATAAAGATTTGAATTAAAATGATATTTAATTTTCTAAATGTGTAAGCTTAATGGTCTGCTGACTATAGCTTATGGCTGTTCAATTCGTAAAAGTGTTGCTTCCCGCTCACATACATAATCCGATTAAATAAATAATGTCATTGCATTGAGGATTTTTAATTTTGTAGTTGTTCATCTATATGGCATTAATCTATATTCTATACAGTTACCGGATATCATGGATATCTTGGTACGTAATGGAAGGTAATAAGGAATACATTCCGGATGTGTCATCCACTGTAGTTGTACCTACACCTGAGATCGCATATTGATATTTATTACTTATTAGGTTTCATAATATTTTTCAACGCGTAACTTTAGACAAAAATGACATCAGTGTTACACAAGGGATTCCTATTTCCTTGAGAGAATACTAACATAATATTAATTAATTAATTTCATTATCTTAACTTAAAATAGCGTTTATTAACATTGGCAACAATTGTGAGTGGGATACATAATATTTTATTATATACATTATACATATTATTTTATAATTTTATATATTATATTTTGATCATAATAATAAAACTATTTATAAATATTTTATATTTTAATAAAATAATAAAATAGGTAATTAATACTTACGCTTTATCAAATACTTAAAAATATTTTTCATGTTCAATATTGTATCTGAAAACTATAATGGTATAACATAGGTAAACGACTCAAAAATATTTAAGAGCATAAGTTTTTGCCATAACATTTTAATTACTTACTTACTTGAAAAATATCGTTGAACTATGCAATGAAATTAAAATAAAGGACTGTGCGCGAAAACCGGTAGTTATTAAGGTTAGTCAATAATAGGTCTTTTTCTATTTGAATACTCTTTTCCTATTTGAGGTTATTAATTATAGGAGTGATCGTGATTCGTGATTACTAACATTCGAATTAGCTTTAAACACTAATAAGAAATAATATCTGTTGTAATCCACACTCGCTCTGTAAGTAGAACCGATAAGAGCATCGGGGACGTAATACCTAACAAAAAGTAGAATGTACTTGTGTACGTTTTCCCTACCGCGTCTAGCGTCAACTACTTGTCCAGACATAGATCAAGTGGTGAATTTTCAAAAATGTTCTGGGGGGGAGGTCCTAAAAATAATATGTATTTCAAAAGTAGGTAGGTACTAACTTATTATTTTTATTTTTTTAAACTTATAATTGTTGAAACATTAAAAAGAAATATTTAACAATATATTATTTCAGTATACAACTTGAAATAGGTGTATAAATAACCTTATATTGATATATTATACTACCTAGTGATATAGTATAAATATTTATAGTGTCCTCTGGACCCCCTCCCCCTCCGTAAATCTATATCGGCATCTAGACGCGGCGTCACGACGCAGTGCTTTTCCACTGTTTGACGCTGCAGGGAAACGAATCTAGAGACGTGAAATGCTTTGACACTGGGAGACCTTTTCCTAATTGACCGGCTCTCTTCACGCTTTTTCCTTTTCAGTTACTGAGTTACTCTGATAATGTAAAAATATATATTTATATATTCATACTATACATTTATACTTAAGCGGCTGTATCACTGCGCCATGTTGGCACGCGACTATCCATGTATTTGGTATAGGATGGACCGGTCTATAAGTATAAGGTCTATGGCGACTGGCAATGTGTCTTGCTTGGAGACTATAGCTCTGAGACCTCGTCCTGAGATAACAATAATAAATATTTATCAAGATTCCATAATGCTGATAATATCAATGAGATAGGTACCAACTAACATACTATACGATCATTGACTATACATAGTAATAATCAATGATACGATATATACTGCGGATTTGTTTGTTTGTTTATTTTTGAGATATTGGTGATACACAATATACATTATAATATTATATTTATATCACTGCAACTATTATAACTATAAGTATTGCGTGAGCTTAGACAAATATTGAGACAAGAGATACATTTTTGAAGAAAATATCAATATTTGAATACGGGGCAGTTAATTTTCATTTTTATGTCCAATACTAAAAAAAATCAGTTTTTACACAGTTTGTAGGTAGTTTAAAATGTAAATTTGTTGAACTGACCTACACATATTTATATTAAGTACGTATTGATGAATAAAATATTATGTATCCCACTCACAATTGTTGCCAATGTTAATATACGCTATCATATGTTAAATGACTAAATTGCTTATAAACCAACGCATATTTTTGACTAGGCGTCAAGCGTCCCTGAATATACCATTTTTGTAGGTAGGTTACAAAATTTCATAAATGTTTTTAATTATTAAAATATGTAGCTGTTTAAATTGTATATGAATATGTTCGGTGTTATGCCAAGTATAATATGTTTTAGTATTATAATTTGGTCTAAAATAATCATGTGATATGAGAATCGACCAATAAATTATATTGTATACATAGTGAATTTTAAACAGTGATAATTATTAATTTTACACAATAGGATATTCAAACATTACCCTTTAACAAATAAAATGACATTTTCAATTTTCAATTTTTGTAGTTTTGCTGTCTATAAATATCAATAAAATTTTATTTGTTGGGTAAAAGTTTTGAAAATTTAATACAAGACTCCAGATATATTGTTACTATAGCAGTTGAAAAATATTAAAAACACATAAGTACATATTTTTTAAGAGTTTCGAAATCAGCAATAAAAACCAAACATTTTGAAAAAAAAAAAATTAAAAAACTATAAAAGCGTATAACCAACGCATTGGTACATTATATACAAGTACAGCTATAATCTATAACTTTTTTCTATAACTCTAATCTAAAAATAAATCTCAATTTTTCCAATGATATGGCCGATACGGGGAACAAAAATAAATATTGTTTATAGCAAAATGATTATGGTATTTTTCTTGTAGAGTGCTTAAGAATATTATATTCATCTTTATTAAAATTATTTTCAATCTTCAAAGTTTAGTATTTGATAAATGGTCCTAGGGCCCCCATACATCAACACAGGAGGACAGGTTAGGGCCTACCGGGAAAATCCTGAAATCCTGGCGAGCCTATCCGCCACTGAAACAAGGTTCCACATAAATAGGTAAATATATAAATTAATTTACTCACAATAATATCATCAAATATACTTAGTAATATCATAGGCTGACTGACCGCTTTCGCTCAGAATCATTTTTCTTATACAATGATATTATATCATTGAATTCAAATTTAACACCATCCATTACATTGACCCACTTGTAACCTACTGTACAGCAGAGCGGCGCCCACTTGTCCACATTTTGAAGTTTAGATGTGTTTATAACTATAATATTATAGGTACTATACCTACTATGGAAAACTGTATTTGTTTTATAATATTGTTACTTTTTAGATTATACCTGTGTGTTAACAATTATACCCGTCATTACTATAAGTTAGGATATTTAACAATTTTATATCGACTAAAATGTAGGTACATTTGTATAATTTACAATAAAAGGAACTTAAGTTATTTTTTAAATCGATTCTTAGTTCATTTTTATTCATATTAGAAATTCGTCGAGTGTTACTGCTGGGTAGCTACTCCTTCTCACGCTTCCAAAGTCAACTGTATAATCTAGCTCATATGCTTATATTGTAACTACTATTACAGATTATATATATTCAAATAAATGTTAAAAAAAAATATATTAGAAATTATTTTATACTACATTTTACTATTATGAATTAATTTCAAAAAAAAAAACCTACAGGTGCAGTTTTTTGGACATCGCAAAAGCATTTGACCATGATTGACATGACGGTCTTTTCTATACATTAAAATACTCAAACGTACCACAATATATATTTTAATGTACGTAAAATACATAAATTAAAATCCTTTCACACTGACAGATGTTTTATTGTTAGAATAAACGAAACGCAATCATATTGTAGATCTATTCAAGCTGGAGTTCTTCGGGGATCAAAACTAGGCCCTATTTTGTTTAATTTTTATATTTTCGACATTCCACAAACTAGGAATACAAATATTGCCATATTTGCTGACGATATATTATCATCTACTGTGAAGCTTCGGATACTCATGTCCAATACTGCAGTCCAAAAACATCTTAAAACAGTTCTCTTCTTATTTCTCTATGGTGCAAAAAATGGAGAATACTCATAAAACCAACAAAAAGCCAAACAGTACTTTTTTTCCCTACGTAGATCACAATCACCTCAACCAGTTAAATTTGACGACGTGCCAATAGCATGGAAATCTTCGGTAAAATACTTAGGCGTTATTCTTGATGAAAAAAACTCAATTTGTGGCCTCACCAGCTATCAGCTAAACTCCAGCAAGCATGCCAACGTTTATGAGTTCTGTTCTCAATAATAAATAGAAAATCAACAATAAGCAAAAAATGCTCTTATACGCATGCCCAATATGGGGCAGTTGTGCTAAAAGTAATTTAAATAAAATACAAATATTTCAAAACAAAATACTTTGCATAATAACAGATGCTCCCTGGTTTATACGCAACAAAGCACTGCATAAAGACTTAAACTCAATAACAAACAAATTCTTCCAATCGCTTATAAACTGGAACGGAGCCACTTATTACAACTTAAATGCAAGTCCTCCCTTGCTGACTCAAGAGAGGAAATACCTCACGACTGCGGAGAGCGACATATATCACCAGTGACAACATGTCCAGATAATTATTAAACCTATTATGTTAATATTGCTACCTAGCTAGAAACGCCTTAATTAAATGATGAAACTTAAAAAAAAAAACTTTTATCAATTGTTTATGTCTCTATATACCTATGCTCATAGCATTTAATGATATTCTAATACATCATAAAAAAAATAATATATTTTGTATTTATTATTTTTGTGAATATTGTACCACAGAATAGATGAAATTTATTTATTTTTTAATTTTATTTCATCTATTCTGTGATTGTACAGTCCGATAAAAATATGATGTACCTACGATTCAAATACTGTATTTTAAGCCATTTAAACAATTGTTTAATCTGATGTATTATGTAATCAAACAATCCACAAATATTATGTCACCTGCAATAATTTATATAGGTACGTATATTACAAGTTTATCATCGACTATCTATAACTGTTCCTACATGTAATTAAATTTGATATTTGGTGTTGTCAATATATTGTTAACCGATAATGCCTAAATATAAGAGTTATGAAATAAAAACATAAAAATATTGTAACAAAATAACTATCAATTCGTATATATCAAAATACAATAAAAGATAATAATAATATTTTTTTTTTTTTTTATATTGATCATGAAGCCCGGCAACTATGGCCATTAGCTGTTGGGTTTTTTTTTTTGTTTGTAGGGGAGGAAATTGTAGGTTTGTAAAACACGTGTGTTTTTTGGTTTGGCAGATTTTTTAGTGGGCACTTGTAGGTATCGGCCATGCCCGGGTGGCTTGCCCGAAGAAATATGCCACCCGCGGCCGGGTTCGAACCGGCGCCGGCGTGTGTCGCAACCGACGCCTTAATCCGCTCGATCACTCCGCCCCCGATAATAATAATAAATTGTTATGCAAATGTTTTATTTGAAAGGAATTAAATCATTTATTTTTGCTTTAAACATTTATAAAGTTAGTTTATACAATTTATATTTTAATAAGATAATCAGTTAGTAATAGCCCAGGCTAGATGAAGTCTTGAATCAGTGGCCTATCCCATCAATTTGTTTTTAAATTTATATGAGGTTTTGTTGTGAATTAGAAATATTTTAATGTAACACCCGCCTAGCTTTGTTTTTTTAATATTACACTCTAGTACTAGACGATGCAGCATTACATAATATATAATGAAACATACAAAATATTATGTCGTTTCATCGATATATTTTATGTTTCATGATAATGCAACAATGGCTTAATAATAACCCTTAAAATTATGTCCATTAATCGTTTGATGCGGCATTGGCCACTGTTGCGCTGAGATATTAATATCACCCTACATCCCATATGGCTCGTAGTTATCCCGTGTTTTTATTTAAGTATAGAAATATTATATATTACATAATAATCACTCGACCAGTAGTAACAAAATGCATTTCCTTTGCAGTGGTACGTCAGTGGCGGCGGAGGCAGTTTGCGTTACTACCACGGTGCAGGCGACGGTAGAACGGCGCTTGAGCGACGAACGGTTGCCCGGGGAACCGGGGCCGTCAACAGACGACGGGCGACCGTGGCCGGCGGACGCGACAACCTCGGCGGAGCGGATACCACTGCAGCGACACCACCGTCACTATCGCAGTGACAGTTGCCGGCCACAGCCATCGTCCACTGAGCCGCAGCTGCAGCGACAGACTTACGCCACCACCCCCGCACCCGCCATGATAACAGTGGCCGCGAGTGGTTCTAGGGCTTTGAGGCCCAAACCGCAGGCGCGCGGCCTATCGTCATCGATTCCGTTCCCGGTGGATGTGGCTGACAGGCTGCGGTCGCCGACGGCGTCGACCGCCAGGCCCAGACAGTACGGTCGCAGGAGGAGCGTTCAAGACGCTGTCGCCTCGACGGTGATGGTGCAGCGACAGGAGGGGCTCCAGTTACGGGCGGCCGTCGCGGTCGCCGATGCTACCGTCGTCGAACCGAGCACGGATCAGCTGCAGGCATCCGGCGCCGACCAGGAACCAGGACAGGAACCGAGGCTCGTCTCTTCGCTCAGGTTGGTGCGCGCAATCGCTGTCTCAATTATTATATTATATTATTATTATCGTTGTATATGTATAAATAGACATGTACATTCGCTTACCTACCTATTCGGCGTTTTTACGAGTATATTCGAGTCTTGTGTCGTTTTCGTCCCGGCGAAAGTCGCCTCAACTTAACTGGTCAACTGAAGCGCTTGTGCTGTTTCGGAGTCACCACTCAGCTGATCACATCATAAATAGGCCACAGGCGTAAAGTGGCGTAGCCATGAATTTTAAAAGGGGGAGAGGGACAAAAAAGACATTTTTATACAGTTACCTATACGGCAATACATATGTCATATACGTCATATATCTAAAAATATTTATATAAGAATCCATTGTTTTCAATGTAATTGTACCGCTTTTTATGATTTTAAACTTATAATTAACTATATCCTAACTTTTTTTAAATAAAAATACATTTCTATAGATAAGTTTGTTCACAAGCCTCCATTTTGGTGACTCTCGATATTATAAGTACACTACTAAACTGTAGAGCATTGTGTCTCTTGAGCTACGCTTATATTAGTATCACCTGTTAGATCTACGTCACGGTACAAGAGATCACTGTGCATAGTTAAGAGAAAGAGATTTTTTTAGACGGTGTGATTCGAAACGATATAGATGTGTCATGTGTGTAAATCGATATATTTATTGTAAATAAAATAATGGAAATTACAATGTTTACCACAATAATATTTAAATATAATATATATAATGACTTATTACAATGTATATTACTATTTGCGACTTTGATAACATTTACATTGTCCCTGTCATATGTAAAATTCTGATAAAATAATATGTATACCCACGTTCCCTCGTCCAATTTACGATAATTATTGATATACTTATTTTATAATTCGTCATGTCTTTAAAGCTAATATGCTATAATGAAAAAAGTATAAAAAAAACTAATTTAATTCGTATTTCAAAAGAAATAATAATACTTATACATAATGCACGTTAAGTTTTTTTTGTGTTGGATATACAATTTGTATAAGTGCAAAATTCACGAAATATTATACCTGCTAAAATAATAAAGTTGTGTACCTACATTGTAGTATTGTACATGATAACATATTAACATACTTATTACATTTTACATGTTATAGCCTATAATAATAGGTAGTATTGGTACGTTACATATTTAGGTCACGATAATTCCACGTGCGCGTTTATACTTTATTAAACCGTTCTTTAGTTTGTAGAACGTTTGGTTGGGGACTTAAGTTTACTGATATTGCTTAACTTTAATGTCAAGTATTGTTATTTCCATACTATTATACAATTGTTTTATAATAATTATTATGTGATAAGAATTATTGACTAAACATAGTAAAATATAGACATATAGACATATTATAGTACAGTTAATTTTAAATTTGAATTTAGGTACCTATAATTTATATTATATGATTATAATAATATATTGTATTTGTGAATTTGTAGGTAGCCAGGTAGGTATACTTAAACAAATAACATTTTATTCCGGAAAATCATAAATTCGCCATGGTTTCAACCATAGGTATATAGGTATGTTATAAATTCATGACCGTATTAGATTTTTATCTATTATTTAACATTTATTGGGGTTGCATGGTCAATTATCTATCATATTCTAACCAACAACTGCCAATACTTTGTATCGAATATTTATCACAATAAATGCGTGAATATTTGTATGAATGCAAATATGACCATCACACACAATGCCTTAAACATTAAAACGTAACTATAGGGAGTTTCAATTTTATGATTTAAAGACGGTTTTTGAATATCTAAAATATTATATAATTAATATAAGATTAATATAATTTATAATTTTTTATAGGCACCTACGGACTACGAGTCACGTCATAATAAAAATGTGGACAACTAACTTGTCTGTATTCAAATTATTGATATAACGCCAAATATGTAGGTTAGCATATTCATTGCATGTATAAATTATTTCACTGCTAAGAAAGTTGAAAACTCATAGACTAAATAATGTATTATGTTCATGTAAAAGTTTTAATAGTTGGATACTTGGATATAACGTAATATAGGTAATATAATATACAACAACAATTATTATTTTACTGCAATTATATTATTTTAACATTTTCAAAACTATAATTAATAGCTCCTCACTAAAAGTTTATATACGTATACGTTAAATTAATTTAAGTAATTATTTTATAGCATCTGATATTGAAAAACTAGAAAAACTATTACACAAATCACGAATTCCAAATCATACTTTATGTAATTTAACTAAGAATCGAAAATGAAAAAAGATTTAACATGTAATTTCATATTTTGGTATAATTTAAATTAATTAAATATATTATCGTGAACCGTTTATAAGAGTTTTAATTTCTTTAACAAGGTCAAATTGATCAAGCACCTAAACCAAATTCAAAGTCGAGCAAGTGTTGTAGGTTTAATATAAGACCTTCATCAAGGTTTTCTAACCACAAATGATCTCACAATATTAAATCCTCGTAAATAAAATTGCACATTTAATGTGTTTCAAATATTATAGTTTCTTATAGCATATTCATTATAGGTATGATGTACTTGAATTATATAACAATTTATTATCATTGCCAATTGGTGTAATAACAGCAATTCTGAAATAAAATAGTTCTTCGTTTCAGAATTATACCTATACTTAATATAATATATTTACTATTTGTATATAAATATAAAGATTAAATATATAATATATTATTTTTCGCGACACGGTTATTGTATACAGGAACACAACGGAATGGTGAACAGGTGTACATCGCACAAATAGAAAAGTGACAGGTGAATTTTTACGTAATGTACTCTTAAGGTTTTATTGTATACCGCAGTCACCTGCCGAAAGTTGTAGATATATGCTGTCAAACATAATGTTATAATATCTAGGACCCAGAATTAATATTTACACTTTTCCAATAAACTACGTTATTATAGGCTAATCCGTTAACTATATCCGTTGGAGCTCAAATTTTAAGCAACTTGTTTGTAGATCAGTAGATGTGCCTATTGGAACATATTTCCAGTCGGCACTTCTCAACATTTGACAAAAAAAATGTCTCTTTATATTAAACAATATGGGCGTCCTAAAACCAGACACTTACTCAACTTTGTTTACAACGATTTTGTGTTATATATTGATAAAGTATCAAAATCTTGTATTATCAATTTTTATTAATTTGTGTTCCGAACAATTGTATTTAGTTATAAACTTATTTTTTATTTAGTCCATTTGTTGGTAAATACGTTATTTTAAGTACCTAATTATTTTATATTTGCAGGAATGATTATTTTTGTAATTATATATCCATTTATAAATTCTAAATAATCACTTTTATACAAGTAATATAGTAGTATGGTGGGGGGGGGGGGGGTGCTACAGTACACAATCACAGAAAGACCATAAAATTGATTTTATCACAAAAAGATCAATAAATTGAATTTAACACGAAAACATCACAAAAGTTTACATAATACGTATAAAATATTTAAACTAGTGGAGTTGATAGATCCTTATTTGCTATATACTCATCATTCTATGTAATGGTTAATTTTTTGAATAATTTGTATTGCATATATAAGTAAAATAAACAAATACACACGACGGTCATGACATGTTTGAACTTTAAAATTAATTTGTTTAATAGCTCGTGGGAGTCAATAATACCATAAATAAGATGTCTCAGAAAAGTTAAATTAACTTCAAACCTTCTGTCAGCTAACGATTCAGACCACGCCAGTGCATAATTAGAGAATAGTCGTGGGGTGAGTGATCAATTTTTAATTTATACACTATGAAGTTAAGAAACGTGCAATGAACCCGTTAAATTTGATTCATACCGCAAGAGGTATTTAGATCCCACACAACGGCAACGACTCCATATTCCAAAATCGACCTCACAGAGGCACAACATAAAAATTTCACAAAATATATAATTGTGGGTTTTTTTTTGGATACTCATCTCACCTATGTGTTTTACTTAAGTTTGATTTAGGTCTGCATAAGATTAATATAGTGATCGATTGCATATAGTTGAATTTAAATAGAATAGTAAAATAATTAATAATTATCGCGGTGTTTGTTATATTATGAGAACGGTGGTCGAAAAAAAGTTGCATAAGTCGTTATATTTTTGTTGCAAGCGTGCGGTTTTCTAACGAGATGTTGTCGTAACGAAGGACTTTGACGAATGTAAGATTGTTGTAGTGGGGGTTGTGTACGGCGAAGGTATTGGAAAAATAAATTATTGATGGTGGTCTATATATGTACCTATAACTTATAACGGTGCAGAGGTAAAGTTGGGTGTATTTGTTTATTTTAGTAAAAAAAGTTTAATTTTTAATTTTTGATATGGATTTGAGTATACTGTACACCTATTTCTTTTAAATTGGTATGGACGTTAATAGTTAATGTAAGAATAAAATGCTCTATAAAATGTAATTTACGCCTAAAAATTAAATGAGACTACTTTCTAGTGAGTATACCTATTTATAAGTATATCATTACAAATTACAATACTTTATATATATATTACTAAATCAAATTAGCGTCAATAGAAATATCACTGAAACTGTTGTAATGAAGTTGAAGACTAATTGAAGTTTAAGTATAGTTTCTTTAATCACAAAACTAAGTCTATTAAAAATTATAATATTTTATAAAGTATAATGTAGTCATTCAGTAATATATTATTATGTTTCTATGCAGCTAAATTCTAGTGATCGATGGTTTCGAAAGTCTCATAAATGCCATGCCATCAGAATGTAAATCCATCGAGGGGGTACATAATAGTTGAGTAACTTATAAACTCACGAGAGGTCAAGTATTTACGTGTGCTCTCGGCATAACGATCTATCGTTATCGTGTTCGTTATCGTTATTCGACTGTTCTTTCTTCAAAATGATCTAATAAAACAAAAGTATAATAATGACTTATGTTAGCAACACCTAAATTACTATAAGGTTTAAGAAGACCAACATTTTAAAGTACTACAGCACAAACATTAAGATTTAAGTTACATAATAATACATTATTTGTATACAGGAGCAGTATTGTCCCTATACCTAGTTGTCCAACTATTACAATCATAATAGGGCTTCAAATTATTCGAGTTTACAATTTACTGAACAGTTATGTAATTCGATCATGATTAGAGTTTTGAATATAATTTACAACTATATCTCAATTATTTTTTGAGCATAATATTAAAACGCAGTTTCAGTGAAACATGTCTTAACAGTCACCTGCAAATATAACGGACACCATTATATGATATAGTTTCATAAAAAAATAGGTATTACCATGTATTTTGAACCATCTATAACAGAATCTTTCTAAAATGCATGCTAACAGTAATGTTTCTCCATAATACTTCCATAACGGACGATAATCTTAATTTAAACTTTAATTTAATTGCATCCGGGACGTAAATGCAATGGTTATAACCGATAACATACTCCTATTTTGCCGATAACAATAACGTTATTATTATTGGTCGAAAAAAAATTCTCAATAGTTTCAAAAAACACTGGAAAAAACAAAAAACAAATTGAAAAAAAAAGATTTTTTACACAAAATCAGTTATAAATCAGTATTCTATATTTTTGCAGTGACTCAAAAACGAATAATCGTAGGTAGGTACTTTAAATTTTCACAAAATGTTTACATGGCCATTTTCCATGGTAAAATGTTCAGAATATTTTGATTTTTTTTTTAGCTATTTATAAATATGAGAACTCGAAATTTTTTTAGTTTTCTTTTAATTACTATCGAATAATAATTTTTTGGTTTGTCAAAAACTTGAAATTTGAAAACAAGGATCCTCATAAGTTGTTATTAGGGTAATAATTTTAAAAAAGTTGAGCGTTAATCCGTAACAATATTTTATAAGCGTCTGAAGGTAGTTTTGACAAATTTCGTCAAAATCACGAAAATTTGAAAACTATTTTGAGTTAGAAATTCATCAAAAATTTAATTTTAATTTCAAGATTTTAATTTTAATTTTTATTGTCTTACAGTATTTCTCATAAGTAGTTTATATTATAACAAATTAAATCAATTAAATCAACCTACCGTAATACTAATATGTAGCAAAATGAGTTAAGTACTTTAATAGCATTATCAATAAAAATATCTTGAAATATACTTGATAATTGACATAGGCTGTCAGATCATCTCTGCTGAGAAATGTTTTTCGTGTACTATGATAAATCATCGAATTCAAATTGTTATATTGTATACCTCCATTACAAATTACATTTTTCCATTACTTTTTTCAATATGTAGGTTTATATTTAGGTATTATCAGCTTTTTTTTCATAAAAGTAAAATATTTTTATTAAATAGATACGCGTATGTGAGTTTGAATAAAATCACACCAAAACCTGTCTGCAACGAACACCTGTCTATAACAGTCATCTTTTTATGGTCCAGTGACTGTCCGTTATATACAGGTTCCACTGTATTAGCAAACGATAAACTTAAACAGTTAGATACAATCCGCGGAATAAGACAAATAAGTTCATCATATTAACATTTTCACCATATAGAGTAGATTCTCGATTATATTTGTAAATCTTGAAATAAATACATATTTTTAAATTTTTATATCTAGGCTGAAATATTATTTGCCGTACATATAAGTTGTTCTAATACGAATTTCTATAGTTAAATCCTGTAATTATTGTAATCCATTTCGAGTTCCGATAATATTGTTGTGAAAATTGTGGATGCAATAGGAACAATACAAAAAGTGAACGTATTTGAAATGAGCTATTGATTTTTGAAAAATAAACATTTCTCGATCCTTCGAGTGCACGCCACCGCCAGACTATTATTACACAAGCAATGCGATTGCCACTCGGGTTATATATTACGAAACCCTTAAACTGTCTTGTGATGTTTCGTGTGAAAAAATTACGTTTTAATCGGCCGAATAAAATACAAACGTGAAACACTCAGGGAAAAGTGGCTCGTGTAGTGTCACGATGACGCCCACGGACGATGACCGTTATAATAACAATATAATATATGGTGCGCGTGTTATATACGTTTAGGTATATTATATCGGACGATCTGCACTAATCTGATGATCGGTATTTTTATTATATTTTTTTTGTACCTACATCACTGAAGATTTTCGACAGTATTATTTTGGTTATTAATTATAGTCGATTGTTTATTTATTTTTTCATCGTGTCTATAATATATTATTGTACCTAATAAGTTTATCAAAACTCGAGTTTCTCACTTGACCGAAAACAATCGGGACATTGTTACTGCGTTATGCCGTTTTGTTATCGAATCTGTGTATCTATAAGCGTTTCAGTGTTTCACTATTATAATAATAATAATAATAATAATACGTGGATAGCAAAATTATTAAATTATATATACAGTATACACACATAATATATATATCCGTAGATTTCCATCGTATTATACTTGTACAGGTACATAATATAGTATACGTCATAAATTATGTATAATTATAGTTGAAGGATCGCCTCATTAACATTGGTGGTGGAACCAATGAGCGTGTTGACTCCACTGCATAGTGTGCAACGCACATACAATATTACCTACAGATAAACACTATCCGATATAACTCTAAAGTGTCTTCCAAAAGTACAGTCATGTGAATCTAAATCCCATGCCACGTCCTTATAATGTTATGTGATTATTTTAGTAGTTTATCTCCACTTATTTTTAAATTGTGTGACGTACGTGATGTATACAATCTTAAGTCTTAACATTATTGTTTTATTGCTCTTTTTATTTTACAACCGACTTTTCACAATTTAAATTTTACGCGCAGTGCTTTTACAATGTGACGTCCGCTAAGCGCTGAAAGTGTAGTGTTTACACAGATTTTTGTTTATACAGTTTTTACATTAGGTACTTATATTATATAATATTATCATAATTAATTATTAGTTATTACTCATTAGTAGCAACTAGCAAGGTGCAGTTGTATTGTCTTAAATCATATTTTAAATAAATATAAAAATAATATATCAAAGAAATCTCGTTTAAAACATTTGTAAAAACGAACGATTGTTGTGTTTATCATACATAATATTCAATCAAGTATTTTAGTAATTACACCAGTCTTATAATACCAAAATATAATCTGGTTTGAAGTCATATCATTTATAGAGATAATGTCTAACTTTTAAATTGACAACCAAGAAAATGAAATAGATTTAATGTTTTAAAGTTAGAGTGCTTGAAAACTCCAAGGGTATTCTTCGGAGATAATGCCTAACAAATTACGTTTCTATGAAGATCCCTATTTAAATACATTCCCATTTAAAAAGATACCGTTCGGGGGGTATATAGTCATGGCTTTAATAACTTCAAAACAAAATTTAAATAATCTAGATTTACTTTTATAATTATTTATATTAGTAATTTAATAACCATCGTTTTTAGTTTGGTTAGGTTACCCAATAAAACATTATAAATACTAAATAATATTATAATAAAAGAGGCTTATAAAATAATTAATTCAATTTAATTACAGATAGGTGTTTATATTCATTTTTAAGTTACATAATATTATACTACATACTTATAGCTCGAATAATATTTTTTTATCAGTTTACCAGATATTTTTACAAAACCTACACTCTTAACTGAGAACAATGTAATTGAATGTATACCAGCATTAATCAGGGGTTACCACATCTATAAGACTAGTCAATCATATAATAAAATTATTTATTATTTTTCATTCAAATTATTAAGCGATAATCATATTAGAATATTAGGTAGGTACACCTACCGTGTTAAATGTAAACTACGTATACAATTTATCTTATTATTTTTAACCGATTCGGAGCTGATTATAAATTATTTATTAAGTTATCAATAATAATGTTTTTGCGTTAGCAAATTTAATGTTTAAAACCGGTATTTGGTAAATGTAAAAATAATTAGGCTAAAAATGTTGAGGTTTACAGATAGGTAAATAGGTAAGCAGAGATTTATAATTTATGACGTGTGCTATATGGCTGTCTAGGCATGATACATTTAAATGATATATTTTATATTATTGACCAAGAATTTCATTCAAATGATTTTTAAAATTATTTGTGTATTCATACAAAAATATAAAAAAAGGTATTTATAGTAGTAAGTTGTAGGTAGGCTTTTAAAGTGTATTAATGATTGAATAAAAAAGTATGAAATGTAATTTTAAATTGTAATGATCATTTTCAATATACTATGTAAATTATATGTATTTTTATGTTTAGGTACAATCAGCGTACTTAAAATAGTTTTTTTAAAAAAATAAATAGGATCACATATTATTTAACAATATCAAAAGTTTTAAGAAAAATTTTAACTATATAATATATATTATATAGGTATAAAAGATATATCCTTGGGCATTATACCTACTATTATATAAATACCTATTAATACTATTTTTAAAATAACAAGTATATTAGGGTAATGGCATAACTAGAATACGCTATGAGAAGGAATAGTACTTAGCCCATAATTTCCTAAATAATTTTATTATTATACTGTGCCTGATAAAAAATTATATTGCATTTGATAGCCTTGTGGTAATTGATGTTATAACTTATAGTATAATATGATTATACTGTCCCATTAATAATTTTACTTCAGAGCCAACACAATGTTAAAATTGTATTCTTAAATATAGAATAAATTATAAATACTAATATTATTCATCAAATCAATTTATACTCTAAAATAGTGAGTCTATACTGTTCTGCTGAGTATTATTTACGGTTGTCTAACAAGAAAATTATACCATACCTATTATCACTTATCAGTAGCTATATAAAGTAATATAATTTTACACTTTCCGCATTTGTATTTGTTATAAATTGTATTGAAATGTCAAGCGTTGACATTAAGCACCCTCGAAAAAATTGTAATAATGAGTATATATTGAGAAATAGTGAAATACAATGTAGCGTAACTATTTAAAAATCATATAAATTAATTTCAAGTGTGTATATAATTGCTTATGAATTAATTTAGAGTAAAATTACTTAATTACAAATAATGTTTACACTGAATAACATAATATTTTATTACGTATTGAGCTTGTGATTGATATTTCGATTGTATCATTGAATTTATAATAATATGTAGGACCGTTTACTTTGTAAATATTATCTTTATTATTAATTCATCAGAAAAATAATATCAGCAGTTGGTATATACCACCTGCTAATGATATACCTAATTTATTATGGTATTAAACACTAATAATATTTTTATTTTTAGTTCAATAAAAAGATTAGTGTTAAAACTAGTAAACAAATTATTGAGATATTGCAGAAAGTTGGGTGGCCCAATATTAAAAACAAAACTTTTAGCGATGCTAATGAAGCTATACCACTATTTTTTCTTCTATTTTTCACGGCTCTATTGGTGGGAAATTTATTTAAAAATGTCTTCTTTGCTTTTAAACAATTAAATGTACAATCTGTGTCAAATCTATAGAATATCCATATAAAAGTGTTATTGCAATAATTTTGTACCATTTAATATAGTACCTACTACCTACCTATATAAAAACAAAAATATTTTCATTATAGCATCCTCACCTCGTTTTAATTCTAATCAATGTAATAATTTTAATATATTAAGTGTCTAGATTGTTCATAGTAGGTAGGTACACGTAATAAAAATATATGTTTTATACGTCAATTCGTTTGTCTTAGGTACTCGTTATCTTTGAAATAAACCCGAATAAATTATTGAGTGTGTTACAAATACTTGTTTATCTTTACTTTATAGTTTAAACCGCGTCGCCATATCATAATAATTTCTTAATGAAATATGCATTTAATTCATATAAAACTAATAAGAAAATAAACCATATATAGGTACCTATTAGGTATATAATATACGTACGGATACACAAGTAGGTACGAATGCATAAGACACGTTTGATGAATATGTGGTAAAATTGAAGAATGACGTTTTGTCGACGATTTCCATACCAAACAAATATAAAATGTTACCGCCTATAATCATATAATACGCACAGCATCACATCACATACTGTAAAGTTTATTTTTTTTGGCAATTTAACAATTAATAGTACCTATATAAAAAATGTACTTGGATACATAGAATAAATGATAATTAGAATTATAGGATATGATATGAAAATAATAACATAGGTAACTATAATAACATTTTTAATTTATAGTTAATTTTTTTTCAATTATTGTTGTGAGAACATCATGGGGACCTGGGGACGTCCACGCTTGAACCGACGGAGAGTAGGCTTGTCACTTAGTTTGAAATATTGCGCACTTTTTGTATGATTTGGTTAGTTAAAAAAGTTGATTGAGAGACTTTGTATGTAGGTTTTAACTGTGGGAAGTTTGAAGGACTTCGTTTCTGACGAACCAGGGCGCATTTGCAGATATTGTTTGTAGTATTTTAGACCGGAAAACTTGAATTATATTTATATAGACACATCACACATGGGTGATGGGTATTTGTTTATCCAAGGCCCTTTGGAAACTTTTTTAAAAAATAATTTGTACAATTATTTAGTAAACAACTGTTCAATAGTAATAATATTATGCAAAATGTACAAAAAATAAAATCAAACAATGTATTCTCTCGTAATGAATGTAGACTTAAATTGAAAAACTGTATGTTCGGCATTGAACTACTACTAATAAATATATTATATTAGGTAAAATATTTACGTTGTACTTCTTTTTATTTCAAATCAATATCATAACTAAGTTAATTTATAAAACAAAAATTTATTTTAAAAAATAAACACATAATATAGGTACATTTTTATTAGGTAGCTAAGTCAATGTCCTATAATGGTATGGATATAATATATTTAATTTATTAATTTATTATATTATTATTGATAGGAAAGTAATATTTAAAATTACTTTTTGGGAATAAAGATGTTAAAAATAAATAACACAATGTTATATACATAAAAAATACCTACTCATATTTATACAACTGTACAGTTATCTGCTTCAATTTTTTTTTTAATTTATTAAATTTATTGTTTCAACATACTATAAGGTACTTAATGTTTTTACAATATTGTAATATTATAATATTACAAAATATTATACATATAGTTCTATACGTTTTAATTATAATTTACGCTAAAGAAATCTTGTTTATAAGTTGTCTGGTTTGGGTTCGTGGTCTTCTTAGACAATATCTTGAGGTAGGCGTGGTTTAGTCAAGGTTTGGAAGATTTTCGCGTATTTTGATGTGGAAGCTCCTTCAGTTTACTTTAAAATACTTTCTAAGGATAACCTAAATTAATATACTATATCACGATAAATGTCGATAATATGTACCCATTAACCCATTAATTATATGCGGCATAAATATTGAAGTTGAGTTGCACATGTTTACAACGAAACAACGTGTACACGAACAATAAAGACAAAGGTAGATAGTATTTTGCATAATAAATAATAAAGGTATTAGTAATAGGTAATAATTAAAAAATTATGTCCGAATTTTGGTCCTAAACATATGGCACTTGCACCTTGCCCACCAGGTTTCTACAACAGCATTGAGTAGGTAAACATTAGATCACGATAGTATGGGTGTAATAATAATCGTCTGTTGTCGGCCGCGGCGGACTACATTTTGTGGCTATATATCAGGTAATAGGTATAATGGAATATGGAACCTATATAAAAAGACAATAGGTAGGAATATAATAATATACTATAATGGCTGGGAAAACGATTCACCGGACAGAGACACTTCGTCGAAGTTTCGTCCATCTCGCGTGGTCACGTTTGCGGCCAAGGACTCGCATAACAATATTTGGACATTGCCATTTTCCACCAGAAAAAAAAACAAATCTAGACTATTTTCTTCCATTTTCAAAAAAGCAAATGTTCGCCCACTTATTAATTTAAACGTACTTAACGGTTTTGGCCTAGAATTTTGTTTTATTTATGTTTAAGTAAAGTATAAACATCAAATGTATAGTAAAATATTAATTTTATAATGATTTAAAACTATAATAAACTAAAATTAAAATATAATGTACAAATTATCCTCAATACTTTTTATTAGGTACCTACTATTATTAATATCAGAATTTATTATACTTAGATTTTATAAGAATTATCAAATTATTTGTGTCATAGTTTCAGTCATGGTGCAAATTAGAATCAATAATTATGATTGCATGATGTGCAATTAATGGGCGGTAGATTAGTATATGTAAATATTATACATTTATAAAGTTTAATGTAAAGTGTAAACATATACTACATAAATATAATATTATACATGTGTTGTTTATTGTAGCCAGTGTATAGGTTTTTAAATTATTTGACTTAAAAAAAGCATAATTTAAGGTTTTGTTGGAGCATCTAAGAACCATATTATTTTAAACTTTTAAAAATCCATTCTTTAGACTAAAATAAGTAATAACTAATAATATGATATTAACAATAATGATAACTCAAACCCGATGACCTCAGCGGCGTTGGACACGCGGACCGGCGGCCGTCCGACTAGATACGTTCTTTTCTCCATAATATTTTTTCGTCCGCGCGTACGGACCGCAGCCGTTCGACGACGGCGGTGTGTACCTACCTACCTAGTACCTACCTATACCTTCATTATTATACCATCCCATTGTACGCCGCGTGCATGGTGCATATACACCGCTGCTCAGTCGTCGTCGTGTGGCCGTTGCCTGCAGTGCGTGTCGCCCGCCGCTAACGTTCTCGTTCTCCGCCTCCGCGGTCGGCTTGTATACCGCGTTTCGTGTGCGTGCACGAAAATCTTTTTTTCCGTTCAGCGTTGCGGTTAGTGGCTGCGTTCTCTGTCCGTTTCTCGTCGTTTTTACGAACAACGAACAATAATAACATCACATCAACCGACAATAATATTTGAATATTACAATTACGGGAGTAGATAAACCCGTCTGCGGCTTATCGTTGTTATTTGATATTTCGGTTGTAATAACCGACCGACTCGAGTCGTGGAACGTCGTCGAGTTCACGCGGACGTCCGAACGCCGATCACGCCACCGCCGCCGTCCGAATTTTGCACGTGGCCCGCGACACTACGTACGCGCCTTATCTATAATTATTATACATAGGCAAACAAACGCGGAAACGCGGTGACACATTATTACACAACACAATATAGGCAACCTATTGTGCCGTACGACAGATAATCGGCGGCCGTCGTACCAGACGAGTTCGCCACGATGATCGGTTCGCGCTGTAGCGTGGGCGTCGTTGCGGTCGTCGCGCCGCAAGCGTTGTCGTCGTCGTCGCGGACGATACGCGGTAACTGCTGCTGCACACGTGTCGCCGTCCGGCCGGGTCGCCAACAACAACAACGACAATAGTGCGTTACTCCGCGGAAACGGGCCGAATCCGAAATTCAATAACAATAATTATTGTTGTTATTACTGTCGTTTATCCGATCATCTAATAATCGAAGACACGCGAGTGCTTGATACTGTGGACAGAGTCGTCGATCCGAGATATTCACCACGCACGGCACGTAACTGCGACCGCAGGTAATAATCATTTATAACAATCACTCTAACACTGAAACACGTGCATATTATAATAATATAAAAGGTGTACCTACATTATCACAATATTTTTGCATTACTGTTAACCATTAACAATATAATAGGTATAAAATAATTAATAATATTAGCTGAACATAAGATAATACAGTTATACTACTAACCAGAAGCAATAATTGCGTGTCGTGTGTCTGTAAACTTTTTCTCAAGATTTCGTCAGAATTTCATAACTAGGGGTGTTTTTATAAAAGGTATTTATTGGTCACCACAAAGGTCTCATCTCCGGAAAAATTCGTGTTTATGAGTTATGCTTGAAATTTTGAAAATGTACGTAAATCTGAAATAATCATATTATTTGGTTATTTCATTTTCCAATAAACATAAAATATTCGGAATGATAAAAATGATAAAAGAAAAAAATCGATTTTAAAATAATGTCAGTAATTACAGTCGAGTAAAATAAATATTTAAAAAATATTATAGGTATGTACACGTAATAATAATTATAATTATTATAGTATAAATGTACACAAAACATCCTTAATTTTTGTTTTGGTTAAAGAAAAATATAAAAAGAATATACAATTTGTAAGCATTAAGTAATCACACAAATTTAAAAATATTGGAAAACTGAACAGGAGCTAAGCCAGTTACTTGATTGTATATAATATATTAGAACTAACAATGCATTATAATAAAATTTATAACAATAATAATTATGACGGGCAATAGTAATAATATTATTAATCCGTATATATCTAGATACCTATAATAATATCATGTTGACACAATATAATAATATAATATAGCTAGTACACGCCAATTGCTCGTTCTTGAGCCTTTTTCGTCAGAAGTTCGACGTAATGGTAATAATTATTAATGTAGGCAATAGGCATCAAACTTTGTTGCATTTTCATGATTTCTGTTCGTTTTTTTATTTGTTAGATTCGGTTAGCTAAATTCGTATTATGACTTTACCAATGAAATACCAAAAGTTTTTCGTGCATACAACTTTGACATATTTTAATTTTAAAGTCTTAATTTTCTGATTTTACAGTTTTACTTTTTAGTAGATATTAGAATATGTGTTATAGTATATTATTGTAATACGTTTTCTTAAAAGGTTTAATTATTTTTTGTTTTTTTTAAGTGTATAATTACTGCGCAGGTATTTTTAGAGTTAGGTATTTAGGTGAGTCCTAATTCATAAAGAGACGATATTGTGGTTTTAGTGTGGCATGCGACTAATATACCTACAGACAAAAAATAATAGTGAGTACGATGCATGAATAACTACGTTTTCTTGCGGTTTATTTCGTTTTTAGTTTTTTGGAAAAAATATCAATTTCTACCAATTTATTAAATAGAGCGTTCAGGCGTTCAGCATTGTTTCATTAGAATCGTAGCATAGTACGATACTATATGATCTACACTTATAATAATAATATAGTACCTATTGTATTCTTAATGATATTAAGTCGCAAATTTTTACTATTATTTTTTTTTATCAGATTTTCACATCAGAATCAGAGTTTGAGATATGTGTAGTCCTCCGAACAGCATATTTTGATAAAATCGTAATTAGTTTTAATATATTTCAGTATATTATTATATTTACGAGGTGTATGATAAGTAAATATACAGGACATTGGTTACAGAGACATTACTCTAAGCCCTAAACAACAACAATTCGAATTTGAGAATTGAACGAATAGTGTTTGCTGCAGTAATATCTATAGAACGAAAACTGATATTATATTAAATATAAATGCCAAAAACCTTTTTTTACATATAAATACAATTATTTTGTTACTTGTTTTAAATATTTTTCTATAATATTATAATGATCATATATTTGAATAATATTTAAATGATAATATCTATTTTTATAATTAATGGCGATGTTAAATTTTATTTATCGGTCCACACGCTATTACAAATTGTAATTGGCATTTGTACTATTTTGTATAGTGTATACAATATTACCCATTGAGCATTATCATTGATTTTATATTATACAATAATATCAATGATATTACTAAGACGCATCAATGATCTATGAAGTATAAAATATAATCATCTAACCTTACAGTTATTGATATTTCTAGAAGTTAGCATAAAGTCATTTATTTAGTTATCTTGTATAGTTTTATTGCTTTTACATACTAGTATATGCATATAATTATATAAAGATATAGTAATAACAGTATTTAATGCTATACTGCCATACGGGTTGTACATTTATATACGCCACAATGATCATTATTTTCTACACTTAAATTATTTAGAATTAGAAAATATCATTAATATTATTTTATTAAAAATATCAAAGGTTATACTCGATATAAAAGCCAAACTTTATCTTAATCCAATTAAAATGTAATTTTATTATTTTTATACTTTCTATTGTTTATTTATTACCAGCAACTGTGTCACAGAGTATTCTCTGAAATCAAGTTTTTTTGATTTGAATTGAAGTCATTCCAAGTTCCAGCTATATTTTTTATAACGATAGTTGTGGATAGTCGTTCTCTAACAAAAACTAGTTGTACAAATTATCTTCAACTGTTTCATAAAGAACTTAATTGTCATCAATCATCATCACCATCATCATCAAAAACAATCGACATTATATTTATAATTCTCATTTAACGGTTCTTCAAGAGATAATTCTTCAGAATTTTTCATACGTTTATATAATATGTGGTTACTTGTTTACCGTTAATACCTCATCATATTTTATAACATTAAATGTTCTGTTTTTACAAAACATTGCACCTATTTAAAAATTAATGGATTAATTGTTATTAAATAACAAATTTCGTACTTAGGTACTAATTGTTTTGTAAAAATCTTATTTCTTGTTGGGTAAACACAAATTATTCTAATTCTTAAAAATTAGTACATAAAACAAATCGTATGCCTACCTATTTTAAAGAAGGGTTGTAATTTTGTGTTTGTGAATTAAATTCATACGATAATTTATTGCTACTCTAGCTTTTGGTTAGTCTATCTGACTGTCTGTACCGTTGTAATAATAATGGTTAATTTCATTTAATATGTGTTTAAAAATTAAAAGAAATTTCACATTATAAACAGTCATTACTCGTGAGTCATTATTTATGATGTTTAAACGAGTCACGTTTCGCTTAAAGTCGTCTAGATGTAGTTGTCAATGGTCATAATCATCGTGCCTATATATATTCTGATGGTACGAACGACGAACGGTTTTCAATGTATAACAATGACTTTTTTAGATTTGTTCTTCATAGTTTTTTCATGCCTAAACGAACATTACAAACGTGTTATTTCCTAAACATAAATCTCTTACATTGGTCTATGTGTGTGAAATTCGTTGTATTTGGTACTATTTACAAAATAATACTGTCAACAATAACTATATACATTGAAAAGTGCACTACCGATTTTTTATATTTTGTTTATTTTATTTGTGTGTTTTCTTCGTGTATTTAGCTTTATTTCGTGAAATTTTGTGTAAAATGCATTATTGTTCGTGTAAATGTTAACAACAATATCATAACAACTGTTTCGAGTATGCATTCAATAATATTATAAGTTAATTAAACTGATCACATTCAAAAAATAACTTCCATAAGACATACAACTGATGGTTGTAGTAAAATTATGTCACGATCAAAGATTAATTTGCAGTGAATTTCCTGATTCATATGTTTCTTTTTGGTAATAAAATAATCGTTTTAATTTACAATCTTATTTAAAATCTAGTTGTTTTCTTCATTAAAACACATAATAGAACAATTAAACATATACAGTTCAACGTGCTGTATGTTTAGTGTACCTACCTACCTATTATAGTATGGACACAAAATTATTATTCACTATAGGTTCCTATTTGTTAGATGAATTTTTTTAAATTGTCAATACCTATACAGAAAGCTTACCTACGCTCATTTTATAGACATTTAACGTACAATAATAATAAATCAAGTATGTACGCAGTTTGTGTTTTGAGTTACTGTCGACAATCACCACTGTGTGTGTGCGATCGCGTGCGTGTCTTGTGTGTATAGTGACTGATTGTCAATAAGACGTGTATTTTTCTCGGGTAGTACAATAAAATAAGTAACACGTACACATAAGCTGCACTTTTCAATAATGGAGACATTTTTTTGTAAATACTAAGGTACCATCTGACTCGAGTTTTATAGTGATAACTGATTTGAATTCACGATTCACATCGTCATTATAGAATGCTTTTGCAGTCTTTGTGTATAGTCCCTTGTTTGGATATTACTCGTTAGGTTATCAAAACCAAACATTTTTATGTTAAAAATAAAAGTATACCGTGGTCGTACGGATGGCAGGTAGCCCATCTGGATATCTATTATTTATATTGTAAAAACGATCCACTGACGGGGGTCCAAGTTATGTGATACTACCAGCTATTATGTAAACGAAAATACAGATGAACCTCAAGGTAATCAATCAGATTCATCTCCAGGAATCGAATTTCTCGTTGTATTATTGATAAATAAATAAAATGTACAACGACATTGCAGTATATTGTATAATATTGTTTATTTTATTATTATGCGCGAACTGATGTCACCACTATATAGGTGTTTAACATTAGGATTACTTCTATAAACACGTTACAAAAATATATGTGACCGCGGAATGTCCTTGAAAAAATTATTATTAATTAATCTTAAAATAATAATAATTATAATAACTGTATTCGGGTTTAACATATTTCGCAATTTCCGTTTCAAGCAACACCACTAACGGTGCTGGAACCATTCTACTGGAGTAAGAACAATGCATTTTTAATGAGCAATTGTTATGGTTACTTGGTTTTTGGAATGAAAATTTACTTAATCTCAAGTACTATCAATTTGTATGAGTATACACCATAATATGTCTAATGTATTTATATAGCAAAATATATAATAATATTATAATATATGTTATGCAATCTAGAAACAATTAAAAAATAAAACATAGAAATAATTGCAAAAATAAAAAATGTTTTGGTAGATTAAAAATAAACGGTGAATGATAATATTAAATAGTATAATATATAAGTGTATAACCAATAATCTTTTCGCCGTTACGTAATAGCAATTTTTTTTTCCACGTGAATCTGTTTAGCACGAGAAAGAACCCTGAAGGATACACAGTCGTATAGTAAATAGAGTTATGAAACAACGGTTTCTAACTAGATAGATGAGAACTGAATCCGTACAATTGGAGCGTTACACTTTTGCCAATAAAAATACATTAAACATATTGCATAATCTCATATAATATAAAATAAAAATATAATTAATTAATATAAAACAACTTTTGTATTAAAAAAATCGGTTCGTTTTAAGAATATCATTTATAACATACATATTATTATTAGTCATAAAAAAACCTCTGTAATAAATGATTTATCGTACAGTGTTATATTGAGTTCTCGTCGCCGCAGTCAATCAGTCATCAGCGAATAAGACGTGTAATGCGTTTGTCGGTAATTATGTACCCACATGACTACAGCTTCAGCATATATGTTTTTGCTGGGTTCCTTTCGACAATAGAAATGGCTTCCCTCTTTGCCGTTCGCTTTTTCATAAATCCATTTCGTTTATTTTTCGTCCAGGAGGTGTACCTATCACAAGTATTCACTTACATACAATATATAATATATTATGTCGCATCCACTTATAGTGACTAGTGTAATCGTATATATTCACGAAATATTTACCCTTATTTTACAATATTTGTAAAATTAATTTAATTAATTACATAATATTATGGATAATTGTTCGTGAATTTAAATAATAACATCGTCTTATCTTATTAAACAAGTTTTTTTTATAAACCTATATTATTATTGGACTACGTAACATTTTTAAACTAATAAAAATATTTATTAATTATTATTATCATTAATATATTTTGTACCAATTATTATTTATTATTACAAAATGTATAGTGTTATGCTTATGGCGTAATGACTGCTATACTTAACAGAAGCTTTAAAACAAACACGATGTTTTGTTTCATATTTGCGTTTATAAATACAACTAAAAATACCTTATCCCCAAAAATATGAGAAACTGTTTCACATGATTTAAGTTCCTTATCACTGTTATCAGTATTAACTTTGATAATTATTAAAAAATTAGAGGTTGCAGGTTTCACACTTACAGAATTTTTCCACCCTTTTGCTAAACTATATTTTTTGCCTAGTTTGTGAAGCTTATATCATATCAATCTATTATTACATTTTTTTCTGATTGATAATGACTGTGTAATTACATTGGAGGTATCTGACGGTCCTCTATCTACTTTACGCACTGTTATTAAGACACTAACACACATTTATACAGAATTAGGAAATTTTATTAATTTAAAATATTACACAAAGAGTAAAATAAGGGTTTCCATTTTATGTAAAATACGATTACACTAAGTAGATGCGATATAACCATCAGTGGCACCATTAAACGCATAAGTGTATTGTTCGGTTTAACTAGTGATCGATGTCGTATATCTTGTATATTATCGTTTATTTTATACTTGTACCGTTGAACATTTATTATATTATAAAAGTGATTATTGTCGAAACGAAGGTCAGCTGAAAAGTGAGTAGCGACCGCGTGTGTCTCGCACCGTATAGGAAAAAAGAAATTTTAGTGCATAATACATAATAATATAGTATATACTATGTATTATTACTATAATTATCACGATTGGTATAAATGCAGTAGTCGTATATTTTGTTGATACAGGGTACTGAGGCACAATCTATTGATGGATATACCACTGTATTGTATTTATTTAAAAATTAAAATACAACTTTAAGCGTGTATAATAGGCATATGAAACATTCGATAGTCGTGTTTTAAAATAATGTTTTGTTTTCATCGAAATAGGTGCTAGTTAAGTCTATATTTATGTATTGTAAAAAGATCGTCATTATAAACGGTCTTTGTTTATACTAATTTTGGTATAACATAGGTACACACTACTGAGAGACATAATAATTAGGTACACCGTGTCATCGAAACAATACTATAACAATATAAGTAAACGTTCTAGAAAATATAATTACTGGTAGGTAGGCACTACTTTAAAAACAGCAGGTAATCCAAATATGGTTTTAAATAATTGAATTCCACTAGTTCAGTACTGATCTGATCGTCGAGAGCGTTCATATTCGTTCTATATTATTATTCTACGGATACGGAATAAATCACAATATCTGCGGTATAAAAAAAAATCATCCAAGACGGCAAGTCTGAAGATACAAGTATTTTTTTTTTTATTTTGTTGCCACTGTTGTTTTCGTTATTAATTATTGTGCGTCTTCTTACGCTAAGCCCCGCGGAGAATCGCTCGACCGAATAACCAAACTACAGACATACGCATAATAAACTTGGTATACGGACGATATATTATATAGGTACATGGTACATCCCACACGGCGGCGGTATAGGTAGAAAAACCTCGAAATATCATTGCGATTACGATTATCATTCCTATGTAGGGTGGGTGTACACGTGGTGACATACACGGTTGACTGTAGTTGTTTCGATCGTTGCCATTATCTAGGGTGTTCCGCTCGGTCAAGTGCGACAGCCACTGTGCGACGTGCGTAGGTATAGAGGTATTATAATAATGTTACGTTCGTCCGAAATCGATCGAGCTCGCGCGGACGTAATGCCAAGGTCCCCGTGTGTTGTCCGAAGGATTCATATTTTTCGTTTTGTTTCAACGAATGCAAAACAGAATTTATTGATATAATGAATTACGATAGTAACATATATTATGATCCTGCGCGTGAATCTAAAACAGTTTCACTGGCAAGGTTTGGTGTAATAATATAATTAGATTTGCGATTTATCTGTAACGTGTGCAATTCTCGCAATTGCATGTATTTTTATTTTTTTTTTAAGAAACTTTATAAAAGATTTGAATTATATTTGTTGAATGGTGAAATTAAACACAAGGTTTGACTTTGCATATTTTTGAATATTCTGTCATATTTTACAAAGCATTTTTGATGTATCAAAACCAACATTTGAACGAGTCACTATCAATAGTCATTTGAAAATGTTGGTAAATGGTATAATTAATATTAATCTATCGACATTTATAATTTGTAAAAATGGTCCAAGTATAATAAATACTAGATCCAAATATCCAATATTTGAATATATCTTTTATTTTTGTCAAAGGACTATTATCTTTAGTGCGTATAAAAATTGTAAAAACTGATATTTAATCATTTGCATTTTGAATTAAGTACCTACGTTAAAAAGTTATCCACTTAATAATAGGATTATACATTATAATATTATATATAACCTATATAATAGGTAATAAAGGGGGGGGGGGGTCATTTTAGAAACAAAAGTTTGTATCACCGCAAGACACTCATTTAGTAGTATTAAAATCTTAAGAAACAATAGTGGTGGGTATGCTATATGAATCACTCTATACTATATATTATATCATAGTTATTGCGTACCTATTCCTACGGTTATGTGAGTATCGGCCATCGCGTGTAAAATCGTCGGACGTTCGGACGAAACAATAATAATAATATAATATTATATTATTAACGTACACGAATTTTGACAAAGCCGTTTCTGTCGACCAAAAGACATAATCCAATGAAGTGCGAAGCGAACACAAATCCTATATAGTATTTAAAAGTCCATTAACTTTAGTGTGGCGACGACGAAAAACAATTTATTTCCGTATAGGACCATATACCTATATACATTACCTAGTATACTTATTATCAATTATAATAACACACTGCGACAACTATAATATTATTATTATAACAAGTAACAACGGACGACGACGTCGTCACATAAAAAAAAAAACCTTTACCGTAGCTTTCACCGTACACGCACAGATGTAGTGTTGCTCGCATGGCTGCACTGGAAATTTAATGATATATTTTTGTTAACTCTGCAGAGTAAGTTGTGTCATCATCTTTTTAAAGTTAGAACAATTAATTATTTTTTGGACATTTTCATATTCACTAGCTATAATATTAAGTTTAAAATTAAGTACCTTACCTAACGTAAACGTTAGGCAAGTGATGCAAAAATCCATGGAAAGTCGTTACCACGTGTGTGAAAAACATGCGAATTGATCAATGCAAATAATTATTACAATAATATGACTATCGTAGTTGCCGTTGTTGGAAACCGACGATGTACACGCACGTTGTGGTGCCTATTGCCAATAAAGACGGGCGCCAGAGCAATCACTAGTACTTGACGTCGGCGATTCGTCCTACCATGTAAACTGTATACTGCAACCATATTTTATGTAAGGCGTTTTGTTATGAAATGAACATGACTTTTTTTGGCTATTGGTCCATCTGAAATAATTCGTAAGACGATTAATTACATAATACATTTATTTATTTGTTACAATTTATTATAATTGTACATTTACTATGGTGATATAATTTATTCGTTGCAATGACGAACGTTTAAAAAATAATACTATGTAACGCCTAAACCAAATTATTCAAAGACAATAAAGACACGTACGCATGATCTAATCTTCTCTATCCCAACAAATGATAGGTTTTTCATCCCATATTTTTTGATTTTTAATTTTAAGTAAATCTACTTGGGTATATTATTTATAAATCGTTAAAGCTTTTGTGACAAACGAACAAACGAAAAAAAAATGCACGTTGTTTATTTCAAACTTTTTGCACACACGACATAATATTTTTAATCTCGTTTTCTGAAAATGTTGATACAATAGGCGCTGTGGTTTTGACGCGTCCACTAATTAGGTTTTCAGAACGTGAAAAATAGAAATATTATGTTATAATATTATAACGTTATATATAATGTTATTATATCATATTACTATTATACTTATCGTGAAAAACCATAAAAAAAACTCGAAAAAAATAATTCGACGCCACACGAAAGAGGTAAGGACATTCTGGTCGGCTAGTCGTGATGACACGATATAGGTATATGGGGCGGACAGCGGCGATGACGACATAAAAGTATTTTATTAAGACGAATGCTTTGGGCACGTGAGTCTTCGTCGTCCGGATTGTGGGAGATTTCGCGGGAGTAGTCCGCCGTGTATAGAGGATCCGGGTCGTCTGTTTTAACCGTAAAAATACGTTTTTATTTTTCGTGTCTGTTATAATGTCGGTCATTCGCGCGTACACGGATGATGGTACAAAATATCGGTTTATTGCTGTTTTATGTCGGACGTCGTATTTCTGGTTAGCGAGTTACCTACCTAATAGCTATTATTCAACTCAGAGCGTGATACATATATATTTATTATATTATAGCACAACTTTATATTTTTAACCGCCCCTCTTCGTACAAAGCTTCACTGCGTCTGCACATTTTTAAAGTAAGAACTCAATACAAATTATAACCTAGTTAGGTATATAAAAGAAATACAAATACTAACGATATTCAATAGAAAACTTTCAATAAAAGACTAAAATACTACCTAATAATATATTACAATAGGTACCAACAATAATAATACCTAATCTATTAAATTAACCATAATCTTTCAAAAATTGAGTCTTTCCAAAAACTATTTTTAATTTTTCAAATAATTTCTTTTTGTTGATTTATTTAATTTCCAAACGGTATCCAATAATACCGGAACAGCTATTTTATGCGTGAATTAATTTTGATACGCAATTATATTTAACATAGGCACCATAACCCCTAAGACAATCTTCCCTTCTTCCTTTGGAAATGATACTTAAGTAATAATTATTGGTACATTGGCTACACTATATTATAATATCTAAACAACTGAAAAATATTCATAAAACTGCTTTAAATTAAATATTTTGTTATTAGTTATATTCTATACTGTCTAGTTATATTATAGTAACTATTTTAATGTATTTTGTTCTGTGTACGAGTCCGCCACGTTTATAGCATTTTCTCGGAACACGAAAGCGTCCGTTCGACACAATTCCAATATTATGATACAAAATAATAATAATAGTACATAATACGTTTGTATACACGATACGCCAATAGATGTAATTTTTTCGACGAAACCAATTGCACATTATGTTTCTGCATTTAATTTTGTTTGTTATTATAATATAATATTATGTAGATTTTTTTTCACTGACGACGTTATCGGCATAATCGGCGGCGGACCATATGGATTTTTTGAGCGATTCTTCTCGAGGAACGGTCGTGCGTTTATACAATATTTTGATCGATTTTTTTATACGCACAAACGCGTCATGGCGTATATTATTATATACGATTCGGTTTGCAACTTACGCATATAATATCATAGTTCATAATATTATATGCGGTCACTCACGGTACGGTGGGAGAAGGACGTGCTGTATAACCAGATTTTCCCAACCAGGGTACCGTGAAATTATTGGATTGGTGACTATTTTTACAAATTTTAAATTTTAGAAAATACCTTATGCCGTGAAAAAAAATTACGAAACCTATCTAATAACCCCCACCCATCTCACCATCAACTCTTTCACTCACTGAACTATATAATATGAATGATTAATTAATTCGGACGATGTGACGATATGAAAAGTATATAATGAATAGTTAACGATTTTTCTCATATTATTTAATATTAACGCGACTTTTACTCGTTGCAGACTTAAAAAAGTATTCGAGTCAGAGAAATGTACTTTTTAATTTGAATTTAATGAAAATACGATATATATATATATAAGAATATATTATGCGTTAAAAAATAATACATAATTAATATAAGTTTAGAAAATAATAAATTATTATATTTCAAACGCCCTCAGTTTCTAGTATCAATAATAATATAGTAGGTACCTAAACGGCTAAACCTAACTATTGCGAATTGTTCCCGACGCTTTTGTAGCTCGATTAACGAAAACTATATTTAATCGAACACCATCATCATATTCAGTTTATCACTAACTTATTATTATTATTCGATTATATTCAATCATAGGTAGATGGATATATGACGAAGGATGAGGATCGTGCAGAAGTTAATATATATTATTATTCGAATTCTGCTGCAGATAACGCGCACTCCGCTCTCCGAAAATATGCTATTGTAGTATACGAAAATAATAATAATAATAATAATAATATTATAAATGGCGACGCCAATCGGTAACGAATTCGAGTACTTATACTTATCTATACACTTTGTAGAAGAGAAAAACTGTTTCCGATTCAATACAGAGATAGAATTTTTTATGGAACATAAGTGGACTACTATCCTCTACTATATTTTTTTATATTTTTAGAGCACTCCAATTATTTTTACAAAATATTTATTTGAACATACATTGTTTTTGCCTGCAATCCAATAGCTGAAAATGCAGTGTTGTCTAGAAAGCTTTTTCTGTCGGAACTATAATAATTCCATGTTTTGAAATTATCTTCAGATTTGTATATATTTATCAAAGCCAGTTCATCGAGCCTTTCCTAAATCATTGCTGATCGTAGAATTAAGAATTTAATTTCCGCATGAACTTTTTGAATTTGAATATAATAAAATCCAGAGGGTAATAGATCACGGCTGTTAGCTTCTCACTGGCAACGTCGCTGCACGACGAAGATATGAAAAAAAAATCGAAGTACCGTCCAACATGGTCGTTTTAGGAAAATAATAATAATATTATGAAGACTACCCGTTATATTGTCACCGAAGCGGGTGCGCGAGTCCATTATCTGCGTGACCTACTGATCTGCTCCAATCATATTCTTATAATATAAAAAACGATTATCTTTCTCATACGATTGTCATAGTCATCCTCGTGGACGTGGCTTGAGGATAACAAGAAAAATAACACTCAAAGTAGTTATTCCTTTCCCGGAGCAGCTCCGTAAATGTGCGTACATCGTATTATAATAACATTTCATCAAATCGACCGTTAATACAAATAATAATATGCTGATTATAATATTGCGTGTTTTGGACTACAGGTCGACTGGTGATGTGTGTGTGCTCACGCAAATCAACGAGAAACCGAGTCATTGTGACCATGAAAAATATGGATTAAAAATTAACACAAATACTTTATTAAGAACATATTTAAAATAATGTGCAAACATGCATTCAAATTGCCTCCAGATATTAAAAACACTATCATTATTCACTTAAATTGCCTCCGATAAATAAATAGTTTATAATAATATATAGATAATACATCATTGGGAACAGTTTTTTAACTTTAAATGTTGCAGATTTTATAATCAAGAAAAACTCGCTAACAAAAATTGATTTTAATTAATTATTATTAATAGAAACTGAGGTTATATAGTTATATTTGTACTCCTTAAAGATTTGACTCGGTTTTTGAGCTGGGTTATTTAAAAAGCTTAACACTTCGTTTCGATAGATTTTTTGCAAACCGAACAATCTGTCATAAATTAAAATTGTTAAATCTAATCTCATCTTCATACATCAATCAATAATATGAACAATGTTTGCCGATGAACGAAAATTAAAATATTACATATTACAAAATTCAATGTAATAACCGATATAGGTGTATTGATTTTTTTATATAAAATGAGTACCTAGAACCTGCATATTATCATGATAATATTATGATATGGGTGGTAATTCTAGTACACCCAAATGGTAAACTGAAATTGCCTCTAAAAACATCTGGAGGCGATCGGAGTAGAACAGAAAAGTCACCTACCTACCTAAAGGTTTGGAAGGCAATTTATTCGTGTGCACAAAAAAAAAATTGGTCAGTACATAATATATACCTATAATAGTATGATTAGCAAAACGAAGGAAATCGCCATCCAAGCGGCCAACGCCCAACTACGTTCGCGATAGAATAATGTTCGTGTTTAATTGTTATGTTTTATGTGCTACAAGTACCTATACATAATAATATTATATACACTATAACGGTACCACTCGCAGGAAGCGACTGCGACAGTGTGGGATTGTACGAATACGGAATTTTCGTGGTCAATAAACTCTGTGAGTGTGTGATTGTGTGTGTGTGTGTGTGTGTGTTTCGTCTATATTATAGTACAATATAATAATAATAATAATAATAATATGATAAACGCGCACCCACATACGTATATAGGTATATAATGCATCGGTAGTGCCTACACGTAGGATGTGTTTTTTTCGTCTTACGAATCCAAAAGACGTCTGTCGTATTGTGTTATATCGTAAAATTATTTCTTGTTAGTTTATCAAATTGTAAATAATAATAAATAATACCTTATACCTATATTATATGTCCAGACGACCGGAATACGTGTTGTTATTTGAAATGTCATCTTCGGCTACCTATAGCCTCTTTTATATTACAACGAAATACACTTATACCTACTGAGTTATACGTAATCGTCACAAATATCCAAATGTACCTATACATTCCCGTAACAATGTTATGATATATATCTACGGTAATATCAAATATTATGATGATAAGTCTAGAGAACAGAAGTCATTGCATTAAAAACTTAATTGTAGCATTGCTGTAAAAAAATCTAAAATTGCATTAAAAAATTAAAAAATGTATAAAAGTTTTGTTAAAATACTTTTCTATCTTACTTATAAATAAATTAGGTAGATACATCAAAAAATATATGCAAGTTTAAGAACTTCCGAGCTCTAATGAATAACCCATTACAAATACCGCGAACCAGTTTCTTATTACAATATTCCGTATATCTACATAACCTATATTTAATATATTACATTGTATAATATGAAATTTTATTTTAATATGTTACCTATCACAACTCTATCAAATACAACGATTAGAATTACGTGTGCACGATTTTCATTCCGTTTCGACACAAAATATCGTATAATAATAACTCCGAATAAAATATGTGTATAGTATATATAATATTAAAATATTATATTATATCGGTACAAGGGCGTCACCTGGCAGAAAATCTAACTCGGCTAATATCTTTGTAATAGTATATTAATAATATGGACGCTCACGACTGCTGTTCCGCCGGGTCAAAGTTTCTTGTGAACACGAAATTGTATAATTTAATATTATCAATAAAAGATGGACTACAAAAGTTGTCCAATCTATTGAGTGATCGTATATATTATTATTTACAGACTTAAGACTTAACATCTCTAATCTAACTATATATATAAAAAGAAGTGTACATTTTGAATACATTTTATAGCTCAAGATCCACCAAACCGATTTCGATACAAATTTCAGGACATATTAAAATTGATATGTAGATGGTTTCTGTGAAGTTTGTACGCTGTGGGATAAGTGGTTCCAGAGTTATGGCCACATAAGTGCACACCTGGTGACATGGCCAAAAACAACAACAACGTCTATACAATTATTTTTATCTATAAATATAACCAATAGCAACAATTAAAAAACAAAAATTGGTATCGTAAATCTCAAAATTCTTGTTTGAGTACCTACCGGAGGTGATTACTTCACTTTTTAAATTAGCCTATGACACTCACAAAGAATGTGGCTTTGTATTGGTGAATGAATTTTCGAAATCGGTTCAGTAGTTTCGGAGTTTATCCCGAACATACAAACAAACGCTATCATTTTATATATTTGAATAGATAAAAATGAATGTTTGTGTGTAGATTAGACCTCTGGGAAGAAGATAGGCTAATTTAAAAAGTGTTAAATTTGTTTTTTTTTATTCATCGGATTTTAGTACGGTTACGTGAGGCTTTTGTATTAATTGATTATATTATACCTACGTAGGTGGAATTAAGTAAGAATAACAAACTTGGTACAATTTTGATATTTTAGAGTTAAATCATACACTTACGTACAAACAGCACGGGGTCCGCGATCTACCGCAGGTAGATTGCCTACCTGATAATATACTGCTGCCAATCAGAATTTTTATTCCGGGCAACAGAAAAGTTAAGATAAATTTTGAACACCATACACCATACACCGAATATTAAATAACGAATTGAACAAAATTTAACTAAGTCTAACTATTTAATATACCTAGTCTAATAAGTAGGTATACGGAAAATGTATTCTTTTTAGCTTTTTGTTAGACATGATTTTCTTAATCAAAGTTTGAACCAGGTACTCATTCAATTTTAAATGAACCAAGGATAAAAGTCCTAAAAAATGGTTTCATAAAACTAAATGATAGATGTAATATTGGATCTAGTGTTTATTATATTTGAACCATTTAAAATTTTAGATTATCAATTAGTAATTAAGTAGGTAACATTTTCAACTTTTCAAGTCACCACAGCCCTCTTTTCATACCTTCCAAACCCATTATCATGGACTTATTATTCTTAGTACTTACACAAAGTAAACTAACTATTATAGGTACTCACTTGAATATTATTGGTTTTAATGCGTTAACATTTTCAGAAAAATTATTTGCTAATTAATTATTTACAAATGAAAAGGAGGGTTCTCATTTCAAAAATAGAAATTTGTATATCTACAGAACACTTCTTAAATAGTACAAAAATCTTCAAAAATTAGGAAATATGGCCTTTAAATATATTTAAACATTCTGAAAAATCATAATTAAAATAACTGCATTATTGAAAAAAAGGGTGAGCGGGCTAGGTGAATCACCATCGACCTGTATATGTATGATTCGTGATTAATTCTAGCTAGCTCTCTGTAAATTCATGATAGTGAAATTTTTATCCATTTTAAATGATATTTTTAAAAATTCTGTTCCCCGAAGATAAATAAATATAATATTATGCTCATGAGTGAAAAAAGTAAAAAACCTGTTTAAAATTTGTTTTGTTTTTAATACATATTACGAAAAACATTTTAATAAAATCCGGTTGAAAATTGTATTGAGCCAACAGTGACAGTAATATATTTTGTTAACCTTTTGAAAAATAATCGATTTCTCATATATACATGCTTAATATTTAATGTAATATAGGATTAAATTATTCATTCTTATCTCTTTTAAACATTGGGTTATTTTTATTTTGTACACAATATCAATAACGACATTGAAAAATCGTTTGTGAATAGGCACTACATAATACATGTATTTAGTATATTTATATGTACGTGCTGTATTAAAAAATATTTTGTACACTCGTAATTCATAATCTTTGTCATATTAAGACGCACAATACATAAATTATGATTAGCAAAAACAACAATAATATCATACTATAAACGATAACTTCTGCGTCATTAAACATTTAATATAAACTATACATAACAAAATTCCCAGTACACGTGAACATGGCGTTTCAAATTATGATTGAATGCCAAATATTACCATTAATCTGACCCATATTTGTCAACATCCGTTTAATTAATTAGACACCATTATACTAATACCATATTATCAATATATTATATACGTATTCATTCAAGTGTTCGGCAATACGCATCGGCTTTAAAAGTTCTGCAGATACTTATTCGATTATGCAGTCTAATCTAATAACGATAAATAAACGTTTCAATTTGTTGTAAAAAAAGAAAGAAAATTGAAATCTTTAACATTATTTTTTTTTAACAACATCGTCGTACGTATTTTTTGCACAGATGTCAATAAATATGGTGTGCGTATATGTAAAATATAATTACCACATACCAACCTATACTATAGGCAAACAGTAGTGTGTTTATGGGGGAGGTGGTGAGTGTTTGCACATTCGTTCCCTTGAGGATGTATTATATCCCTATATATTTTCTTGAACTCCCTCTTTTAAGAAATAAAAAATACCAAAATATGTGGGTCGCGGGTCTGACGGGTGTATATTAATCTGCCGTAGTCAAACTGTCAAATCTTATGTGTTTTAGTGTAACAACCATAATATTATCATAATATTGTAAATAGGCTGCAGCAGGTCGCGCGCTGTACACCTACATGCATGTCACACGCACACGCGGAATAGCGTGCGCACAAAATATAATAATAAGCGATCAACGTCAGAGAGTGGGGGGAGGAATAAGGACTGAAAAACTAAAAAGATCATCGACCTCATAATAATATAATATTATACAGTGTGTCACCGCTGCCGTTTGTCTGTCATCGTGCACGCCCGTCCAAATGCTACTTATATTATATTTAATATTGTAAAACATAGTCGCTCATCTAGTCATCTACCCGTCCCCCTTCTGCCCTTCTATTTGAACAAATGCATCATTTAAGGATAAAAGAAGCGCGAGCATAATCGTTGAAGCACCCCGTATATACGCATAATATGCGCGTGTTATATTATTATTGTACATTTTTTTATTACATCGCACACCGCGGATGGCTTCTTTTCTCGGCGCCTCTCAAACAGGTGTGTAGCAGATGAGCTTCAGCAGCTGGCGACACGGTTGGCGGCGACTCCGGAAGAAACGCGATCGCGTACATTTTTGTACTATACCCGCCTACGATGGCAACTGCGCGTGGTGATAATAATATCATTATATGATGCATGTACCTAGGTATAAAATGGTATCGTCCCGTGACCTAAGCGTGAACAGTGTATAATAAAAATAATATAATATTGTTGATAAACGAGCGTGATGTGTATGTATATGCATATTATTATTATATGTAGGTAACTATCGTGGCGGAAAGGAGGATGCAAAAGACATTATTATTTTTTTTGATTCAAAGAAGTGGGTGCACTGTACTCTTCTATAATTTTATATCATAAGCTACTAAGTTAAACATCGCAGACTGCTTCGCGTCGCCGCGTTGAACTGAAGCGAAATTCGCAGGTTCATACTGTATAATAATAATTAATTATATGTGTTTATACTTGCTATACCCGCATTTATACACGTAGGCTGTTGGTGGGACTTGGACCTCTTAACCACCAAAAAGGTATTATATTTATAATTGTCTGCAGTTTATAAAATTAAGCCAATAATAGGTAATTATTATTTTCCGAAAAACAACATCGTATTGTATTTACTTGAATAAATTAAATATAAGTTAAAGCATAAACTAGGTTTTTTTTTGGCAATTCTATGGGGGACTTCCAAAAAAATATCGACCATTTGTCCATACAGACAAGGACGTCCACGGGGTTTATAAGGTGGAGGGGAAATGATTTTCCGGTATAGCCTATAGGTATTAGGTATTTTATATTATATAATTTTTAAATATTACGTTTTTTTTACATAAAAATGTGTATTCATATTAATAAACTAGGTATCTATAATAAGTAATAGAAATAACAACTAAAATAATTATTGGATATTCACCTGGCCCGTATATTACCAAACTATATAACACTTCGACAAGTTGATCAAGTAACGCTATCAGTGATCACAGCCAGCAATCTAGCCTAATTTTAATAAATTATTTATATAAAAAATAAATTTTCATAAACGTTTTGAATACTGTTATATACAATTTATATGTCGTTGATCGGAACATTATACATACATGTATGATGAACATTGTCCATTGACCTATATAAACAGTGAAAATTGTATAGAAAAGAGTCCGAGGGCGGGGACAACTGCCAACTGTCCAGCTTGCCTGCCTTCTCCCCCCTCGAAGACTCATTTGCTTATACTATAATATTATGTATAAATGTGTAAATATCAGATTTGAGTATTCGACCAGAAGACGTGTGCATATATTAATATTATACAGTCATAAAATATATAGGGTCTGAACATTGTTAAATGGAATGCTTTGCGTCCCCTCCCCTCCCCCCCCCCTCATCACCGTATACAATGTATATCACACAGTAAAAAGCAATTACATTTTGTACATTGCAACGTTCTCGCAATAATAAATTCGTATAAAACAATTATAATAATTTTGTTCGCAATATTGTTTTAACCCGACGCGTTTGTGTACACGGTTCGTGTATTTCAACATACACAGCATAAGCACGACGATAACGGGATGACCGATAGACGTTTGTGCTAGTCACGTTCGTCATCTGTACGCATTGAGAAATTAATCGCATTTTCATAATTCACGGAAAATAAAAAATGATTATAAAAAAGCAGTTTAATTATTTTTTACGACAAATCGTAAAAACGTTTTAATCATTGTAAATACAAAATACTATATACTATTCAGTTAAAGTTATCGTCGCACTCGTCGAGAGTTCGAATACACTATAATGATATACCTACGGTATTTGACGAAGATCCGTCGTACTGCACGTGATAAAATCGATTGTCAGACGGATTTCTTTTATATTTTGTATTATATATTATTATATAATAATATATGATGACATTTCAATATAATATTATACATTGTGTTTTATTATTATTATTTATTAGCTAGATTAATAATATAGGTATAGGAAATACCTATGTATGGGTTTATTATATTTTTTTTGGCCCTCTATAAGAATACTTTTTAAGACTATACACCTGCAACCTAAAGACCACACGTGTTTTATACCTACATGATAAAACATCAAGGATTTAGTCAAATCGTAAAATAATAATAATAATAACAACACATTTATCGCCGAACTCCAGCTGTATACTCGTGTTTATATAAATATATATATTACAAATTACAATATTCAAGGCTAATTAAAATAGGCCGTACGCATTTGTATTTTGATAATATTCTAAATGCTCAATACGCACCGCGCAAAACAGTAAAAACAAAATGTTGTCAATTCGCATAATATTTTAATATTATTGTCGTGCAAATTGCATGCTATTATAATATTATAATAATTTGAATATATTACCGAATTGCGTATGCACGCGTTTCCTGCACAATGTACGTGTAACGCGTTAGACTCACGATTTAATTATAATAATTTTTACTTTTTAGTTTCATGCACAAGTATTTTATCTTTTAAATCATACCATCTGCGCGTAAGAGCGAGAAAAAAAATACTTACAACTATCTGTACAATAATACAATAATTTTGAGATCTCGCGGCGATTATTCGAATGCGTGTGTACACTGTGTATCTATTAGATTTGTTTTCTTTTGTACAGATTTCACCGCTCGTTTTTAACAGTAGTGCATAATATAACTTATCAGTGACGAAAAGTAACAATTATTATAATATACAATCATCATGTACACCACTACCATCATCAAGCTTGTCGATTGTCTTCGTCGTTTGACAATGCATATGGATATGACATTTGTATAGAGTAATAATTCATATTGTATCATTTGTAAAGAATATATACTTACGACGACGCATATACATAATGCGGTAGTATATCTCGTTCGTTTGCAGTGTCAAAACACACTTTACAGTGTGATTAACATATTATTATAGTATCCCCGCCATATTTTATCAATATGGATTTATTCAAGTTTTGATTTTTAGTATTATTAAAAAGGCCATATTTTGAAATACGATATTATATTAAAAATATTCGAGTACAACCACTATCGGAAACTATACTTCGAGGCACTTAGAATTCGAGTACACCTATACGCACATAAATCATTAAGGATACCTAGACGATAGTGTCGGCGGTGTGAGCATATATTTTAATTTATATTAATTTTAACGATGTTCAGTGAAACACTCTGTACATAACATACGTCTGACTAACAAAGTTACACAATAATATAATAATAATAATAATGTGTTATGTCGTAGCGTTTTTCGCAGATACAAAAGTTCACGGGACACCGTCTGCGTATTTTACAATGGGTTCGTCGACGAAACCGAAAAGTAAATCGCGTTGAGTAAAAAAAATAATAACAACACGATGACGAATGAGTTTCGGTTTTCGTGCTCGCGGATTTTTTTGAACTGTATGTATAATAATATGTAATATAATAATAAAAATAATAATGCTCGCGCGTGCATTTGACGTCATTTCGGTAAACTCGGCGGCACGCGCTTTCGGTTTCGATTCGTAACGAACGATTTCTATGGAACAATGGCGACGATTCGTTTCATATGCATATATTGTATATGCAGTATCATATAATATAATATGATCTATATATTTTATACTAGTTGTCGCTTTCCTCGCACTGCGCAGGTTAGGTTTGTGGAAAAAAAAAATTAAAACCTTCGAAAGGATAATATAACGGTTCGATTTTATTTCGTTCGCGAAACAACTCCAATAAACATAAAATAACATAAATACCTAGATAATAAATTATTGTTTAACATAATATATTATTGTGCCTGCGTCTCCTGTGATTTGCGACGAAAACGTGCTACGGCACCACGCGTCACGACCGGGGATCAAAAACTGCAAGAGATTTTACTTTTTTTTCTAATATTTCTGCACAAAAGATTCACATTTATATGTTTTACGGACGACGGGCATTTACGATGAAGCTTCGACGGATAAAGGTATTATATTATATTGTTAAATTATACTGGTGTTAGATGTATTCACGCCGAGGTCGTCGAACCTGAACTTGGGTCTATTGGTTTATTTTTATTCCGGCACGTGCGTTATCCGCTATTTGAATCGTTTCTTTCGATTTCGATCCATTATAATTCCTGCTGTATTTTAGATCGACCACAAGATATTTCACGCACTGTCAGTTTTGTCGATACCTAAATATACGCGCCTATATCGTCGATTTCTATCTATCTATATATATATCCATCGCGATTCTGAGTCGTCCGCATCTATACTAAATAATAATATACCTTGGAGGTATCGGCCTCTGCAGTATACAACACTTGCATGTTCTGATTTTTTTATTTGCCATATTATTTATACAACCGTTACAAAAACAATAAAAAAACACGATAATTCATACCGCCTGGCCCATTGTTCGAGGTACCGAACCATTGAAAAACTGGTTCTCTTCCCATCCTCTTAACCCTCTGCATTTACGATGTAGGTGACCCATAACATACACTTTCATAGACTTTCGCACACTCATCATTTATATTTATTCATTTAGAATATAACACTTCACAAAAGGTAACTATAATTTTTTTCTTATTAAGCTATATAAACATAACTTAAATAAGTTAACAAAAAAACATTACCATACTGTCCAGCTTCGAACTAGAGTTTATATTTTTTCCACTAAAGGCCGTGATTTTAAGACATTCCAAACTTGTATCATCAGGTAAAAATATTATTATAGAAGATTACACCAGGCATTATAATATAATTATATGAGGTACAATAATATGTTAGAATCTTGATGTTATAATATAGCCATTAGGTTTACGTGTATACAGGATTGGCCACCGTGTCTTCCCATGAAGTCAACACATTGCACTGGAATATTATATATTAACATACTATATATTATAATAATGTACAGTCTGTATCGCAAGCACCGAGAAATGCAATTAAAAAATTACTATGGCTGTAAACCAAATACATGAAATTTAGGTCAGAACTAAACGAATATAATAATATGACTGAGCCGATTAAACTGCGTTACTCGACGTTTTCGGCTTTCATTGCTCGCCGTAAACGACATTTTCATAATTTTCGCAACGCGTAGGTATACCGTATTGCCTACACGTTATAATAATATAATATAGTTAATCAGATTTCGTGTAACCGTTTTACATAGGTACTGTTCATTCCAACGTGTCGATATGGACTCTCATCCCGGATCCCTCGACGTGTGATACTTTGCAGTCATACATCCTGTTTCACAGATGCAATATGAAACTTAGAGAAGTGTTTATATTATATGAATATAATATAGATACTACACACTCATATTTTATATTAATATAGATTAAAAAATTTACATAAATTATGGTGTTTTAAAATTTTATATTTACAGTTAATTCGCTTGTATACACATCATAACATAATTTAGACGTTTCTTGGGGCTTAAAAAAAAAGGTTGTGTACTCGTTTATTAGTTGCAGACTGTAGTTGTGGTCGAGTCTCGAGTATAGGTACCTACTATAATGAGTATAAATTAGTATTCCGGAGTGTATACTATAACGAAAAACATTTAAACGTTATCGGTAATTTACTTCTGTTGCTAATAGGACATAATATGTTAAGGTGCTGCTGAGCATAATCAATTGAACCAACTTTTATTCGAATTATTACAATTACATTCCACTTGATTTGAAGTCAAACATATCAATGGTAATAGCTGGTGAGTGGCGATGAAGTATTTGCGCTTTGTGGTCCATGAATGAGAAATTACTATATTATGTATACTTTCACTTGGTTATAAATCACTGTTTTAAATCTATTTGTGTAACTATAATTAATTACATTGTTTACACATCTTTAATAGAATAGTATAATCATAATATTATACTAAATATTATTATAATAAGCGTATTGTATATCAACTGGTTGTTATTGCTATATTTTGTGTATTCAGAACTTCAGAAGTGTCACGACTCACGCGTTAATAACGTGAGAAATTATATGTTTTAACTTGTGTAGCTGTGTACCTACATACAAATGCTGTTAAAAAATACTTAAATAAATATAAATATGAGTTATCTGCTAACTTAAATAGTTAAATGTATTCAGATTTTAGATTCAAATACATAATTTATTGGTGTTACAATTCGAGTTTTGGAGAAGATAATTCAATTCAATATTGAGGGTGATTTCTGGTAGCAAATTTGATAAACTTGGTACTTTGGGAAATAAGAAATTCACTAAATTTTTGTTAATAGTTGAAAATATCTTAAAAAAAATACAGTGAGGACGTGAATATTTCCACAACACTAGTTTCCGACAAAATATTGTTATTTAGTTTTAACTCAAAAATATTAATCGTACAGAATTTGAAACTCTTCTGTAACTTGTATCATCATTTTGTCTACTCATTAAAATTTACAAAATAATCATATACTGATATCTAATCTATTTATGTTTTATACTACGAACCTATTCCCGCTATACTTAAGTGTTGACATAATGTTATATTATTATGTTATACGACTTATACGTTATGTTTTTTATGAAAAATAGTTCAACCTATACTGAATTTATTAAGATTTTAGAAAATACGAATATCATAATAAAACATAAGCCAACCTTATAGATCCTGTTTCGCCCACGTCCTGTACACTGTATAACCTAGAATCGTTATTCGTATCCAATGATTTGTAAATAAAAACACACTAAATTAATGAGACAGTTTCCAGCGGGGGTTTTTTTTAAATAATTAAAATAATATTTAAATGTATTAAAATATAATACTTGCTATAGATATTTTTTCTTTTAATCATACGCCGCGCCGGTGCGTATTCGTATACCTACCGTAATAATAACTTACAACTTATTCAGAAATAAATAAAATGCCATCAAAACATATTATCTTCTTTTAGGTTGCATCGTGATTAATATTAAAATATATGGGCGTGCTGCACCAATACATTCGCAATCTCGGTAGATACTGTGTTACGGTGCTCAGTTGAATCACGCACTTGTATGAAAAAAAAAAAATTGAATCGCGACGACTACGACAACAACGACGTCGGGCAAAAACCTGTTCCTCCGGGGTAGCCCGCGGTGTGCCCTTCACGAGTACTTGAACTACCTTAACCCCGTCGTGAGATCGACATAAGAACAAAACCGCACACGTCCAGCGTGTGTGGAGGAGCATCGTACTTTTTGTTTCACGCCGATAGCAATAATATTTCGTACGGGGTAATGTTTTTTTTCTCTACACAAGTTTACCCACTGGAATTGATTGTATGCTTTTCATATTTATTTCTACAAAATTAATTACTTCGTCACAAGGCCGCTGATTCAGATATTTCGTACCCCGGGGCAGTTATTTTTCACATCACCTTAAAAATATAAATGCTAAATCATGTACAATGAACATGATATACACAAGTATCAATATTGTATAAGTATTAATAAACGCCGAATGAACTACATTTTGTTTCAAAATAGTTATTACGATAATATTTTATAATAACATTTTAACAGAAAAATAATAATTCTTATAGATACAAGTTATAATATTATTATTGATGAATGTATAATAGAAATGATTACTTATGGCGAATCCCGAACGGTATAATATATTGAACGATATTACACTGAAAATAAAATATATTATTCTAGTTATAAAAACAAATATTGTTGGTTCATTCGAGTGATTTATAATAGTATAGCTTATAAAATATGTCATATAAAATTATACAACACTATACTGTCGCCGAGGAAGCGCCTCATATAATAATTATGTCCTCTCCGTAATCCAGGACTGCATTTTGATACAATATTTTCGTAACAAAACTAATAATAATTCCTCGTTTCGAGCGATTATTACCGTGTTTAGAATAATATAATAAAATTTGATTTTTTCACAATGTATTTCAAAGCTTAACTTAATTTAACTGCCAACTGGTATGACCACGTTTATTGCTGTAATTAATATTATTATTGTATAGTACTGTATGTAGTATGACCAAATTATAAACCACGCGGAAGACTGTCGTTATTACGTAGGAACGCGTGCAGGAAAAACACCACGAATTATTCGCGATTATAAATAAAAAAAAATGTTGCCGCAATAATGCTGTACCTGTACATACCTACGGCGTTTGTTAAAAAAAATAATATTTCACTTCGGAGTGTGCAGAATCAAAGGTTTGAAAAAATATTAAAAAACGGGTCGGAGAAAACGCGAATTTCGTGGTGAAAACGCTTAAAAGAAAAACGCTAGAAAACTATCGTTAAACAGACCATCGGTAGGTACCTACCTATATAATATATTAATACTGTTTCAACGCGATAAGTCCATCTAACGGGACGACGGCGGCGGCGGCGGCCCACACCGCGCTGTATTGACGCGTACCTACTCCATTTTAGACTCGTCTCGTCAGTCCGCCGAACCGGTTGTTTGTGTGTATGCGTGTGCGAGCCGTGCGTATCTTTTTATTTTATTTTTTATAGTTAGTCGTCGTCGCCGCCGCCGCCGCCTTTTTTATTCTGTTTCTATTTTCGTATTAATAATTATTATTATTACTTTATTAATTATTTATGCTGTTAGTATTTTCGTCGTCGACATAGGAACACATAAATTATTCGTACACTCACGGACTCGCGGTTTTCGCGACAGGCAAAACGATACTATAATATTATGTTGTAGAAACACCGCCGTCCCGCGTACCGGCGTCACCGGATGTTCACTCCAAGTAAAACAAAATTATAATATATCGTTTTGGCGGTGATTTTCGCGCGTTTTTCAGTCTCCATCGCCACCGACCCTCGGCAGTCCGGCCGCAATGTCTATACTATAATTTATAAGCTTATAACATACCCTGAAATTTTCTGCGGGGAAGAGGGAGGAGTCCATAATGTTTATTTTTGTTTTGTACCTATATAATATTATTGTTGAATATTATTATTATTACAATTTACATTAGTATACCACATATTAATATTAGGTATACTGCAGTAACTATCAGTTGAAATACCTATAGCATACCTATATGATATTATGATACTTAAACATTCAAATACGATTTACCCTCCATTATAATAATTGCGCTCTTTGCAACACATCTTCATATATAGCCATATATGTATAGGTATGTTGTAATTTCCAACAGGTACACTATTAAGAACATCAACAGGTTTCCAACCACGTTAGTGTCATTCCTATTCACAACGACAAATCTACTCACAGTGCTCTGCAGCTGCAGGTCCATCGGCATTACTCATTATAATACATTTATATAGATATTATTGTTTCATTTGTGGTCCGAGCGAGTAACGATCACGTCGATCAGAGGCTGCGGTGGGTACCCATATATAATGTATCACATATTCACACACCGGACAGAACGCGCAGTGAAATTTGGGTTGAGGTCGAATATTATTATGTGCGTTCGAGCCGAAAAAGCGCGGTTGTCCGATTCTGTTGATCTCTCGTGAGCGTACTTAATTCAAGGAGACGCCGTTGCACAAAAGTCCGTTACAATAATAAATTATTAAGTATCTAGTCCAAAGGTCATAGTTAAATGTGTACGAAAATTTGTTGTGTGAATGCCTATTGCCTATATTATACTGTCACTATAGATATCTGTAATAATGGTTTGTTGATCGATTGCACTTTCCCAACACGAGAGTTCGTATATTTAGAAAATAAATATGAGATTTTTTTTCGTATACCCCGAAAAAATATAACTACAATAATTAGTAATTGACCGAATTTTCTCTTCGAGACATCACACGTCTGTGGTGAAAATATACACACTTTCTCTAGATGGAAAATGATCAAGTTTATAATATGACTAGACCTAATTTTTTCTACGCTGGTCATTATTTACATCAATATCACATCCCACTATCTATCGTAATTTTTAATAATTAGTAATAAAATAAACTTTTCGTGTTTAAATTAATTATTGGACATAAATACACCCTCGCGCGCTCATATAAACGTACATATTAATATACCTATTATATATATATATATATATATATACATACATTTTATATTACCTACTCCTTTCGTCGTTAAAAATCAAAAAAATTATGCTATTTAAAACGTAAACATTATTAATTAATACGTATATGTATCTACTAAATATTGTTATTATTAATATTTCAAATTTAATTGACATGGCGTTTTAAAACCAACGTTTATAGCCGTTTTCGTCACGGATGGCCTGTCGACGACGCACATTAGTATTCTAAAGAAGCGGTCGCAAAAATAATAATATAATAACATCGAAACGAAATATTATAATAATGATTATACCCACGGGATGTTCTCCTCGCGGGCATTGTTATCGCCACGCTTTGAGCTAGGAATTTTAACGCCCCGCAAAGTATCTACCACGCTAGGTATACGAAACACAATAGGACAAATAACGCGTGATCTGAATGCAAGTACAATGCTCCAAACACACGACGGGCCACGTGAGATATCGAATCGTGCGATGATTTGAATACAAAAAAATCTGAGATAATATACGCGAATCCCATTAGTCATTTCCTATGATAACTTGCAGTGAACGCAAATATATATCATTATAATGATTATTATTATAATATGCGACACACGCGTAACTTAAATCACATCTACATACATCTATATAAATTATAAACTATAAACATACGTTCGAGACGTATACGATCAAACCGTGGATACTCGCGTTACGGCGAGAAGTTATGACCTATGCAGTCTGACCAGAGGAGACATAAAATATACAATATAATGATAATAAATAATAATATGTAGTCGTTATTACGCGTTTGTTGAAATATTATTATATTTCATTCAATTGCGAAACCGTTTTGTTTTTCTCAATCCCGTTTCAAAAAACTCTTATTATTATTAAAACCATAGCAACCATTTACAAACAAAAATTTCCATCGTAAATCTCAAAATCCATGTTTGAGCACCTCCCGGGTCGGACCTCTACCTTACCCTTTTTAAATTAGCCCATCTTCTTCCCAGAGGTCTAATCTATCTCTGTACCAAATTTCATCGCAATTGGATGAACAGTTTAGAATTGCATAAAGAACAGACAGACAGACAAACATTCATTTTTATATATTATTATATAGCCTACATTTGGCTTATGATATAAATGTGTAATACTCTAAAAATTTTCTGCTACGATAAACTTGTATAAGTGTAAAATAGTAAATATTTTAATTTATATTTTATACAATACGAGTTACGACTTATATACGGGTGCACGTGTTGAGTCCAGCCATCGCCCCTTTTACATTTCTGTATTCGTCCGCCTTCGGAAGTAGGTATATGTATATAATATATCATATAATATCATACGACCTGCAGCAGTTACGATAGGATATCGAGAAATATAATTCTAATAAATTGACGGCACTGTGACAGTGGATTTAGCTATAATCCCGCGGGGACGCAAATCATGGGTACATAATATATTTAGTAACGCGACCGATATAGGAAGCTCCACGTCGGTATCGAGTTGCCACCGATGTCGTTGGTAAATTTCCTGTTCACGTGCTGCTGGGGAAATTGCTCGGTGAAACTCGACACCGACTGTACAGCTGGCTCGTGTCGAATCGCGTTGACGATGAACGATTGCACTCAATGAAATCGCTACATGTTTTCATTTGCAGCTGCATGTTATTATCAAACATTGAATTTCGTCCGTCCTCCGTGTTATTATTTTTGTTTCGCTATATTTTTTGATTCAAATTATCTCGTACTGTAACTTATCTGGGTCGCCGTGGAGTAAGTCAATGGTCGGCCAATAATAATCTCATATTATTATAACGTCGCGCGTCGTCCGTGCGGCCTGTGCGTGCCGCAGTATATAACTCGGGGAAACGAGAAAAAAACCGTACCTGCGATAATGTAATAATATTATAATACAGGGTGATTCACCGCAAGCATGCTCACCACCATATTTTCCTTTGATAACGAACTTTATCAAATTTTGATTTTTGGAATTTTTAAAAGTACTCAACGACTATGTTTTCATATTCTTGAATTTTTGGTGATATAAACTTCTATTTTTCAAATGAGACCCCCCCCTTTTTTACTGTAAATTATTTAGTAGATCATTTTTTTTAACACTTTAATGTACTTTAAGGTATAATTCAAAATTTAAACGAGTAGTTTCTGAGTTATTAAAATGTTTATACTATACTGAGTATCTACATAAGCCACCATCATTAAGTGGCACGAAAAATCACAACAATTTTAAAGCACAGTGTTTATGTATTTTTAAATTCCAAGACTCAGATTTTGAATAACTGCATCATTGAAGAAAAAAAAATTGGGTGAGCTCGGTGAATCACCATGTATAATGTGTACACAAAGAAACGATCAATTTATTTCCTTTCATTGTTGTCGTCCCCCCCCTCTCACTTCTCCCGGGGCATACAAGTACAGCTGGCGTATTATATCCGACTAGGTAGACACGCAAGTCCGGTGAATTAGACTCATCGCGTTTAAAAGCACGGCGAGAGAACAAATAAACAAACAACGATAACGAGACCAGCAGGAACTTCGTGACCGGTCCCTTATTAGGTCAATCGCGGCGAGACCCGCTGGAACGGAGAAAAGAGAGACCGGACGAGACGGACTAGACGGGGACTGAAAACCACGCGCGATTCGCCTCCCAGACGCGTCGCGAGATTATTATATTATTATTATTATTATTGTTGTTAAAGGTTCAGTGTCGACTCGTACTCCGTCGCGAGTACATCCGCCGCGCCGTGCCTGCACACGTGTAATGATATTATAATAATATGTAACGACAGTTTTAAATTGTTTATGTGACGTTCTCTGTGCGTAACGTAATAATAATATTATAGATCACGATAATATAACATAATTTGTATTGTACACGTGTGTGCAGTCGCATCCGAGCGTTGTTCACGCGACGTCGATCACGACGAACTGGCCGGCTGTGGTGTAAGACAGAAATAAATTCTCGAGTTTCCGCGTTTTGACAACGTACAACTCTGCCGCAGTGGACGTCCTTGGCGGAAAAAAAAACAACAATTTTATTCGCTATACTATATAGCGACTTATCCGCCGCGGCGGTTACTCACGTAACTCGTCGTCGTTCCCTTGATCCTGAAAAAAACTGGACGCGCCGTGTGTTCATTAGTGCGGCGACCATGTTCGGACGACGACAACGATCGGTTTTGTGTTAGCCGAGAACTTTTTTCGGCGTACGCGGAGATTTAAGTGTTTGAATGCCGTGTTAACCGCGACCGTACTTAAATGCCGCGTTTCGAAGTCGTCACCAATCGGTATGGAAGCATTATCGACGTACGAGAATGCGCCGACGAGTGAGTGACAATAATATTTACAACATATTAAAATATCAATGCAATAAAATGTAATTGTTTTGATTATGTCAAATCAATCGTTACATTAGAAAAAATATACATTTTTATCATAGATAATATATTATCTACATCACATATAATATATTATAATATATAATATTTATAATGTATTGTGTGTGTTTTTTAGAAATTAAAATAAAATTTTCAATAGAATACATAACAATTACCGAGTCGTTAAAATGTGGCCTCTACGGCTCTATACGCAAGCGAACAAAAAAAATGGAACAAAACAATATCCATACAAGTTTTGTCATAATGATTTATGATTTGTTTAAAAAGGCCTCTTCCGTTTTTACATATTTTACGGGTAGAATTCTTCACGTCCCCGAGTATAATTATATTATATTATAGCGTTTAGTGCTTAGACGTTTTTTTTTTGTACCCAGAGAATCTAGGGCTTAATTTTTAACTGCTCCGTCGCACGGTTATAAACGTGAGATAATTCTGTTTTTTCTATAATTCGCATGACCTAACCTCATTCACATTGTCCATCTATGACGGCTCGATCGCCGACATTTCGACAGTATCCATAGGAAGTTTAGAATAATATTCTCGATGCGTGTAACAATGCACATAATATAGGAACATTATATTATTATTATATTTAATTGCGCCAAAAGTTGTTGCATCCTTTAAAAAAAAAAACAATTCGTCTTAAAAAATAAATTTATTTATCAATAAATAGCTCTTCATAATAATTAACCATTATTAAAGTTGTTTAACATTTTTGGTTTATCAGAAAGAAGGAAACTAATATGTGTAAAGTTTTAATTTAAACTCGTAAATATGGTTACATAGACTGTCCTGACAATGTAGAACTAGGTCACTACTATTTTTTTTATGTATTTTCTCAAAAACCAATTATTATTCTTTAGCATTTTATATCGATAGAATGATATGATTAGCTAATGAAACAAAAATTTAATCCCGCATTGTATCCTTTTCCAAGTGAATCAAATTTTTTGTATTTTTTTTGTATTTTTTAGTACTTACCTATTGGCTATTGCTTACTGTTTAATATAATGACGTATAATTGTTATTGAATCATATGACCCGTTGAAATCTCTATAAAAAAAATTATATACAATAACAAACCAAGTATTGGATGATAAAATGTATAATAATGTAATCGGTAGTATTGTCTTTCGGTGATTGTGACATAATTTTGTTATTAATTAGAAAATCGTTTGCCTGTAGATACGTACCTGCTGCAGACTAGCTGCAGTGGTACACGCGGTATTAATATTATATAAGCGTATCTATATGACATTATAGTGACGTATAGTATGTACGTACATATTTATATTTCCTTTAATATTCACGTATACTCGCGTTTGTGTGGAATAAATTATAATATTAGCCTTTCAGTGCTGTATTAGCAGGTACCAAATACGTGTTATTATCTCATTATAATCAGTAGCGGCCTGCAGTAAGTCAGCGATATAGACATATTATAGTTAAGAAGATAAATATATTTATAAAAATTAGAGTCGACTGCGCTGTGTACGATACGAGTATGACCATAGTAGCAGTTTAATATCGAATATTTATATTATAGACGGCGATCGTACCCCTATTACATTGCAATTGCATTATAGTGTAAAACTGAAATAGAAATATAGAAAAATAAAAAATACAAATATACCTATTAGTGACTTTAAGTTTGTTTATTACAATTTCAAACATTTTTTGATTTCTACACATGCCGACGTCGCACAGCTGCGAGCATGCAGGTATAATATTATATATTATGCGTGTACGCGTTATTGGCATTAATGTAGTAAAGATATAATTAGATAATGTAAAATATATATTTTATTATGAAATATAATGGTGGTCGGTTGAGGAACTGAACAACACTCGATTGCGTATTTGCGTGCAATGTCGTCTACTATAACAAACATACGATCCGTTGGCATAATTAAAATATTATATAATAATACCATACCGACAGCGGAGATTCGAGCTTTTTATCTATATTATGATAATATTACAATGTTTGGGTTTGGTATCGTGGTTGGCAGATACGACATTATAGACTACAATAGCTTTAGGTGTACGACTTAACAGCATAATATACGTATGAGCAGCAGGTTCTTATATTATTATTATTATTATTATCGTCACTCGCAATAATTATTATGATTTTAACGGTCGCGGCACCGCAGAAGCGGAAAATTAATAAGACCGTTTCGCGACGGTTTGATTTCACAGCGCGAAACGTTCGTCTCTCCCGCTGCGCGTTTTCCGCGTACCTATACATCTGTATACAATATAATATATAACACACGTGTAGGCTGCTCACGAGGTTATTCGCACGAAATCGCGTGCGTAGGAATGCGATGGTTTTTCGTCCGAGAACAAAAGCGACGGTTCGGGTTATTATTTTTTTTTATTCGCATACTATTTTTTCACAACTATATTACATTATGAATATATATATATTATATATAGGTACAGTACTTACGGTGTAAGCGTATTATACACTAACTCTGCAAGCACAAGTTTAATCTAAGAGGTGTGTTTTAACCTGCGTTGTATTATATTATTATCATATGATATAATATAATAATAGTATATAATGCATACGAATTTGCCAAACGAACAAAACTCAACCGGTTCGCGTGTACACGACACACAAAATTGTATATAATATAGATTATCGTGTTTAATATAACATTATAGGTATTCGTTTGTGTTTGTACATAATAAAATGTATGATATATAGCAACCGGTCTTGTACGGTAGGTATATGCATACGTATTAAAAAATCGTAAAATAACACACAGTTGTGCAAAAACAATTAATGTAATACATTGTTCATAAAGTTTTAGAAATTTCAGGGTCAACTATACATAATATATTTAATATAATATATATGCCTACATAAAACGCTAATCATAATGGTTTGAAAATAAATCATTGTTCCATCAATACATTGTTTGTGACACACAGTTTTTTGTTCTCGCATTCACATATAATAATATTAAGTAAATCATTAAGTTTCATTAAGTGTCGTTGTATTTTCTCAGATCGAAAAAGGTCTCCAGGGGTATGTTCCGTGTGCGTATTGTGTAGATACTGTAATTTTGTCCCACGGTTGGTCCGTTTTAAAATAAATTATATATTCGTATTATATTTTGGATACTGAGTGGAGCTAAGAATGTATTGAATTTACAACGATGTGTAATTTATTTTGTGTCTGAAGACACTTTTTCTAGTAAAAAAAATGCTCTGACCATCAACTTCGATGAAGGGTTCTTTAGCAAATTGCAAAACTTTACCATATCATATAAGTACATAATTAGATAGATAATGTTTTCGAAAATTATAACATTAAGTGTAAAATATTACAGTGGTTAGGTAACTACTTTTTTTTGCAATTTTAGACCGTGATACTCAGGTTAATGGACAAATAAAAAACACGTAATAAATCCATACAAGAATCTCATATTTATATGCATAAACTCAATTCTGTTAGTTTCTATAAGAATGTAAGATTGACAGACTACATAACTAATTATGTTAATCTTATCATAGATATATTATACTATTATGTTGCGTAATTATAAATTTATAATTCGTTGCCCGTAAAAAAAAATTGTGGTTGTTCAGCTCCTTTTGGGTGCAACTTAGCCTCCCTGGTAGGCAATCTGACTACGTCGGATCGTGGACAATGTGCGACACCATAATATCAAGTAGCCAGTAGGCATATGTGCGAAAATTTGATTTGATGCATGCTTCACCATACCACACCTAACCTGCCCGATTTACCCAATAGCAACCAAATAATAAATACTAATTTGTACTAATTATTTCTCCTATAACCAATAGCAACTATTTATAAACAAAAATTTCAACCGTTTTTTTCCCCGTTTAAACACCTCGGTGGATGGATGGTGGGAGGGTGAAAAATATTTTACGACCTATTCTCAGCCCTACTGACTATAGTACTATACACACAAAATTTCATAAGAATCGGTCGTGCCACTAAGGTCTAAAGCACTAACACTGTGCACGAGAATTTTATATATCAAAAATTACAGTAGTATAATATTGTTTTTAGGTTTCTAAACATAAGTTTAGAACACGTTTGTCCGTCCGTCCGTTATAGTTACAGTTACAATTCGCGTTGATATTAAGACATTTATTATTTGTATATTATATTTATTGAGTACCTAGTTAATATAGATTCATAATAGCCAATATTAACAAATAAGTACCAAAATACTATAAAGGTTCTAATTTTTTTTAAACTCTACATTGAATTATAGTTTAGAGTTTAATGCATTTTATTATAATACGATTACAAACCGGAATTTAGCGAGCTTTCGTAACTTGTTATACTTATGTATATTATTGTATTGTACAATTCACGATATTTTTACGGTTCTTAGAAAATAATATGAACATGGAATGTGAATATATCATCCAAACTAATTGTATCGAAATTAGACATTATAGTCGTGTATTGGTGATCTATTAACTATTAAGTATAATAGATAATTACCTATTATACCGTGATCATAATAATAATTTATTCCATTATACGACGGTCGTCCTTGATATTCGCTTGACTTACTCGCCGCGAACCATGTGTGTCGACTATGTTGCAAATATATTCAAGCTAGAATTATAGTTTATAAATATTAATAATAATGTTCAAACTTTCATAACTTATTTTCCCTTTCTTTCAGAGCGTACGAGATGTCGCAGGAGTCTCAAAGTCCACTAGGCCAATGGAGCAACAAATACAGTTCCGTGTTGGCCACGCTTGGCTGTACTTTGGGAGCCTTCAACATCAGTCGGTTCGCCATACTCGCAGTACAATTTGGAGGTTAGTGTGCTTACGCATATTATTTATTACGATTGCGATCAAATTTTAATGTGGCATTACTCGTATATTATACGACGTATGATTATATCGTACATAATATATTACAATATTGCATGAAATCGTGTTGACTGCGGCAACATAGTATTATAAAAGTATATACTGGGAGATCGATCCTAATAAGGTGTATGACATTTTTTTTTATTTCATTTAAGTTGTTAAAAAACCTTTTCAAGAAAATAATATTTTTTCTATGTTTTATTGTTATCATTTTAATTTATTTTTATTTTTTTAATGACAATTTGCATTTTTAATTCTTTATTTCAAAGCAAAATATTTTTGGAATACATCGATACGTAACATTGAATTTCGAAAAATTGTTTACTTAGAAGTATGAAATTTAAAAGAGTGAAGTTTGAAAAATTATAACAATAAAATTGTAAAAATATAATTTTTTCTTAAAAATATAGTTTCGAAATGACTTAAAATTATGTAAAATAAAAAATTTCAAAAACTATATAGTGTTTTCTAAAATATGGAGTGTTTTAATATTATATTAAATGGATCACAGTATTAAATAAAAATGTTTTAATATTATATGAAATTTTTCCAAAAAAATGCTATTTCTTCATAACAACCTACATTTTGAATTAAATTTCACAATGAGAAGCAGAAATTTTTTTAAACATTTATATGTAGTTACATACATCGAATTTTGAGTTAATAATACTTATTATTGTCTTTATTGATAAATTGATGGACGGAGTACAATGGTCCCTTGGACCTTTCCCCCCAAAAGGTGTGAGGTCCATTAAAAATGTTTTCTGTATCTGGTTATGAAATTAAAATTATAATATAATAATATAATTGTCGTATTATAAGCTTAAATGAAAAAACCATAAATTTGACTATATTTTGTCAGTGATATGATAATATATTATTACGAATTAATAAATAAATTATTATAACTCAATTTTTACAATAAATACTTGTAACTATCCGTAACAATGTTTTTTTCAAAAAAGATACAACAATAATTTACTCGGGTAATCATAACGTGGCCATTTAAATATAACATAATATTATGGGTAAATGATTCGAGATTGATTTTTCACCCGATATTTTGTTTTTCTTTGCTTTTACAGCCAACTTTATACTACAGTTCCTAGTGTTATCGTTGCTAGTCGGCATACCTCTGTTTACGTTTCACAGTTCGCTCGGCCAATTACTAGGCGCCGGGGTCATGGACATGTGGAGGATATCACCGATATTCAAGGTAAGTCCGTTTTATCCACGCGACGGGACAGCTCGAACAATAACAACATAATATTATTATGCACCTGAGGCGTGCGGATTTCCGTAAAACGACAAAGTAACGTTTTATCCGCGGCCGCCATTAACATACACGGACGCGGGTCTATAAGACGTACCGACGCCGCCGCAATGCATATAATATGTTATTACTTATTGTAATGTTCTATTATTTACGGACAAGTTATATTATATTATGCGTATGATTACAGGGAATCGGCATCGCACTGCTCCTGGCCCAGGCGTTCATCGGCACATACACCGTGATTGGCATCTCGTGGATGTTCACATATTTTCGCGATTCGTTCATCACGAAACAAGACGTTTACCGTTGGGCAGAACCGATCGAAGAGTACAAAGAAGGTAACTATATAATATAGAAACGAATTTATTGCATCCATAGGTATATAAGTTACTTATATACGGTTTGTATCTATAATATAATAAGTAGTCATCGCACCATATTATTATTGTATCGCGTGTCGCTGCAGTTATACCTATATTATAATATTATTGTTATTATTTATTAGTATTATTATTATTATTATTATTATTATTATTATAGATTTATAGCACGTAACGGTGACTTTAATAATAATCGTTTTGTCTTTTGTATAATGTAATATTATATTGTTGTAGACGGCATGCCCTGGACTTTGTCTTCAAATGTCAGCTACAACATCGAAGAGACAGTACCGGGTTACTTTAATGGCATAGTTCTGCAGAGAAAGTACTTGGAAAAACTCGAGATGAACGACAACTCTTTGAAGTTGCCCGTAGTTATCAACCTGACGATCATATGGACAATAGTGTTCATATGCTTAAGTAAAGGTAGGTACTCATATTGGTTTAAATATAATTATTGTAAAATTATTTTTAAAAAATACCGTTTTTAATTTATATAGGTCTGAAGTCATACAGTAAGGTGATATGCATATTCTCACTGGTACCGGTTTTCGGTATGTTCATGTTGTGCACGAAGATGTTGGGTTTAGCGCCAATGATCGGGTTCCAGCATCACGACATTTTCCCTGAAACGGATTGGAGCGAGTTTTTTCTCAACACCAAGGTAAAATTATGTCACATTACATCCACATACACAGTGATTTATTTTAATGCGAATAACTCGAATTTTAAGAAAATTGAAGGAATTTATTATTTGTGGTTTTAAGAATATTCATTTACATTTCCTCACGATTGTTGATTATCATAAGTAATTGTTCATAAACGTTAAAAAAAAAATATGAAATATCCCTTGTTTTGTTGTTTCTACGGTCGTCTAATATTATACGACGTTACAATAGTGTTTTTTCTTCGTTCAAGTTTTTATTATTTACTTCACATTTTGTCGTAATGATTATAATGATAACATACATTTTTTTACGAGTATATAATATTATTATAATATAATTATTTTATCACACTTAAATATTGTGATTTAGTGTTTATAGAAAATACAAATACAAAATCGTATACAACTATTATAATAATATTGTTATCGCTGACCATCTTCATTAAACACCGTTATTTCGACATTTCAGAGTTGGGTGGCGGCGTTCACTGAGACGTTCCTCACGTGGGGCATACTTGGCGCGTGCACAATGCAAATCACTTCGCACAATCGGCCGAAGCATTTGCTGCACAGAGACGCTTCGTTAGTGATCATCCTAACAATAGCCGTACTCGTATTGGCCGCGTTTTTAGCCAACACGTGCGTCCATCTCCTCGAAGCCCACGGATACATGTACCTGCCCAGTTCTTTCGGTAAGTCTTTAGCCCTTTTCTCAGCGCGACCCCCCCCCCCCCCCCATTTAGACCGAATATTCCTTCGCCGCGAGGAATATCTCATGCGTAAGTCGGAAGTTACTATGTATACATTGAACCCGACCACACCTATACCGTATATATACCAACGCATCGTAGATTTCACGTCGTCAACCGTCACTGTTTTATACTTTCAGAACGGATGAGTTCCTATACGTTTCTGTTCAAGCAGAATTCCGCTCAGGCCCGCAAACACTTGACGCCCGTGCGATGGATGCAGCACAGCAGTCTGTTCATGGGCGAGAGGACGATGAAGAACAACGTGCCGGGGATGCCGCAGGAGAGCGGATACCAGGCCATGCGTTTAGCGACCGAACTGTTTCCGGCCACGTTCGCCATGATCGGCGCCAAGAACATCTCACCGTTCTGGTCCGTCCTGTTTTATTTCGTGCTCATCATGTTTGGCATTGGACAACAAGTACGTTTTCAAACGCAAACGTACAATAATATAATAAATACCATATCATTGTAAACATAGTTTGATCAATTATGCGTAAAATCAATTAAAACTCTTTTTGCTCGTTACAGATCGCGATATGGCACTGTGTTGTTAGCGGCATCATATCTTTGCATCCGTTCAAGCTGAGGAAATGGCGTACAACCATCACATTTCTGTCGTGTGCGGCCGCCTTTTCGATCGGTCTATTTATGGCGACTGAAGTGAGTGTCATTTGGTTGTCGAATTGAATTATTTCATATCCGAATAAAATATATTATTATAAATCACGTAACACTATACCCTTACACATGTCATCGTGGTCTCAAAGTCTGACGTAACCATATAGTATATAGTATGAAAGTATTGTTAAACCTGACTTAACAGACAAAATGATTAAGTCCCTGCAAAAAGATAGGTACTTATTCCATTGCATTTCGAGTCTAAAATTGTCGACCTGTCCGGCTGTCTATAACGGACATTTTCTGTTACGAACACGGACAGTAATATTTATTCCAGAAACCTTCATAACTGACAACAGTCTAAGTTGGAACTAAAATCCTATAAAATCCCAGTGTAAGCCCTTCTTTAAAATACAAATTTTATAAATTATGGCATCGAAAGCCCGCCTTTGGGTATATATTATCACCTATATACCAAATTTTAGAACAATGAGTGCGATAGACTTGGCTGTGGATATCACTCTTGTACAGTTACCAACACACATATATTGTCTTTTATCGATATAGATAGACAATATGTAAAACACTAAAGCCTGTCAAATGACATTGTTTATATGGTCCGCGACTGTCCGTTATATACATGTTATTCCACTGCAGTATTTCAATTCGTTATAATTTTTTAGCTGGGCATTTTCATCGTGTACTTGATGGACTACTGCGTCGGATGTGGTTGGTGGATAATGATACTGTATTTGCTGGAAATCGGAGCCTTGTTCATGGTGCGTGGTCGTCCATACAGCGGTGAGACGGTAGTGGCAACGCTGTTTTCACAGGCCAACCATCACCTTCAGGTGTGGATGGCGCCGATGCTGTCGTTCGACTGGAACATCGTCGTGCCAGTGGCTCTCATCGTAAGCTTCGTCAAATAATATATAACAACAAATTGTTGTATAAAATATGCTATTTGAATAGGCATATATGCATGCGTAATATTATTATAATGACGATATTCTTGCCCTCGCAGCTACTCAGCACGTCCGTGTTCAAAAACGGCGGATACCGGTGGCTGTACAACTGGAAAAGCGTGTCTCAGTCCACGTATTGGTCGTCGTCCAGCCGGGAGTTTGGCTGTTTGCTGCAGATCGTCCCTCTGCTCATCGTCCCGTTCGCCGGAATCGTGCAGACTTGCCGGTACCTGGCCACCGGACCCCCGGACTTGTTCGACGTGAGTGCACGTTACATATTGTTATAAGTTAAAATATTATATAATAGCGACGCGGTCCAGCAAGTATTATACTTGGAATTCAGTGGCGTAACTAGGGTTTTTTAAGGGAGGGGGGAGAACGTGTTAATAGTTACTTATACATTTTTATTAAATATTGAAGATAAACAGTTCAAATCGCCATGACTGACTTCATGGCTTAAATCATAGCAAAACCATAAGATTCACTGGCACACTGAATTTTGAATGGTATGCGCGAGTTTAACTATTCACTGCTATAGCTATGAGTTTTTTAGTCTATTCTTATGATTTTTAAAAAGTTAAGATAAGAAACATAATATACACACAATTGTAAATAAATATAATGTCAGGGCCCAAGCAGGGGATGTCATAACAACACATTCCCCTCGTATAGCGTATACCACTGGTACCGGCGGTACCGCCACACTGGTATACATCACACTGAACAATACCGTTTGCTTGCTCTGTCCTTAAACAGCGGATCCAGATGCTGTACCGGCCAGTGATTGAGACCCGCAGACCACCGGAAAGCGGCGAGGCGACGTCCGAGGCGGGCGTGAACGGCTCAGCGGCCGTGCAGATCGAAGACCCGCCGCCCAAGTACACGCCGCCGCCGTCATATTCCACGGCCACCGGAGCAAGGTCTTTACGATTCACTGAATTAGTAACGGTTTACGAGAACGACTAACAGTAGTTTTAGTGTAGTGTATTTTCTATCATCGCACGCTCTGCTTTACACGACTATATATATATATATTATTATGTATTTACGTCATTTATTCTTGTACATATTATTATTTTTGATAATCACTATGTTAATGTTGTGATATATTTTTTTGTCATATTTTTATACCTATAATACCACCTAGTCATTACTCTTTATCTCAGACTGTTGAATGCAAAATTAAATGTAAAAAAAAAAAGTTTAATACTGATAATACATTTTTAACGTGTACCTAATATATATAATATATTATATTATAAAACGATAATGATATAATAACACGTATTTAGAAAAAAATTAACATTCTTCGTAGTAATAATATGTAGACATATATACCTATTCCTTGTCTTTTAATATGCATGCGATTTACACATGGTGGTTTTCTTCTTGACACTTGGCACGGACACTTTAACGCACACCGCTTGGCCTCGTCGCTGGCAACTTTATCACTGCTTGTCGGCGACGACCGGCCGCCAGACTTCCGAGTGCCTATGCACTCATGCACACTCACGACGAAACGAACCGTTATCAACTGTGCGCGCTCGCGTGTTTGTTTTTCTTTTGCTATTATAGAATCGCGAAAATGTTGCGGCAGAGCATCCGGCGGAGCGTGCGCAGGTTGGCGCACGTACTCGGCAACCACCATCAGTCGGCGATACTCGGTGAATCTTCTTCGTCGTCTTCGTCGGCCGCCGCGCGTACCGTCCAAGCGGCGACGACGTCTTCGCACCACCATCAGCAGACCACAGTCCTCTCGGGGACGACGCAACCGCCGCCGCCGCAGGACGTCCAACAAACTTCGGCCGCGTCGTCTCCGCCGCCCGACTACACGACCGTGCTGGTCGAGATGAACAGGGACGACGACGACGCCGTTTCCGTCACGCGGACCGTTTGCGGCGAATCATCGTCCGCGTCCAGTCTGTCCGACGAACAGAGCACCAGCATCGAGTGTCTGATGGAACGGGCCGCGCCTATCAACGTGGACCGGACAGGACCGGTAGCAGCTACGGCGGTGGCGTCGCAGTAGTCCTGCGCAAGGGAATTGCGAATCTATATATAATATTATGAAATACCTCTACCGCCGTCGTGCCGAGAACAAAGCCGTTCACACATGGCTTTGGGAATGTAAATACATTTTTGTAAATAGGAATTAAATCGATCGTTTTTTTATGTTTACAAAAAAAATAAAAAACAAAATGACTGTGATAATTTTTTTTATTATTATTATTATTTAATAATTATTTTTATTTTAATTATTATTTTTTATACGCTCGAATAATATTGTCTTCATTACATTTTAAGAGCCAATACATAAGTATATAATATGTGTATATTTTATTATAATAATAATAATAATAATAATAATAGATACTGATGAATACTATTAATAAATAATATAATAATTATCGTATTATATAATATAATATAATATTGTTGTATATTATTTACGGACTAAAAAAAACCTGTACGCGGACGTTTGTTTGATAAGGTGATATGGAAATAATTTCCCGACAGCTGGTATTCCGGCGATTGAGCGCCATCACGACTCGTAGTCGTAGTGTCGGTCCGAGTTCATGTACTGATTGGATCCGGTCGGGTTCGAGTTGTCCGCGCTGCTGTTCTGCTTCCTCCGAGCCGGTTTCGTGGACCCGCGACACTTGGCGATGAACTTGAGTTCGTCTTTGAACTCGCTCTTGAACGACACCTGCGGGGGCGGATGGAACATCAGTCAAGCGTATTATATCGGTGGTTAAAAAGCCAACACTGCAGTCGTAACCGGAGACACTTTTAAAATGATATTTAGCGACACGACCGCGTGTTTTCATCGATTATTATTATTACATTTTTATTTTTTCACTTTGTTTCATTTGACGGCATTGAATGGCATTCTTATCGAAACGTTTCGATGTGGTTAACAATATTTTTATAACGTAAGCTTAATAATGATGTTCAAATAAAGAAAAATAGAAAAATTATATGGTAATCATCGAAAACACAAGAAAATCATATTACGTTTTATTATTCGTCGCGTAGTACATGATTTTCAAAGTTGGCCTTCTGAACCACACGGATGTGTTGGCCGTTGGGTATAAAAAATAATATTATGTCGATCAGTGGCACTATATATGAGGCACTATATATGATACGTGTACGAACCTTTTCTTTGCTGGTCGTTTTCCACAGCGTCCAGAACATTTCCATCGCCGCAAGTATGGCGGCAACGACGACGCCACTGCACAACACAATGAAAACGCCGCCCACGTTTTTCATACTCAACTCGCTGGCCTCGTTATTGTCGGTGTCCTACATATTATTATATTTTATTAATACAAAGGGTGTAAGGTGCAACCGCTCTACACCCACCCCCCCCCCACACTCCCTCAACAATCACATGGTTCAGGTCTTATACTAGGAAATATTATATAGCATTATGTAGTTTATATATATATATAAATATTCCATGTTGGGGCGTTGGGCGCAAAGTATGAGTATGATTAAGAGGACGACGCGCCCACATGACGTGTTGTTTCCGTCTTACAGGTGTGTAACATAGCAAATTTACGTTCAGCAGTTCTCCATCGGCTTATATAGTTAGTTTTAATATCAGAGTGAATTTAATTATTATTAATCATAAAGCTATAACAACATGTCTTGTGTAAAATGCGGGAAAAATGTTTATGCGATATTTTAATTTTTAAGCGAGTTAAAATTACAATATTTAAAAATACTCATAACTCATTTCAAAATATCAGTAATAACATTGTACAACCTTTATTTTTATTTTTTTAGAGGAAAACTATTCATATTACTCATATTAGGTTACTCATATTTGGAGGAAAATGATCCCTCACCGGACTAGGCGCTGCCTTACTAAAACTATGTACCTATTACGACCCGACCCGTCGTCTAAAAGTAGGTTTCCGGGTCAACGACGATTCTGTGCGGCATGCCGTATATGCACGCGAATAACTAATTTATTAATAATTTACTAATACACTAACCTGACATGCTCCGCCCCCGCGTTTCTCTTTCCACCATTTGTTCTTCAACGCCGTCAGTTTTCCCTTCTCCTGCAGGCTCAATATGTTTGCGCTCAGAACGTTTCGAAAACTCGAGTCTGTGTTAACACAACGACACAAAATTTACAAATCGGCTAATATGTAGTGACAAAACATAATATATGACGTTATAAATTGTTTTTTTCAACCGCACACAATATTAGATAGAATACTTTTTTTCATCACAATCCCGTAGCCTTTGTTGTCCAACAGTCCACCAATTTGAGCCAACTTGCAGTTCCGCTCGACCATGTACCTATATAATATATAATATGCAAGTATAGTGGGCAATCATATAAATGTGAAATGTCGTACACCCAGCGGTTCTCAACCTGTGTGGTCCAATAGCGGCCGGGGGATCATAACGCAATCGTGTCGGGGGTCCGCGATGCTATCATCTTTCTGACACCACACACACCATCACGATCGCTATACATGATGACTGTATATGACGGTTATAATTATATTTTTATTAAAGCGTATAAATATATTATCTAATAGGTAACTAACTTATTACGAATCATCTCTTAAACACGTCTTTATTCCTATGATAAGTGTTACGTCGTCACCATAATCCGTTGTATAAATAAATGCATTAGACGTGTGATTTGTATTTCGTATTGTTGTAGCTGATATTTTTGTAAAATTTGTAATAAAAAAAAGAATTTTTTCTCCAAAACGTTGTTACAATATGTAATAGTTTTTAAAATAAATAGGTACCTAGTAAATTATAATATTAGCAACCAAGTATACACCGGACATCCGCATAATATGTTTTCTCCATCATACAGACATAGGTAAAAATGTGCGTTAAGTAGGTAGTTCCAATACTGTGTCATTATAGCTTTAATATATACAGTGAATTGACTCATTACCTTCAAAGTAAGAACACAACCTTTGTTCTCTCGTCGGTTTTTTACGACTTTTTAATTTTCGGGTGAGTTACTCATGTACAATGTGGCCATGTGGGTACTGCTCTGTTGTAAAGTAGGTGTCGAGTGGGTCGTTGGATGTGTTAAATTTCAATTCGATAGTAAATCTTTGCATACGAAAGACAATTCCGAGCGAATACGGTTGTCAGCCTATTATATTACCTAACCTATTATATTACTATGTATATTTTATTACATACAAACATTTGGGGCTGTTGATAAACCAAGAAAAGACCAAATTTATGTTCATGACTAGAGAGGTACAAAATGTTGAAGATGAATCCGACTTGGAAGTTAATGGGATATTCTTTCAACAAGTACAGGACTTTAAATACCTCAGTGTCAACATAAATAATAGAAACTGTATGCATGATGAAATTAAACTCCGTCTAAAAGCTGGAAATGGATGTTATTTTGCTATGGCACATCTATTTAAGTCAAAATTATTGTCCAGGAAAACGAGAGGGAAAAACTATATACTACGTATCTCAGACCAGCTGTGTCATATGCTTGTTGTACCTGGACTACAACAGCAGGAGATGAAAATAGGCTAAATATCTTTGATAGAAAGGTGTTAAGGAAAATTGATGGTCCTGTCTATAACCCTGATACTCAAATGTGGCAGAGAAGATCAAATGAACAGGTACAACAAGTGTATGGAAAAGGAAGTATTGTACAATTTGTTAAAAATGTGAGACTGGAATTGGCAGGTCATGTCTGGAGAGCCAACAACAGCATTGTCAAGGTACTTGTGAACAATGTGAACAGGAAAAGACAACGTGGTAGACCAAAGCAACGGTAGTTAGATGTAGTCAAAAGAGACTTACAGGAGTTGAGACCAGATTGGCATGGGGACCTAATCGTGCATTTAATAAGGAGGAGTGGAAGAAATTAGTATTGGCAGCAAAGGGCCTAAATAATGCTAAAAAAAAATGTATATTTTATGATATTACTGCTATTAAAGTAATTTATTTTACTATTAGTAGGTAGTTCAGTAAGTTGAATTAATTTTTGCCGAAAACATTGCATTTGAAAATATCATTGTCATAGGCGCAACTAGGCCAATATTTTGTAAATTAACAATAATTTCAAATGTATATTTAAATTACTGATAGTTCAGACTTCGACGTGGGTCCACCTCTCCTCTCTCAACTATACCCAAATCAATAATATCATTACAATTATTTGTATTCGGTTGAGTAAGTAGACACTTTGGATACTAATAACTCTAAACAGGAAGACTTAAATCGTTAATTTCTTATTAAGGAGTTAAATTTTTTTTTTAAATACTCTGAGTACAAACTAAATTAATCTAAGATTTTAGGCACCGTGAATTTTAATTTGCCCTGGGACAGCTCTAGTGGAGAACTATACCAACTTGGTATTAATATTTAGTATCCTGTGTTGGCTACAAACACAATATAAACAAACGTACCCAAACGAGTTATTTATATTTATTATAATATTAATTATGACTAACTGGTTACCTATTTGTTGATTTTCTTATTAATGTTATTAGCTACCGTTTTAATTTTATTCAAAATACATTTGTATAATATACATAAGTTTTTACTTTCGTGAATAATATTTATATTTTTCCGATTACTGTTCTAAATTTTATTTTCTAAAAGTCTTGTGACACAATAGGTTAAGAATCGCTGTGACGTAGTTAGATATTATACGATTAGCTTCAAGTAAAAATAGACTTTACTGTAAAAATCAATATACACTTCTGACAAATTGCACATGTATAGCACCTATATCGAACGATTGACGATAATATTATTTACTGAACTCACAATTTTGGAAAATTAAATAAAATTATGTACCTATATATCATTTTAATTTATTGCACATGGTTACTGCTATACTTATAATACTCACTCGATTGACGTAGACTCCATAAAAAACGCATAATTTTCCCTGAGTACTTTGTCAACGCCTTCGTCATTACTCGAAGTGTACCATGGCTGGTTTTTTTGTAAAATATCATATATTTTTTTATAAGTAGGGTTTGTTGATTCCTGTGGACATATACATTTAAATTATTCGTTTACAGTAATATACAGCGTTCAGCTCATGTAGGTACAACGTTATTATATAGTTCATTAGTATACCAATTAGGGAGTATTATGTATTTATGTATTTTATAATGGTGCGACATAAATTGTATGATGAATTATAGAACCCGAACAGTAGACGATAGGTAGATTGGCACTACGGCGGTGGCGCTTATCAGTGAGTGTAGCCCAAACTAGTCAAATGTTTTTTTTGGCCATGCTGTTTAAGTTATTTAAATTTAGACTATTATACATATTTTGTTTGTACATTAATTAATAAAATCTGTAATAATTTGTTGTCATATAAATATTTTTAGCAGAATATTTGCTTTTAAACTATTTACGTAATATAATTTTTTAAATGTTTTGTGACAACCGTTGATTTGTTGATATATTTGATAATAACAACAAATTACGGACTTTCAATGTCTTTCCTTATTTACGCCACCAACTATCTGACTCGTACTGACTTCTATACTCGTATATAATGGTAATTGTTCATAATATAATATGTACGTATATGTTTATGTATAATGTATACCTATATGTATATATGTAAAACTCAAGTACATAGTAATTACTATAAACCCCTAACAATATGTATGAAAATAGGTTACAAAAGGAATGTTTAAATTTAAGATAATGAATAGAAATAAATTTACAATTTTAAATGTATGATAAACACAATATTTTAGTTTAATACATTTTAATAATAATAATTATAGTAATATTGTGTTTTTTAATATTTGAATAAATCATACCCTGAAATATTCCTCAGTAGATCCTCTCTTCTTTAAACCGAACGTGATAATGTTTTGATTGTTCACTAAATCCTCTACGTTTTTGAACGGTTCTGACACACTCTCGACGGTCAAAAACGCAGCCAAATTGGCAGTGTAAGACGAAACCATGATGAGCGTAAAGAACCACCAAATTCCTGCGACCAGTCTAGTGGACACAGCGCTACATGAAATTGAAATAATAAGATTATAAATTCTTCGTAATAAATCATGACTAAGCTCTATGTATAGAAATCACAGTCACTAATAAAATTTCGAGATTAAAGCCAATAAATTAAAATTAAAAAAACAATTGTTATAATTTGTAATATCTAACTGATGACCGTGCATTTGTTGTTTAATTTTTTGGTATTTCTGGGGATACAATTTCGGGTCGTTATATGTGTAAAAGTCTCATCGTACTTACATCGGAGCGATGTCGGAACCTTGTTGCATCAGCGATCCAATCGTAAACCAAAACGCATTTGACAGGCTGAACTGGTTTTCCAAATACTCAGGCTCTTCAATGCACGGGTAAGGGTTGGTCCACTCGTACGGGCTGATCCTGGCCATGATGAATAGCAGAACAGACACGCCGCAGTAGGCCGTTATCACCCAGAGCCAGACGAAGGAACTGAACGGCGCCAAAAATGAAAACAGACTCGGTGAACTCTTTGTTGACTTTTTGTACAATATGCTGATGCCTGAAGTATTTACCACAAAAACAGACTTAATAAATTATTTTAAAACTTTTCGTCGGTCTTGCAATGCAATAAATTAATTTTTTTACAATTTTTATCAACGTCCCTCCAGACTTTATTTCAGATTTCGTTTTGAAACACTACGGTTCTCACTGCTGTGCTACTAGAAATATTCCTCAAGGAACGTTCACCGGAACAAGGGATATCTCGAAAATATTGTAATAACTATTGAGAAATTCTTTAAAAATAAAAAAAAGACACAAATACAACGATACCTATTAAGGAAAATGATTAGTTTACAATCTAATCCTCACAGTTTACATTGACAACTGACATAAAAATGTTCATAACTTGTTTCAAAAAAAAAAACCATATAAGGTTCCATAGGTTCAATATTCTTACCTCTAATTTTAAAAATAACTGATTTCAATGGATTGATCATAGCGTACAATCTACTATGTTATACATTAGTAAAACGGAGACAACATGGGAATATGTGATTATAATGGTTCTCTTAATGTGTTTTCCTTTTTATTCTTAATCAAATATATACTGTAAAGTTTTACTTTCTCCTCCATAAAGATTCGAAAAATGGGAAAATTCGATTTAAAATTTTTATGCGTCAGACTGTCACAATATTATAATTTCTCACTATCGATGATGAATTCCATAAGTGCAAGATTGAGATTATAATAAATTAATAATTTATCATATTATATTTTGGCAATAATTGATTTTTTTCTTTTACATTAAATCAAAATCGTTATTTTAAGATGCTTCGAACTAACAATAACATACGGTCGCTTTAAAACGTAAATAATTAACGTTAAAAATAATAAATTGTGTTCATCAATAATATAATAATAATAATATCGTTGTAGTATGTACCTATTTTGCCTACACAACACGCCGTACAACGTATTATACAACTATCAAAGAATGCGTATAGCTCACAATACTTGCTTAAAAATTTAAATTTTAGAAAACCCTACTTTAATATTCTTAATATCAAAATAATATTTGATAATAAGTCAATTCACTCTAATATTAAAAATACCTGCAGAGTAAAATAGATTATTCTATCTAATGTAAAAGTTGCTGTGTCGTGTACTCGTTTGTTATAGTAATTAGTATGACTATAGACGGGGACTACGCATATACTTATGCATGCACACCTTTAAACTTCAGACAGTTATTACAGGTGTTTGATACTTTTATAGTTATACAGGGTGATTCGCCAAGCATGCTTAACCTCATTTTTCCTTAAATAGTTAATTAATTCAAATTCAGACTTTTGGAATTTTTATAGATAGCTACCTACTTAAATACCATATTTTCAAATTCTTGAGATTATTCGTTGTCTTGTGGTGAGGAAAATTTCTGGTTTTTAAATGAGAAACTTTTTTTACTGTAAATTATTTAGTGAATAATTGTATTGAAAATTGTTATGCTCTTGATTCGAACGAGTGGTTTCTCAGTTGTTAAAACTTAAAATGTTTATACTAAAGATACCTTAAAAGCAGTTTTAAAAATATAAAATAGATGTGTGGTTAGATATAATATTCATTATACCTGGACAATTTAAAAAAAAAATGTTGATAAATTAACACGAATTACTATCGTTTCCAAAACACTGTAGTTTCCATATCTTCGAAATCCATTATTATGGACCTATTATCCCTATAATAAAAATTATTTACAGTAAAAAAGGGGTGTTCTCATTTGAATAACAGAAGTTTATATCCCTGCAAGACACGCTTTAAGTATAGTATAAAAAACTCAAGAATTTAAAATGTTGTACTTAAGTATATCATTTAAAAGTTCCAAAAAACGAATTTTAAATAATTGCATTATTAATGAAAAAAAGGTAGTGAACATGCTTAGTAAATCACCCTGTACAATTCATTCCGTAGCACACTTACCCAAGTTCATAAATGGGCTGGTGAAATCCACGTCGTGTTCTCGTTGTCTAGTGATGGTGATATCGGCAATGGCGAGATCAGCTTGCTGCAAAAATGCACGATTATTAAAATAATTCTAACTGTATGTACCTACCATATTTAGGTATTACTAATATTTATAGTTTAAAATAAAATTAAACATTATGTGGATGGCGTCTTACGAGTAGTGATTTTTTCAGTTACTTTTACTATCGGAAGTATGATTGATTGGTGAACCAATATAATATAGAGAAGTAAGATATGTTATTAAAGTAATATAATAATCTGACTTAGCTACTCATATTCGTCACCAAAAATTCTTGCTGTGTATTAAATTTAAACGAGTAAGCTATTAACATAAAAATTATGACAACAATTGAATAATATGAACACATTTATGAATATACTGACATTTTTGTATTAAATTAACTGATAATTACACGCAAACGTAAAAGTAATTCATTTTTATTTAACTTTATAATATAATTATTATAAAAGCCACTTAACAATTATGTTATGGATAGTGTTATATGTTAATTATTTTAAATTACACTTATAATATCAAGGTGATATTTATAATATTATGAATTTTAATTAAATATTCTAGGAAAATATTTTTACGTTCTATATAAAATATTTGTTTTTCACATATAATAACGATAATTAAGTAAATTCCTGCAGTGTTATTATTAATTTTATTCTTAATTATATTATATTATGCACTTCGTACTTACTCCATTTATAACTTCCCCGATCATTCCATTCCACTTTTTAGTTTTTTCGTCAGGATATCCGCTGTTGAAATCTTCTTGTATTATGAACGTATAATTGAAACCGCTCATTTCACTAAGCTCTTTGATCAAATCTATCCCGAAACCCTCGTAACGGTCGTTGCCTTCCAGGGTATTGCTGGAAAGTTTGACCATACCATACGGTTTTGTCTGTGAATTAGAGCAATAGTCATAATAGCAATGATTTGAGTAGTATGTAAGTACAATAATTAATAGGATCCTCAGATGTATTGCGTATTATAGGTCCAAGATAATTCCTTTTGTGTGACCTGACAGTATTAAAAAAAAAACCCAGTTATGTAATAAATTGTCCTGTGTTTTATTAGAAAGTCCATGGTTTTGTTATATATATTATTATATTTAACTAGCTATGTATGGTGTCTTTAATTTAAATTTAATATATTTTAAAGTTTCTAATGTTTCTATAGTAATTAATGATTATGTTCAGTAAATATAATTAGTAAATGGTTTACAATATAATATTACCTAGCTGAAACATTGGAATAATTTAATAATTACAATTATTTTATAAATATAATAAACTTAGATAGTAGAATAATTGTTTTGGTTTTCAAGTGTTGCATAATAAAATCAAGAAAGATTATAATTGTGAACAAATATTTATTTTTTTGACTGGGTTCAATATAATATTATGGCTTATGGGTGTATACAAGATTTGTGGTGTATTTTTGTTTTAAATATCTGAGCATCCTAGTTAATGTATAGGTAAAAGTTTAAAAATTAGTGCTCACCAACGCCGTAATGACGACAAACGACATGTTCCTCAAATCGAATTCTTTCCCACCCGGCACCGATTGCGATTGGGGTGTCGCCGAAACGTTAATTCCGGTTTTTGTGCTCCACGTGCCCGTCACACGCAAACCGTTCTGCGTCAAGTCCACCAGTTCCAATTCGATGTCCGTCCGGAAACCTTCTTGGTCGAACTTTATCTTGCCGGTGAGCCCTTTGAAGTCTTTCTGAATTCGATTATTTTCATTTAAGGGTCATTAGTCGAGGTTGACTCAAGGATGGGAAATTCTCGGGAACGGCGAGAATATTCCCAAGAATTTCCATGAGTGCCAACCTTAAGCCAACTTAATTGTGCTTGACTACGACGTATATTATCATACTTAAAAAGTTATTATTACTTACGGCCATTTTCATATAGTTGATCAAAGTTAATCCGTGCTTCCACGAAAGGCTGGAATTGCACGGAGTCGGTGTCTTGTTGATTTCGAACTCTTTTCTCAGATTGTAAATGGACGTCGTGAACAATTGCACGGCATCGTAGATCAGAGCGGACTCCAACTGTGCACAAATATAATACGGTTAGCTCCAATATGGCAGTATACAATAATATATTGTTCGAATTTATTTCGCGTTTCGAATTATTATTTAGTTCATTATATTATTAGTGATTATACATTTTATTTTAATTATATACTAGCTGATCCGACCACGATGTTTCAAATTTCAGAACTATGAGTGCGATAGTATCACACACACACACACACACATAAACAACCATTGCTTTTCATTAATATTATAATTTATAGATGATAATTTATGTGAGCTTTGGGTGTAACGATTCTTATATTTAATACGAGTATAGTATGGCCAACGGTCGCTACTTCTAACCTGGATAGTCTCGGGCAACACCGTTTTGTCATCTTGTTCGAGGGGGCTTAAATTGTCGGTCCACTGCGACACGGTGTTTTGGAATTCGCTGTCGAGTGGCCTCACCAACCTCATGCCAGTGATGTTGGTGCCGCTGTACTTGAACGCATCCAAGTCCAAGGTGTGCATGTCCTAAATCAAATACGATCCACACCCATTCATCAAACGTATATAACGCGTAAGCTACGATATATAATAATATTATTGAAATAATTTGTCCATGAATCATTGTGCTTACCAGAGACGCGATTATAAAATTGTGTTCAGATCCCATGAGGCCCACTTGCTGCGCTTGTAACAATACTTCCGACAGTATGCCGAACGAACAGTCTAGTAGTATTTTTGTTTCTCCGGAATCTTTAATCTCACGAAGTTCTTTTCTGAAATAAAAATACTTATTAATGTAATAACTTCTTAGCAGTCGTGTTAATAAGTCTATATGCACGTATCATATACAATCGCCGTCGCCATAATAAATTATTTTATCATAATATCATCAATGTAAAAATAATCACGGTAAATAATGTCCAGTATACTGTTACCAGCTATAGGTACATAATATTATATATTTTTTCATCGTATATAGGTTCATTAATTAATATTTATAAATTATGTGTCATATTTATGTTATAATTGATTCATAATGTTTATGCAAAATAATTTAATTGTATACCTACATTATAAAATTAAAATCGTTTGAAGTAAAATAGGGAAAAACAGGTAATATGAAAAAAAAATATATGAATAGTAAACTAAAGGTATGTTTGTTAGAAAATACGTATTATTTTAACAAATTGGTATTTATATTATTATTTTGAAAATCTGAAACATTTATATAATATAAATTCTATCAGAGTACCATTGATTGTTATTCATAACGTACATGGGATATTAGGATATACAATTTTATTCATATAGCAATATTTAATTTACTTTCTCTAGATATCAGCAATTCCTACTCTCGTCTTTAGACCTTAATACAGAGTGTTTACAATGTTGAAACATAAATCATCATAAATAAAAAATAACTATACATGGGTGCTGTATAATGTATATATTTGTATTAAAAATTATATAATGACATATTATATGATTGAATACATAGGTACTATGCGTTTCTTATTATTCAGTAATTACCAATTACCAGCGATTAACATACCAATAAATAACGCAATAATAGTACCGTATTATTATAATGAATTAAATGCATTTTGTCATTAATTGTTATTACATTGTCTTTCTCACATTAATTGTTCCGTGTTCGTATAATAATAATACTACATTATTCGAGGTTTAGCTTTTAATGACTCTCAATAATATTACCTGTTTATGATAAATATTATATTACACATTATGTGTTTGTTAATAATTGCTTATAATATTATTTTTTACTATATTACAATTTATGACGTGCGCGATATATTATACTCCGACGGTCGACGAAGATGTGATGTCATGTGATATTACAATACAGGTAATAATGTAATATATTATTATAACGACATGCGCTGTTATCTAACCATAATTTACCGATAATTAGGTCCTGGACTGAGCTGTCTGATGCGAATAGGATGATTCGTCGGTGGTGACTTCAGGATGTTTGTGATTTGCATTAGACTGTCGTTGTTTTCGTAGATGATGGTGAAGCTCTTCCAGTCGACGGCAATGATGATATCGATTAGTGCCTGCGTCACATACGGATACGGAAACTCACCGTTTATTATTCAGAGTTACTATATTTGTATAATGTAAATATTAGGTACCTATATTGTTATTTGTTAATTGTTAGTACCTATATACGTTTCAGCTTAATAGCCGGGTTCCCACGACTTTTGTAATAGACGAATATCCGTTATTCATTGATACTATCGCCATGTTGTGGGGACCGAGTAGGTATTATTGCACTAATGTTCGGTAATTTGGTGTTTTTTATACGCCACATTTCCGCGGATTGTCGGTAAAGTGATGAGAATATAAGAAATACAATATATATTTGTAAAATAGGTACACGAATAGTGCGAATGCTTTACTATTCGTGTAATTTTATGAATATTCGAGTATTTGAATAAATCAATCACTTAATATTAGTCGTGGGAACTCGGCTCTAGATATATACAGTATAGGTATTATAATAAAGCAATCACTTCAGACAAAGTGCTCGGGTGAGGGTACAGATTAATTTGACAAGACCCTCGTTTTTGGTTGATGTCCCATCGTGTCTGTATGTGAGGGATTTCCTTGTAGTCGCAAATTGATTGCACGATGGGAGCCGTGTCTCCGGCGGATGGGCCGAACATGCCAGTCACGCCCTCGGTGAGCATTTCACATACTTGGAACGATAGTAAAGAACAACAACTTTATAGCTGGTTAAATAATACAGTATAACATCACGCTTACCATGGTGCTGGGTCTCGAACGAATCGTAAAGAGGCACTATTTTGCTGATGACGTCCAACTCAACACCACTGGCAATCATTTTGGCCTTAGCAACGTCCACAGAAGACTTAAAGGCCGTCTCCAACATCGAGTTCTCCTCGTTGTACAAAATCCCTGAAGATATTTTTATGATATCACCACTTAATAGTTTGTGTTTATATTATAGTCAGTGTTTTATAAAAGACTCATTATATAGATATCCGTTTTTAATGCCCTTTGGGCCGTTTTGGATAACATTAAAATGAATCAAACGAGAAAACTTTTAAAAGGAAAGTTCTTATTTATTTACATGATAAAATTTCAAAGTTTAACGAAACTCTTTACCCTGAAACGTATTATTAAAAGATTATACATTTTCATTTTTCACTAAGTCAGTGAGTGTTTTGCTTAATAATTATGTTTAGTACTCACAAACCAGACGGTATTATTATAATAAAATATAAATAATTTTAAAAATGTTTTCAACATAATCGTTATACAACATCAAATTCGGATTACGATAGAATAATAACGTTGATTGAAATTCAATTATTATTATTCCATTGATTGAAATCAGCGACACACACCTCACACATGACACATATGGCATATTATAGGTATAATATATAATATATGGCTATGCGAGTTTTTAAGTTTTTAAGCGTTTTACGGTTATATCGAGCAGCAGTGTAATTGTATACTACTCGATCATTTATTCCGTTCATATACGGAGTATTAGCGTATACCAATCTAATATGGATGATCAACGATATGTTTTGTCATTATACTATAAATAATGATAGGTAATAATAATATGTATAATAACACATATATTTCATTATGTTATATAATAATAAAGTTATGGTTTTTATGCGGAATATTTGGCGGAGGAGGTGAAAAGAAATATTTTTTTTAACCCATTTCAGGAAGCGTTTTAACACCCAAATCACCCACCCCATCTCCGCTGTTTACTAGTGTTTACGTTCCTGGATATATTTAGACGTGTATAATGTATATACTATGTGGGTATTCACACTATTCTCATACGTATTACTCATACTATTCTCATAGATCATATTATTATAGTATCATATTAAAATGTGCATGAAATAACATAAAAATAAATAATATTTCGTTCTCACCCAGAGTGATGGTCGTGTCGCCGGCGCATCGTTTACCGCCGGCCAAAATCAAAACGAACGGCACCAATAAACCAACGATCGCGTTCATCGTTGTCCAGGGACAGAGAAAGGGAAGAGCGAAAAAATTCACCGCGATCGATATCGCGTCGGAGAACGTACATATATACGCATATGAATTTAAAAATTTTCTATCCGGCCGAAACTCGTGACACGCGCGCGTGCGATATAATATAATATCAAATTTGATCCGTCGAACGATCGCTCGTCACTGCGTTACACGACGATATTATATGTACACAGATCGTGTCCGCCCCCCCCCCCCCCCCCCAGAGTGGCTTACGGATATTTCTGGCACGTTTTTGCGGTATTATTTTTAGTCCAGGACGAGAGGCTTGCTGCAGCGCGGACCGCGGGAGACGGACTACGTTTCAAGCGACGCGTTTCGTCCAAACAAAGACCGACGACGCTTATTATGCGTCGTATATTTCTGAAAAAATAATTTTGTACCGTTCAAATATTATAATAAAATTGTCAAAATTCGTTCGTACGGCTGCGTGGCTTAAATATACAAGGTCATTGCAATAGTACTCCCACTATAACATCACTTTATCACGTAAAGGAATGTTAAAATGGCAGCGTAAGGGGACGCAACCTATACTGGCAATACTATATGATATTATACACTAAGATAATATGGACTGTACCCTTACGCTGCCATTTTATTTTTATTTGGTATAGGCTATGTGCAATAACCTTGCATATTTAAGCCATGCTCCACTGTAAGCATTTGTGCCATGGTGTACGTCCAGCAGTTCCCATGTTGTGTTGTTAGCTTAAATAATAGAGTGAATTGACCTATGATTTTCAAACATAATTGGCAAACTCAAATGTAAGACCATTACCTGTGTGAATTATGAGCATATTTAAATATTAATATTGTACATACTCAGAATAACTCACTTAAAAATTAAAATATCGTAAAAAACCAACGAGGGAATGTACTTACATTTCAGTTTGATAATGGGACAATTCACTGTAATATTTAAGCTAACAACACTTAATTGGAACTGCTGGATGTAAATGTTTGTATAGTATGCGTTATTGTGTTATAGTAAGATGGAGACAATATAATATGAGGGTACAACGTCCTCTTAGAATCGTTATAGTATAGGTAATATTTTCCCGGTCATTATTATACATATTTATAATATTATTATAATTATTTATAACAACTAGGTAGCTGAATCTACACTGCGTTGCCCGTGACAAATTAAATGTCAGAGGATTTACACCACCTTAAGCCCAGTTAAACGTAAACTGCAAAGATATTTAACACAGTTTTTTGGGTTTTTTTGATCAAGTATAAAAACAGATTTAAAATTATATCTAATTATAATAACTGTTTAATTTTCTATAACCGAAATATAATATGTATTTAATAACATAATAACCAAAACACTTATACGCTTAATAATTAATATACGAAACTAATTTATTATGAGATCCACCCAATAGCAACTTATAAGCTATAAGTTATAAACCCTACGAGTCTCGAAAAATATATTAATATAACTTTTATTGAAATCTGTTCAGTAGTCTCTGATACATAATATTATATATATATATATATTAGTGTGTAATACAGTGTATATATTATATATTATATTCTAATATTACGAAGCTGAAGAGTTTGCTATGTTTTAATGCGCTGATATCAGAGACTACTGGACCGATTTCAATATATATATATTATATACAGTGTGGTTCTTTTATCACGAACCAGGCAATATGAGTTTTATGCATTTTTAAAATTCAAGCCTCAAGGTAATAAAATGCTATTTTACATGGTTTTATAATTATGACATTGATAGATGACTCTCTTATTTGATAATATAAGATGTTCATACCCAAATTTAAAAGTATTTATAATAATACTTGTTGGCACATTTGTTAGTGTTAAAATATCAAATTTTTACAAAATTCGTCAAAATAACGAAAATTTGCCTTTTATTTTAGAGGTTTAAATTTTTGGAGGTTTAAATTCATAAGATGTTTAATTGTTTAATTGATGTTTAACACCAATCGGTATTTGGCTTGTGTTTAAGAATGGGAATACGTATTGGTTTGTTTTTTGAATTGAAATTGGTACCTACTTGGTTACTTTAATAACGTTTAAAATATTCAATAACCTTAATTATCACCACCTAGATATAAGATTTATTAAAGTCAAATCAAACAATCAAAAATTACAACAAAGTTTTATTGTTTTTTATTTTGTTGATAATTATATTGGAGTATACATTATCCAGTACAAATAACATATACAATAACATTATAAATCATAATCGAGAATAACTCAGGATTTTAAAGCCTAGGTACTATATATAATATATATAATTACATGTATATAACATTATATATATATATGCGTTACAAAATTGAAATGCATTCATTGATTTATTGCAATATAAACCATTTTAATAGAAATAAAAATAATTACAGAACTGACAGTTATATTATAAGACTCTTAAAAAAAATAGTAAAATGTAAAAGTTAAAAAATTAAATATAAAAACATTTTTTTTTTTTAAACAATAATAAATAATATGCACTATTTATAGTTGGAACTGATGTCCCACTGTTGGTGTATTACTATTCGAGTGTGCGACTTAGAATACAATGCAATATATGCTTTAGTCTAAGATAAATTGCTCAAATTATAAACAAATAAATTGACAAATCAAAAAAAAAAATAATCAACTATAATTAATAAACATTAATAAATTGGACATATTAATGTTGCAATATTGAAGTCGAGTGTGGGATTCCAGAACTTAACACGATTTTATTGCTTATTTCCTATACTTCGTATGGTATTTAATGATCTAAAATAAAAGACAAAAATTTGCAATATATAGATGGATACCTTCGTAGTTTTTGAGCATTTAATTATTCTTTACCCTCTCTTCGACTGCTATTTTTCTCGATTTCCATACGAATTCAAACACTGCAACTACACAAGCTACACCCATTCCACCCATTAGTACTACGAACACGCCACCCACGTTAGCCAGACCCAATTCATTGGCTGCGCTATTGGACTTTGAAGTATCGTCCTAGTAAATGATTCAATTTAATTCTAATAAGAAGTTCTAATATTTGTTTGTTCATCAAATTACCCGACAAGCTCCACCGCCTCTTTTTTCTTTCCACCATTTTGTTTTTAGCTTATGTAGTTTACCAATTTCCTGAAGTTTTAACACCGCCCCGCTAATCGCTGTTCTATATGGAGAATCTAACAAGCAAATACACTAAAATAAATAATTTTTATTTTATACTATTTATTTACTGAATTACAGTCACCTACAACCGATCAATATATACTTACTCGGAGGCATTGCTATGCCGTAACCTTTTGAATCCAAAAGCCCCCCGACTTGAGTGAGCTCGCAATTTCTCTCGATCACGTACTCAATACTAGTGGATTCCATTAAAAAGGCATAGTTTCCTTTTCCTTTTACAACTCTTTCCACGCCTTCGTTATTAGAAGCCATGAACACGCTTGGTCGTGACGATTCCATAAACGACCACATCCTTTGGTAAGTAATGAAATTTGAGTCCTTGAAATTAACAAAATATGTATAATCAGTAAATTTCAAATCATCGACCGATATTTGTTGCGAAAAATATTACTCTGAAAAATGCAGCAGTCGAACCACCTCGAAGTGCGCCGTATTTTATTTTCGTCTGTTTAGCAAGGTCTTCGGCGCTTTCGATCGGTGAGTCCATTCTTTCCACAGTTAAAAATGCCGCCAAGTTAGCAGTGTACGACGAGATCATGATTAATGTAAAAAACCACCACATACCAGCCACTATTCTGGTGGAAACGGCCCTGCGATTAAATTTAACGATGGGTATAAACCATATAATATTTGTATTTTAATAATATATTTTTATTTTTTGGACGAACAAAAAGCCGTGCAATAATAATATACCGAGAAACACTAGTTGACTACTTCTAGATATGTGTGAATACGAAAAAAATAAAAGTAAAATATAAAAAAGGTGGGCAAGTGGATGTCGCTCTGCTGTACTGTAGGTTACAAGTGGGTCACTGTATAATGGATGGTATTAAATTTGAATTCAATGATATATCATTGTATAAGAAAAACGATTCTGAGTGGAGACGATATGTCAGTCTAGGTATAAGACATATTATACACTTATCTATGGTATTAAAAAAAAAATTGACCTATAATAAATTCCAAATTAATCATATCACAATATCCATTAGGTACATATAACGCGTTATACATCAACAACAAACCGTGATACTATCATCATAATATATCGATGAAAATATTACAAATTAGAAGTTTCAAGTGCCCACGAATAATATTATACAATCACAACAAAATAACTAAAATAGTTATTCTAGGTTTTTATGTAATTTCGTCCAAATTTGAACTTAAAATGACTATACAAATAAACTGTGCTTGTGTATTTTTTAGATTTTTTGGTAACCGAATTATCTATTTACATGGAATCTTGTTTTAAATTTTCAATCCTTAGCTATAAAAACTGAACATTTTATAATTTATTAATTACAATGGTTGATAATTTTCGAGATTTTGATCAATTCTGTCCAAATTTGATCTTTAAATGCTTATAAAAAAAAACTGTGCCTATGTATTTTCAATATTTTTCAACTGCTATTGTAAAAATATATCAGGAGTCTTGTATTAAATTTTTACACTTTTTGGCCCAACAGATAAAACTTTATTGATATTTATAGAAAAAAAAACTAAAAAAATTGAAAACTGAAAATGCCCGTAAACAGCTCAAAAAGTGTCAAAATATTTTCAAAATTGTATGGTGTATAGGAAATGCTAATATAAACATTCAGTGAAATTTTCATGTATCTACAGTTATTCGTTTTTGAATTACAAGAAAATAAGGAAATCGGTACATGAGAAATCGAGTGAATATCTAATGTTGTAAAAATATGAATTTAAAACGCTCATAAAAATTTAATTTGACTTTCTTGTAGAAATTTTTTTTTTGATAAAGTTAGACAAACTTATGAGGAATCTTGTATTAGATTTTAAAATCTTAGATTTAAAAAGAAAATTTTTTATGAATTTCTAACTCAAAATAATTTGCAAATTTTCGTGATTTTTCCGTATTTTTTCAAGATTTGAACTTTAAACGTGTATAAAAAAAAACTGTGACTAAGGATTTTTAATTTTTTTCATCTGCCTTTGAAACAATAACCTAGGAGCCTTCTATTAAATTTTCAAGCTTTTTTACCCAACAAATAAAATTTTATTGATATTTATAGAAAAAAAATTTAAAAAAACTGAAAACTGACAATGTCCGTAAACAGTTCAAAAAAAGTCAAATTATTTTCAAAATTGTATTGTGTATAGAAAATGCAAATATAAACAACCAGTGAAAATTTCATGCATCTACGGTCATTTGTTTTAGAGTTATACCAATAACCAAAATCGATTTTGTTAAAAATCGATTTTGCGTAAAAATTCCCGTTTTTCCTTAATTTTTCTTTTGTTTTTCACATCGCTTTTGAAAACTACTGGGAAATTAAAATTTTGACCTCCCCAATGCACCAACGATATTCACTTTCCCATCGAACAAGATACTGAAGTCGAAAATCGAAGCATTATTTCGACTACTTATCGTGTACACAGACACAAAAATAAAAAAATAAAAAAAAAAATAAAAAAAAAATAAAAAAAAAATAAAAAAAAAAATAAAAAAAAAAACACACATCATTGTAAAATCAATACATTCATCGTTTCACTCAGAATCTAAAATACAATGATAAATACAGTGGAGATCGGCCCTCTGAGCCACTGCGAAGGAGCTAGCTGGGTACGTTTGCATGCGAACATAAAATACTTACTTAGGAGCCATATCAGATCCTTGTTGCATCAGAGAGCCGATCGTAAACCACAGTGAATTGTTCAAGGAAAACTTGTTTTCAAAAACATCTGGAGCTTCGGAGTTGCAAGGATGTGGATTTTCCCATTCGTACGGACTAAACCTAAACACAAAACGTGCAAACACTACAGGAGCTATTTAATATGATAGATTCGTGTGTATACATAGATTATACTTATCCATCATCCGTATACGTGAGTGGTAATAATAAATAATAATAACGGGTGTTTAGTGTTTACGAATTACGGTTGCTAATCCTACCTAAATGCCTACAGCGTTGCGTCCAATGCAATATAAACATAATATATACGTCACGGTGCAGTATCTATGTATATACATATTATATAATATATGTATGTGTAATGTATATAATCATATACATAGGTATTCCATTCGACATTGTCTTACTTGGGAAGTATATCGCAGCCCTGTTGCATCAAAGACCCGAACGCAAACCACATACAGTTCATGAGCGAGAACTGATTTTCTAGGTTATCCGGATCTGGGTTACACGGATGGGGGTTGTACCATTCGTACGGGGTGAATCTTTTGTCCACCAAAATCACATTTCACATTTTATAAGTTATAAATTTATAAGTTATAAATCCTAGCCCTGGATTATAACTGTTATTATATTTGTTGCAGTATAAGTATACATATTATATTATTATAAATATTTGAACTTATAAGTTATAACATGCTATTGTAATCATTAACGTAGCCATGGGGGGGGGGGGGGGGGGGGGGGGCTGACGGGCAGAGAGGCCATGACAGCCGTATCGCTAAATGTGACAATGTAAAAAAATAAATACTGACTGTTTTTATAAAAAAATTCTCCTAGAAGAATGAAAGTTTTAAATTGGGCTTTAACACAATAATAATATTATATTATATAAATTATAAGTACCTGATAAAGACGTAAGTTGTTTGTAATAAATTGCAAATTTATTTTATAATTATTATGTAATTATTAAGAAATTTGTTAAAAATGTTACTATTTTCAGAGTAGGATATATTTAATATTATATATATTTTGTCATATAATAAAGTATAAAAGTTATCTTAATTTTTATAAGGTGTTTTATCCCCTCCCCCCCCCACTTTACAGAAATCCTGGCAACGCCACTGATTATTATTACACATGTTGCACGCGTCAGTCTGAAATGGAGTTCTATCTGATGACGTTGATAATAATAATAATAATGAAAATTTATTACACGCATTATACCTGGCTAATATGTAGAGGAGAACCGATACGCCGAGATACGCCGTGGCCATGTATATCCACACGTCCAGCGACAGAGGAGACAAAAACGAAAATAGGTTCGGTGGTTGTTTGATTGGTTTTCGGTACAGAATACTTATGCCTGCAATTGTTTAAAGAATACAAAACTCATCAATAACATGTGTGTGCATGTATCGTTGAGGTTAATGTAGGTTTATGTGCTTTAGGGGTTTTCAAAAATTTTTACTCGGGGGCCATATAAAAAAATTAGAACTCTTTTCAAGGCCAAAACGTAAATAATTGCACTTACAATTTGTGTAAGTTTTTACTGTATTATTATAGCACGCCGTTGATTATAAAATAAGTTTACAGAGATATTTGTGTATAGTGTATTTTAAACGCACTTAAAAAAAGTTACTATAGTTATGTTTATTATTGAATGTAAAACAATAATATGTAAATTATGATTCATAAAAATAATAAGTGAGGCATTTATATGAATAGGTAGTTAATTTTTTAATAATTTACTGCAGTTAGTTAGGACAGAAAAAAACTTGTTCACAGGTCATAGTTTGGAGACTGCTGCGCCTGCACTACATTATATATATATTATAAACGTCGTTGACAAGCTATTGAGGTGCAAAAAAAAAACACTTACCGAGGTTCATAAACGGCATAGTAAAATCAACGGCTTGTTCGCGGTCGTAGGTAATAGTTAAATCAGCCACTACTAAGTCCGCTCTCTGAAACATTTATAGGCAATTGCGGTATATATTACGTTTTTATATATTATTTTATATATTTAAATAAAGTATTAATACAATAAGTAATAATAATATTTTAATAAAATAAGTATAAATATCAAATATGTAATATTTGCGTTTAGCCCCCGACCACGGCTGGAGATTATTGTAGAGTAATTATTGTTATTCTATATAAATTGTTAGTATATAACGATTATTATCCAACTACTCGGCAGGACCACGCTAAGTATAAACATAAAAGTGCACTTTAAAATACACATATAGGAAAAATACAAGCGAAAACTACAGGATCATAACTACAGGGAGCAACACGATTCACGAAAAAAATTTCTTAAGAAATCATAGTAAATTTGTAGTTAAATAATGAAGTTTGAAAATACAGTTATCCAATTGGCAATTTTACGCAGAAATTATTGTAGCGTATTTTCAACATTTTATTAGATAATATTCCCCGCGGCTCCCATTACAATGTACTATCAGACACCTATGGCAACCAATAAACAAAAAAAAATAAATAATAATAATACTAATTTCTACAACTACAACAATTATAATTTGGAAAAAAAAAGAAAAAAAAGATCATTGTAAAACCAAGATGTACCCAAAATAATAAGGTATCTTATACTCCATACTCCGTGTAAAAAAAAACGCTAATTATCTGAAAACAGTTCTAAAAGTTATGTTATATTTTTATAGGTAGCTAAGTTTTTGAACTATAAATATAATTTATGTTAAAATAATCTGCTAAAAATTGAACTTAGCTTGATCTTATCAACTTGTTATCAATTTTTTAGCAGATTATTTTAACATAAATTATATTTATAGTTCAAAGACTTAGCTACCTATAAAATGATATCACAAATTTTAGAACCGTTTTTTTTATACTTAGCGTTTTTTTTTTATACGAAGTATGGCGAAGTGTTTTTGTTGGGATATATTATAACTGCGCAATAACATCGGTCATTCAGACAAACCTGCTGTAAAAGCTCTCCCATCATCCCGTCCCATTCCTTAGTGTCCTCACTATAAGAACCGTAACGGCCGTCTGGAACGAGTTTCAGCGTATAGTTAAAGCCCAACAATTTTGATATTTCGTATATCAAATCGATTGCGTACCCTTCGAATTGGTCGTTGCCCACTAATTTTTGACTGGATTCGCGGCGCATTGTATATGGAGAACTCTGCACAATATACAGATGATCAACGATTTAAAATATATTCATTTATTATGCACCAGCTTTGGTCGTAAACATGACGTTCTGGCGCATTTTATAATTATCAGTATATATAAGTTATCAACTAAGGGTGATTTTTCGAACTCTCCATTCCTTCAAACCTTAAGAAATTATAACAGAAATTTAATAAACATGTAATTATTTGTATCTATTATCGTATATTGTAGACAGTCGTCAATATAATATTATATATATAATATTGGTGGGCATATTTTAAGCTATAAATTATTGACATAGGTCAGGCCAGTGGGCAGTGCAGCAAGATGTGCTGAGGCGACTTTTGTCCATAAATTTTATTTAAGCTGAATAGTGCCCCGGTTGTAAGTTTCTAATAGTCATTCCAATTTTGAGGGACGGACGTGAAATCGACAAAAGCATATCGTCGTTCCTCAACAAGTTAACAGTGCTAATCTAAATTTGTTCTAGAGAGAGTCATTAGCTTAGAGCGTACGAGAGTAAGGCTTATAGTAGGTTTACCGCGTACCGTTCTATACAGTTGGAAATATTTGAGTATGACTGTAAATTAATTTAATTTTTTTTTTATGTGTAAACCATATTTAATTACTATTCTATTTAAATATTGGTTATGGTTAAATTTTTAAAAGTTCAAAAAAGGCTGAATAAGATTCAAGTTAATGTTCAAACAGTTTAAGAACAAAATTAAGTTTGAGTTCGGGAAAACTTAAGTTTGATCCATCCCTAATATAAACTATATATCATATGAAAACAACTAGCCAGGATCAATGTGACGACCAGCGTCTTGTTGTGCAGATTGTCAACGATGCTAGAGTACGCTTCGACGAAAGACCTAGTGAAGTTTATCCCTTGACTGGAGTTCCAAGTACCGATCTTAGACAGTCCCTCTTTGTTCACTTCTACCACGTCCAATTCGAAGTCCGTCCTGAACCCTTGGTTGTCGAACTTTATGACGCCGGTCAGACCACTTATTTCTACCTATATGACGACGATGACGACAAAATGATGAAACATAAAACAAACGTGCATATTATTTATTACTCGACGGCAATCGTGAAATATTAAACACAATATTTCGTATTTTTGGCATTACTATTTTCATATAATTTATTAAACTATATCCATGGGACCATGTATCAGAAGCGTCGCAACTCAATGGTTTTATATCAATCTTTTGGCTGCTGTCCAGGTCGTGGAGTGCTCGGGCGAATAGATGGACGGCGTCGTAAATTAAAGCAGTTTCCGTCTAAACAGACAAATGTTATGTCGTTTAAGGTATAAATATTGCAGTACACCATAATACGCATAATACACATGTATATACGGCCGTTCGTTTTTCTTACCGACATGACGGTGAAATTTTCTCCCTGCAACAATATAGAATCAAAAACATAATATGATGAATATGAATACTACATTAGTATGTATACTGTGTGGCATATGCAAATATGTTTTTTTCAAATAATGTAATTTTCAGTGAACGTTTTTACTTGTTAGTATATCGAAAAACCCGTAAACTAAAGCGACGACCTTTTGTATAGAATTACTTACATTTGAAAATCAATCGTCAACGCGTTATAATTAGAGCATTATGATCAATAAACATAATATGTATATATTATATTATAATATATAGGTGGCGGGTCATATACAGTAAGCCACTGATTACTTAAAAAAATACTTAAGTTTTTGAAAAAAATTTTTTACATAATATTACATTGTTACAAAAAATTATATTTTTTACTGTTTTAAATGACAACTTACATTTTTAATTTCATATTCTGAAGCAGAATATTATTTTAGAGTATTTCGATATACAAATATAACATTTTGGACAAGTAGTTTATTAGTTTTGACTTTTGAGTATTTAAATTTTAGATGAGTGAAGTAGTGACCGACATTTTACAGGTACCCCTTTCCCACTCAACAGCAGTCATCCAAACTTCAAAATTTAAATAATTATAAATTACAAAATTCCAAAAGTTTAAAATTAAAATTCAATAATTATATATTGAAGAACTTCAAAAAATATTCTGCTTTAGATAAGAACTACAAGTACCCCACAAGTACCAACTAGATTCACTTTCCTATCAGAAAAGATTTTACTGTCCTAAAAGGTGATGACAGACACAAAAAAAAATTAAAATTAAAAAAAAACACACATCATTGTAAAATCAATACATTCATAGTTCCACTCGGAATCTAAAATATGTTCAACAACGTTAATAGTTTCGAAGTAATGTGTGTCTTACGTAAAAGGGATCACCCAGTATATATTATATGCTATATTTTATATTATGTATAAATATATAAAGTACCTCGTACTATAAAATTACAAACAAACCGTGATATGTAATCGTAAAATTATTGTTATTATTATTAATGGCGAGCATTCTACTATGGAAGATGTTCATTAATGAAAGCAATTCAACGCCAATTGACTGCTAAAGTATCAATACATCGATATTATGCGTGTGCAAAACTTTGTCGGTTCCGTGAATGTGCCAGAGCCAGAATATGGCAGAACACACAAGATCTAACTATATTATTATATAAAATGAAAAATACTTCACAAATTATAATATTATTTTTCTTTTCTCGGGTTGTTTTTTTTTTTTTGGCTGAATACATTTTGAGAATATAACGGCTAAATAATATAAAAAATTAAGTATTCTCGGAAAATTCTATATACTGTTGTATTTTATAAATAAGTATATTTTCGAGACTTGATAATATGCCTATAATATTATAAAGACTTTTCCTTTAATCGATACCGATTTAAAAATTTCAAATATATTTTTTTATTCGCAACAAAAGCTCCGTATAAATTAATAATTATTACCAATCACTTGAATCAGTTGAATCCTTTTACGTATAAGGTATGAATGTATGATATCGCATGATATTAAATAGTAATACAATATTATACTGCAATATGTTATAAGTTTATAAATACTCTTCTTTTCATAATAAAATAATTTTTAATGATTTATTATATTTACCGTGTTCTTAGACAAACACAATAGAGGGATAAAATCAGTTTCCGGACGATTTAAATTTTGTGAACACTGTTGCAAAAATATCTGTCGAATATCAAAGAAATAGTTGCGGTACGATTGCGTCCTAAATATGCTTCAATGTTGTCAAATTTATAATTACCTACATAATTTTCAACACGATAAAATTTAATGTTTTTCATGAGTTTCTGAAATGCGGAAGAAGCAATATTAATATAAGAATCAGTTTATACTCAGATAATAATATTATCTACAATATAATATTATATGTAATACTATCCGATTACGTAGTCATACCTATTATACATGCATTTATTATAAAGTACCGCCTATTTATTTTATATTTAATTTATATGGTTTAGGATATGTGATTTTATATAGTGAATAATTGTTTCAAAGAAAACTAAATCAGAACCTAAAACTTCAATCAAAGTTTCAAGCAGAAACTATAAAAATTAACTGGGTGGTACAAATTTGACCCCACGGGTAATATGGGAACCAATCAAGTAAGAACTCGAGAATTGATTCGTTAACAGCCTATTTTTCCAGGTATACATAAGCTTAAGGTTTATTTGTCGATAAGTTATAACGGAAAGACATATAATATTATGTTCTCAAGAGGATGTCAGCTCTCAGCGCACTGTTTGTTTTATCTTTCTGGTCCACGCGTAGAACATTAGACAAAACGTATTTACGCAGTTTTTTTTTTAGTATCTTAGAGTAAAATCACCCATTCCACAAATATTATAGAGAATAATATTTTTGACGGTATGACATATCGATTTATCTAAATATTGTCTCAAAACAATTTAAACATAATATTTATTTAAATAAACAAAATCGGTTTTTTACATTGAAAGTTGAATACAAAGTCAAATAATCATAAAATATAAAATTGATTTGTTCAACTCTCAAAAATATTCTCCTCTATAATTTTTGTAATAGATAGTTATACTCTAAAATAACTCAAAAATCGTAAAAAACGATTTTAGGTGAAAGTGTTTTAACTATGTAGCGCGTGGGTCTGAGAAAGAGAACAAATATTGCGCTGATAATTGACATCCTCTTAAGTCTTAATATATTATATTAACATCGATTGCAAGATATACTTATAGAGAGTCGGTTAATTCGTTCCATTTATTATTTAGACTAAAAACTACATCTAGGATATGTAGGTAGATATTGTTATATACTTATATACCTATACTACTATACTAGTATACCTTATATAATGCTAAACGATAAAACTACAAAGCAGTCGACTCACCCATTGTTTCAGAACTTTTTGCACTACTGGCGTGTCGGGATTGACTAACCGGAAACCTGTGATGTTTGTACCGCCGTATTTAAATTCATCCAGATCGATCGTATGAAGATCCTGAAAATTCGAAATGCTCGTTATAATATGCAGGGTACATTAAATACAGAATAGGTACTTAATAATCCTTTTATCGTAAGCCAGGTAATATCTTAAGAAATTTGTACAATGAATTTTCTAAGCACTTAAGAAGATAAATACTATTTTACATAATATCTTGTCAATGATAATCCACTTATCAGTATATTTGTTGCCAAAATGTAAAGTTTAAAAATCCCTATTATTATTTTCTAAGAAATTCTTGATTCACGATAAAAGAATCATCCTGCATATTATAAAGTCGACAGGCGATCAATCGCGGAGAAATTCACCAGTGACGTGATCAGATAGCTGTGATAGTCGCTCATCATTCCGATTTGTTGGGCTTGTTTCAACACGTCATATATTTTTTCGGTTGAACAGTCTAGTACGACGTGTGATTCTGCCGAATTTTTTATCTGCTTCAACAGTGGCCTGCGCGTGAACAGAATCAATCGTTTTTTCAATCAATATTCGATTCAATATAGGTATATATTATATAATACTTAATATAATAATATATAACCGGTAGATACGTGTACGTGGAGAAGGACTATTATATTTTATTGTATTGTATATGTTGCCATGTTGGACACGGAATGTAAAAACAAAAACTTGCATGAAAATAAATCTATCATTTTAACGTCCCTACGATATTTTTTTTTATTAAAATCAAAATTAATTTTTATGATTAAAAAATAAGCTCTGCTAATAATTACGAAGATATTGCAAAAAAATATTTTATAACAATTGTGTAAGACCAACTTCAAGCTATTTGGTTAAATATAAGTCTACTACTTAACATTAAATTAACAACTATCTATATTATATAAATGTTATTGATGTGTATTACCAAATTAAATTTATAAAAATATGTATTGGTGTATAGGGCTATACCCTTTCCTAAATACAACTTAGGCTTATATAATGTTCACCTGTGATCTCGACCGGAGCCCAACTGGCGGATCGTGATCGGGTACGCCGAAAGTGCGCCGTTCCTGGCTTTCAACAGCTCTTGCAGCCTCACCAGGCCTTCGTTGCTCTCGTATATTATTGTGAACGACTTCCAGCCCCATTTTTTCACCAAATCCAAGTACGCCTAAATACGTAAAGCGTTCGGTATAACGTCGTGAACCATTCATAATATTATTAAATGCTTAACATTTATAGATAATTTTATGATGATCTGTTCGTATAATATATTATATGGATGTACATTATACGGTAATAACGATAATACGATTATAATATAATATATAAGCGTTACCTTGGACAATACGGTCGGGTGTGGATAGAGATTGACCAAGCAGCTCTCACGTCGCAGCTTGTAGTCCCATCGCGTTTCCAAATGTGGTATTTCCATCGTGTCACAAATGGACTGGACATGACTGGATATCTGGGCGGACTGCGGGCCGAAAACTGCGGCGACGCCGAGCCGGAGTAGACTGCACACTGCCAAGAATTGGATAAAAAGCGGAGATATTGAAAAAATGCATTTTTTTATCATATCTATTGGTGTTTATGATATTAGATCATCAGTAACAGGTATATAATATTACCTCTTTTAGAAGCATGGAAACTGTCTTGTGGCGATACTTTTTCTACCTGACCGGAGAGGTTCGACCTACTGAGTATGTTCCGATTGGCGTTGACGTCGTGGATGGCGTGTTTGAAAACATTTTCTTGGTTAACGTCATTTGGATGAAACAAACCCCCTGAAAATTGAAAAAAAATTGGTAATTATTTAATATTATCCACAGATTATATATCATACTTATACCTATCAAATATACCCAAAATTCAGATAAAAATTTAAATAATAAAATGAATTGTAAATAATATTTAAACCTTAAACTTTACACGTATAAATACTAAACAATAATAATTGATATATAATATATAATATATATATAATTATGTTATTTAAGTTCATTATTAAAATTGTAAAAATATTTTATCATTAATAGTTTAGATGATTGAACACAGTGATAAAAATAAATTTAAAACAATTATGGAATTATTCATGTATCACGTGGACTTGTTTAGCTATAGTAATAGTGCACAGAGAGGTCCTATGATAGAGAGTTTCTATGCAGTGCATGCCGTTATCTATTTCACATTTACGAGTTGTGTCCGGACGAAATGTCCCGATTTCAATTTATAAAAACCTTTTTAGTAAGTTTACACAATTTGTGTGCTGATAAATTCAAATCGTAAAATTATATAAAAGTATAATTAGGTGTTTGTTCGTCGATTGAAATAAAAACCATTTTTATAAATTCAAATTGAGAAATAAATTTGTCTATTATAATAGTATATAAATGCCCTCATATATTTTACAAAACTTTTACTGAATAGAAGTCAATTATGTCTATTATTATTATCGTGTAGAGATAAGGTGTATGTAGAGTCAATTATCAATTATCATAATTATCTGTCTACCAATCCGTCTTGAATATTGACCATAAACTGTATTAAGGTAACTTAACTATACCTATATACTGCTGTTATATAATCATGTAAGTCTTTTATACATTTTATGATTTTACTGAAATAGTTTAACGCAAAATTAATGATAGGTACCTAATCATAAAAAACTTTAAACGCCTGTCCTAAATAAACAGAAAATGAGTATAATATTTTTTTTTTTGAAAGTTACAGATAATTTATGTGAGAAATCATGCAAATTAATTCACAATGAGCTATGCATGGAAGATGAAGAAACACTAACTTCTCGTACTTGTGATATTATAATGTACTAAACTCGAACTCATATTTCACCAAAGCTACCAAAATATATTTTAGATGTACATAAAATAGGTAATTGAAAATCTAAAAATCATATTGAACCGGAAAGAATATATGATACTTATTTTCTTAGCAATCGCAAAATAATATTATTAAGTTTTCCTGTTCGAATTTAGAATTATTGGCTAAATCAGAAATGTGTTATCAATGAATAACATATTTAAGAGTGCCCTAAATTGTTTATTATCAAAATATGTTCCCAATCACATTATTAAAAATGAACAATATATTATACCATTATTTATGTATATTATTTCCAAATGAAAGACAAGAATCATATTTCGTAGCTTTCAAACATATAAACATTTTTTTGTTTATTTAAATCGATGTTTAAAAGTGCAACGTATTCTCGAAATGCATGCTGCTGATGTTTGGCCAACCACCAACAACATAAATATTAAAGGCTGCCGCTTCCATCTTGGTCAGAGTTTGTGATGAAAAATTCAAGAACTCAGTTTATTCGCAGAATATAATAGTATCAATCCTCCGAAATAAGCAAATTTTTAAAGATCATTTTTGATTGAGCGTGATTCTCTTCGTGTATGAGCAGAATCTTCTAACTCAATATTATGCACAACTAATATAGTTATGAAACATTTCACTTGCAGTTTATTTCTATGTTCTATTCAAGCCATTCCAATATATTTCAATTTATTGAAGTCAAAGAATTTGAAATGTGATACTTATATTCAAATTATAAGTACTGGAAAATTATCAAAGATAACACGCGAAAAAACATTTATTTCTTAGTAAAAAGTGAAATTCATGTAAGAATATACAAATTTCACAATTTGACTTTATAAAAATAGTAGGTATCATTTAAATTGTTGTCTAATGTGTAATATTATCAAAATTATTCGTGCAATTATTTTTACTTGTAATTTATATAAATTAGACGATAGACCATTAATTATTTTCTGATTAGGTTAACTGATTTATTAGAAAATGTTCAGAATAACGTACTTATATAATTATTTTTATTTCTATACGACTAAACAACATTATTTACATACTTAGATACATTTTATTAGGTACAATTCGTTAAAATTATATTTTTACTTATTTTTATTGTTATAATTTAAATTTTTTTTATAACAACGTGCATTTTTAATTCCTTATTCCAAATCAGAATAGTTTTTGGAGTGTCTACCTAATTCAATATATAGATATTATATAAAAATCGAATTTTGGACGAGTATATGATAGTATACAATAGTATATGATAGCTTATGATTTATATAAGTATTTAAAGTTTTGAATGGAGTGGGTGGACACAGGGGTACTTCGCAAAATATTTGTCTACTACTCTATACATCCAAACTTTAAATACTTATAAGTTATAACTAATAAACGAATTGTCCGAAATTTTAATTTGATAGACCGAAATCCTTCAAATAATATTCTGCTTCAGAATATGAAATTAAAAATATACGTTGTTGTTCAAAAGAGTAAAAACTTAAAAAAAATATAATAAAAAAACATAATAACGATAAAAAATAGTATTTTTGTCGGAAAATTTGTTTTGGAACGGCTTAAAGTTATGTAAAAGAAATATTTTCATAAACATTAATGTTTTCTGAAATAATGACTGTATATTATGTTAAATTGATCACCGCGTACTATCGGGAGGAGCACCCATAATAATGTAATAAAATAAATTATATGATATGCCCTACGCTTACCGATTCTGATAGTATCGGGTAGAGTGGATACGTGGCTCGCAAATTGAATAATCCAAACGAAGATTTCAAACTTCATATTTTCTGGTCGTGTTTGGACAGCGAATGGTATAAAATGATGAAATACAAAATATCCCTTTACACAGCATACAATATACTATATATTTATATATCTACATTCACGCATCCACGACCACCGGACAAGTGCATGTCGAGTGGTCCACTGAATGGCAAAAAAGAAATTATGTTTCTCGCATCGTTCGTTTTGGCGCCCCGCAACCCACATGCGCGCCGGATCGTAATATGATCGGAGGCTGTGCGCCTGGGCCGCTGCGGCTGTCGCTGCTATGGTTTTCTTTTTCTTTTTTCTTCCGTTTTATTACTTTTTGAAAATGTACTCAACCCCAACCGCACGCCCTCTCCACTTCTGCGGCGGATGCGACAACAGCCGCATATAATTATTGTACTCGCAGAATACAATCGCCCGGTGGTTAATCGTTGTTGACTTTATCTGCACATAATATAATAATAATATATAAACATTAAACACTAGTTACTAGTACTACACTACAATATAGCTGCATTAATATATTATTATAATCACTAATTTATACCCTTTACCCGACCATCGACATTATTTCCTCGTGGTTTTATTGTTTTCACTCAACGTACGCGATCACCGTGCTCGATATGACAATAATTATAAAACATTTGCGTTTTTCGAGATACCCATAGGTACGTCGTTGTATTATTATTAAATCACACCGTATACACACCATACAGCTGTAGTGTAATATTCGGTATTCCCACGAGTTTTATTCGCTCGTCGAAATTTAACAAATTAACATATTTGTGCCCTGTGCCTACATATTTCACGGTAAAATAATATTCCAGGCCGTCCAAAGAAATTACGTAGCTAAGCTAAGGCTAACCTTATTTTGCTGGTGTGCTTTGCACATCATGCCGGCTCGATATGTTGTGTGCCACCGGTGCCCCCAGGACGTTGAATACAGAATATTTGATTATATCATTAATAAATGTACTTTAAATACCAAACAGTTTAAACCGCTACTTTTGAGCCAATAGAAATTAAAAAGTAATATTATGATAAGTCCATGGTTGATCTGTATACAGTTTTTAATTTTATGAATTACTTCAGTTGTAAGTATGCACCTATTATAAATTAAACAAGGTTACATCCACCACCCATGTTTTAATTAATCCATCAGAAATTATTATAATAATTATATGTTAAAATGTTCGATAAAAATATGCATCAGCGTGGATTTCAGGTTTAATAAAAAAAAATGTTCACTTAAATATTATGCTTATTGGCTATTGGCCAGATTATAATCTGTATATAGGGTAATTCACCAATCATGCTCACCCCCTTTATTTTTTTCAACATTGCAGTTATTTAAAATCTGATTTTTCGGAATTTTTAAATATATTTCCATATTCTTAAATTATATTAAAATTATACTAAAATTTAATATTACTTAAACAGTGTCCTGTGGAAATACACATTTCTGTTTTTTAAATAAGAACCCTTATATTCTACTGTACATTATTTAGCAGATAATTTTCCTGAAAATATTGGCGTATCAGAATCTTATTATTTTAAATTATATTATATTATTGTTATTTATACAAATATATTGTGAATTGGACATTTGTCCGTATTAATAAATAAAAATATAAAAATAAATAAATAAATAAATATTAGGTCCATGATAATGGGCTTGGAAGATTGGGGGGCCAGGGTGATTTAAAATATATTCTAATGATTAATATCTATCAATATAAAAAAAATTGTAAAATAGTCCAAGTATAATAAATACTAGATACAATATTACATCAGCTACTTTTTATTTTTGTAAAACCATTTTTAAGGGCTATTTCCTATCCTTATTGAAATATTTTAATAACTGAGAATTTACTCGTTAGAATTTTGATTCTGATACGTCAAAATGTTCAGAAAAATGATTGGCTAAATAATACACAGTACAAAGGGGAGGTTTTCATTTTAATAACAAAAATTTATATCACCACAGAATACTCCTTAATTATTTCAATAAATCACAATAATTTGAAAATATGGTCTTTAAGTTAGTTGTACCTATATTTAAAAATTTCAAAAATCAGATTTTTTACAAACTGCATTATTAAAGAGAAAAGGGGGTTGAGCATGCTTAGTGAATAATTCTGTATATTATATAACTATTGTATATTATACTATATTATTAACTACATAATTTATAAATGTATTTCCTCTATAAGTGAAAAAGGGTTATTAAATATAGGAGCATTTTATTTTGTTAGTAAAAATATTATTATTTATTTTTATTTTGTACTGATTGAGTTCAAAAACTAAAATTTTGGGTAAGTATATGGTTTAATCACTGTTATAATCGGAAATAGGTATTAGTATATATTCAACGATTTTATATGAGTTTCTATATTACGTAGGTGTTAAATATAATCCCAAAATATAAGTTGTATTCATAGAGAAAATATATCTTCGTAAAATCAATAGATGCAAAGGCTGATGTAAATGGGTTTGGGCCATTTATTGTTATAGAATGGGCCGAATACCTTCCAGTCCGCCTTCCTGCAGAATGTTTATATAAATTATTATAATAATAAAAATTTTCTCGACAGTCCTGTGAACCCATAGAATTTATTTATTACGTGTGTGTACGAATAAAGCGCGCGATTTACAATCGGGTTTACGATCGTTTGAATTCGGAGGCCACCCTCCGAGTGTTTTCAGAAAATAAGTTTGCGTTTTATTTATATGTACACATATATAGGAGTCTCCTCCGGTCGGTTGCCAAGCAACTGCGCTATACCGGATTATAATCGATCCGAGTAGCTAGCTACTATTCGGTCACTCGTGTACATAGCTGTAAAATAATACACAACTGAGATGCTCCTAGACACACAAGCGTGTGTTAATTTGTTTATTATTGTTGGTGAAAAATAATATTTTATATTAAACACTATTTTTATATTAAGTAGGCAGTGTCATAGCGTGAAACTTGGTATCACCCTGGCCAATTGCCTTCACGAAGAATTGTAGGCGGGTGGGTAATTTTGTTAGGGTATTTAAGTAAATTTAAGTTTTAATTATTATTATTGAATAAAACAGTCATAATAGTAGGTAGGTACCCATTTAATGTCCTAATATGTTGATTTTAATCCAAAGTGATAAATTAGCACTAAACAATATTTTACTAATTTATTCTAGGAGTTAGGACATAGGTAACAAAACGTGCTGATCAGATCTATAGGTACTCTTTGATGTATATAAAAGGAGAACTGGGAAAATAATATTATAATTTATATTGTATGCGTAAATTGTTTATTATTGAAAGTTAGGTATAGGTAAATGGATAAAACATATAATAACATGTTAATATTAATGTTAATTTATCTTGTAAAATAATATCAATATTTATTTTATAATAAAAAAATTATACATAGGCTGGTTTTAATTGTATGTGCACATGTGTGTTACTGTGTTATTTCAATATTGCCCTTAATCCTTATTATGCAGAAAATATTTCTGACACCCCTGCTAGAGCCTTTAGAAAGTACCAGGAGGTGGAGGCAGGAGGCCCTCTTAAGCACAGACATCAAATTATTAACGAATAAATAATGATGCTAAAGAATCTAACGTTAGAAACTAATCAAAAAAATTGAAGGGTCCAGTGCAACAACCTGTTATGTCCACTTTCTCAAAAAAGTTTTTTATTGTGGTTTTCTAACGAGGAAATAAAGCTACACATTTCGGTGTCACAAACTGGTATGTCCGATTATTAGATACGAAGATGTAAGCAAAAATGGACTTACCCGATTATTGCATCCACTGCATAGGAACCTGGTATGTCTTTATTGTCCGGACATACAAGATTTTTGCACCGAAACTAATTTGACTAAAAATTATAAAAATCAAATTTATGGGCAAGAAACCTGGTAAGTCCATAAATGTATCCTATTTATAGATCATAACATTTTTTGTGTTATTATAATTGTAATTTGAAAACATAATATCAATAAGGAAAATAGACTGCTACATGTCTTCTATATAAACATAAAGTGTATAACAAATATTAAAGAATTTAAACATATTTTATTTCTTCTCCTGAAAAATTTCCAAAAGTGGACATACCCGGTTGTTGCACTGGACCCTTCAATTATCTTTTCAAGCCTTCGTTTGATTTAAAAAAAAATTCTTCAATGATTTTTTTTTTATTAGAATGATAAAAGTTTGGTAGCCCGCCAGCTCGGACGAACATTGGGCTTCGGAGTCCTGGCTTATATACGCCACTGGAAGTAAGTAGTTAAGTAGGTAGCTAATAAATATTGGCAGCAAAACTCCAACACATCATATTTCGTCGCCAGTGTTGGGTAAATTACTTTTAAAAAGTAATGAAATTACGTTACTCGTTACTTCAAATATTTTTATTTAAATTACATTGGTGGTACCTAAAATTATTTTTATCACGTTACATTACTTTTTCATTAATAAAGACGTAGTGCGTTACAAATAACGTTACTTACTAATTATGTATATATTTTACAATCATATACCTAGTAATACCTAATATCTTTATTTCTAGTCTTTTAAAGCCGATAAGACGTAACCATACGTCCATAATATTCCATCTGCAACTGCCGTGTATTATATTGGTCTATATTCTATGGTAATAGAACCACTAAAGCCACGATCACGGACTAAAGGCGGGTTTCCACTATACACGTTTGCCGTGTACACAAAAAATGTTCAGCTATGTCCAACAACACGGTATCGTGGTTAATCGTCTACGCCTATATATGGTAACCACGGTTATACACGGTAGTTATGGCTAATTATAGGCTAATTTTAGCCAGGCTAAATATATATTATAATATAATAATACCTATATATATTTAGCCATGGGTATAATCTTAGATCATAATATCACAGATTATCTATGATTATCATAGAACGATATGATAAACATTAAACGATATAATCTAAGGGTATAATCATGACAAAATAGATAGGTCTATTATCAACAACACGAGATGTAGTCCGGTTAGCGCATCCCACCCTTCCCGACCATAGTCGTAGTTCGCCTCATTTCATTGGCCGTTAAATTACCTGGCCAACATACAGCCGGGAACCAGCTAATAGACGGGATGTGGAGTGGTTGGTGAACACGATGCGTATCAAAAAGTTGCTGACATACCTATTTATTTTGTCATGGGTATAATATTATATCTACCGTCTTCTATATACAGCCGTGCCATGGTATAAGCAAACCTATCGGCTATCATTTTAACCACGATTTAAGATATACTTAAGTATATCTTAAATCGTGATTTTAACCCATGAATTCCCATAGATATTAAAGATATGGATAGGCTATGTTAAATATATTTGAGGCCGCGTTCCCGGAGGGGAAGGCAATTGAGGCTCCTTAGCCGTGATTGATAGTCGATACTCGATATAGGTATACTTTATTTGGCCTCAATTGTTCCCCTCGAAGACCGCCACCCATCGATGTCCTATCCATATCTTTATTATCTATGTGAATTCCTAACTCTCAAATCACAATTCACAACATAAACTCGCAGAGATTGATTCTGTATCAGTTTATCTGTAATCAGTATTCTGTAATCAGTGATATCCACGGAGATGGATTGGAAACGAGCAGCTTATCAGTGACCACCACGAAATAATGTATTGTGCAAGAGTCAAGTACGGAGGTAGCAATGAGAACCCAGAGTTTACAACGCCATCTGCGTAAAACACGGACTAAGATACAAAATGTGAAGCCAAATAAAACCACCGGTAGCGCTGAAAACATTGAATCCCCGGTGTGCGAAACCTTTTTGTGGCCAACTTCCTCCGACCACCGCCGAACGTGTCGTTTCCAATTCATTATGGCATTATCTTGGTCTGTGCCCCGTGAAACGTGGTGATATCATAAGAATATATGATAATAAATTACACATTTCACATTTTTATGTTTTACTACTATTAATCATTTTGTTCATTTACATTCTAATATTTCATAAAATATTATGTCATATTATTATAGTATCATGGCTTAGTATAACAACTATTAAGTATACCATGATTCATGAAATCATGAATACTAATAAGTACTTTCTCGTGTGGTTGTGTGATGTTTTTCATAATATTAAATATTAATGCATAATGGATAATGGTTTACATTAAAAAGTCCCTCTATAAATTCATATAGTTATATTTGCTACAGGTATTGTATAGAATATTACAAACATACTATAATATAATATAAATTTGTAAATTTTGTATGTAACAATTGTTGTTTGTACATAGAGTATGAGCAATGGGCATATAGGTTACTAGTGTTTTTTTCAAACAATCTATCCAAACTCATTTAAAAATTATACATAATATGACATTTCTCAATGTATAAAACATCATGAACATACAAAAAAATTAATAATTTAAGAAGGCGCCAATAAAGAACATGATATTTATTTTCAAATTTATTTAAAAGTAGTTTATTAGGTATTATCTCTATCTAAACAATAAATAATAATATACTGAAAATTATATTATAATATTAGGTACTGAATTTGTTTTTTGCAATTTCTATAGTTTACTACATTATTTTAATTAATTACATGGCGCACAGATGAATAAATATAGGAAATTAGAAGAATTGTTTAGCTATAGGTTAATACAAAGATAAGAGATAAAATACATTTTTGGCGACATATACTTTTCAAAACCATCAAAATTCACTGTTAGATTTTTTTGTTCTTTGATAATAATAGTAATATACTGTATGTGTGTTTAGTAAATAATGGCATTTAAATTTATAAATTTAAAAATTGTATTTCATTAAATTAGGTTAGGGTGATCATATTTACATAATATAATAAAATAATGACACTAACAGTTTTGGTTAAACTCTAAAAAAAGACTTCCCAAAGTGTGTAATTTTTTATATTATTGAGATTTCTTCCTGTGTGCCTGTTTGACAAGGTATGTTCTTGGAAAGTGATATTCATGCCAGCTTTTAATTACTCTGTGCAATAAGACGTTTCTCATGCTTAGCACTCTGAATAATATTGTTTGTCAACTCTCATTACTTTGGTTTCAATATAAAACTGTTAAAATTTTGTTTTTTATTTAGTTGGCATACAGATTTTTCTCTTACATGTATTTAAGTATACAAAGATAACGGAATTGAAATAAGAACTATCTAATAAAAATGAGACAAATAGGATCCTGTTCAAGCTTGTTGGGACAACAGGAAATGGTGCTAAAAAAAGGAACAATATTGCTTAAATGGTCACCCTAAATAAGGTACATCGTACATAAATGAATATCAATAAATTTATTATTTTTTTTTGATAATATTTTTAAATTTTATTTTTGATCTTCTAAATCTTTTAGTTCTTCTTTCATCATTTTGTCCTCTGGTATTAACATCTGTTCATCATTTATTAAGTTATGGTTTTTTTTTTCTATATCACTTTTTTTTGTACTTTTATCAGGTTGCTGTCTTATTTTTATACCATCAATGCAATCTTTATACCTCTGTATATTTTCTTTAAGAAAATCTTGATTGTTCCCGTTTTTTATTTGATTATTACACTGGAAACTTTGTACAAAATCATATTTATAATGATTTTTTTTGTATTCTTTCATTATAGGTTTTAATATTATTCCTATATTATAATAACTTTGGTTAATTGATTTAGTATTTTCGTCATTTTAGTATTCCTAAATATTTTTACAACTGTTGAACACACTTGATGTTATTGATTTTAATGAAAAATTATTACGTTTGTTTGAAAATTTGTTTATATATGGTTTAATTGGTTGAATAAGTCATAGATAATATTAATTTTTTAATCATGAATACTTACACTTTTATTTGTTTAGTTTCCTGTCTAATAAAATTACTTGAGTACATTATTTTTCTGGTTAGATACATTTTATATTCTCAAATTGTTAAATGCTAATGTTAAAGTATTGAGAAATGTGCAATGATCAATTTATACTTATTAATGTATAATATATAATATATTTGGTTGCTAGGTATTTACATAATGGTAAGTAGGACGTACCTACTCTTAAAAACATTTTTTTTGTCTTTTCAACTAAAAATATAAAGCTTGGATATAAATGTAGGAAAACTAAATAATCAATTATCAATATAATTAACGCTTTGTTTGAATAAATAATAATATACTACCCCAATTTATAATTATAAGCTGTGACATTGTATTTTTATATGAAATTAATTAATTATGGGTCTTTATTTTATGTTAGGTTTAAGAGGACACTATACAAGCATACATTGTCTCCGCCTTACAAACTTCAACAAAGCAAACTCGTGTTCAACAGAACAAATTGTGTGTTGTTAGATTTAATATTAGAGTGAATTGACCTATTATCAAATTTACAGGTAAGGACTAAGGACATTTTCTGTGTTTGTATGTTGGTATTGTACAATATTTTAATTTTTAAGTGAGTTATCTTAGGATTAAATTGTAATAATTTGCATACTAATGTTATAACTTTATTAGTTTTCCAATTTTTTTTTTAATGATTTTGTAAAATTATATTTTTAATTAATAGTTCCTAATAATCCAACTACTTACTAGATGATGTAATATTCTGAATTTTTATCTTCATTTTAAAAACTAAGGTTGAGAGCATTCGGGCGAAATGTATGTGCAGGGGTGAATTTTATCACTCACCAAGGAGGGAGAAGATGACTAATTGCTTATTACATATTTTAATTTTAACTAAACATATTTTCGTTATATTTATTTTTAATTAAGAACGTTAGACAACACAATTACTATTGTCTATTATTGAATATTGTGAAATAAAACAAAACAATCATCTAGCATTAAGGTCTTTTTTAATTAATTATTTTGTTAGTTACAAAAAAAAATGCAGTTATCCGTTACACACTTAAACTACTATCTTCTTAGTCACGTTAGTTGCAAAAAATACATACAAATTGATATGCCACTTAATTTTCAATAATTCGGGTTTCCGGTAAACCCAAATAGAAATTCAGGTTTTGGGTGTTAATTTTTTCAATCGGTTTTGTTTATACGGATTTCGGGTTACGTTCGGGTGCGAAGCCCTGACTTAAATATTATTATACTTACATTTTGATATTCTGTTACTTTCATCATTGCCTGTATTGTCATGAAGAGTCCCAACTCCCATGAGATCAATTTATTAGTTTTCCCCTTCTTGACATCGTGGAATTGGTTAGAAAACAAAAATATAATAATTAAAAATCACATGATCTGATCCAATAATTGATAGTTAGTTGACGTTAACATTTTATACATTTACCAGCAAGGCTTCACAAATTTTTAAAATATAAAATCGTGCATTTAACCTATTTTTGAATTAAACCATCAAAATGTATGTTACAAGAATGTCCTTTGAAATGTTATCTATTATTATTATTTATCAATTTTTAACACCATCCTTATTAAAATATTTATGTACTTACTATTTTTTGTTACTTTCAGAATATAACTGTAACAATGGATTTAAGTGATGATGAAGAATTTTATGATTCTGATCAGAGTGATGTGGGCGAACAAAGTGTACATGCCATGCTCAGTAAAACTCTTTACGACAAAGATAATGAGTATGAAGAATATGGAGAACATATTTCTGGTGAAGAAGAAGCATTAGGTAGTGTACAAGAGGAAGTACTTGGTAAAGTCACCAATGATACTGGTCAAGAAGAAGTTGTTCTAGGTCCAGTATGTAGTGAGATAGAAGATACAAATGAAAAATCAATAGGGCCAGATTCAAAATTTGTTAAAAAATTAGAAGATGCTGAAGAAGTAGTTTTAACACCAGAAGTTATAGGCGAGTTAGAAAACAAACATTTTTTTGATGGTCTTGATGATGATAATTTTGAACCAGTAAAAAAAAAAACAAAAACTAAGCAATGAAGATACTAATAATGCAAATCCTCATAAAACTATTATTATGCATATACCCCAATTCATTCGATGTAACAAAGGTGGTCAATCTATTCAAGTCCAGTGAGTTGTGTTTTATGAATATTATTTAACAGTTTGAAAACTATTTATTATTCAAAGTTGTACCTATTATATACTTTTGTATTATTGCAGAAACATTGTATGTGGTGCAAACATGGGATGTCCTTTGGACTTGGTAAGAATAGTCATGTGGACTAGTAACTCTGAATATAATCCACAACGATTTAATGGACTAATTATGCGCCTTCGTACACCCAATGTCACCAGCCTATTATTTCCATCAGGCAAAATGATCATGCAAGGTGCTAAGGATGACCGAACTGGAAATTTAGGATGTCGAAAAGTAGCAAAAATTTTAGAACGACTTGGACACAATGTTAGTTTTATATTATGTACCACTTATATTATTATACTTCATCACACAATATTGATTATGTAGGTACAGTTTTGTGACTATACAGTTCATAATATTGTATGCACATGGGATGTTGGTTTCCCAATAATGTTAGAAGAATTAAATACTGCTCACTCACAGTTTACCAGGTACTTTTTATTTTTATTATTAATATTTTCTTTTTTTCAAATTTGTATAAACATAACTTAATTTACAGTTTAAAAATCTAATCTTAAATATCTATTATATATTGAAGCCAAATTACATTTTAGATTCTGAGCGGAGAGATGAATGTATTCATTTTACGATTATGTGTTTTTTTTATTTTGTTTTGTGTCTGTGTACACGATAAGTAGTCAAATTAATTTTTAACTTCAGTATCTTGTTTGATGGAAAAGTGAATCTAGTAGGTGCATTGGGGAGGTCAAAATTTAAAATTCCCAGTACTTTTTAAAGGCACCAAGAAAAACAAAAAATAAATATTGTAGGCACTAGGCACCCACCGACATTTAGGTCTGCGTTAACCACTATTATGATCAAAAAGCAGGTAAGTGAATGTCACTCTGCTGTACAGTAGGTTACAAGTGGGTCAATGTTTAATGGATTGTATTAAACTTGAATTCAATGATATAATATCATTATATAAGAAAACGATTCTGAGAAGAGATGATTTGTCAGTCTGGATTTTTCATATTATTATTATTTAGTATAGCTTGTAAGTTGAATTAATATTATAATATTATAATTTTTTATTCGTTGCTATGGTATAAGCGTTAAAAATTAAAATCTCATTTATAGCGTTTTTTCATAATTTGTTGGTATTTTTTCCCATGGCATTAAATGACTATTGAGAAAATCAAAAAATTACCTCTCTTGATCTTGATCCAATTTTCTAAAAGATAAGGTACTATATGTTGAAATCGAAGCACTCCTTCTGGTAGAAAGTTTGTATACAAGATAAAAAGATAAAAATAAATAAACACCATTGTAAAACCACTAGCTTCCTTGCTCCCCCCAAAATCTAAGATTAAGGAAAACCAGGAATTTTTACGCAAAATTGGTTTTTTGACAAAATCAATTTTGGTGTTTGGTGTAACCCTAAAATAAATTATCATAGATTATGAAAATTTCACTAAATGTTTGTATTTTGATTTTCTATACACCATTAAACTTTGAAAATATTTTTGAGTTAACACTTTGAGTTGTTAACAGACGTTTTCAATTTTCAATGTGTTTAGTTTTTTTTTCTATAACTGTCAATAAAATTTTATTTGTTGGGTAAAAAAGCATGAAAATTTAATACAAGGCTCCAGATATATTGTTACAATAGAAGTTGAAAAATATTAAAAATATGTAAGCACAATTTTTTTAAAAGCATTTAATGTTCAATTTTTGACAACATTTATCAAATTTAAAATTTAAAATGTGTTCAACTTTTATAGCTTAGAATTGGAAATTTAAAACAAGGTTCCACATAAGTAGGTTATTCTGTAACCAAAAAATCTCAAAAATATTAAAACAGGTTTTCTTATAGTTATTGTATGATCAAATTTGGACAAAGTTACATATTAATAACCAAGAATTACAATTTTAGTTATTTGGTTGTAATTTTATAATATTAATTCAACTTAGCGGCTACTGTATTAATAATAAGTAATTACAATATAAAATATCCACATTAACAAACCGTCATCGCTCAGAATCGTTTTTCTTATACAATGATATTATATCATTGAATTCAAATTTAATACCATCTATTATACAGTGGCCCACTCGTAAGCTACTGTACAGTAGAGTGACATTCACTTACCCACCTTTTTTAATTTGTATTTTGTTTTCATAATTAAGTCCTAAATACATTTTGTTTATGATTTAATTTTTCATGTTCTGAATGAAACTTAAAACATAAGCAAAGTTAAATTTAAATTTAAAAAAAAATGTTTTATTCAAACACACTTTAAGAGATTAAGAATGAAATTAAATCTTATTTAACATCATATATTTAAACAAAATTTAATTAAATAATATAATATATATTTATGTGTTTAGCTTTGAGCCAGAAGTATTTCCTGCGTTAATTTATCGGATGGTCAAACCAAGAGCCGTGTTTTTAATGTTTGTAAATGGAAAAGTAGTTTTAACAGGTAATATTTTCTTAAAAACTTTCAAATGACTTGTCTAGTGTCTATTTTATGTTACTATAGTGTTCACATAGTATGAGAAAGAACTTATAATAATACAATGGTAACTAGTAATGTTCTTAAGGCTAATGTTTGAGTAGGACTCAAACTTTATGGTACTAAAAAGAACCTTAAATAATATGCCCTAAAAATATAGAAAATAGCAATAAAAAAGTTTTTCATATTGATCAATGTTTATTAGTTTATTACTTCTTTGGTATATTAAATTTTAAATTTAAAAAAAAAGCATTAGAAAATTGACTTAGATACAAATAATCAATTTAGCACAAAAACTGAGAAAATAGCAATAAATATTAAAATTGCTTAATATGCAACAAATATTTTATTCTTAGAATCTTTAATTCATCAAAAAAATCTATACCTTTCTCTGAATTGTTTAATAACTAACATATACTATAGAATCCAAGTCCTAATTATAAGTTCTTGTTCTCATTTTATTTTTAGTTTTGACAAGTTTTTTGAAAACCAATAACTATAAATCTGAGAAACATGTTACAATTTCTAATCGATAATTTTTTATAAAACTTTTATGGCATTAGTGTTATATAAAAATTAACATAAATCTATATGTTTGTTACTTTATATAATATTACATAATGTGTTTTAAATATTTCATAGTAATAGTACACAAATTACAAGGTGATTCAATATTCATTGAATTGTGAATATTGAATACCCATTATTTTGAAAAGTATTGATTTGGGTAATCATTTGATAATTTAATTTTGGGTGATTTATTATAAATCTTACTACCATTTTTTATTGACCATTTTTTCCCCGCTTATGTTTATTCATACGACTATCATTTTTTAAGTTAATTGCCTACATATATTTTTATTTTCATAATTTAAATCAACATTTTTGTGCATAAATAATAACTATTTAGTACTGAATGAATGAATAGAGTCTTATTTATAAGCATTTTCGTTATAGATAAAAGGAGTGAAGGGACAAGAGATCCTGAAAAAAAATTGTGGTGCACTATTAATTCATCCAAACTTAAAATAATTATTAATAAAAAGAACTATTTTTCTTTAAGGCCGTTAAAAGCTGGTCGTTTTTTCATGCATTTAGACCAATAAGAGGAAGAAAATACATACTTGCAGAAGTCCAATTTTAATTAAGAAAAATATTTGAATTCCCTTTTCTCTGTTCTAGTTTATATAGAAAATATATAATAATATATAATTTTGAAAAAATAAAATAAAATTAATTTGGTTCTATACCAACTAAAAAATACAAAAAATCGAAAATTCATTTCCCACATAACCTAAAAAAGAGAATAAGAAATTCAAATATGTTTTCAAAATTAAAATCGGGCTTTTGGTACTGGGTGAATTTTTCTTCTGCTTTTTGAGACTTTCATGTTGAAACTTTTTTGATTACAAAATATAGTGACGTGTAACTGCGCATATGTATATTACAGATATCCAAGGATCTTAGCCGTAAGTTATCTTTAATTACATAGTTCAGGGGAACTTGCACACACTAATTATCAAACACTACACACAGAGTCACACATCAGTCATGATGGATATAGAATAATGCCTAAATCCGACCCCTTAAAAATGGTTTGCTTTCAACAACCATAAATGTATGAAATTAAAATTATAAGTAGCCATTTAAAAATCAATAGTTAGCCTGTTAGTAGCATTGTTAACAACAACCATAAAGGTGAAAAAGTAAAGGCAATGTTTTAGAAATTCTGTTCCTTAAATTAATAAGAAAAAAAAGTTGATATTGTAAAAATAATATTTTATGTGATATTATATTATTTTATAATGTTTTTCCTAATATCATAATTTGATAATAAATCTTTACAATTTTATTTGTTTCAGGTCTTAAAACAAAAGCAGATATAAAAGAATCTATTTTTTTAATGCAAGATGTATTAAACAATTTCAGAAAAACTTGAAACAAAACATTGATTATTATTTTTAAATTATTAAAATATATACTTAAATATTATATAAAATATATGTATGTATATAAATAATTTGTTTTCTTTAAAAAAAATTAAAACCAATGTTTCCTGGGTATTAAATCACCCATTTTTTTATTTTAAATAAAAACTGTGCCTATAAAATTATGCGTTTATACAAAGTCTGTATTTGTGTTAGACATTTTGTCAGAACTTGATTCATTGAACTTCATTTTAAAAATTATGATTTTCCTTGATAAATAAATTGCAATAAGTTACTGTAGAATATTATGCATTGGGTAACAGATGAATTTATAAATTAATATTCTTCATTAAATTAAAACATAAGTCAATATTTAAATCAAAATGTACACATTAAGTAAGTTTGTACCTAATTAAATACATTAAAAAACGTTAAAATTACTCAAAACTCGTTTTCAACAAAATCTATTTTGGTTTTTGGTGCAATTCAAAAAAAAATAACCTTAGATAGGCGCATGACATTTTACTGAATGTCTGAATGTTAATATCACCACTTTTTATACACTATAAGATTTTAAGAATATTTCGACAGCTATTTATATAATAGGCATACAGTTTTGATTTTGATTTGTTTTTTCAAATAGTCGATAAAAAGTGTTTCACTTGGTTAAAAACTTGAAAATTGAATACAAGGTCCTTCATACGTTTTTGTTAGGAATTTTTTTTTTTTTTTTACACAATAATAATATATACAATCTGTACAAATTATGCACAATTAGCATATTTGATAAGAGTTACAATAATACATGAGTACGTGAGTAAGAAGCCGCCCAATAGTGGCACTTGACTGGGAATTGTTTGAAACTAGCTATATATATATACATACATACTGAATTCTTTTTTTTTTTATATTAGTTCCCTAGCAAGTCAAGGCACCAGCTCCTTTTTAAACGACGCCTGGGGTTGCCAGATAATGATTGGGTGGATAGGTTTTTAATGAGTGGGTTTTGGTGTGTTTGTAGTCGGGCATGAAAGATTTTGTAGAAACGTCTAGCTTCTTCTGTCACGGTTTTAATTGATAATATGGTCATTATGTATAGTGTAATTTGAAACAAAGGGTGGAGCATTAGTAATTTTCTTAAGAGTGATATTCTGAAATTGTTGAATTTTGTTAGTATTGGACACTTTTGCTGTACCCCATAGTTGGACTGTTGGAGACCATATGTCCAAAGAGGTTTGAGTAATGTTTTATACATAAGAACTTTAATTTTTAAACTGGAGTGTTTGTTATTTGTGAGTTTGTTAGGAATTAAAAAAAAAAATTAGAATAACTCCACAATAATTTTTATGGGAGTCTGAAATTAGAATTTTGACTAAATTCTCACAATCAAGAAATTTTGCAAATTATTTTGAGTTAGAGTTTCAAAAATTGAAAATTTAATACAAGACTCCTATTAAGCTTTTTTACCTTTAACGAAAAAAAAAAATTTACCGGAAAATAAAATTAATTTGTGTTTGAAGTTCAAATTTTTTCGATATAAGGATATTCCAACGTGGGTACGATTTTTTTATAAGCATTAAATGTTCAAAATTCGACATGAATTTGATGATTTTTGAAAATTCACAAATTATTGTGTAGGTAAAAAAGTATAAAATATTAATTTTTAGTGCCAATAGGATTGAGCATTTAAATCAAGTTTTCACTGCAAATAGTACATACTGTAACCAAAAAATCTAAAAAAAATAACCTATCGTTTTTCGTATACAACGATTTTTCATTATCATTGAATTCAAATTTAACACATCCAGAGTGTTGTGTTGAATGTGCTAACTAATTAAATAATAAAAATAATAGACATTTTAATATTCGTAATAATAGGCGAATGAGCAAATAGCAAATGAGCCAATGCAGCACTTTGTAAAATAATATTTAAGGACTTAAGCACCGCGGTAGAAAGCTAGTGCGGGTCCTCGAGCGACGCCCGTATAATATCAATATGTTTGTAAGCGATTCGTAGAGACTCGTACTCTGTGTGTTAAGTAGTTGAATAGTGTGAATTATTGTCATATACTATTTTGTGTTGCATCGAGAGATAGCGGTATACGACAGTTAGGTTAGTCTATAATATACCCACTTGCCTACCTTTTTAAATTTGGTATACCTACACTGGCTACACTATACCTACATATTTGCATACATTACCTTTATGCCTAATACTTTGTCTTGTACATACAACGATCCAAAAAATGGCTAATTATTTTAATCACGGTTCATAAGAAGGTTTAGTCATAGGTAGATACTACAGAGCTGAGTAAGTTGTGTTTTTTAAAACAATTTTGATATTGAAGCCACCTCATGATTAAGGAAGGTAGATAGGTGTGTAAAATAATATTTAGTTCATTTTTATTTATTTGTTCTTTAGCAACATATAATTAAACATACCCAGTTGTAGGCCTCAACGAGTGGAATTAAATTCTTCCAGGAATAAGTCTCGTTTTTTGCTTATAATGTTATGAGTTTATGACACTTAGTTTACGTTAAACAAGTTTGGCTGAAGGCCAGACAAATATTTCTAAATTTAAATACTAGATACCACTATACCAGACGAACCCGAGCGATATTGGTTTCAAGTAAGTACATATTTTTTGTTCCGACCGTAGGTATAACATGTTTGTTTCGTACGCTTTTGTTGTGATCATTTTCTTATGCCATGTCGCGGGACAAGAAAACGACAACATACCACTTTCCATTGGTAGGTATTTAGCAAATTAATATTATGTGTACCATAATACTAGGGTATATTATGTTTGAAAAACAATGTTAAACTCATTTCTATCATTTATACACAGTGGGATTCTTTGACAAAGAAAACACCATTGAACAACAGATGTTCGAATTGTCTATCCAAAAAGTGAACATTGACCCAAAATTTGCGAACGTCTATTTAAAAGCCGAAATTAAAATAATCGATTCTACAGATACTTATATGACTGGCCTGAAAGGTAAGTACATGGAAAATATATGGCTATTCTAAAATCTTAGTTTTAATTAAGGTAATTTGCACCAAAATTAACCCAAAATACATACACATTAATTAATGTCTTAATAATTTGCACCAAAATTAAAAATTATTTTTCTTTCGATAGAACGTAAGTACATATTTCGATAGTTGAGTATAACTGCAGTGTTGGGAAAAGATAACCAAAAAATTATCTGGATAAGATAACAGATAATTCATTGCATATCTACGAAATAATCGAATACATGGATGATAGATAAATGGTGTAAATTACAAACAATATTTTCGGCTATCAGTGGTGGTGAAAATTGCATATCTTTATTTTGGTCTTAAATTACAAACTCCAAACTTATCATGTGGTTACTGGTTTTTGCCTTTATGTAAAAAATAATAATACATTTTCATGTTAGGTACCTATAGGTATTACATCAGAAAAGTATTATAAATAATTGTATTACCGAAATGATGTGTAAACTTTTCATTGTATAAACTTTAAGTACAACATACAAATAATATAAACAAGCCTATAACCTTACTTACCTATAGGTTATTGTAGGTACCTACTTAACACGTGTAACAGTTGACAGAACGGTCTTGGATTATAATCAATATATTATGTGCCATGTGTAAAGTTTGGCCTTAGGGATTCCGGATTTTAGGTCTTATTATTGAGACCACATAATGTTTTCGTCTGGACATAACTGCCTCTATAACTTTTCATTTAAATTAGGTAAAAAAAATCAAAGCCCTGGCCTAGATTTAATACGAATTTTTGAAAATATATATGTAATTATACTATCAACATAATTAATAACTCAGTACTTAACTATGTAGGTAGCTAATTATACCTCTTGATAGTATAGGTACCTAGTGATATCAAAGATAATACAATATTTGAAAATATATATACCTACCCTATGAGGCTATGTCCTATTGTTATAAATTATACTATAAATGTATAAACGTGCACTGGTCACTATATTATACTGAATTTTAAACATTTAAAATAATAGTACTACCTATGTAATTTGTGTACTGGGTGACAGGAAGTTAAAGGCAATAGTTTCCACATCCAGTCTTATTTAGTAATATATTATGTTAAGTGTTTTGACTTCATCGTTACAAAAATTATTCCAGGCCATACATGTATGTATATGGAAGCTGGAAGCTAAGGTTAAATAACTATTAGCTTGTGCATGCCTACCCAAATTGTCCAAAAGATATCACCACACATAAAATTACTGGCTTGTGTCATAAATCGTTATAAATAACGTTTTAAAATTGGCACATTTGAATTTCCAATGTCATCAAAATTTGAATTTCAATCGCCTATAAAACATATATGTGACTTATTGACGTTAAACATTTGTTACATTTTCAGTACCTACTTAATAAAACTTAGGAGGAATCTTGTATTACATTTTTAAGTCAAAGTACAAACTAAATCCAATTTGTTACCAGAAAACTCCCTACATCTCTGAAAAATGTCAAGTACCTACTTTCACCGCTCCACTCAGAATTTAAAATTGAAAAATATTCGTAAATGGATTTTTACCTTTGTTTTACATAATTATATAACTATTATAGGTAATTATTTTAATTTTCAGTATGTGAAACTATGGAATCTGGAATCGGCGCGGTTTTTGGACCGTCCCATCTTGAATCATCAAACATAGTGCAATCACTTTGCGAAACTATGGAAGTTCCACGAATAGAAACCAGTTGGGAAAATACACCTGTTGAAAATTTCAATTTTTATTTCAATCCTCACCCTGAACCAACATTGCTAGCAAAAGTAAAGCAACAACATAAACAAATTTAAATTACATAATATGCTATTAAATACGATTTTGAAAAAAATTAACCAATTTTTATCATTAAAGGGTTATACGGCTATAGTTCATGATATGGACTGGAAGTCATTTACGTTACTCTATCAGCGACCAGAATGTCTTCAGAGATTACAAGATTTGATCCAAGATTACTCAGGAAGAACAAAACCTAATGATAAACAGGCAGCAGCTATCTCTATTATACAATTACCCGAAGGCAATAATTTTAGGTGAGTTTTCATATAACATAAGCATTAGAACGCTTAAGATTTTCTAATGTTAATTACTTGAATGTTATAGACCGATTTTAAAAGACATTAAGAAGTCTTTAGAAGGTCACATTGTACTTGACTGTGATGCAGACTTAATTTTAACTGTATTAAAACAAGCAAAAGAAGTTAACTTGTTGGATGACTATCATAGTTTTATCATTACCTCGTTGGTGAGGAATAATCTTATATGTTTCATTAGTGTAATTAATTTACTGCAAAACTATAAGATGATTTTTGGTTGTAGGATGCACATACGGTAGATTTTAGTGGTATTGTCCAGAACTTGCGTACAAATATAACAACTGTCCGGTTGATTGATCCATTAAGCCCATTTGTGGAGAATATCGTGAGGGATTTGAATTTTGTGCAACAAAGAATGAACTTAAATATGGAACCTTTGAAAGCTGATAAGCTTACAGTTAATGCCATACTCATATATGACGCAGTAAATGTGTATGCTAAAGCATTAAAAGGCCTAGGTATGACAAATAAAATCATCACTGAACCACTACAATGTACGAACTCGCCATTTATTCCCTGGTCCAATGGATTTAAGCTTATAAATTTCATGAGAGTAGTACGTGCAATTTCTCTCATATTCAGTAGGTAGTCATTGTATAACGTGTTGATGCTGTTTCAGATTGAAACAGAAGGCCTGACTGGTCGGTTACGTTTTGACAACAAAACTGGTCATCGATCATACTTTACACTAGAAATGGTAGAATTGGTCGATACTGGTTTCAAAAAAATTGGCTTGTGGGATCCAGAGAGAGGCATGACTTATACAAGAACCAGCCTTGAAATGCTTCGTGATTTATACGCTGGTAGTAAGAACAAAACATTTATTGTTTCAACAAAAATTGTAAGTAAAAACGATTAGGTAGGTATATATTATATTGTATACATTGTCAACATATTAAATATTATGTTTAGATGAATATGTTTTTGTTCATACTATTAGTTTTATTATAATAAATTACAGAGTTTTCATATATTTACATTGATAGACAGAGCCGTATTTGATGTTAAAAGAAGGCCACGGTAGACTAGAAGGTAATGACAAATATGAAGGATACGTGGTGGATCTTATACAAATGATTGCTAAGGAAATCAACATAACTTATGAATTTCGTTTAAGAAGTGATGGAAATGGAAAACGTGACAAAAAGACTAACAAATGGAATGGGATTATCGGCGAAGTACAAGAAATGGTAACACATTTTTTCTATAGGATATTCTACATTATTTCTTTTTATTCGCTACATTATATTATATTATAATAAATTTATAATTATTATACAAATATATAATAGCACTAAGAAATTTAATATTTTACAATGATGTATTATTCTGTAATCTGTCTGTCTGCTTTCCTTATTTTGTATTAAATACCCAATAACAGTTGGGTATCATACTAACTTGCTATAACATTGCTTTATTAAAATAGTACCAATATTTTTAGTAAAATTAATTTTAAAATACACGGTTTTAAACTTTAATGATAGTTAGACCCCAAGCTTGATAGTGATCTAACGTTTAACGTATTCACAGAGAGCTGACTTAGGAGTCTGTGATTTAACAATTACTCACGAAAGAAGGTCTGCTGTGGATTTTACCATGCCTTTTATGAACTTGGGTAAGTTGAATACTTTTAAGTTTAAACTATCCTGTAGAAATGCTTATATATTTCATGTAGGTATCAGCATATTGTTCAGTAAACCAGAAGAACCGCAAACCAATCTTTTTTCATTCACCCAGCCACTTTCCTTTCAAGTATGGATATTTACCGCAACCGCTTATTTAGGCCTGTCTCTGGTACTATTTTTTTTGGCCAGGTAACTCAAAATTCTATGTTATATTTACTCAAATATAATAGTTACATTATTTAATTGTTTATAGGATTACACCTAACGAATGGCAGAACCCTCACCCGTGCAATCCTCATCCAGTAGAATTAGAAAACTCCCTATCATTGCTTAACTGCTTATGGTTTTCAATGGGTTCCATTCTCTGTCAAGGTAGCGATATTCTGCCTAGGTAAATCTTACTTGCGATTTAAAAACAGTATTCATAAAAATAATAAATTGGTGTCACTTGTAAAATTTCAGAGCCTTTCCAACCAGACTATGTGCTGCTATGTGGTGGTTCTTTGCTCTTATTATGACTCAGTCTTACACTGCCAACTGGACAGCATTTTTAACATCTAATCGAATGGAAACCACTATAAAGAATGTAGATGATCTAGACAAAAAGGGAGGCACCGATGGCATCAAGTATGGATGTGTAACTGATCAATCTACAGCCAGTTTCTTTCAAGTAGGTGCAAGATGCTGTTTTATGACAATGTCCGTAAACAACTCAAAAAGGGTCAAATTATTTTCAAAATTTTATCGTGTATAGAAAATGCTAATACAAACATTCAGTGAAATTTTAAGTATCTACAGTCATACGTTTTTTTTAATTACAACAAAATAAGAAAATCGTTACATGAGATATCGAGTGAATATCAAATGTTGTAAAAATATAAATTTCAGACGCTCATAAAAATTTGATTTAAGTTTCTTGTAGACATTTTTTTTTTTGATAATGGTAGAAAAACTTATGAGTAATCTTATATTACATGTTCAAATCTTAGATTTAAAAAGAAAAAATTGTATGAATTCTCAACTCAAAATAATTTGCTAATTTTCGTGATTTTTCCGTATTTTGTCAAGATTTGAACTTTAAATGCTTATAAATAAAAACTGTGACTAAGGATTTTTAATTTTTTTTTATCTGCCTTTGAAACAATAACCTAGGAGCCTTCTATTAAATTTTCAAGCTTTTTTACTAAACAGATAAAATTTTATTGATATTTATGGAAAAAAAAACTAAAAAAAATGGAAATTTACAATGTCCGTAAACAGCTCAAAATAAGTCAAAATATTTGGAAAATGTTATGGTGTATAGGAAATGCAATTATAAACATTCAGTCAAAATTTCATGTCCCTACGGTCATTTGTTTTAGAGTTACACAAAAACCAAAATCGATTTTCTCAAAAACAGATTTTGCGTAAAAATTCCCGTTTTCCCTTAATTTTCCTTTTGTTTTTGGGGAAATTTTTACTTTTGACCCCTCCCCCCCCCCCCCCAAAGTACTAACTAGATTCACTTTCCTATCATAAACGTTACTATTGAAGAAAATCCAAGCACTTTTACTGTCCTAAAAGGTGATGACAGACACAAAAAATAAATAAATTAAAAATAAAATTAAAAAAAAAAAAAAAAAAAAACACACACATCATTGTAAAATCAATACATTTATCGCTTCGCTCAGAATCTAAAAGTTTGTCGTAAATCCAGAATAATTTTTATGAGGGTCTGAAGTCAAAATGTTGACAAAATTCATCTATAACACGAAAATTGGCAAATTATTTTGAGCTAGAAATCATAAAAAAATGTCTATTAATATCTATGATTTGAAATATCCATACAAGATACCCTTTAAATTTTTCCACATTTAACAAAAACAAAAAGTTTACCAGAAAGTCAAAACAATTTTTGACGAGCATTTGAAATTAAACCTTCGATATTCACCAGTAAATTAACAAATTCTCACACAACAATTTTCTTATTTTATTGTTAATCAAAAACTATTTTCTGTAGGTACTTAAATATTCTTAAAATGTTTATATTATCTTTTTCCCTACACAGTAAAATTTTCAAGATATTTTGACTCGTTTTGAGTTATTCATAGACATTTTTAATTTTTAGTTTTTTTATTCTATAAATGCCAATAAAATTGTATTTGTTATGTAAAAAAGCTTGAAAATTTAATACAAAGTTCTTCATAGGTTGATATAATAGCATTTGAAATATATTAAAGATCCATATGCATTTTGTTTTATGCATCATATTGTGTTTAAAGTTTACATTTTTACAAAATTCATCAAATTTAATTCAAAATGTATAAAATGTTCAACCTTTATAGCTAAGGGTTGAAAATTTAAAACAACGATTCTCATAATTAATATTTTATACAGTAAACAAAAAAATCTAAAAATATGTAAACACAGTTATATTTACAGACATTATAAGCTCAAATTTGGACGAAATTACATATTAAAACGAACAATAACAATTTTAGCTATTTAGTTGTAATTTAAAAATATTATTCGTGGCCCGTGGGTATATCATAAGTAAGTACTATATTGTGTAATTTTTTTGGCAAAAATGAATTTAATTTACTTTTGTACTAATGCCTAATATTAAAATAAATTACTTTAATCACAATACTTAATACTTATTAATACTTAATATCATAGACTGACAGACCGTTTTCTCTCAGAATCGTTTTTCGTATACAATGATTTTATACCATTAAAATTTAGATTTAACACCGTCCATTACAGTGACTCACTTGTAACCAACTGTACAGCAGACTGAGCAGTACGACACCCACATATCGCTTTTTTTTATTTTTTTAATACTGAAAATCAAAAATCATAAATTGTATTAAATATTTTTTGAAAAGTTTCAAAATACCCAATGTGTAAATCTAATTTAAAAAAAAATCTCATGTTAAAAACGTTTAGGTATTTAAGTCAAGTATATTTTTTATAGTTTTTTAAAATATAAATATTATTTATACTAAATTAATTTGAATCTTGATAAGTTTTTTCTAAATATTATTTTTTGGAATTTTCAGACATATCTAAGTAAATATTAAATCATTCATCCATATAATTTTCGTAATTTTTTTTCTTACGTAGGTATAATTTTTACCAATAATTGTAATTGGCGTCATGAACGGAGCGAAAGAATATATTGTATTTTTAATGATGTTTTTTTTTCTGTCTGTCATCAACATTCATTTGGGGTAGTAATAAAAAAATACTCTGATTTTCGAGATCAGCGTTTTTCTTGACAAGTAATTTAAGTAATTTTATAGTACATAATTTTATTTTAGCTTATATTTTCTATAAAGTTATGTCAAAATATGTTTTGGAATACAATTTTTTTAAATCTCAATAGGCAACATAATATCTTTTAAGCGTTTAAAAAAAATATAGACTGCAGTCTCCAATTATTATTGTTAAAATTATGATCCGTCATTATTATTTATTAATCCAGATAATCAGATATAATAAATCGTTAATATTCTATTTACTTCGGTTATTATCGAGTAGGTACTGATTATTTGAAACTTTTTAATTTGTTAATAGTTTGATTGCATATTTAAAAATAAATGCATAATATGTAATAAATCATTATAATATTTTTAAAAGCATATTTTGAAGGTCTTTTCATTTTAATGACATTCCTTAATCCTTATTAATGACGTTATTTTATTTTAGAACTCTGATGTAAATTTATACCAAAAGATGTGGAGTGTTATGGAACTAAATGGCGATTCTGTGATGGTATCTGATAACAAACAGGGGGTGGATCGTGTGAAGAAGGAGAGAAATCATTATGCTTTCTTTATGGAATCGAGTTCTATTGAGTACGAAGTGCAAAGAAATTGTGATCTTACTGAAGTGGGTTATTGGCTGGATAACAAGGCCTATGGTATTGCGATGCCATTCAGTTGAGTATATGAATCACTTTTATGTCATTGATATCAAATATAATTTTTTAATTTATTATAGACGCACCTCACAGAACACTCGTAAACATGGCTGTGTTAAAGCTTTCAGAGTCAGGAGCGTTGATGAACCTTAAAAATAGATGGTGGTCAGTATCAGACGATAAAAGGTGTAAGGTTGGTACAACATTTTTAACTACGATAATGTACATAATCAAATATATTGTTTTAATGTTTTACCTATATAATTTGACTTTGTAAATTTTTTGCATCTTACATTTTTTAAACAAATATGTATGGTGGGGGGGGAGTGGGGGGAGCTGAAGCTTTACTATAATAATACTGAATACGCTTAAAAAAAATTTAGGAAAAGTTTGGGGAGCAATTGCCAGCTTTGTCCCTAAAGCCCCCCCCCCCCTATCTGCGCCTATAGTCCCGTCTTATATGTACCTACCACTAAACATCTCATGACCTTAGATTGGAATACGGTTTGATGTGTAAGCTAGGTGGAGTACATATTAGTACACATTTTGATCAAATATCAGTTTTTTAATACATTTGGTTTGAAAATATGCGCTATATCACATTATCGCTTATATTTTTTTAAACAGCAACCCTTATGTTTGGTATCAGATATGGACAGTTGTTTTTTTCCAAGTCATTTTGATCCATTGACCGTGTTCCTAAGCCTAAAATTGACCGAAATACAGGCTTACAGGTTTTTGAAATTTGAAAATAATTCGATTTTTCTGAAAACCTGACACATTTAAACATTTATATTCAGTGATTTTTTTTATATGGATTTGAACATTTGTATTAGGAAATAAAATGTAAATTACTTTCTAACATATCATTTTTATGTAACGTAATTTTTTTTATCTTATAAAATGTTCAGGGTTTCTGAAATTTGGCAGCCACGCATACGGATAATAATTTGTCGAATGGTGGTGTGTTTAGAAAATAATGAGGGAAATTATGAACATTTTATAATATGAAAAATAAACGTACTTAAAAATAATATATTACAAAGTAATTTTCATTTTAATATTTTATAATCAACATTTTTAAATCCATGTATAAAATTCCTGATTACAATTGTGCCATGTTTTAAAAATAATAAAAAAAATTGAATTCTCTGCAAATTTAAAAAAATCTGTAAGCCTCTATTTAAGTCAGTTTTAGGTTTAGAAAGATGGTCAGTGGATTAAAAAAACTAAGAAAAAAATTATCTTTCCATATTTTTAGTAACAAGAAAAAAGGATGCTGTTCAAAAACACTCAAGTAGTATATTGCGCATGCTTAACAAAAGGACTTAAAATTGAATTTTTTTCAAAATGTGGACTAATGGATCTATAGCTATCAAACTATCACACCAAATCATATTTCAATCTAAGGTCGTTGGGTTCAGATATTTAGTGATACGCATAGACGTGATACAAGATGGGACATATACTAGCTGTGTAGGTATTTCAGTATTTGTATATTAATAATAATAAATAGCAATACATAATTGTATTGTTATTGAAACTGAATGGATTCATTTTAATATTTTAGGATTTAAAAAAAGACTCAGCTGAACTTGATGTCAATGAAGTTGGTGGTATGTTCGTAATTTTAATACTTGGCTGTCTGATAGCATTTTTATTCTCTATACTCGAATTTTTATGGAATATAAGAAAAGTGGCCGTTGAAGAAAAGGTAAATTAAATATACTTAATAATTATATAACACGAGTTATTATAGTTATGGGAACTGTAATATGTTTTATTACAAATATTTTATAACTTGTTAAAAATATTAAGATAAATTGGAACATATACAAATTACAAATGTTTATTATTATGATATAACACCTAGATAGTATACAACATTTAATTTCATGATCCATCATACACGTTTATGAACCGTGAAATTATAATAAAGTTAATTCAAGTTGGATTATACAAATTGTGTTTTCAAATGATGTATTGTACATAGTAATAATATAATATTAATTAAATCATACATAATATTCAGTAGGTAGTAACGCATTACAATACAAGGATAGCTGTGTAAAATATTTAAATATGTACCTAGGTATATAATATTATATTTAACGGTCATTAACTCTTGATTAAACATATTCAGTCAGTATTCAGTGTGTTTTCTTTTTTAAATCTATTTTTATATTTTAACAACCATTAAGTAAATTTAATATAAAACGAAAAAGAGATTTTAACAATGCAATTGTGATAATAATACCTATTGTTAATATTATATTACAAATTTTCAACCAAAATATTTTACCTATCTATATGAATCTATTCAAATATAGTTGAATAATCAATTCCTACTTAAATAGTTAATTTTAATTGTAGTTAACACTATGGGAAGCATTCATGGTGGAGTTGAAATTCGTGCTCAAGTGTCACGGAACATCCAAACCAGTGAGACATGTAGAAGACAGTTCATCGGATATAACTACTAAATAATTACTATAATATATAATATAATATTATTGTATTATTATAATTTATTTATTTATATTATTATACCTAGTTATTCTCTTTCGTTAATCGAATCGATTTTTTTTTGCTTTAGGCAATCTACCTTACCTACCTTTACCTACCTATAATATGATAATACTCTATTTGTATTTTTACATTATGGTTGCGTGCGGTATTATAGTCATAGGAAATAGTTAGTTACTTAGTTATAGGTACATAGCCGGCAGAATCGGTTCTGCCGCATTTAAAATTGGATCGTTATTTTGGTATACCTCCGAAGACCGACCATTATGTAAACAACGACGCGTGTTAAATTCGACGACAGTTAGGAAAAAAAAATAAAAAACTTTCATCTCGACACTGCCGATGCGACGATGGTCATTATAATATTTGTTTGGCCCGACTTCCAAAGACAACAATATAAAGGTCGTGCTCGCGTGCTAAATAAGCCGCACAGTCGCCGTCGCCGTCGTCGCGTTTATTATTATTTTCCAGACGCGCGTATAACCTTTAACCCGGCTGCCAAAGATCGGTATCGTGTCTACAACACACACGATAGGTGGTGGGAAAAAAATAATAATAATATATACGTCGTGGCGTGCAATAAATACGCGCTGCTGCGGATTGCCTCCTCAATAATCGTAGATAGGTCATTGCGGTTGTTTCGAATCGGGATAGACACTGGCTGGCAGCCCATTACGATTTGCGTGCGCAATCTAAATATAGGTTTTCAGCGGTTTAGCGAGTGTCTCGTGAAAACGTACTATATAATATAATGTACGGAATTAATAATCCCGTATAATATCATTATGTACCTACTACATGTGAGAGCAGCCGCTATTATATCCGTTCATTAATTCCACGCGCGACATGCAATCCGCAGCTACTGCAGTGGTCCTGTTCCTGTTGTCCGGTTTCGCGGTCTGTGCGGCGGAAGATGTGGGACGCATCACCATCGGTCAGTCATCGATTGAGTATATGTACCTATAATCAAATTATTTTAGTTGTATTATTTTTTTTTTTTTATCGTACTAGCTATTCAAGTATTACCTATACTATATTATATAATTATTGTATCGTTACCCGTAATGTCGTTTTAAAAAAACGTGTCCGTGTCATCATTATTATTGTGTGCTCCAGTGGGTCTGTTTCCGTCCGAAGATTCGGTAGAACAAATGGCCTTTGAACTGGCCATACATAAAGTCAACTTGGATCCGACACTTTCGAACGACGTCAAACTCGAAGGCCGAGTAGAAATCGTCGACATCAACGACGGTTATCAGACTAGCAAAATAGGTAAGCGACCATTCCGACCGCAGAGATAATAATACAACTTAATATGACACATATTATAAGGTAGAATCTTGCACGTCGCATATAATAATATATTGTGTTGGGTTAGGTGTACCATTGACGTCCAGAAAAAAAAATTATAATTTGTTCAGTATTTTATCGATGTACTGTCTTGCAACCTATAGGGATCTTTACCTTTGTTAATTGTAGATAATATCATAATGTAAGTATCGATTCTTTTATGTTTTCGTTATACGTCGCATTATCATCATCACTGCACAGTATGCGAATCTCTCGAGTCTGGCGTTGGAGCTATTTTCGGTCCCGCAGGCTACGAGTCATCGGTCATAGTCCAATCGATATGCGATTCTATGGAAATCCCTCACATCGAAACCCATTGGAAAATGAACCCTAGACAACAACCAAACTATTACATAAACGTTTATCCGGATCCGGTGGTCCTCAGTCGTGGGTATACGGCCATCGTCCGCGACATGGATTGGACATCCTTTACTTTGCTATACCAGCGAGATGAAGGACTGTTAAGGTTGCAGCATTTAATCCAAGATTATTCTGGACTGACCAAATTATCGGATACTGAATTATCGGCTATTACTATTATAAAGTTATCAGAAAATAACGATTATCGGTAGGCAATCAGAAAAATTCATTAACGCATCATTTGGCGTTTGAATTAATTTCTGGACAAAACGATTTTTCAGACCTATGCTCAAAGAGGTCAAAAAATCTCTGGAGAGTCATATTGTCTTGGATTGTGATGCAGATATCATATTAACTGTATTGGGGCAAGCTGAAGATGTAGGCCTAATGGACGATTACCACAGTTTTATTATTACTTCTCTGGTTAGTTGAAAAAAAATTTGATGTTGTTGCATTTAAAAGCTTATTAACCATTATTTTACTTGAATAATTTATAGAAGTTTATGATATTTTAATAGTTTGATTTAGTTTGTTTTAGAAACATAATTTGTAATTTTTTATAAGTACTTAATATTTACTAAATTTGTTACTTAATAACAGTGTACATTGTTTTTAAAATATACGTTTTAAAATTTAAATTAGGTATACATATTTAACTATTTTAGATTTATTTTGTTTGCATAATATATAGGTAGTTTTATATTTATTTTACTGTATACGTTAGTGCATAATATTAGCTAGTCCTAGTTCATATACGATATAAATATTAGTTGGTTATGTATATAATATATACTATAGATTATTTTTTTTGAAGTAGGGTCATTGGACCCCCCTTCTATCATGCCGTCCCGTCTTGTATACTTGTACCCCCATATTACCTATTGTATACATTTTTACAGATTGTATATATTCTTGTCTTCTAATAAAAAAAAATAAAATTATTTTACCAAGTTATATATTCAAAATACATTTAACTTAACTTTGGAGGATAGATAACTTTTTTATCACTTTTCTGATAAATATAATTTTTTTTTTCAAATATGTATTTCATATTTATGAATTATGATGCGTTATTTCTTATTTATACATCGTCTTCAGGATGCACACACTATAGATTATGGTCACTTACAATTTAAACGTACCAATATCACTGCAGTGAAATTAATAGATCCGTCAAGTCCAACAGTGACTAGTATAATGGCAGATCTTGAATTCGTTCAACAGAGAATGAATTTGAATATGGAAGTATTTCGAGCAGAGACAATTACAGTAATATACTATTATTATTTATGGTTAAACAAATTATAACAAAATTTGTTTATCCCTTCGTATTTCTAAACACAATCAGGTTAACGCGTTATTGATGTTTGATGCGGTCAATGTGTACGCTAAAGCGTTGCGTGGTATTGGTGGCACAAAGGCTATCAAGGCCGAACCGAACAGTTGTGAAAATCGATCGATTACTGGATGGTCCAGTGGATTTAGTCTTATCAACTTCATGAGAGTCGTAAGTCACTATTAGATATCACAAAAATTGCATGTCCGATACGATAAATTTGATCAGGAAAAAACAATTTTAAATTCTTAACGATGTGATGAATGTATTGGTTTACTATGATTTTGAAGCAATAAAAATACTTCAATAATCAATTTTAATGGTGGCTTCTGATAGAAAATTGGATCTAATTGGTACTTTGGGAGATTAAAAGTAAAATATTTCCAGTCTTTATCAAATCAGTCAAGAAAAACCATAAACAACTGCAGAGACTTAAAACTTTCAAAATATTTTTTTGCACTTTTGAAATTTTTAATTTTTTTCGATTAAATATGATTCAATTTTTGTTTGTAAGTTAAAAAGCTTGGAAATTGAATACAATGTTTCTCATGAGTTGTTCTTACAGTACCTATTCGAAAAATATCAAAAATACATAGATTTTTTATAGGTATTTAAATTTATAACTTAGACTGAATTGGATATTCTAACAAATAATAACGATGTTAGTAGTAGAATACAAATTATATTTGTTGTAATTCAAAAAATATTAATCAAAGAAACTTGAAACTCTTTACCATTAAGTTTATTATTATTTTCTATACACAATGAAATTTCAAAAATATTTAGACTAATTTTATAATACCTATTCATAAAATATTATACTAAGTACCTTTTCACTCAGTTCTAGGGTACGCGGTATTAACAATGATATAATATTATGATGTATACTATTATAATAATTAATAGGTAGGTATAACTAATAAATAATAAAATGTAAAATATTGTACATGCGATTTTCTTGTACAAAAATAGTTCATAACAACATTCTATTAATAGAAAAAAAAATTACTAATTTTAATTTAAATACTAAATAAAAATGTTTCTATAAAAATAGTCTGACCCAGTACACACCTTCTTCGTTCAGAATCGTTTTTTTATGGAATGATTTATCATTGAATTCAAATTTAACACATCTTTTACAGTGATTTACTCAATGACCTATAGTACCTAGTACACACTCAAAAACCCCGATTCTATTCTATACAGTAGAGCGACCTTCCGAGACTTTTTATTGTATTTGTATACATCATTTTTTTTAAATCTAAAAAAAAACATTTTAAGTTAACTTTATTATATTTTGGAGCATACATATTTATGATATCGAAGTGGTACAGGGAGTAATATATCCACTGCATAATATATTGTTTAGGTTCGATACAGTTCAGCCGCTTTTATCTATAAGTTACAAAATAAAATTATTTTAACAAATTGTAATATTTGTATTTACTATATTTTGGTACAGTTAATATGAAAAAAAACAATTGATAAACGGTACGACTGTACGAGATTGGATTTGTTACTAATATTTTATTATTATGATGACGGATATGTATTAGATGTTACAAAACATACCTACTACCTAGTCATTGCAACAACTAGATAAAATTCGGTGTTTAGGTAGAAACCGATGGTCTCACAGGCAAATTACGATTCGACCAAGATTCTGGGTATAGGAGTTATTTCACATTGGAAATGGTTGAGTTGACAAATACGGGGTTCAAGAAGATCGGTGTTTGGGATCCGCAAAAAGAAATGTCGTACACGAGAACTAGGAATCAAATGCTGGACGATCTGGTGAACGCAAACATGAACAAAACTTTCATTGTCGCATCAAAAATTGTTAGTTACGGGTATTATACCGGTAGTCGTACGGGAATGAAATATTTAATTGATAACGTTGTATTTACATAGACGGAGCCGTACATGATGTTGAAAGAAGATCATAAAAATCGCGTTGGCAATGACAAGTACGAGGGATACGTGGTTGATTTAATACATATGATTTCGGAAGAGATCAACATCACGTACGAGTTCAAATTGCGGAACGATGGTAACGGAAAAAAAGACAAGAAAACTGGTAAATGGGACGGACTTATCGGAGAAGTTCATGAACTGGTAATTATTATGATGTATAATGTAAAATTATATACATCAGTACTAATGTTACTTGAGTATTTAAGTAAATGTATATACAGTGTGTTCGCCAATTTAGGGAACACTAAATTTCTCGGCCGGATTATTTTGGAATAAATCGATTTTTTTTTACAAGCTGGTGGGTATATAAATACACATTTATAGATACATTTCAAAATTTTTATAATTTTGGTCTGCGCATGCGTAGTAAAAACTTATTTTTTTTAATAGCAACACCTATTTTGAACACCATATTTGGATAGGCCTACTTTTTTAAAGTAATTTTGATGAATCAACTATGGTTCTAAATTCAAAATTGACTGAATAAGAGCTATGCCAATTTTAATAAATTATACATTTTTTTTATTATTTTAAAAAAATTATAAAATCATTTATAATTAATTCTTATTGGTTATTTTTGAATATTTGTACGTATTTTTTTGACTAACAGTACAAAATGATTTATTAAAAATCAATTAGGTACAAGTTAACAACAGTTGTTTTATAATTACACAATTAATTAAATAAATTATTCAAAGTTTGCTCCGTGACTGTCGACGCATAATTGAAAACGTTGTAGACATCCTCTATTGGTTGCTGACATTATTTGATTTTCAGTAAGATTATTACACGTAACCACGATTTTATTTTTTAAATCTGCTAGATTTACTGGTGGATCTGCATAGACCATTGTTTTAAAATGTCCCCATAAAAAAAATCAAGTGGAGTCATATCTGGAGATCTTGCTGGCCATTCAATGGGGCCATGAGTGCCAAACCACTTTCCCTCATATACCCGATTTAAATGATCTCGAACAATATGAGCATTATGAGCAGGAGCTCCGTCGTGCTGAAAATAGATGGTTTGACGTGTAGCTAATGGTAAATTTTCTAACATCAATGGTAAAACATTTGTTAAAAATGCTAAATATCACCTTGCGTTTAAGTTTTCTTCGTAGAAATACGGACCTAATAACTTTCCATCAATAAGTCCACACCAAACATTTGTACCCCACACAGTTTGGTGATGACTATCCACTACCCAATGGGGATTGACATCTGACCATAAACGATTGTTTTGCTTATTAATAACTCTATTGTTCGTGAATATAGATTCATCAGTCCATAATATCTGATTTAAAAATAACGGTTGTGTATCGATTTGAACTAGTAACCAAGCAATAAAATTTAACCTTCTTTCTGGATCTGCAGATCGTAAATGTTGAACTAATTCAGGTTTGTAAGGATGAAATCGTGTTTTTTTTAAATTGTATGCACAAGGCCGAACGAGATTCCAACTTCTCTACCAACATGCCTAACCGAAGATCGTGGATTCAATCTAATGTATGCTAAAACTTGAAGTTCCACATCTTCATTAATATTATTTCATCTAATTTGTTGGTAACGGACTACTTTTACAGAAAATGCTTCATGGGTAATCAATAATTTTTCTATTTTAATAAACAATGTGTGTGGTGGATGGTACCGACCTGGGTATTGTTCCGCATACATTTTTTCTGACTGACGAGAATTTCTATTGCATCTACCATAAATTAAAAGCATTTGCACTTTTTCTTGGTTGTTCATTTTAACCTAACTACTCGCACTATGACAACCGAAACAAAAATGATTCACTTAATCTACATTTTAGAGTATAAAATTAATAATCAAAACGGTTAATCTAACTATAAATAATTACGAATTAATAGGTAGGTATAATTTATGACTTATCGATATTATATATCTAATAATAGTGCATATTCATGTGCAATAAATGCATATTATTATTGTTATGACTTATGATTATCTAGTATTAAATTATCTGAATAACCATGCTAATTAACATTATCTTATTATTTCAAACCTCGATAACTTTATATTTTATAAAATAACTGTTGTCCACTAGGTAGTAGGTAGTACCTAATCGTTTCTTTATAAATAATTTTGTACCCGTATTATGTTGGTCTTGTTTATAACACTTATATAAAAAAAATACGTACAAATATTCAAAAAATAACCAATAAGAATTAATTATAAATGATTTTATAATTTTTTTAAAAATAAAAAAAATGTATAATTTATTAAAATTGGCATGGCTCTTATTCAGTAAATTTTGAATTTAGAACCATAGTTGATTCATCAAAATTACTTTAAAAAAGTAGGCCTATCCGAATATGGTGATCAAAATAGGTGTTGCTATTAAAAAAAATAAGTTTTTACTGCGTATGCGCAGACCAAAATGATAAAAATGTTGAAATGTATCTATAAATGTGTATACCCACCAGCTTGTAAAAAAAAAAAATCGATTTATTCCAAAATAATCCAGCCGAGAAATTTAGTGTTCCTTAAATTGGTGAACATGTAAATACGTTTATTATAGGCAAGTAATATATTATATGACATGAATACATAATATGTATAATGTATAATATAACATATTATGTAAGTAGGTATGTATATTTATTCATATTTATTGGTTGTACGGAAATGGGTCCTATAACATAATTACTAGTGAATAGTGATGGGTTGAACTGTTTGAATTTCGAACCGAACCAAATAACATTTATATATATTTAACAAAATAATATAATATAACAAAAGTAATTGCCGTGTACGCCAAAGGCGTATTTACGATTTAGGCACCCTAGGTACACACATTTTGGCACTCCTTTTTTTCTCAGTTTCCTATTACTCATTGTCACAAAAATCTTTTAAAAATAAAAACCTGTGTACAAAAATCGAAACCGAAACCGAAATTTTTTCAATCGGTTTCAAGCCCTGTAAAAGTGATAACCCAAAATGTATATTTTCCCCTTATTGCATATATGCTTCCACTAATTTAGGGAACACTTTTATTTTACCAATACCACTCCATTTATTCCTAATAAAAAAGTCAACCATTATAATCAAATAAAACAAATTATAATTTTAGATTTTAGCCTTGTTTTATGATAATATAATAAAATACATTATTTATAGAAATATATATAGAAATGTAAAAGATATTATAAGAAAGATACAGGTTATCACTTATTAGTTATCACTAATATAATTTCTCAACAAATCCAATAAAATAAAATAATAAATAATTTTATATAACCTCTAGCGACAGCGCCCCTTCGAGGACTCAGAATTTGGCGCCCCGGGACAATTGCCTCCCCCCCCCCCTAAATACGCCACGTAAAGGTTTGGCGTTTATAATTAACAGATATATTTCGGTTTCCTATTCCCAAACCGTCAAACGAGTAGATTATTGATACCGGCTGTAAAAGCTTATTTAAATTCTCCTTTGGTGACCACAATAACGAGTACTGCACAAAAAGATAATTAAACAAGTTCCAACAGAATTAACACTATACAATTCTAAGGTTACTTAACTCTCGAACGACTGACCGCGATAACGAGTACTGGATGTTCAAGGGTGAGATATCTTTAACCTATAGACAACGTTTTACTATTTCTCAACTGACCACGATAACGAGTACTGCCAGTACTGGATGAGAAAGTAAGTATATAACGGGGTCTTGACTACTTTAAAAGTGTTTTTCCGCCACAAACGTCTCTGTACGCACACGTGAGATAGAATACTCTAAACCTAACCATACAGGAGTAAAAAAAAACAAGTAACTCTTTGTTAAAAATAAACTAAAATATAATAAAAAGATATTCCAAAAAAACCAACAATTAAAAAAGTAAAAAGACCGGTCGTTAGCTACGATACCTTAAGAAAAATCGAACAGCCCCGCTCCCGTCGTAGACGTCACCTTATGTAGTCGTTGACATTTTTTTGACCAGCATTCATTGACGTCTGCTTCGTATGTAATCATAATTTGTTATTTTAATACTTTATATTAAATGTTTTTTTTTTTTAAGTCATGTATATATAAGCAACATAATTCAAATATAATGTAATTGTAAAATATATTTGATTCCCTACTATGTAATGCATTCACCAAAAAAATATTCAGTGTGTATTTTAAATATAATGTATTTGAGATTTAAGTGGCATTTTAAGTAAATATGCTAATGTTTTTTTGTTTCAAGAGAGCCGACTTAGCTGTTTGCGATCTGACCATCACACACGACAGGAGGACGGCAGTTGATTTTACGACTCCTTTCATGAATTTGGGTAAAGCTATATAATTATTATATTATTATATATTTATTGCATATTAATATATATTATATGAAATGTTCGCTTAGCTAATAAATAATTTTAAATTGTACCAACCATTGCGATTTTCGTGTTGCAACCAATAATGATGATTATTGAATAATGTAATCGACTTGAAATAATAGGAATCAGCATCTTGTTCAGTAAACCAAAAGAACCAGAAACAAATTTGTTTTCTTTCACTCAACCCTTATCGTTTCATGTGTGGATATATACTGCGACTGCATACTTGGGTCTATCAATTATTCTCTATATATTAGCTAGGTTAGTATGTACACACATATTATGAAAACATTTTTATTGTTCAAAACTTTGTGTAAAAACTATTATTATTATTTTTTTTTTTAGGATTACTCCTAACGAGTGGCAAAATCCTCATCCGTGTGCATCGGAGCCTGAAGAACTCGAGAACTCGTTGTCTTTAATAAATTGTTTATGGTTTTCTTTGGGGTCTATATTATGCCAGGGGAGTGAAGTATTGCCAAGGTAAATAATATTATGTAAATATCCAAGGAACACATTATATGTACACAATATGGACTCCCGGCGATCTCCCTTGCATAATTATTATATAGTACCTACTATATTTTACCAACATATAGGCAATGCTTGAATTGAGAAAAAATTAGAAGGGGGATGCAAAGCGTACCTGAATATTGAAATATCTTATTCATTTGGATATAGTTATAAGGGGTACGCATAAATATTTTCTACTAAGAAATGGGACTACGACCTCCAACGTCACCCCCTCAATTCAAGCACTGCATAATATAGGTAATAAATAATAATTAAAATCTACCATAATATTTAAATGTGTACAAGCTATAAAATATAATCTTAAAAAAAATACAATCTTTTGGAAATAAATGTATTGATTAGACCTCCCTGCCTCCTCCAAACAAAAAAGTCTAGGTTGCGCTATTGAATTACTCATAAAGGTTTATAATATTTTCTTGTATAATATAATAAAACTAGATATGAATTTTTCCTTTTTTTTTTCTAGCGCAGGCTCTATCATTGGCTCCAATATAATTTCCCCGTATCTCATGATCATAATACAATATTCTAATACATTTCCAAAAGTAAAATTTCAACCACACGGCGTTTTAGATAGGCAATTTAACTACATCATCATTAAAACAATTTGGAAAATATTCAAACCCTTTTTCGCCGATGAATAATCATATACAATTTTAATTCTGTGTTACAAATGTGACTATATGGCTGCAATAATAATGTTCTAGAGCTTTTTCAACAAGAGTGTGCGCGTCGATGTGGTGGTTTTTTGCATTAATCGTAACGCAGTCATACACTGCTAATTGGACCGCATTTTTAACATCGAGTCGAAAGGAGTCTGCGATCAAAAGAGTTGAGGATTTAGACAAACAGTCGACCATAAAATATGGATGCGTTAGAGGGCAATCGACTGCCGGGTTTTTTGAGGTTATATCAAATTTGTTATACATTTACTAGTTACTATTCATTTCTTTAGATTTTGTATTAATGTTTTTGATTTAGAACTCTGACGTGAACCTTTATCAGAAAATGTATAGCGTAATGGAAACATACGGTGACACGGTTATGATGTATGACAATAAACAGGGTGTAGACCGAGTGAAAAAAGAAAGAGAAGCCTACGCTTTTTTTATGGAGTCCAGTACAATTGAGTATGAAGTCCAGAGAAATTGTGATTTGACAGAAGTAGGAACCTGGTTGGATAACAAAGCATATGGAATCGCAATGCCTTTTAGTGAGTTTCTACCCAATTAATTTTAAACTGAAGTAAGCTTAAAACTATTTTTGTTATAAAATAATAATCATCATAATTGAACCAAATATCTGTTGCTTTAATTATTAACTCCCTAACTTTTCATTGCATAAATGTTACTACTTAAATATGTGACCATTACACCATACTTTGATTTATCGTTTATATAAACTTATTATAGTAATATAGTGACACATTGTTTTAATTAAAATATGTAATAGCCTGACGTTGAATTAAATCTTAATTTAAAAAATGAATTACAGTAAATATTATACTTTTTGATTTAGTGATGCCATTTATCTATGATTATACAATATACATTTTCAGATGCTCCACATAGAACGGCAGTCAGTATGGCGTTATTAAAACTTTCCGAATCTGGGAAGCTAATGGAACTAAAAGACAAATGGTGGTCGGTATCTGAAGACAAAATGTGTCCAGTAATACTTTTTATTAAATTAATTATAATGTTGAAAAATATTAATATAAATTGGTAATGTTTCAGATACCTAAAAAAGATTCTGCAGAGCTAGACGTAAATGAAGTGGGAGGGATGTTTGTCATTCTTATTTTGGGTTGTATGTTAGGATTTCTATTCTCACTATTGGAATTCTTATGGAACATTCGAAAAGTGGCAGTCGCAGAAAAAGTAATATCAATAACATTATTTTTATAATAGTTAAACGTGTTCATTTCTTTTATTTATCATTTAAAATTGAAATTTTTATAAATTTTTTTTTTTCATAATAATATTTTTGTTGAATTTTCTTATATAGACAATTTGTAATTTTTGAGATCAATAATTAACATTTTAATAGATACCTACCTAGTACCTACATAGTTTTATAGATATTGATCATGTGCAACTATTATAACTATTGTTGTTAACACTGTATTGCTAATAACTCCATAAAAATAGTCATACTTGTATAAGCGCTTCCGTGGTGTCATTTAACTGTTTATAATGGGGAGGGGAGGGTCAAAAGTTTTGAAAACTGATAAAATCCACTCACGAGGTAATTTCCAATTATCTCAACACAGTTGCTATTTTATATGTATTGTCATAGTCCCAAATAAAATAATATATTATATAGTGCCAGCATCAATTTTGACATTTTAAATTTTTAACTTAGCCAAACAAATTAAATTACAATAATACTTTGTTGTTAAATTATAAATGTTTACATTTATACTGTTTATACCTAATATTCGTTTAATTTTTTCTGTATTTGATATTTTAATATGATCGTCGTCATATCTGTCGTCTGTGATACAGGGCGAGGCGAGTACATTTTAATCATTACTATTTGATGGACTTAGGTTCAGGGGTTCTCAATGATAACAAAATTATATTAAAATATATTATTATTTATTATAATAATCTTTTTGCAGTTATCGCCTTGGGACGCATTCAAGCTGGAGCTGAAATTTGTGCTTAAATGCCACCATTCGACTAAACCAGTCAGACACACTACATATTCGGATGAACCGTCTTCAGAAGACTAAATTTCTAAATTTCATATTTATATATATATATTATATTATAATATGTCAATATCATAATAATATATAAAGAGTAGTTATAATAAAAATAATATTATTAATTGTTTAATTGTTTAATGTATAAATTAATGATATTTTTATTTTTATTATCAAAAAAATTATACTTTATGCGTGCAAACAATTTTTTGTGAACCTATAAACTATTTTTGTTGACTATATATACATTCAATATTATTTCCTATTCTGTTTATTTGCAAAATTATTTAGTACAACTGTTGAATTTTAAATATAGGTATATTTAACGTAAATATGCATCAACTTATTCTATATTTCTATGCCCCTATCGCATTTTGTTTTCTAACTTAGAAAAATAGTCAGTGATTAGTACTAATTCATACGATGTTGAATTAACAAGTTTGACCGTAATTGGATATTCGTGCGTAAAATAACGATATTAGTTATTTTTATTGCAACCCAAATTTTCATTTTCTATACTCAATACATTTTCCAAAATATTTAGACTGAATTTCAGCTGTTTATAGTCATTAAAAAAAAAATCTTGAAAATGTAATAAAATAATACCAAAAAAAAAAAATACCAAATAATAATTGTTCTTGTACCAATTAAAAATATTAAAAATACATAAGTAAGATATTTCTTATAGACAAGTTAAAATGTTTACGAAATTGAATATAAATATATATAATAAAAATAATAAAATGTAGGTATTCTATTCTTATTACATCCATGAATATTGGCTGACGGCAGACCGTATCCGCTCAGAATTGTTTTTCGGATGTAATTATTTGTAATTGAATTCAAATTTAACACTTCCATTACAGTTACCTATAGACAATTGCAAACAAGGTACATTGTAGGACATCCAATACTTCAGGACATAGTCAATTACTTCATCTGGGGTATTTTTGATATTCCGACTAGAAATTATAAAGAAATAAATACGTAACTCGCCGCCACCGAGTGTCCACAAACTACCGTTTTAGACTTTAGCGCGACGACTGCAGTGCGCATGACGGTTGGCCCGATGCCCGAAAATCGTCGAAAACTTGTGTCTAATGAATAGGAGTAAATAGCTGATGAGCGTGTGTATGCGGTAGCGGCTAAAATCGTCTAAAATTATCGCCTCGTGTGTCCCTGGCTCTTTCGCTGGAGGAGTGTAGGAGGAAATAAATATCTTTCGTTTTTGTTCAGTGTGCAGTGTGCTTCCGAGTTCCGACCCACATGGTATAGAAATGTGTGCGTTCGTCGTCACGCTGTGTTCGTCGTTCGTGGTGTTACTACTTCTCGTGGGAGCTTCCGAAGACGACATTATTAAGCCGTCGGCAAGCAACAAGGTCGTAAAAATCGGTTAGTCTTATTCTGTATAGTAATATTATATCGTTTCCGTATTACAGTTGGATATTGACGTATTGTAATAGGTGCACCTATTGCGTATTGTTTGATAATCGACGATTTTTCGTTTCGGTATTGCGTGTTTGTCTTCGAAAACTGTATACCTATATATTTAGTTAATACTTAAACTATATATTATAGCCATATAGGTAAAACGTTTTGTTTTTTGTTATAGTTGCGTTGTTCAACGAGAACGATGATTCCGCCAATCAGTTGGCGTACAACGTGAGCGCAAAAATCGTTAACATTATGGACACGGTGTTGCCTAAAAACAAAATCGTCCCAAGATCCGAGTACGTCGTGAACGACATGTATAACGTGACACGTGTTGGTAAGATAATAGATAAATAAATAAAATGACAACTCCGTTATTTATGTTAATATATATAATGTATATACAGTGAGTTGATTCCCGAGATTTGCCTTACCTATGCATAAATATATTCCCGAGTAGGGGTGTAAATTGGGGAAGGGGTTGGCAGGTGTGCGACAGCATCTTTTAACTCTTAAACTTAACTTATAGATATTTATAATTGGACTTCCATTAATGCACCGATACACTGTCATAATTAATTTATATAATAATATTATAGATTCTCATATTATAGTTATATATTACATGAATATATTAACTACTTAATAGTTTTATGTTTTTTGTTGTTTTAATCAATCATAATAACAAGTCATATAATATTATCTGACCTGCAGCTGTTGTGGTTTATTGTTTATACCTACTAATATCTAGTGCAATTACCTAGATTGCCTAATAATTACCATTTCTTATTATTTTATTGGTAGTTCCGCACACAGAACGATAACTTAAAAATGAAATTAACGAATTTAAGTGTATTTTTTAAAACTATTTGCTTTCTTTTCTAAATAATAGTGAAATCGTTTTATCTGGAGGTTGATTAAGTTGCTTATATATGTATGATATAATATAAGGAACTTAAGTTATTTAAACTAACTTTTAATTTATTATACTGCCATGATAATACAAAAAAAAAGGTTTTACTTTTTTGATTTAGTTATTGATTTAGTTAATGTTGTCCCTCATAAATACTTTTTTCCTTGGTTTCCGGTGTTTTATAACACAATGGAAATCAATTATTATATAAGTACCTCTTAATTGCCCCGGAATCAATTTACCTGTTTCGATTTTGGTAAACAAGTACCCGGGAATTAATGGTATGCAGCCAATATATAATAGTATATACCTACTGTTAATGTACTACAATAAATAATATATACATTAAATACCAATATATGGAAATATAATGTATTATAAATAAAGTCTTGATCGCTTAAATCTATTATAAACGATCACATTTTCCAAAAAAGGATAAATAAAATACTTTTAATTAAAACTGTTTAATACAAATATCTATTTAATAATTAAAAATGGAACGAAATCAAAATGTATCCCACAAATTCAATTTTCATTTTGTTTGTTTGTTTTCTTGATTATATGTGCTATGAATAAACACGTGGATTTTTATGGTATCTACCTATAAAAGTATGTGACTCGTTGAAACTTGGAATCGCAGCGTTTATTGACGGAACAGACGACGAAGACATTGCAAATGTGGTCAGATCCATTAGCACCCGAACACAAATACCATTCATCGAAACGCATTGGAAAACATTCAACCGACCCCCTGATCCTTACGCCATCAATATTTATCCCGATCCGTCTCTCTTGGCGAAGGCAAGTATATATGTTATACATCCGAAATCGATAATTATAATTATTATACACATATTATATACAGATATGATACACATACGAATGTACGATCAGTGTTGGTCATCAACCCTCAAAGCTGTCAACGGCTGGATCGCATCCTTCTCGTGTTCCTTTTTTTAACCCTGAAGGAAAAAAATGATTATCATAATATATTGTCTGCAGAATTTCTAGACATGCCTATAAGAATAGGAGTGAAATCACACCCCTCCTTCATGGCTTCATGATTTAATTTTTTTATTTATTTATTTACTAAGGTAAACGCCAAAGATGGCTTCAGTAAGAACTATAATATACATATGTAATAACATAACAGAATACAATAACATATGACATTCATTCTACAGTATTAAATAATAATAAGATTAGTTAAAATTCAATTAAAACTTTTAATAGGTATATAAGAATTTTGAAAACAGTTAGTTCATAAAATATGGTGGATACTTACAAATGAAAAAAATCAAGTCCGGATTCATTTCCCATCCTCAAAATTTTTTCTAAGGGGTTATTACCCATAGGCCATAATTAGTATTTTATATTTGTATAAGACCACCGATACTAACGATTCTAAATATGTTTAAAGGCTATACGAGATATAATATTGGACATGGATTGGGACTCTTTCACTGCTATCTATGAAAGTCCAGAAAGTTTGATTAGACTCAAAGCCCTGTTAATGCATTTCGATTACGGGCACAAGGCTCCGGGAAAATCTATTAAAATCGTTCAAATTCCACCTACAGACGATTTTCGGTAATCCTTTAGATTTAGGCATGATGGTCTCATAATATCTCATTTATGCATCAATGATGTATTTACAAATATCGATAATAATAATAATAATAATAATAATACATTACAGGCCGTTGTTCAAGGAATTGAAGTTGTCTGGTGAAAAACACATTATATTGGACTATGAAGTAGAACACATCATGCACATACTGGGACAAGCCGAGGAAGTGCACTTCATGGGAGATTACCAGAGCTTTGTTATCACAAATTTAGTGAGCGAGATTGATATGTTACAATAAATAACGCAACTTTTATTACATATATTATTATTATTACTCGCTGTCGTGGCACATCATCGGTTCATGCCTCATAAGTCATAATAATAATAATATAATTGTACTCGTTTCAGGACGCGCACACGTTAAGTTTCAGCGAGTTTCATAAATCGATGGCCAACATTACGTTGATCCGGTTAATCAACCCGGAAAGTCAGCACGTCAAAAACGCTGTCGAGGAAATCGTGTTCAACGAACAGAAAAGCGGACGGATCAGTGTTTTATCGCCGAATACGATGAAAGTAAGCATGCATGCGTATAATTGATTAGTACAACCTGCCGATAGTTTTTTAAACATGTTAAGTATACTATTTCTAAGTTTAAACATCAAAATACTTTTATTATCAAATATTTAAACAAGTCAACATTTTTTGAACATTTTATGAAGTATAGGAAATGATAAAATAAACATTTTGTGTAAATTTAAAGTATCTACAGTTATTAATTTTTGAATAACAATAAAATAAGCAAATCGTTACCTGAGAATTTGTTAATTTACAATATCTAACTTCAAACGCTCGTCAAAATTAAATTTAACTTTCCAGTAAACTTTTTTTTATGTTAAATATTGGAAAACTTAAGGGTAGTCTTTTAATAAATTTCAAAATCTTAGATATTTATTAAAAATATTGTGTGCATTTCTAACTCAAAATAAAGTAATTTTCGTGATTTAGTCAAAATGGTAACTTTAGCCACTCATGACAAATTATTGTGAATTTACCGTCAACTTTTTTACTAACTTCCACTTATAAAAGCTTATGATGAATTTGTACTAAAGTTTCAAGTTCTTTCGACTCAGCGAAAAATGTTAAACAAAATCAGTTTAAAAAATCAAAACTTTCTTATGCCTATAAAAAGCTCAAGAAGGAATCGAAATATTTTTAAAATGTTGTGGTGTATAGAAAATGCTAATATAAACATTCGGTAAAAATATGGTCATGTACTACGGTTATATTTTTAGAGTTACATCAAAAACCAAAATCAATTTTGTCAAAAACTGGTTTTGCGTAGAAATTTTAATTTTGTTTTTTTTTTTATGGTTTTGAAACTACAGGGAATTTTCAATTTTTATCTCTCAAAAGAATCAACTAGACTCACTTTCCTCCAGAAATGATACTGAAGTAGAAAATCGAAACATTATTTCGACTATACTTATCGTTTTATAATCGCTCCTTTAAAAATCTAAATTTTTTTATCTGGTAATTATTATTATTAGTTTGTAGTGTTTATACATTTATGAGGTATTACAATAATAATTTAAAATAAATTAAACATTTTGTAATTAGGTATCTAGGTACTTAATGAACAAAAAATCATTTTTTTTGTTAAATCTTTGAACAAAGTAGGTATGTATTTTTTTTTATTATACCATCTCAATTAGTTATCTTATCTTTATTTAAATTACGATTTAGTTTACTATTTAGTTTATTTAGGTTTACTCAACATCTTAAAGAATTTGTTACAAACATAAATAAAACATAATAATTATTCGTAATTTTATAAAACTTACTGGAAAACTCTGAAAAATGAATAAACACTGTTATAGTGGTTTTCTATATCCATACAGAATTACTGCATGCATGCATTATCTACTATTTATCTAACTAAAATTTCCGCTTAAAATTTAAAATATGTGAACAGAATTATAATAATAATATTATAACTAATTTCTGAATCAATACAAAAATCATAATAACCGGTAGGTACTCAAGAGTCAAGATGGACATTGAAAATACACAAATTAAATTTTCTAATTTTTTACACAAAATATACCTATATTATATATCATATTATAAATCTAGACATAGACATGCATATACTTTATACTAATAGCAATAAATTATTGTTTTATTTTTCATAAACAGACAAAAACCGCGTTGATGTACGATGCGGTGAACTTTTTCGCAACATCGCTCCATGGTTTGGTGGCAACCCAAACGATGGGGCCCATGAGAATTGCCTGCGGCGACATAAAACCGTGGGTGCACGGATACAGTCTAATCAACTACATGCGAGTGGTAAGATAAGATTGTATTCAGAGGTGGGTCCAGGGTTAGGGTAGCATTACACACAGGCACAGGCTAAGATATAATGGACTGGAAACGAGCAGCTTATCAGTAGCCTCGAAAGTATGTATAAGAGGCAAATGCGGGAGGTCGCAATCATAATTGACAGTTTACAGCGCCATATGTATAAAACACGAACTGAGATATAAAATGTGACACTAAATAAAACCACTGGTAGTGCTGAAAACATTCAATTATGAGTTTTGATGATAACAGAGGAACCTTTTGCGGGCCGTCCCCCGTCACCCGCCCACCATGTCGTTACCAGTCCATTATATCTTAGTCCGTGCACACAGGTAATATGTTTATTTACGAAACTGTCGAAACTATCATCTAAGAACACAGGCCATTATGTATAAAATATATTCAGGTATTATATAGCTACAATTTGTTTGTAGAAAAAATAAATATTATAAATCAAAAATTAAATTAATTTTCTATTGAATAATAAAGATAACCGATAGGTACTCTATTATTTTAGAGACCTTAAAAGAGGCCAATTTCATCAAGAAATATTAACTGATGATCTCCTGAAGATACCCCTTCCCCCTAAAACCGCCACTGCAGAATGTATTATTTGATCGAAATACTCTCGTGGATGTTAATGCTGTATTATAATTTATAATATATTAATGGATATATATTGTGATGATTGGTTCTTCTGCAGATGGAGGTAAACGGATTGACCGGAAAAATGAGATTCGACGCAGAAACAGGAAACAGGAATTACTTTAAATTAGACGTGGTCCGAGTGCAAGAGAGCAAGAAGCACCGTTTGGGATCTTGGGATCCGGAGCTGAATATGACGCTGACGAGATCGGTGTCGGAAATCAACTCAGAATTCGCACAGTCGATTACGAACAAGACGTTCATCGTCGTCGGAAAATTAGTGAGTATATCAAACGTACTATACCTATACCTAGTTTGTGCACTAAGTATATATTAGTGTACATAAGTATACATATACTATATAACAATGTTATGTAAGTACGGTCCCCTAGCCAAAAATTCTGAACAAAAAATAATCGTTTCTAAATAAAATTAGGTTCAACCATATCTTATGAGATGCAACGCCACGGAAAAAGGAATGGACAAAGACGAAGAATGTTTCGAAGGATTTGCGTACGACTTGGTCGAGGAGATGGCCAAATACAATGGATTTAAATTTAAGTTTACTACCAACCAAGATTACGGCATTATGAATCACAAGACCGGCAAGTGGAATGGTATGATCGGAGAGTTGCAGTCCATGGTGAGCTATATAAACATAATATTATATGCTATTATGTAATACGTTGCATGTCTAACATGTACATATTGTACCCACAATTGACAAACACGAATATAAAATAATGCCGATATACGATATTTACGATATAATAGCTGGTGTAACTATAGTGGTTTTAGAGGTAAATATTCTCACGAATTTTTTTTAGTTTTTAACAAAAAGTGATAACATTGGGAACCTTTCTGTTATCAGTGAACTAAAGTAGATACTTATTTATGGTGTTCTCATTTTTAATTTAAATAAATGTATTACATACTTTTCACAAATCATGAGTTTTGTTTAATAAAAACGTATAAAATTAAGATTTGTGAGAGGTCCCATAGTTAGTACCTAGGTAGGTATTACAATTAATTATTGGTTAATAAGAAATAACAGTTATTTAGAATTCGATGACTTACACTTATAAAGTGTATATGACTCAATATAACTAAACAATAATTATCAAGGCTAAATTAATGGTGAGCGTTAAACTGATTGTACTTTTAAAACCCTCTTAACTATGAAGAAAAAAAAATTTAACTACCGAATATTCTCGCAAAAGATTATTACTGTAATTTAAATATATACTATGTTCGGAGGTGCTAAAGTTTAAAATGTGGTCGAGCAATTTAAAACGTATGTAGAGATACCCTAATATACTTTTAATCATAAACATGGCTTAAATATATTCATGCTCATAACAAAGTTATGATGTAAATAAAATGTGGCCTATTGGCCGCATTTTTCAAAAAAGTGGTCAAGCCATGGCCCGACATTAACATGGAGATCGGCTCTACTGACTAGGTGGGTAACCTATACTTAGTTATACTTAGGTCCATTCAAATATAATTACCATCGATCATGTATACATTTTCCATAAACAAGAAAAAATTAGAAATCTTTACGTAGCCTATAAGATAATATTTTTTTTATACTTGAAAAACACTTCAAAATAATTCTAATTACAATCTAGATTCTATAGGTAACTCCACTTCGAGGATTCATGTCTGATTATGGTGACACTTGCCTAAACGCATATAAAGTGCAAGGGCCTACGAGGTGGCCATGTTTACCACCCCCATACTATATACAATATACTACATAATATTATATATAGGTGTGAGCAGGGACGGATCCGTGTGGGAGGCTAGGGGCCCAGGCCCCCAGACATATTTTTTTATAAATATAAAAATATTATTTATTAAATAACAAATAAACAAAATCTTAACTTCTTTTCACATTGTCGCTTTATATATTAAATTATCAATAATTTATTTATCACATTGATTACCTATACCTACCTACTATTATGACAACATTTTTAAATTAAGAGTAAAGTATAATATTTTATTATAATTGTATTTGTGTTGTAACAAAATTATCTTTGCTCTGGATCCGTGCCTGGGTGTGATCAATCTAACGTAAGACACTCATTATTTCAACAAAAAAACAAAAGTTTTTGAAAATATTATTCTCACATAATTTTAAGTCGTTAAAAACAAAATTTTCCTAAAAAAAGACATATCAACTAAAAATATAAATGTTTTCCAAAAAGTTATTTTAAACGACTTAAAATAATGTAAAATAAACATTTTCAAAAACGATTGTGTTTATTGAAATAATGAGTTTCTTTCGTTAAATCTTAAATGGATCACCCCATATATAAAGGGTGATTCACCAAACATGCTCACACCTTTGACCTTTATGTTCTTTAATAATGAAACTGTTCAAAATTGGATTTTTAGAATTTTTAAATATATGAAGGCCATAATTTCACTACTTAAAGAGTGTCCTGTGGAGATACAAACTTCGGTTTTTCATATAAAAACCATACAGTGGATAATTTTTCCGAAAAATTAGACATACCAGAATCAAAATTTGTACGAGTAGTTTTTGAGTTAACTTTGTGTTTAAGGGATAAAAGGCTATGGTAATGAGTTTATAGGATATGGTGGCTTTAATGATTTGAACATTTAGTCATTAATATTAATCTATCAACATTAATATTTTGTAAAAACGGACCAAATAGTATAATAAATACTAGTTCCAATATTACGTCTATTTTATATTTTTGTAAAATCATTTTTAAGGACTATTATCTTTAGTATAAACATTTTAATAACTAAAAAATTACTCATTCAAATTTTAAACTAGGTACATCAAAATAGTATAAAAAAAAATTATTCACTTATTATTTTACAGTAAAAAAGAAGGGTTCTTATTTGAAAAAGTTAGTATCGCCACAGGACACTCCTTGAGTAATACAAAACTTATACAAGAATTTAAAAATAATGTCGTTGAGTAAATTTAAAAACTCCAAAAATCATTACTTGAATAAATTAATTATTGAAGAAAAAAATGGGGGTGAGCTTTCTTGGTGAATCACCCTGTATATATATTTATATATAGCGAATGGCTATTTTCGATTTTTCACAATTTTCGTTGGTTATATGGGACGTTGCAGCGGGCGGATCTAGGGATCTGCGACCTTACGATCACTTTTGATCGGCGGAACGCGGTAGACTTCACGACGCCGTTCATGACGCTGGGCATAAGCATACTGTACGCGAAACCGGAGAAGAAGAAACCGCAGCTATTCTGGTTCCTGAACCCGTTGTCTTTCAGCGTCTGGATGTACACCGCGACCGCGTACCTGGGCGTGTCTTTGTTCTTGTTCATGTTGGCCAGGTAAGTGAGGAACAAAAATAGAGTTGTACTTAACAGTTGCAGGCGGAAACCGCGCCGCTGGCCTTAACGAGTCATAAACGGTCATAGTCCGCCATCGTGTAACCCGTCCGCCACTGACGTATATCGCGACACAGTGTGTACAAAACCCATATTATGTACCCTTGTATATACATATATATATATAATGTATTATGTATATAATAGAATGTAACGTAATAAATAATATGCCGGATTAAAAAATAATACCCAATAATTGTATATTCATAGGCGAAAATTGTTTAATATTTCATCTCGGTGGAAGGGGGGAGAGGAATATTTTACGTTCAAACCTCAAAAGCGATAAATCAAAGTGATGTAACCTGAAGGATAAAACATGCAGCCTTTGCATTGGGTGTTACTTGTTTTGTAGGCAAAAAGTGGTTTAAATAGTTTTAATTTAGTGTTTGGGTTAGTTGATTCTAGAGACTTACTTTATGCATTACTTAATTGATTCCAAAGTCCATTTGGGGGACGTATGAATTTATTCCCAGCACACATATAGTTGATTCCCAAATTTCAGCATATGAGCGTTACTTGAGAAACATCTCAGAGAGGTTGGCTGACAAGTCTCCAAAATTTTTTTTTGTTATTAAATGTTGTCATATTATTATAATTTGTTTAAAAGTAGGTAAGTTAAACTTTTTTGATTTAGTTATTAAATGTTGTCAATCTTCTTCATAGTTGGCTTTTTTTCATGTACTAGGGGACTATTCAGTGGAGGATAAAAATTTAAAAGTATAGTTTTTCAAAAATTAGTATCTGCCAATTAGGGTTAGACAATGCTTACGAGTTCGAAATATCGCGTAGTATAAATGTATAATTAAGTTGTATGACTAAACAGGAACCCTTATTTCATTCGAAATTCAAATAGGTAGGTTATATTTTTCATTAAGCTGGTCTAAACCGCTCTGGCTCGGCGGGGATGTTTCGATTTAAATTTTACCTTTTTCATAAGTGTGTCCTAGGTCCGCAGCCAAAAATTTTAAGAAACAGAACCAGCGATCGACTATTATATAGTAGTATAGTTCAAATGTTCAATTACATAAGTAATTTTTATTTTTTACAAAAATGACTGTGCAGGCAATGGTAGGGAAATCGCATTTTATTTTAACTTGGATAATATCTAAGCACGACTACAACGCATTTACGGACAAAAGTGTGAATAGTAAACTGATGCACAATTTAGTTCCATAAAAGATCAGTATTTAACACGTAAATACTAGAAATTAGAAAAATTAGAACACTCAACAAAACTTAAAATGTGTACAAATGGGGGTGCCTATACCTAAGCCAAGTTAATAAAATAAATAATTGAATAACCAAATATTTTTGGGGTGTAATCCAGTTCACTTCATCTTGGTGCATGCAGAGTAACTCAGAGGAACTGGAACTCATTCAGGATACGTTAAAAATATGAAACTTTTTCTAGGGACGCATACAGGACATTAAATAATCGTTATTTTGGGACACACTCAGGAAACTGCCTACTCGGTGGCTGCTACTAAGCAATTAGTCATCAAACCCCTTCTTACTTTCGCGGGGTGCAAAATACCAATATCCGACCCGATTTTCGTCTATGAATATAATAATATTAAATAAATATAGTTATTATTATTTCGCTTGATAGTCATCGATTTAGGCGGATTGAGTTGAGTTTTTTTTTTTCCATAACACCGCCGAACACAATAGTATTTTCTGTAGATGACTAACATCCCGTGTAAATATATATATATATACCTGTAATAATATATTATATGCGAGGTCCGGGAAAATATATATATGCCTATTATAATGATTGCGGGGGACGCCGTGGAATACTATACCGTGGGTATATAGGCTCGTATATAGGTACCTACCACAGTTGGCCCAGACCGTTGTGGAACTGTTTTCAGAATGACACCGTTCGAATGGGAACTCCCGCACCCGGTCAAGCCCGGAGACGACACGATGGAGAATTCGATGACGCTGCTCAACTGCCTGTGGTTTTCCATCGGTTCCGTGCTGTGTGCCGGATGCGAAGTCCTACCCAAGTGAGCGCAAACCTAAATTTTCCGACGACTGCACGTGTGATATACTGCACTATAATATACATAATTATTAATTATATACACACACATATATATATATATATATTATATTTCACAATTTGTTTAACATATTATTAAGTCTTGAATATTTGTATAATATAGGTATATAATGTATTATACAGAGTGGCAGGTCGTGATTCCTCGATTTCCGTAGTGAAATTATAGAAAACACGATTGTCCACCAAGCTGTATACAATGTGTTGGTTGGTTAGGAAGTCAGTGTCCCAGTGTATTTAAAAATCATAAAACATTTAAGACATATTTTTATAAATCATGATTAAAGGGTGGCCATTAGAGAATATCACATTAAAATATTCACAATACATCATGAACTAATAGTAGTCTTTCCAATCACCTAATTAACATACTGCATATATATATATATATATATAATTGTGCGCTTTTGCAGTGTTTGTCAGTTTGTGTGTGTACTTTTGCGCTTAGAGTTTTCATCGTTTTTATCACCCGCTGCTACATCAGTGGTATATTTATAAAATATAAGACTTTCCTCTTTAATAGCGGAATAGATACCTATAATATAATATTATACACTACAGTCACATAATATGATATGTAGCTATAGTTAGGTTCTGTTTTATTTAGAAATATAAATTATTTCCATAAATAATAAACAACACTTTGAAGTAGATACTTATATATAATATGACAATATAAAATTAAAGTTAATTTGTAATTTCAGTTAAATATAAAAATAATATTTCATTGAACATTAAAATATAGTTGTTTGGGTCCTTTCGGCCAGACGGTCGAATAGACACGAAAAACATAAGCCTGATATATAGTATACTCGTACATTATATATAAGACATCGGTACCTATTACCCATAATACAAATATGATAATAAAACTATCAGAGATGATATTATGATTATAAAAAAATATTCTGTCGAGTGTCGGCGTAATAAACTAATAAGTAATAGGTACACATCATGATGATCATACATAATTTATAGTACTCTGTCTGCTGTATAACATGTCATTTTCGCCCCACCCCACTCCATATAAATAAATATGCCACTGACCGAGCTATACGTTAATATGCTATATTTAAATTCGTAGTGTTACCTTAGAATCTATACGCATAATAATATACATAATACATACTTTTGGCGTATTGTGCAAAAACGCGCAGTGCGCAACCCTATACCTGTTCATAATATGTAGGTACCTAATAGGTACTTATATAATATTATATAATATTACGGCGACTATGGTCTATTATATGATACGGCGCTGAGGCTGCAGCAGTGTGTGCCCGCACACGAAAACCAGCGGCGCACCCGTTTGAATGACGTAGTTATCTATCCCCGTTGATTGTTTGCAGAATCACACCCAACGAATGGAACGATCCACAGCCGTGGAAAGACGGTAACAACGACCTTGAGACTAGGCTTAATGTGGCTAATCTGATATGGTTCAGTTGCGGCACCATGTTGCAACAGGGTTCCGATGTATCACCTCAGTAAGGCAACAACACGCGAACCTAACGCAGTGTTTATATATATGTACCTATACAGTGCGAGGCTGGGCATTAACGAGTTAAAAAGTAGAAGTTAACTTATAAAGTTAATTTTATATTGACTTTTTAGCTTAACTAGGTAGTTACTTTTGGGTTACCCGTAATTTAACTGCTAACTTGATTGCTTTTAAGTTATCGTGAAATCAATGAATTCATTTTTCATTTTAATAGAAGTTAATAAAATGTATTTTGTTTCTATATTCATTTTATTTATTACATTTCAATCGATTTCATTTTCATGTCAACAAATATTTTATGTACTGTTTGGTGTGAAATGTGAATTGTTTTATTTAAGTGACGAAAAACTTAAATTAAGTACTATATAAAAATACTGTATAAACACTATGTATACTTATAATTTTAAGTTGCTAAAAGAACAAAGTTGGCTAGTTATATAAAAAAAATTCAGTAAACCTTTTTTTTTTCAATATGTATATTAACTTTTAAATTTTTCTTATTAATTATTAATTAATGCATATTAACCTAACTTAACTGAATTGAAAAAAATCATTAACTTGCCCAGCTTTGACCGACATACATGTCGAACGTCAATATCTAGAATTTTTCATTATTATCTCGAACTAAATTGAAATCCCCTAGAAACTACCATTACACTAAAATAGCATTACTGCAATGAGACTAAATATAAATAATACTAATATCCCCCACTTATTTCTGTTCCCTTTAAGATTCGACATGATGAGAGTTTATTTTATTCATATTATTATATTTTATATCATCTATGTAGAATATACAAATATACTAATATTATATTAGTATTATATTAGTAACATTATATACGTTTATATATAGTAATATATAGCTATGTATGATACAACAATAATTTCATAATAAAATTACAAAACAAATCACCCTGTATAGTTGTGACGCAAAAGCTAAAAGCGTGCCTAACTATCATCTTTTAACATATTTTAACATTTTAATCCACACATGCAGTTCGCATGGAGTAGGTTTAGGTTTAGCAAATTCAGAAAGTTTTAATGGTTTTACATATTCTTATAAGACAAGTCGATAGTAATAATAATATTATGTACCTACATCGTATAATGATATTATATTATTTTCCAATATCATTAAGTACGGGTTTCACTTTATTTAATCTTTATAAAACGGGATGTATAAATCAGTGTGAAAAAAAAGTGAGCATGTGGATACCACGCTGTACAGTAGTCAGTAGGTGTCGAGTGGGTTGCTGTAATGGATATGTTAAATTTTAAAACATGATTCCTAGTGAAGAATTTGAAGAATACAGAGAATTTTCAATTTTGACCTCTCACAAGTACCAACTAGATCCAATGTTTTATCAGAAACTACCACCAAAGTTGAAAATCGAAGCATTTGTTCTACTGATTTCTATGTACACAAAGAAAAAAATGACCATAGTAAAATCAATACATTCATTGCTCCGCTCAGAATCTAAATGTTAGTTATAATACCTATAACTCTTGGCTAAATGTCTTAAATTATACGCAACTCACCATCTTCGCGTCATATGCATATACCTATATATTATTATTTTTATGTCGGCGAAATGTTTTTTCTCAACAATGTTAATAATATTGTCGTTTGTATTTTATACGATGATATTATTATCGGGTTATTATAAACTATCTATAATAAGTAATAACTTTATAACCTATATAAGGTGATCCATTTAACGTAAAATACTCATTATTTCAAAAATGACTAACTTTTTGAAAATATTTGTTTACTTAATATCAAGTAAGTCATTAAAAAACAACATTCTTCTAAAAAACAATTGTTATCACTAACATTTTTTAATGACAACATACATTTTTAAATCTATATCCCTCAGCAGACTATTTGTTTGAGTCAAGTTAAAAATCGAATTTTGTACGTGTAGTTTATGTTTTATAAGTTATAAGTATTTTAAGTCTAGATGAGAGGAGTGGACTGTTACAGGAGTACCCTTCAAAATGTTGGTCCCAGTAGTGTGGTTGTATAGACACAAATTTTCATTATAGGGGGATATATTTTAATTATATCTATAAGAGAAATAGCTGGGTATTTACTGGTATTTATTTATTTATTTTTTATTGGGGTGCCGTGCTAATATTATATACAAAAAAAAAGTTCACGGAGGGGATCCATCCTCCATATCCCCCACCCCGTGTAATATGCCCATGGTTGGTTCACTACTTTACTCATCAAAACTTCAAACATAATAGCCACATAGGTATCTACTTAATAGTTATAACTGATAACTACGTACTAATTTCTGAAATTTAACTTTGATAGATCAAAATACTACAAATAATATTCTGCTTAGGAAAACGAAATTAAAAATATAAGTTATCATTTCAAAAGTGAAAAAACTTAAAAAATTACAGCGATGAAAAATAGTAAAACATACATTTTTCAAAAATTTTGTTTTATAATGACTTAAAATTATATGCAAGAAATGTTTTTAAAAACGTTAGTGTTATCTGAAATGATGACCGGTGAGTGTCTTCCGTTTAACAGATCACCCCGTGTAATATTAAAATTATTATTATTATTTAACAATTAGTAATTAGTATACTCTAATTACCTATACTGCAACCTGCATGTAGCAGTACAATATAACACCATGAAATGTTTCGTAAGTCGTAACCACTGTGCTGTGTATAGGGCAGTGTCCACGCGTTTAGTGGCAGGGATGTGGTGGTTTTTCGCGCTGATCATGACATCGTCGTACACCGCCAACCTGACCGCGTCTATTACCAGCGGACGTCTGGACACTCCAATCAAGAACGTCGATGACTTGTCGAAAGACTCGAACATCGAGTACGGCTGTTACAAAGAAGGATCGACGGCCAGTTTTTTCCAGGTCTGCCGCAGTGATCTATAATATTATGTGCTCATGCCGCATAAATGTATTATTGTTATAATTGTAATAACTAAGAACTGCCTAATAAAAATGTATTTTACTTAGCGTACCTAATCTATAAAAGTGTAGGTTATTACCAAGTACTAGGTAGGTACTTTTAGCCATAACCACAATTAATTATATACCTACCTACTCAATTTTTATCACATTACTTACTCGTTACTAAGTACTCAGCTACTTACATACTCTTGTTAGTTGTTACTTACTTACTTGTTTACCTTATTACTTACTTACTTATTATTAATGTACGATGTACTTACTCCTTTATTGCTCCATTATTTACTACTTTACTTACTTACTCGATAGGTACATGCATTATTACTTACCTACTCGATCAATTACATAGGTATCTACTTAACTAACATACAGTGCGTTTTATTAGCTATAGGTACGCTTCTCCCAGTTCTAACCTATATTGGTAGCCGTCTGTATTTAGTATCTACTATTACATATTATTACCTATTTAGTCCACATTCGGCTTCAACACATTCTACGGCTTCAATATTTTTGTTTAATCAGAACCAAATGATAGAATCATAAATTAGTTTTTGATTATTTTAAGAAAATATTTATAGTATTTACTTCCAGTTGATAGTAAAATGCTCTAATATTGTTATTATTAAACAAATAATTAACTACAGAATAGATCTAACCACATCAACTAATATAAACAAAATTATATGGATATCACATGAAAATTGTAAAATAAAAAATTATTCGGATTTCGGGTTAACCAGAATGTTTTATTTGGGTTTTGGTTAATTTGGGTGTTTTGAAAATATACACTATTCCCCGTAAGTTTACCCACTTTTTGTTTTTTGAGCACGCAGAGTATGGTGAAAACGTTGTCATAATACAGTACACTATAGTTTTACAGTTTCAAGTCGCAAAACACTACGATGTATACCTAGTGAACTGTATTGTATCAAAACAACGTTTTCACCATACTCTGCGTGCTTAAAAATAAAAGTGGGTAATAAATAAATAAAAGTGGGAATAGACTAATAGAGTATAGAATCATTCGAGTTGTATGGGTTTTGGGTGTTTGATTTTTAAATGGTTTTTAAGGGTGTTACGGGTTCTGGTTAATTCGGGTGTAAAAACCTTAATATAAAACAAGTAGGTACTTAATAAAAAACAATTACTGTATTATTATTTATTACTCTACTATGTACATCAAACTAATTTTCAAACTAATCAAAAACATTGAGTTACTTGTTTATAATTGAATAATAATTTCAGTTTGAATAAGTTTAAAAAAAATCTAAAATTTATTTGATGAGCGTGCGGATAGTGGTGGGCGGTGGTAGGTATAGACAATTTCTAGGTCTCACCCAAAACAAATGTTCTATACACGCCACCATCTATTCATAATAATAAAGCGGCTATTGTAATGACAACGTGCTATATATTGTGCAGAAATCGAACTTGAGTTTGTACCAGAGGATGTGGAGCGTAATGGAAGCGTCTAACCCGACCGTGTTCACGAAGAGCAATCAGGAGGGCGTTGACCGGGTACTCAAGGGTAAAGGCCGGTACGCGTTCCTCATGGAATCGTCGAGCATCGAATACCAGACGGAACGCAACTGCAACCTGATGGAAATCGGCAACACACTCGACTCCAAAGGGTACGGCATAGCAATGCCGATGAGTGAGTAGCATATTATAGCCTTTAAAAAAATGTTATAGCGTTCTATAGGTGCAGTAAATACAGGAGCACAGGTGCACGCCCCGTCCTCCATACAGTTCCCCTACGCTCCGTAGTACCTATGTACATACATCATTTTATATTCATATCACACCCAGGGACAGATTGGGCTATCGGGAAATTGGAAAATTCCTACGGGCTGCGTACTCATGACTAACGAGTTAGTTATACTGATGACTAACGGTGTCGCGGCTAAAGTCTGATGTGGCAACGTCTACTTTTAGACCGTTTTTATCTCATAGGTTTTAAAACCTAATACTGTTATTGTGAATATAATGTAGTAATTATTATCATGCGCAAGAAAACAATGATCTCAATCAGGTAACTTACTAATATAATAAGTATTATAATAATTATTATTATTCCGTTCGAAATCCCAATTCGTCCCAGCATACCTATCTATATAGGTTTATTTTCTGTAACCAATGTCCAATGACAACCCTACGTAATATGTATATATACAAACCAACAAATATTCGATTTTCGTGAGCCAAAAGTGCCCAAAAAAAAGCCAACATTTAGGGGTTGAATTCCGGAATAAAAGTAGCCCATATAACCATGATAGGATTGTAAGGGACACAGCAAAAAATTAGATCAAAATTAGACCGGCACAAAAATTTCATTCATATGATGTATACTTAGGGAATAATGTAGTATAAGATATAGATCAAAGTTATAAACTATATAGCCCGATATAGGCAGTAGCCAGTAAGTAGGTATATTTCAATAAGTAGGTCTACGTATACGACAATATTGGATTAATTTAATAAACAATAGTATGAAACAATGAAGTATATATGGATATATTATATATGTACCTATAACGTAATCAGTTATTTTTCTTTTAAGATTCCCCGTATCGTACGCTGATTAGCGAATCGGTGTTGAGATTACAAGAATCCGGATTCATGCGAGAGCTCAAAGACAAATGGTGGAAAGTCCAAGGAGACAATAAATGCGAGGTGAGTATTTGTATAGCAAACGACGAAGATTGAAAAACGTATTGTGTTGTCTACTTGTCTCTATTTTAGATTATGAGTGAAGAATGTATGTTTGGTTTTACCAAGATGAGTTTTTTATATTTGTGTCTGTCATCACTTTTTGGTACAGTGAAACTGTATAAATGCTTCAAATTTCTTCAACAGCATAATATTTTCTGGGAGAAAAGTGAATCTAGTTGATGCTTGGGTGGGTCAAAAGTTAAAAATTTCCAATAGTTCTCAAAAACGTCAAGAAAAACAAACTAAAAGTTAAGAAAAACTGAGATTTTTATGCAAAACCAATTTTTGAAAAAATTGATTTTGTTTTTTATTATAACTCTAAAACAAATATCTGAATATAGATAAAATTTTCACTGAATGATTATATTAGCAGTTTATATGCACCATAACATTTTCGAAATATTGCGGCTCTTTTTGAGCTATTTATTATAGGCATAAGAACATTTTGAGATTTATTAATTTTCTTTTAACTATTGTCGATATACAAATTTTGACAAACATTTTGAATCAAGTAAGTAATTGAAATGAAAAAAATCTGAATTTTGAAAACTTCAAGAATTTGTGTTAAATAATAAAAATGTAACTAAGTAATAATGAGTAAGTAGGTAATTTAGCTAGCTTTAATATAAAATATTAATGAGAGATTTGTTATCAAACCCAAACGGTTAACCACTTGAATCCATAGAAACGTCGGTGTGAACAGTCTCAAAATTTCTATTTTCTAACTTTTCTCCTAAACTATGATAGCTAGAAAGTTGGCTGATAACACATTAAAAAGGGATTATCAAGTAAATACTAAATGTGGAATCAAATTATTTAATTTTTCACAGATAAAAAAAAAAGAGTTTTTCTTTACTAGATTTTCATTTAGCGAGGTAGATTTACGAAAACGGAGAACGGATTTTGTTGTTTGGGATCTTGTTAGATTCACATTGGCTAGGATAAGTGCAGTGAAGATTTCCAGAACTTTATCTCCAATAGTTAGTTCACTACAAGCTGTAAAGCTGAAAAATATCAAAAAACGCCCAATAAAATTTGTTTTAATTTTTTTTTAATGTTCTGTAGTGAATTAACTATTAAAGATAAAGTTCTGAAAATCTTCACTGCACTTCTCTCTGATTTTTTTGTGGGGCTGTTCACACCAACATTTTTCTGGATTCAAATTGTTATACCACTGGGTGTAATATCAGTTAATAAATTTCTAAAAATTAAAATCAAGAAAGTTTACATGCCGATCCCTGACTTGGCAAGCGTTTTTTTATAAGTACTTAAATTTCAAATGTTGACAAAATGCATTAAAATCTAGAAAATTATCAATTATTGTAATTAAAAGATTATAAAATGTTAAATTGTTATTGCTAAGGATAGAAAATTTAAAACAAAGATTCCAATAAATAGTCCATACAGTAACAAAAAATCTAAAAAGTATATAAACAGTAAACACAGTTATTTTTACAGACATTTTAAATTAAAATTTAGACGTAATTACATATTAAAACCAAGAATTACGATTTTAGTTATTTTGTTGTTATTTAAAAATAATTTGTGGATATATGAAACTTTTAGAGTAATCGTCGCCGTTCATGCAAAGCACACCAAGTACAAACACATGATTTTTGAGAATCAGCTTTGGCAATTTTTTTAAACTTTTAATGTTTGCCAAATGTAACCAAATTTTGTTTTTACTTGTTTCAATTTATTTTCTTTTAAGCAAAGAAGTTCTTTTTGAATGGTTGTAAATAATATGACACTGTGCAATTTATAATTCTTATTAAAGTTAAAATATAAATTACAGTCGAGTCTCGATAACTTGAAGTTGAAGGGGGATAAAAATTCACTTCGAGGTACCTATGTATTTTTCAAAATATCTAACTAATTTATAGGGGGAAATTTTCTAGGGGAATAAGACACAATTCGAGTTGTCAAATTTATAGAGTTATCGGTTTTGAGTAGGACTTAGTGATTCAGTGGCATAGCTAGGAATTTAGTATGAGGAGGGGGGGCTAAATATACAAATACAATAATATGTCTTTTATTTAGACTTTTTATTTTTTTATTAATCTTGATAGCATTCTAAGGTTATAGCCCCCTTAACCCTCCTGGCTACGCCACTGGAACTATTTATGAGAAACCTTATTTAAAATTTTCAATCATTAACTATCTATATAAACTAATCATTTTATAATTTTTCAACCTACAAAATTTTTCGTGATTTTATAGAATTTTGTCAACATTTGAACTTTCAAACAAAAATTGTACTTGTGTATCTTTAATATTTTTGAACTGCTGTTATAACAACTTACGAGGAACCTTGTATTAAATTAACAAGCTTTTAGACACAGATAAAACTTTTTGTTGATATTTATAGAAAAGAAATTTAAAATTTCAATCGACTATAAATAACTCAAAAAGATTCAAAATATTTTAAAAGAATTTTGTCTTTAGTATAAATATATATACAATATATAGATTGTCAGATAAAATTTACTATTATAGGAAAATGGCAAGCGTAACAAAAACTACATGTCTACATTATAGTTAAGCTTAACATTTTACATTGTTCGTCTTTAAATTTGAACATAAATTCACAATAATTTTTTATGAGTCAAAATCACGATATTTTGCAATTTATTTTATAATCAAAAATATATTTATTTTTTAAACAAAATTGTTTTTTATTTTAATTATTTTTTTGTCTTAATTATATATAATAATTTTTTATAAATATTTATAACCAATGATAAAACCTGATTATTTTAATTTTAACTGTCCAATAATGATTAAAATAATAATATTATTTTATAGATTAAAAATGAAATTAATACATCTTGCATGTTAGTTTAACTATATTCTATGAATTGGGAGACGGAGTGACCGAGCGGACTACAGCGTCGGTTCGAATCTCGACCCTGGGGCTCCTCTCTCTGGGCAGGCAACTGTCAGAAACCTACGGGTGCCCAATTCGAAATTCTGCCAAAACTAAACACATGTGTTAACCCAACTTACAGTACCCTCCCCCACAGTTGAAAAACCACCAATGGCCTATGTTGCTGCCGGTTAAACAAAAAAAAAAAATAATAAAATTCTATGAAAACCAATTCTACCAACGATTCATAATTTTTTATTTTCTCAATTTAGGAAGAAGACGAAAGCGACGAACTCGGCTTTACGAAAATCGGTGGCGTTTTTGTGGTACTGGTTCTCGGATGTTTAATTGCGTTTATGTTTTCCATATTGGAGTTTTTGTGGAACATCCGGAAAGTGGCCATCGAAGAAGAGGTAAGGTAATGCAAAGCCGCATTTAAGTAGGTACCTTTGTGGCGGAAGACTTTATAATATATAATATTTTTAAGTTTTTTCTAAAAAAACATTATTTTATAAGCCCCCAAACCCCACACACACACCCCTCGGCCCTCATTGTATGTAGAAACAGATATGAGATAGTTGTTCATATTTCATATAATATACCATACGCATCTAAGTCCGTTGTTTGGAATAATTGTAATACATTAACATTGGTAAAGTTCTGTAAAATGCAAAATATTAGAGTTTACCGCGCTGGAAAACAGAACAAAAAGTTCGATTTGAAAATATTTCCGGATTCAATTTTTTCAGTCCAAAAATAAAAAAATACAAATTATTCAATTTATATCTTTTTTTTAATATATTGAAAAAAATCTACAACCCATACATTTTTTTTTTTTGTACAATGAGTAGGTTTGATAAGTGACAGATAAAAAAAGGTTAACATGAAATCATGAGATTAGGGAGGATACCCAGTAATAACACCCTATAAAGTGACAGTTAAACAATGATATTTTTTAAAATTTGAAAGGTGTTACCTTGTAGCAATACATCCAGCACTTATTCTGCTCGCCTACAAAAGAACCAGATCTCTACACCATTGTCTTTTAAGTCTACGGCGTGGGTTATCGGGGAGTGTGTTCGTTGATAATTTAGAGATTAGTGGATTTGTGGATTGGTGTGTTGTTGAAGTTTATTGTGAAATCTGGTGTAATATGTTAAAATTTGAAGATTTGGTAAAGATTTTGGACTTTAAGATTTTTGTGGAGATTGTTATTGGTTAAGTACAAGGGGGCAGATGAAACTAGGCGAAGGCATATTGACTGAAAGGTATGGATTGTACGAGTGTTGGAAGGTTTAGCAGCAACCCATAAATTCGTACCTATAAAACTAAAATTCAAATATAATATATGATATAATTTTCTAATACTTATGCTTATGCAATATTCAATATTGTATCTATTTGATTATTTTGTCCTTATACTGCAATTATAAATTACAATTTACTGTGTAATGTACCTATAATATATATAGTCGTATATATAGGTTTATATTAATTATCTCATCGATGTAATTTAAAGAGAGACGAGGATTATAAATAGGAAGATAATTTCGGATAAATGTTCATCCATTTTAGTAACTCTCAATGTCAACTGTTACCTAAGCAGTGTCGACCTGGCCCAGGCGGCTAGGAGGCGATCGCCTCCGAGGCCCCGACCCGTATTTTTCAAGAAATAAATGAAATTATTTACCAACATTTACCTACTATATATATATAGCCCAGTGGTATGCGTTTAGATCCATTAAATAATTTTATAATAATAATATAATATACATTTTATTATTTTAATGATACTAAAATCAGAATATCTTAGTCCGTGGTAATAATAATATATCTAATCTAATATATAAATGTGAAAATGAAAACCTTTGAGTGATATGTTCTCGGAAACTACTGAACCGATCGTTATGGTTTTTTTTTTAAATTGAAAAGCTCATTGCGGAGAAGGTTTAAGGCTTTTGATCGATTCTCTAACTTTAAAAACAAAAGAGTTATCAATTATCATAAATAATGACCAGTTACGTAGACTGGGTGGGTGAGGTTCGCGGTACGGCAACGGACGGCGGCTAGACGTGGCCGCCCAAACTTCCCCTTCCATATCACCGTTGCGCGACGTGATAGTTCATAATATCGTTATTCGTTGCTAATGGAAAACTATAATATTATAATTATTTAATTATTATATTATAACTTAAATCAATACCATAGATTAAATATATAAAATAATATAATCTATGTTAATACAAAAAAAAACGCAATTTCTCGCATATTCTATAGAAATTCACCGCATTATAGTGAACGAAGGACGGACCGACCGACATTTTAAGAGAAGCTTCGTAAAAGTCGGAACGCTGCTTAATGTTTGTGCATCGACTATCGATGACTTGTCGAATATTCAAGATGCCTGCATTTAAATAGTAAACAGTACTAATAATAAGTAAATTACTAATAATAACTTACTTTTAATTTAATTTAATTTCTATAATTTTTAAATTTTTATTCGTTTCTTTTAATTATTAAAATTTATCACAATGAAAAGGAAAATTAATTTAGGTCGTTCATCGAATATAATAAAACGTCAACGTTTACTTAGATTAAGTCAAAATAACAATGGCTCGCCAGATAACTGCAATATTAACAGCGATAATAATGATGATAATATAAATAATATATCTGTTACCAATAGTGTTTTTTTTTTTTTTAATGAAAACAATATTAATAACAACGAAAATTTAGATGAACCACAAGTTCCATGGCGTCGCCGTGAAATGTCGGCATTTACTTATGATAAATTAATAGATTATAAAAATAATTCTCACGTTATCATTGGAAATATGAATTTAAAATGTAATTATTGCAGTGCATTGAAATGTTCCAAAGAGCCTGCAGGTTTTTGTTGTTCAGGAGGAAAAGTTGTTTTGGAAGACATTGCTGATCCACCTGAACCATTAAAGTCTCTTAAATTTTTCTCACAATAATTCAAAACATTTTTTTGACACGATACGTGTTTATAATTCGGCTTTTCAAATGACATCGTTTGGTGCAACAGAAATTAGACATGGAAATTTCATGCCAACATTTAAAGTTCAAGGTCAAGTCTATCATTTGGCTGGTTCTTTATTACCCACTGGTACTGAAGAACCAAAGTTTTTACAGATATATTTTATGGGTGACTCAGAGAATGTAGTGAAAAGGCGTTTGTCTATTGCTCCCAATACAGATAAACAAATATTATATGATTTGCAATATATGTTGCATAGAAAAAATTCGTACATTCGTAGTTTTAAGAGTGCACTCGATTTGATGCCGTCCAATCTAGATGAATTTAAGATTGTTATTAGGGCCGACAGAAAACCACAAGCAGAGCATCGTGGTCGATATAATACTCCTCAAACTGATGAAGTAGCCATATTAATTGTCGGCCAAGAATTTTTAAAGAGAGATATTGTATTAAGAGCTCGAGATGATACATTAACCTTATTGAAGCTGAAATTCTTACCGGCTCAGCGAGTGGTCAAATGGTATATATCCCAAGAATACCAATGATAACAAACGAGTACCCCTTCGAATTTAAACGTGTCCAATTTCCAGTTAAACTTTGTTTTGCTATGTCAATTAATAAGGCACAAGGACAGACAATGAAAGTTGCAGGAATTTACAACAGCGATCCATGCTTCACTCACGGACAATTTTATGTTGCCTGCTCCCGTGTAAGCTCAGAAAAAAACTTATACATTTATGCCCCTGGTGAAAAAACTAATAATATAGTTTATAAAGAAATATTGGTTAATCGGTAGTTATGTAGTATTTTTCCAAAATAATAAAAATTACTTTTCAAAAAACGTAGTTTTTTTAAGTTTAGTATCCTAACCTTATGTCTTATCGATAATTATGTATTTAAGAAGGTAAATGGTAATACATGGCTTTATTTCATTTGTCACGAATTTGTTTCCGGGCAACGCCGGGTAATTGATCTACCTATATACACTTACAATAAGTTGGTTATTTTTTTCTACACTACAAATTCCCTAGAAATAATTTATATGGCAAAACAACGTTTGCCGGGTCAGCTAGTTATATTATAATTTTGGAATCTATGATTATGTTTAAATACGTATACTGTGATGTTTGATCGCAAGATATATAATGTACATAACTTATTAAGTAGTTATTTTAAATTCTTATATTTAGATTTAGATTTATTACCCATCATACTTTTAATTTTTATATGGAACAATACTATTTGTGAATTGTTATTTGTAGGCTATTTAGGTATAAGAAATAGTAATCAAATATAATTATTGTATAACAAAATTGTGAATTGGATAATTTGTAGGTACCTAATTTCGGACTTTTTGTCTATCACTGACTGTAAAAAATGAGTTCGGACTCTTTCAAATCACTTTTTGACCGATAGCCAATGAGCTACAAGACAATATACCTCATCTGCCCGGTTTGGTCCGGACCGGATCAGAGTGAATGTGTAAATTATATTTTTGCTCTCGTTTCAGATAACACCGAAAGAAGCATTGATTTTAGAATGGAAATTCGCGATGAAATGTGACGGAGGAGTCAAGCCACTAAGGCGGCGGCATCATATCGATACCGGAACGAACAATTCTGACACAAGCTAAACTCTGAAGAGATGACTATTGACTACGACCGACGACGTTTAGTATACTTGTTGGTAAACTATTTTTTTTCGACCCCGTCGGTGATAACGAAATACAAACTTCAGTTGAAAGATATTCAATAGGAATACAGTTAAATACATATGGGTAAGATCGACGAGCAAATTCAGAGTACGGCTCGGTAAACGAACATTAAATTAAAATTCTAACGATGAATAATTATTATAACTTTGACGTATTATATGAATCTGACATTTTTTTGTTTCAATAATAAATGCGGTTAATTGTTTTACTATTAGTTATACAAGTTGGATTTTTAATCAACCAACACCGAAATATACATTTGATAATATTTTCTCAAACATTGTATGCGGTATATGTACTAAAAACATCTTAAGCATAAAGAGGCGTATACAAGGGGGATGACCCCCAGGTCAGATCCCCCCATAGACCTTTTTAAAAAAAAATTATAAAATAGTGTTCTTAGAGTTGGTGCGTTACAAGGAAACATAAAAAAAAATTAAATAAACTGTGTACCACCTAACCTAATTTTAATTCAGGGCCGTCATTTCAACTTTTTGGAAGGTAGGTACCTATGCTAACAACCACAGGTAGGTAGGCCAAAAAAAAGTTTAACAGACCAATAAATATATTGTAATACAATAATTATTACAAAAATTGTTTTTTCTCGCCACTCTTTAAATTTAGAATCCTTATATTTTCCATGTAATCATTTAATATTCTAATATATTATGAATATAGTGTAGGTACCTAATAATACTAAATTTGTACTTAAATTATTTAAACTCAAATTTAAATATTTATAGACACGCTATTGAACCTAATTATATATTACCTATATTTTGTTATTTATTCTTTTAATGTGCAGGTTAAAATTGTTCTGCTCCCCCCCCCCCCCCCCTATACAAAATGTATGTATACGCCACTTTGAGCATGCAGGATATATTTATATACCTGAACAAATTAGATACACATGTGTTTATACCATTTATAAATTGAAAACCTAACTTTCGATTTTCCGTTGTAACAGAATGTCTACAATAAGTACTGTCCGGTACAGGGTATTTTTGTGTCAAACAATTTATTATTTATACAGAAGGTACATAAATTTACATAACATATGTATACAACTAATAACTCATTAAATATCAATTTGAAATGTTTCTTATCAATAGCTGACCATAGTGGCCCATTCCGTTCTGAAAACCTTAGAAGCACTTACAAAAATTAACCAATATTTTCCATTTAACAATATTATATAACATTTTTTTTTTAAATTTAAATATGAGATTTTAATAAAGGAAGTCAGACAATGGAGGGTTCAACAATAATATAATAATTGAATTCTACATAATAATATATTGAATATTTATATTATTATTTACACATAAAATGTAATTCATACGTCAAGTTATTTTAATTTTGATTCATACATTTTTCTAATAAATCACAAAACTGAATCGTCATATTTACACTTACACAATAAATTTAAAAATATATAAAAAATATATAATTCCTAACACATACATAGTATACATAAAAAAATTTTGTTTGAGCTTAAGGTAGTTTATGATCAAATATTTGAGCACCGTTTTAAATGTTATGTTTAATTGTTCCATGATTTAAAAAATAAAATTGTTAACATATAATTTATGTTAATGTATAAATTAAGACTACAAAAGTATATACCATGGTAACTTTAATATACTCAGTATAAAACCAAGTAAACATGTATGGTAAACATTTAATTTTGTAGAAATGGAATTTTTGAAATGAACGATTGTTGACAATGAAGTATAGGATAAGAAAATTTTGGGGCAAGAATGTCTTGGGAAAAGTTGAAAACAACATAATTATACAAATCTTAAATACTAACAAAAAAGGTAATAATAAAATAATTAATTTAAAAAAATTTAAAATTGAGTTTTAAAACATAATTATTATAATAATATAATATAGCTATCGATACTGATGGCTTAAAATCGAAACAAAATTTTTCGAGTTTCGAAAAGTGTTTACCAGGTATCGATAGGCTGTTGGACGCTACCTGGGCGCCGACGATAGACTTAACATCGACGTTTTATTTTTTCTGCTTGGCTGAACTGACATTGGTGGCGATGGAAACGTATGGTCATCTGATGACATTTCCTAAAATTAGAAATTACCAAATTCAGTACTTAGGAATATTGTAAAATATTATAGTTACTCTGATAATATTTTACCAATATGAGAGTAATTGATACTATATTTATGTTATTGTTTAACATTATTATATGATTATCAAATCAATCTTATTTTGTATTTTATAAATAAATTGAGAGTAAAAACACATTACTGATGATGCAAAAATGATGCAAAAGTTTAAGCAAAACGAACATTCATGTAAATTGTACTATACATAAAAATGTTTAAAATGATAAAACCAAAGAAAAATGTGTGAACATAAAAATTAAATAAAAATATGCATTAACTGCAATATATGAAATTCAATAAAAGCCAAAAATGAACATATACAAAATAGGAAACGGTTTACCAGAATTTATAATTATTAAAAATGAGTCATTAATTTTAATATTATTTTAAAACAAATTAACCTGATGTTAATATTATTCTAAAACTAATTAATCTGATATGGTGTCCCAAAAACTATATTTCATGATTTGCAATAGTAATTTAGAAGCTTTATAATATAAATAATAACCAACTCAACCACTGAAAATAATAAAATTAGTATTTTTTAGTAATTGTTGATAGTTTATAACAATTGATATAATTTGTTTTGTTGTTTAAATAGATTATTTCGATGAATAAATAAATAATTACAAATAAAATATTTCTGTTCAAAAATTATAAATTTAAATAATGCCTGATATAACATACATTAGATTTAAATACATCCTTCCTGTACAGTAGCGTATCTAGGATTTTTTCAAGGGGGAAGGTGTACAATTTTTAGTAGACATTCAGTATACACATATTATTTTTGTATTATTATATACATGTTGTATTGTGTACAAAATTTGGTCTTCGTGGGGGGGGGGGGGGGGGGGACTACAGTAATATAGTAACATTTAATTCTGTTTGTATAACATAAACAATTATATTTTTAAAAGAAAAAGCAACATTAACAAAGCCTTACCAAAATTAAAAAAATGTACAAGATTATGTTGTACAGTATTAAAAATTGGATATAGCCCATGCTAATTTATCAGAACATAATATGGTAATGACTAAATAATAAAAGTTCTATAACACGACATACATGCATACATTCAACCATAAAAGGTCTTTACGACATATATGGACATTGCAGGTTAATCGACACAGTAAGCTGGTTCAACAAGTAAAGCGAATTGTCAAGTACCTTATTTATTTTATTGAGATCCAATAAGGTAAGATTTTTAATTAAATTTTTTATAAAGCAAAAGACTACACATGTTATCTTCTCCAAATGATCGCCGACTGAAAATTTAACTAGACATTCGCAATTTAGAATTGCGTTTGACATGTTTCTTGACTTTCGTTAGTGAACAACTATGTCTACTGTTATGCTCTTTTAATGGGCTCACATTTAAATTGGTGCACGATGCTAAGTGCATATTGGCTAATTGTGTGGACGGTGTTAGGGCGTGCGTACCCAGCCCTCCATTGTTAGTCAAGCTAAGAACAGGACTCATCATTGTAGACACTGCTCGTTTTAACTTGCTGGGAGTTTTATTAAAGCTCAATGCTCGTCCAACTTTAATGCGTGTTCTGCTTGCAAATCTGTAAAACAAACGAAATTGTTAATATTATACATATTAATATCAATTTCATACAATCAACATTTATTATTCCTAATAATATTTTACTTGAAAGCTTTCCCAAGAGTACCAGTAGTAATTTCACTTGTATCGATGTCCAATTGCTGAGAATCCAATGATACTAATATATTGCCCTAAATTTAATAAAACAAATATTGAATAAATTTCTTTCAACGTTTCTCTCCAAACCACTCGCATACTCACAGAACACACGGTGTTGGCCACTTGTTGCGATATATTTTTTAAGAATATATTTTTATAATTAGCAATGCTATTACTACCAGTCATAGTAAACGTATACAATCGTTCTTTAAAGTCATGATTGTCAATAATCATTAACGAAAATGTATTACGACAGTCTGGAATAAGAATAATTTAATCAATACATTGAATAAAGAGCCTTTTCTTCATATCTTATACATTTTTTGTATAAATTAATTAATTCAAAATTATCATTAGCATAATAATAGCATTTTATTATTATTATTATTCATATTAATATCAATGACATTAAAGGAAATGTTTACATTTATTCATATACATATACACTGTGATAATATTATTTTGTTAACATTGCCTGTTTTGTAAATGGCGGGGTCGATTACGATGATAAGAAGGAGACAGCTATCTAGTTGTTATACATGTCAATGATTATTATAATTTATATCATATAGGTACTATTTGTATCGTTGTTTTGGAGGATATTTACCAATTTATTATAATAGGTTTGAACAAAACAAAAAAAATTTAAAATTTAAAAAAAAACATAATTGTAAAATCAATACATTCATTACTATATTATAATACTATAGCTATTATTGTAGAATTAATAATATAATAGACAAAAATTAATATAACTGACATTTTTAAATAAATAAATTAGATTTTTTTTCTTAAACTTTAATATTATGAGTTAATGACTAACTATGATCAACATTTAAAATAATTTAATCCTTTAATTTTTTTTGATTTTTTTTTTTCGTGGCTTTTTTTCATACATTATAATAGTGTATGAAATAAAATAAAAATATAAAAAATATATATCAGAATATGACTGATATGTCACATTTTCCGATAGCAATCAATTCACCGATGGGTAGCATACTACATGAGTACCTATCTTTTTTAAATATACAACAAGATAATAACCATTTGGTCACTCTGTCTTAAATTTTAATGATATATTTTATTGAGGTGTTATTTTGACAATTTTAATTTTAAAGTGAGTTATAAAATGTTTTAAATTTTTATATTTCACAAGATTATAACTTGCTATAAATTGAATCACAAAAAAAATATTCAACAGAATAAAGACAATTGTGTGACCTTTATATTATTTGGCAATAGGTCTAAGGTATTTTCTGATATTAAAACTAGTGTGGATGTTGCATTCTCTTAAATTTATTTATTTAATTTAATTTAATATATATATGAATACTGGGCCCCACTGAGATGACTTGTGTGGGGGCATAAATGATAATAATCATCCGCATGGGGCAGTTACATATTATAATATATACATAAAGATTGAATGACAATCAATCACTAAAAAGTAGCAGTTTTTCATTATAACATATATTATATAGGAGTTTATTTACCTTCAGTCTCTTTAATATCTATAACTTGTTTAATTATATTTAACGGCATCAATTTGATATGTTTATATGATTTGGCACCGCCATTTAATTTATGTGAACCCGAATTTAGTTCTTTTGGACTTTTTCCATTAAAAGATTTTCTTTTTTTACAAACCTATGGAACAAAAATCATCATATTACATTTTTATTTACTCTATGCAGAATTAATATATAATTCTTACTTCAACAACGTCTGAAAAAACAAATATTGTTAGATGATCCCCACGACCACTAAGGTTATCACTTAGCTCAACTACATCACATTTTGTGATAAAACTTCGATGTGAAGAAACTAAATGAGGCTAAAAACAAAATATGACAGTTGTTAAAGTACGCATTCTTAGTATTGAAGTAATAAAAAACACAATTATACACAAATCAAAGATTCATAAAAATGTAATAAATGGTATACTCACAGGACAATTATCGATATCATTAAATATATCAAAAAGTACAACTTGACCTTCAGTCTTTCTTTTGTCTTCATTTATATGAGTCATTACTTCTCGTATACTGGCTAGGGCTGATACAAGAGCTTGGTGATCAGGGTTATTCTTGTCAGAATGTTTCAATATGTCTATAAAAATATTTAATTATTGAACTTAAGTGCGAGGTTCTAATGCTCTAGGTTAAAACTAAAAAACGGATTTTTAAGTTCTTAAAAGTTTAAAATATGCAGATAATATGCTCTAAAAAAACCTTAAAATATTCTCTAAATATTCCTAATTTGTAAATATGCAAATAATATGATTTTTTTTTTTCTTAAATAGTTTAATTAAAACAATAAATAACTGTTATGGGCCATTCCTTTGGTAAAAACAGGTAAATTATTTAAATACAAAAAATTTTAAATAGTTTATACACAGGAATATAAATATAATAAAATTATATATAAAAAACAAAATAGTTAAATAAAAATAATGAACAACTTGTATGCACCAGTATCAGATCCAGAGGGGGCAAAGGGGGGCATTTGTCCCACCCAATGTGTTTCCCTTTGTTTTGCACTATGTTTAGCCAATTTTTGTACTTTGAACTTTTGCCCCCCTCCCAAAAAAAAAATTAAGCCCTGGTATGCACCATTCTTTAGTAAAAGATAAATTATTATATTTATTTATTTATTTATTATAAAATCGTTCTCACCACGTTATCAGTTGTCAAATACGATAATCTATGGTACAATCGCGGACTGAGTATGACCAACATTACCAATTTAATTAAAACCAAGTGGATAATTCAATTTTTTTATTTTTAACATTCTTTAATCAAATTTTTTTTTTCTTAGAAAAATCACAACTCGAGAAAATAATAAAATATGCTTTTTTATGAACAATAATTGAATATATTCGAAAATATGACAAATAGGCTAAATATTCTATTATGTCCAAAATATTCTAGAATATGCAAAATAAATGTTTTCCTACAAACTCTATGATGGATAAATCGTTCACATTTTTCATCCTCGTTAAGCTGCATAAAGCCAATAAAAATATGTAAAAACCTAAAGATCCACGCTCTAGTTATAACAAACAATTTGAACCATTCCACATGACTCACCATTTAACAAGAGGCTAACGCTGGGTAAGCGTTGCACAGGTCGAATGAGAAGTTCTTGTAGACTCTGTCGACAACATTCGGGTCTTGTCTGACCGACCTTGAGGAAAGCATGAAAACGAGGTTTTGTTTGATCACACTGCAATAACATCTCTCTTGTTTTTTCAAAAAAATTCACAAACGGTGGATAAGCTTTCACTAATTCACTGGACTACAACATAATTAAAATATTAAAAAATGTATTTTGATTGCAAAATCCAGTGTCAAATGTGTGGTATTACATATTTGAGAAAAACACTGCCTATACTACTATCTTCTTGCCATGATGTAGCAAGGCATTTGAGCTCTTCTAACATTTCTTGATGCACTTGATAAATAGGTAAAACATTTCCAAAAATAATTTTAATTTCAGTATTATTAAGCAAACAGTCTTCTTTGTCTATCATTTCTTCTAATGGTTCTTTGTACACCTATGAAAAAAATAAAAACTGAATAATTAGGTGAATGAAGGATAGAAAATAACTGTGGTACAATGAAAATTGAAAAAATATATATATATATTATGAATTATGAATTAAGAAAAAGTTCTCACAGTAATTATTGTCTTTAACACTCCCACATAGTTAATCTCAGTCTGTAATAATTCAGAGAAAACTTGATATCGTGGACTAAATGGTTTATCTTTTATAACTATATCTGGATCTGGAAAAGATACATTCAATCTAAATTCAAACACACTGTTATTATAATATTATCATTACAAAACACTAACCTTTTGGGAGTTTAAAAGGTGATGGATGATCTGGGCTGTTTGTGAAATTTAAAAATGATCCACACGACAACCTTAGGCCGTCAAGGGTGTTGGCAGCTGATGACCGTCGTTTTGACGGCCCTGAACTATTGGTTGGTGATGTTTCTCCAATAGTTGCTACAGGTGTTGGACTAGGCCTTAGCAAAGAACCCAAACGGTCTAAATGCCTTTTTCTTTTGCGTGCACGAGAAGAAGAACTTAGTGTCAACGTAGATGACATTACACGAGCAGAGGTAGGTGTGTTGGTCACATTTAACTAAACCAATTGAAGTTGCATAAGTATAAAACAAATTACATATTGAGAAATATTAAAATTAGTTCTTACATTGGTTACTAAATATTCTTTTGTTAAGGCGCAACTCTGATATTGCACAGATGTCCAGAACCATGCTTCTTTCAGAATTTCAGCATTATTTTTCTTGACAGGAGGAATCGAATCTAATGAAGATTCATTAACAACCTAAAATAAATAAAATGTTATAAATAACACATTGAATATGCTGACTATCAAAAATAGATTTTATTATTATTGGAGAACGTTTTTTTTTTTTATTTATTAATTATAGAACAAAATAAAGTTAAATACTTTTAAAAATAATTAAGTTTTTATATTTTTTATTTATCTTTAATATTTGAAGTTTTTTTAAACTTTTATCTCAAAATTGAACTAACAAAATGTTCTCTTTTTGCCTCCTACAATGAACTCAAATACACACACGCATTTCAAATTTTCAACCATAAATATTTTATACAGAATTAATGATTTTTAAAGACAACTTTGTTATGGATACAACATACAATATATCTCTGTTATTAGGTATTATTTTTAACAAAATTTGAATTTTCATAATTGTTTAAATAAATGTAATTTAAAACATTTTTATTATTTTTTTAAATTTGTATACATTTATGTTAATGATGCGCCTTCCGTCTTTGGCCCCAATAACAATTTTTATTGTCAAAAAAAATAATAATGATCATAATTCAAATTTACCGTTTTGGGTAGAAAAAACCAATAACCTAAAAAATTCAATTCAGAAAAATGGATTTAAGTTCCCCCAAACTTTTAAAAATACGCCTATAGTAATTATTGATTTAATAAATAGGCTAGGGACACCGCTGTCTTAATGATAGGCATATGCAAACAAGTGTTAACGATTTACAGGATTTTATAGAATGATTTTTAATAATAATAATTGTGAAAAACACAATTTGTTTCTCAATTATAATATCAGATATCAGATATTTACAAAATATTAAAAGAAAAACGGTTAGCAAATAAAAATGTTTTAATGAAAAACTACATAAAATGTTAATTTGTGTATGTCATATAATATACATCTATTCAGAAAGAATTAATTTTAATTTTGTGTTAAACTGAATTAATATAAACTAAATTTGTAAAGTATCAATCCATAGAAATAAACATGAAAACCATCAATAATATCATATCTAATAAATATGAAAAAGCGGCCTAATTTTTATCTGGAGATAAATTTTGGTTGAGATTGTAAGTTACCTAAGTGAATTGTGTTTTAACCAATTCTTGAAGGAAATCATCTTATGTGATTTTCCATTAAATAGCTAATAGCAAATACCAAATATTTAATGTGCCATATATTATATATAATACACAAATTAAATATATGACTATAGTTAATTAATACTTAAAATGTATAGTTAACATTGTGGTTAATAGCTAGCTAAAAATTATAAATAATGTTAATGATATAAAAATTAAGCATTTATGATAGCGATGCAATGTTAAGCTTATATATTATGTTAGTAATAAACAGAGCTATGAATCCAATTGTAGTAATTCAAATATTTGCAATTTGAAAACCAAGGGAAATAAAATAAAAATTTAGTAAATTAATATAATTTAATATTTATACACAATGTCATAATATGTTTAGAATAAATGTATGAAATACTGTTCATTATGTCTTTTTTTTTTCCAGCGTCAAATCATAAAAATAAATTAACAATCAATTAATAGAGAATATTCAATAAGTTTTAATTTTTATATTTTTTTTTTTTTAAATTGTATTGTATTTTTAAATATTGAAAGGATAAAAAAAATAGAACCAGACATATTTAAATTCTTTCCCAATATCACCTTTTTAAGGTTTAAGTACATTCAAAAATATCAATTTAATTTTTATTGGACATTTCAACGTTACATTACACAATTGCATGACTAGTGGCCACTTAACTACTCATTATTCATTATTCATTATAAACATTCAAATTACAAATAACAAAACATAAGATAATCGTAGTTTTCATGATTGTAGAAGAATTATCAAGTATTTTTAACCATAAATAATTTAGATATCAAGATAAAATAAAAAGTAGTTATTATGGATGAAGTTAGTTCATAGGATCCATCGGTCATTTTTGAATCAATAGGATCAACAGATATTGTTTTTAGTTGCTAATGATTTATCAGTACTGGCTTATATAGTCAAATTAGTTATAATCGTTTTTTTCTTACCAGAAGTGCAACTTTAACCAAATTGTATCAGATAAAGATCAATCATTTTATTTTGTGCATCATGCGTGTATATTTAAAATTTATAATTATTAGCTGCTTATAGAACTTAGGAAATCCAAATATCCAAATATTGTTAGTTAATTAATTTAAACAAATAAAAAATGAATATAAATAAGTTTCATTTCTAAAAAACACTTATTTATTATTTTATTATGTATCTATCTGGTCGATTTTCCAATCTTTAGTTACATAATATATTATTATTTACTGTTTATGTGTTACTTGTTTAATACCAGAAAAATATACCATTACAAAATATTATTAGGTTTTGTTCCATATATAAAAAAATTGAGGTGTCTTCAGACATTATGATAAATTAATATTAGTTTAGTTATAATATAAAGAGAGCAGAACCATAAATATTTTAAGCTTATTATAGAAACAAACTAGGCAATATTCAATCAAGATGTATAACAAACAAATCGTATTCAATTTAAACCCATTAATTATGAATTTATGATTATAGATAAGGTAAGGTTTAATTTTTTTTAGTTAAATTATAAATATCAAAGAAAATATTACTATTTTACTTAATACATTTTTCATTTAGTTTATACTTGTATACAAATGTACTTAATTTTTAATATTCTTTTAATAAATGTCAAAAATATGTACCAAAGTTTGATCGGTTTGATCCAAACGTGCTGACATAGGATTAGGATGTTTAAACAAAAACTCATCGCAATCCATGTCTAAAAATTGAAGGCGAATCTTCTTGGTTTCATGAGACACATTTCCACCATCTACCACACTCAGTGATCTTTTTAACCCCCCATTTCGAGTATTAGGACTTGAATCCTCTTTATCAAATGCTTGAATTAGATTTTTAGGAGCCAAAACACCTCGTAAACACGGTGCTGTATTTGGATCTCGATCGCCTAAAGGACTAGAACCTTCCTTTGTAACCTGACATGCAAACAGAAAAAACATTACACCAACACACAAACATGTTTAAAAAAAAAATTAGCCTTGCCCTGTAAAACTAAAAATAAATAAGCAAAAATTTGTTAGTAAATCCCATCATTAATTTGCATGTATTCATAATATACGTGGTCTATGCACAATATTAAGGTTAGTAGTCTTGTGTACAGCAAAAGCAAAATTATAAATAAAAATTCAAACATTTAAGACAAAATCATAAAAGTTAAGTTGTGCTTTACATAAAATTTAGAATCTGTCTACTCTCATTGAAGTTTACTATTGTTAATAGGAGGTATAAATGTAGACATAATATTTGTAAAGAATTTAAGTAATTTAAATCTGTATATTATTTTGTTGTCTTAACAGTTTAATACAACACAAGTACATAAATTACAATTTCCCAATGCAAAATAAAAATATTCAAATAATATTTACCAGATGAGTGCATTCTGAATCATTTTCATCCTCTATAGGAGTCCCTCCATTTTGTAACAAAACGTCAACCATATGTGATCGTTCTTCTTCCGTGAACCCTGAAAAACATATTTTGGCTCCATGGAATGGTTTTAGCTTATGTTCTGAAAACTAAATATTTTGATATTTATGACATTTTCCATAAAAGTATAGACAAATTTCATCAAAAAGTGTTTTGCTATGATAAATTTTAATACTTACAAATGATGAATTGATTGCTTTGAATTCCATTTCATCGCGTCTCTCCCACGCTGCATGTAGCCACGAAGATCCAATAACTGGAATTTCATGTAAATATGCATATTGGGATTTAGCACTACATGCATAACCAGACACTAAATGAGTAGTTTTGTAATTAATACTTTCTCGAAAACTACCACCCATCCAACGGATCAAACTCAGAAGACGTGCCTGAATAATATATAAAATATAAATTATTTGATTACATTGATAAATCTTATTACAAATACCATTTCATCTCTCTTTTGAATCCCTGTGACACTGACAATGGCGCCAACAAGTGCATTGCAATAACGATGGCGATTAATGCCCTGTAAACCATTAGGACTTTCAGCCAATTCCAACAAAGCTGGACGCCCAAGAATTCTAAATGAAATGTTGAATGAATAATTGTTTTTGAATATATTTAAAACGACAAATAAAATATAATATTTTAATTTGGCATACTTGAAACATGGACGTTTGACTGCAAGTTCTTCAAACAGGGTGGTGACCAAGATATCATTTTTTTCCAATAAATTTACATCTGATAGATTTTCTAAGTATTTAATTGATACATTTAATTTCTATAAACAAAAATTGTATTGTTATTTATTTATAATACACAGCGTAAGGAAATATAAGTGAGACAACTAAAACTATTTTACCTTAATAGCTAATAATACATCTGAATCAGAAGAATATATTTTTTCCAAATAAATATTAAAATTTGACAACTCGGATTCCAAACTTGAAACACCTGAAAAAAGTTTTAATTTTATATTATCAAACTGTAAAATAACTAATATAAAATCACAATTTATTATTTTAACTTCAACAAATTTATTTGTTTATCAACCTTATGTTATTTGTATTACTTGCATTTGATTTAGGTGGGTAGACGACTTATAACAGTGGCGCATTACATTTTTCTAAAAAATAAGAATGTATACTTATTTTAGTACTTGTGTTTGCGCCACCATTAGGTACACTTAAGTACGTATGTAATTCCCGCCAAAATATAAAAAAACAACATGATATTGTGATTTGCACCACACCTAAATATTAATTTTGGTAATCTGTACCCTGACAGAAAATAAAATGGTATAATATATTATAATATGTGCCACACTTTCAATTTCCATTATTGAAAGTTACCTCATAAATTTTCAGAGCTCACATCAGTCATAGCGCATTAAACTTGAATATATAATATGAACTATTTATTAAGAATTAAAAACATTTTTAAAAAAAAAAAACGGAAAAAAATCATAAAATCGTTACATAACAACAACTAAAACGGAATTATACAATAACAAAATCATATTCAATAACATACAATGACAACTTAATATATCATTAAAAATTTAAACTATTATAAAATCAAAATATTACGATAATAAAATTTAGTTTTATTTGTAGAAATGAATTTGGTGACATTGAAGTGATTCATTTTTATTTTAAAATATTATATTATGTTAAATTTGAATTAAATGTAACAAAAAAAATTTAGATATGACATCAAAATAAAATGCATTCCATGGAGGTATAATAAATTTCAGAAAATATATATAGAGCGACCAAGTTAAGATGATGATCAGTTAACATACGACCAAACTGGTTTTAGACTGTTATCTGGTCATTATTTTAACTTGGACGCACTATAGATATTTTTGTTTTGGTGCAAATTACATATGCCTTTATTTTTAATATCTAAATCAGAATTGATACTACAAATCAAAAATTATTGGAGGGAGGTAATAAACTATTTAGTTTTATTATCTTTACTGATAATAATAATAATATATAATAATATAATATTCCAACTATACAGAACTTCAAAATTATACCGTCAAAAACTTTAAAGTACATTGCATTTTTTTGATATTGAAATAAAATATGGTAATTAATATTTAAATGACAATAATTATAATTGTATAATGAGTAGTAAGTAAGTATTATAGTGTAATGAACACTATTCTGCAATATAATAATACTCATTGGATAATAAACACTATGTTTTTAAAAACCTATTATAAAAACATTAGATCCATTGATTACACTATTATTAAAAAATAATACTAAGAGATCACTTATATTTTATATAAGTCATCATCTCGTTTACTTATTATAGAATTTATCTACCCTATTAAATATTGTATTATCTTAAAACAATTTATTCAATAATTTCTGATATTTTTCCTACTCAACTCGGGACAGAAAAATGTTATAATTTATCATATAACATTGATTAGTTTTTCAAACAAATAACTGGTACTATAAAAAAATGTCTGAATACTTTTTTTTTTTAATATTAACTATGTTTATGTTTTTTCAATAAGTAATAAGCAACATTTTTTTAATAATTACGTTATAATATTTAATAAGTAAAATAATTGTTATAATTTAATTTATAAGTTAAAATAATAAAATATAAGACATATTAGTAGGTATTATTATTTAAAATTAAAATCAAAAACAAAAATTATCAATAGATACTTGAGTATTTGCATATCAACAATTGCATAAATATAATTAAAATAATATCAATCTTGAAAAGTATATTATTTTAATTGTTTTTTGGCAATTGGGTAATTGGGTAGTATTTGATGGAGTAGGACATTTTATTTTTGTTAATTTTTTCAGGAAATTTTACCCTACCAATAAAATTTGAATTTATAAAATAAATTGTATTCACAATTTTTTTTATATTTTTAAATTGATATAAAATCAACTTAAGTGGGATTTTATATTATATTTTCAAGCTTTTAGATAGAATCTAAAAAGATGTTTTGAAACAAAACATCCCATATGCCTTATAAATAGCTTAAAATTAGTGTTAATATTTTGAAAAAATTGTTTTGTATTGAAAACTATAATTTTAGTATAGTCCAATTTGATAATTGTTAGGTATGTAAATGTGTATACCTTTTAAGAAAGTACCAACCTATACTCTGTCTCAAAGTAGAATCTACCGGCGACCTATTGCTATCCAGCGACGTACATCTCCCACATAATCTAGGAAGTGACATAGGTAGTGACCAGGAAGGGGAAAAAAGTGCGCAGAACTGGCATATTCTACTTTTACACGGAGTATACTTATTGCAGTAAATACACTACAAAGCTGAGTACATTTTTCAATTGGCTTCATACCTTGAAATAATCTTTAAAATGTAACAATATCAGTAGAGACTTAGTTTTCAAGTAGTTTATTTGCCTACACAATATTTGATTTAATATTATATATACTTATACTATTTAAATTAATATCACTTATACAGAGGCTCCAATAAATATTAGTCTCAATTAGTTATGGGTTCAATACACCAATGACCTATTTTAATAATATGCTTGTAACTCATAAAACCATTATAAAATCAAAATCTCAGTTAAACAATAAATTTCCAAGTTTCATATCAAAAAAAAAATAAATAATTGAATACCCATAACCTATATCAAAATTACTTACCTTCAACAAGATTAAACATTTTGTTATCCATTCTTCTGATAAAATAAATAAATACCTACTTGAATAAAAATTTTTTTTTAAAGTAACACATTTACACATACAACCAAGTTGTTTAGGCCTTTGTAAAGACCATTTTTAAAGAAAAAAGTAATAAGATCTGTATCAAAAGAAAATTGCTTGACAACTAGGTACATCTAAGTTGTAATGTATATACATGCTAATCACAAAACAATTTTATCAGTAGACTGGAACAGTAATATTCATTATTTTATAAATCAACAGATTTGTTTATTTTAGTGATGAAAGAAAATAACATACCTAATTAAATTACTGTATTTTTTTTTATTTGCACACCAACAATTAAAATAGGTATGTAAGGATTCATTATTATGATTTTCTCATGCCGGGAAGCAAAACAATCTCTAAACATTTAATAAATCAATAGTGAGCTAATGTGCCCCATTTAGACATGATTGGTACATTAAATTAATCAATTTATTTAATGTGCAACTCAGCATAAGCATGGTAAATATTTATTTAGTGACTATGTTTACCAATATATCTTCATTAAATTACAATTAAACTAATTATTAATTATACCAGAACATAATTAACTTAACACATTTGTGGATCTCTATTTTTCAAAGAAACTGGGTATGAATAAGTTATAGAATTCCCTAAATATTATATATATATAGTATATTAATATGAATTCATTGCATCAGTAGATATTCTTAAAAAATAAATTGTTTTTTAATAACCTAGGAGGTACTTACTTACACACATTTTATAAAATACCTACTTAGAACCTATTTTTACAAAAAACTATTTATCTATATTTTTTATTCAGGTAGGCAAATAGATAGGGGTACCTAAATGTGATATGTATTTGATGTGTACCTATGCAATAATTCTTTCCCTGTCAACATTTGTATGTTAAGTAATAAATATTGAGCAAAAAAAGGAATGCACCAATTGGTTTTAGAATTTTTTTGTAAACTTTATTGAGTTTATATTTCTCTGATTGATGCATGTGAAAAAATTTAACATTTTAGCAAACTGCGTTTTTGGTACAAGATAGTGTTTTATTGGAAAAAACTTTCACTGTAGAATAGTCAAGATTTTTTTATTTAAAAGATTAGACTTGACTTTTTTCAAGTCAGATCAAAGCTTGAATTTACATTTTATTTTAATTAGTGCTAGAAAAATGTAATTGAAAATAACAAATATTGTGTTGTGCATTATTTAAATGCATATTTTAGCTTCTATAATTATAATTTTTGTAATCAGGCTTTAATTCGACCAGCAAAATGCTCTTCTTTAAAAAAAAAAATTCTAACAATTCAACAATTCTACAGGTTGTGAGTTTTTTTCAGTAATACATATTTTTGTACTAAAAATGCACCCGTTTAGACACCCTTAATAATCCATCTCCTCTTTTTAAAAGTAATAAGGTATTAGATATATTATTTCCCGAGAATGGAGAAAAGATAAAATTTAATTTATTCATATAAAACATCGTTGATATAATTTCCAAGGATAAAATAATAAATAAAATATTGAATAAAATGCAATCATTCTATAAACACAAAGAACTTAACAAATAATAATTGCAAAATTAAAACTTTGCCACTACAGATAAGAAATTCCTAGAAAGTTACTAGTCATAATTTTTGGAATTTAGACACCAATATTTTAACTTTAATTCTACAATACCTATGTACCTATTTAATACCTACTATTATCATTAGCTTTATTAAAAAAAAATGCTTACAACTTTATTAATAGTAATTAGATACCTACAATTTACAAAAAGTATTTTTACCCATACAATGTATAATGATTAAGTGAATTAACTAAGAGGACGCCACACCCACATGTGTTGTCTACATTTTACAAACTTACAACATGGCAAACTTTACGGTAACTATAATCCATTTAACTGTTATTTTTAAAACTAGAGTGAATTAACCCATTAATTATGATGAAATTAAAAGGTAAGATTATTATCTAGAGCAAGAGAAGCGCTCTTGGAGGATTTTATTGATATTATTATTTTTAATTAAGTTACCTATGATAATTTTAAGACATACAAAAAATTTACGTTTTCAAAAAGGTCTTAACTTGCTTCTTAATAATCTTACCTTTAAATTTTATAACAGGTCAATTCACTCTAATTTTAAAATGTACAGAGTAAAATATGGTATTGTGAACGTAAATTTGCCATAGGTACACTTTTGTAAGACGGATACAATACATACAGTTGTGGCACTATGGTGTCCTCTTAATAATTATTAGTGACGGGCAACAACATAATTTTGTCTATCAATATCATTTCTGTTTATGAATAATCAATATAAATAAATAAATAAATACAAATATTGAATTAATAATTACTAATTCAAAAATTTGCTATACTTAGCTAATTGAAGCTAAGAAAAAAAACTAATTCCCGAAATATAATACAAAATTGATGTTGAAAATTTATCCCAATATCAATAACGTATTGAATTTTTGGTATTGTTGCTCATCACTATTAATTATATATTCCTACTCAATTAGTACTCATAATCGAATAAGCAACATCAAATTCCAAGCAATTTCAACCATGAAGTATATCATGCTTCTAATTACATATTATTACCTACATTATTAACGTTATTATTATTATTAAAAGTTAACAAAGTAAAAATGTCCTAATGTCTAGTAATAAGTATAAAAATAATATGAAAATTAATAATGCGATTACAGCAAAATGTATCACAGTATCCCGAGAAGTGTTAGAAAACTGAAATTAAACAAAATATTAGGAACAATACTTCTAAGTTAATCAGCTATTACCGAGGCTATAATTGTTGTTTCAACCTGACATTTCATGGCCAAATACCAATACTTATATTATTTTTGTCAAAATGTTTGTAGTTTTTTTTTTTTTAAAGTAGGTAGGTAGGTATGAAGCACCTAATAGTATTAATTCATAGCACATTTTATGATAAATTAAAGATATACAAATCATTCTTATTTACATCTATAATTTATTCTTTTTCAAAGAATTAAAACCTAATAAATAACACCTCGAAACACTATTCTATATCAGCATAGGTAGGTACCTACCTAATATAAAAGACAAATTATTCAAATTGTTGTATATTGTATTTTATTTGCCTAGTCCTTTTAAAATAGGTAGGTTGTAGGTAAATAAACATTTAATAGTTATTGATTTCCCACCAGAATCTAAATTACCTCTTTGGTAAAATATAAATTCTTACCTATACCTACCGATTCCTATTTTTGTATAGATAGCTGAAAGTACAAATTAGATAATTAGGTAATTTTCTTTTTTAAATATATTATCATTTATTATTTTTGTTGGATGGATGGTTAAAATATTAAGAAAAAACTCAATTCATGCCAAATTTTTCACACTAGAATAAACATGAAAAAAACAATAAACAATTATTTTGGTAGGTGCCTAAAAATAATAATTTTTATAAACACGTTTATTATGTAGGTACCTATAGGGACATTTTATGGCCTACACATACACAAACAATTTGTTTTTAACTTGCTCTAATTCACATTTAGTACTAAATGATAATTTTTATTAAAAATGTTCTATACTTCTATGTAGGTAATACTTTTAAATATGGCTAATGACAAAACTGTAAAGGTATCTCCCGGGTATCCTTTAATTTAAGTTGGGACACAATACACATACATTGAAAAGAAATATTTTCTTCTGTTTATGTGTCATTTATATGTCATATGTCACCTCGTATGACACTAAAATAGTAGCTCTTTAGACTTAAATGAAATGTACCTATTCTATAAATAATAAGCAACACCGAGTGTCCAGCTCACATGTTTTTTCATTCTGTTTGACAAGTGGAAAAATATAAATTGGCAAATTTCCAACAATCACACGAGGGGATACAGTTTAACACATGACCTACGAATAGTATCTTCAACTTAGCCTAGTTATCGAAGGTACGAATACGACCAAAATAGATTGAACGTTTAATTTAATTTTTATTTCATACATTTCCGTTTTTCTTTTTTTAATGAATAGTGAAACTTAAAAGAACAATGTACCTATCGCCGATGTATAACAATAAATTAACATTTAAAAACAAATTCAAAAATATTAATAAGAAGTGTTAATTAATTATAAACAGTCAGTAGTTGTTATCGTGCGATTGGTCACAACAAATTGACGTCCATCTCCTAATGTTCGCTTGACAGTTGTGAGAGAGAACTGAACAGTTTTTAGTACCTATTCATTAGGTTATGTCTCCCGACAACCTTATCTACACTGTAATGCATTAGACTTGAACTGCGACAATAGATAAACACAATTTGCCGTAATTACGACGATTGTCTTAAGGGATCTACCGATCGAAACGCGTTAACGCGCGTACACTCACTTTGCGTTTTCACAAGTTCCTCCTCGAGATCACAGTTATTGTTGTTCTGGATGTTCTGTCCGGTTCCGTTCGCTGCCGACATCGTGGGGTGTAATTGGGGATTATTGTCATGCGAGCATTTCAGAGACCGCGCCGAAAAAAACGAAAGATACGAGGAGCAAAAAAATAGTACGACCGAACGAAGAAACTGTTAACTGACGAAAGTACGAAACAACTAACAAGTAACGAGTAAAAAAAAAACGTATACCGATTACCGAACTGGGGAATTAATAATAATAATAATAATATTAACGAACAGAAAAGTACACGCGCACGCACGCACCGAACGCTCTCTCGCTCCCACACCGCCAACTATATTATAGTATTGTATATTGCATTTATTATTATTATTATTATTATTGAGCGAGTCTCGAATCTGCGCGCGCACCCACACGGCAACTGTGGCGAGGTGAACAATAATAATAGAAAAACGGTTGGGATCATAATTCGTGATATTGTTATTTCAATGTTAATCGCCATGGTTAGGACGCAGTAGAACGGCAGAACAGGTGAAACGCTGCCGGCCGACCGTTCCCATTGGTCCAGTGGACCCATGTTTTTATTATCTATTGGTGGACCGGAGCTCTTATATTATCATTTATCTATGAGCTCGCCGCTCGGCACGATGCACGTAGTTCCCCGTGGGTGCGTTCGAAAACTCAACTCTGTAGTTAACTCTTTAACCCCCAAAAAAATAGGTAGGTTGTTTTAACTCCACTGATAATAATGCTTATCTACGAAGATAACAAAATCAACTCTACTCTAACTATTCATATTCGCACGCACCCCGCCATAGACATATTAACTCTATGATCTCCGTCGACCCGTCGTGGCCAACCAACATAGACCTTAATACATTATACTTAGTATCACGGTTGGGTATTTACTATTTACATACGTGCTCATCCCTTCTATGTAAAGCCATGGTGCTCAGCACGGTTGTAGATATACCTTAAAGGCTTAAACCGTGGTGGTCAGTAAATATGTAACAGAGATGCGGCATAGATATAATCATGATATAATAAATAATAATAGATGGATAGATAAGATAGATAATAATCTTAGACCGAGGATATAATCATGGATAGGTCATTTAAACAGTAAACAAACATCCATGTGCAGTCGCAAAGTATTGACATTTAATCTATTCTGTGGTATTCATATCAATACACCTTGGCATCCGCGTATGTAGAAGCGTTCTCGAATTTTATTACCCAAGTAATGCCATTGTTACCAGTAGTAACCATACTGATACCATACCATACCATGACTACAACTACAACAGGCTCAGCTACGTGCTATCATGAACTAAGATAGATATCCGTCTAATAATTGTTATCAAATAAATATTATTTGCCGTTTGAATTTTGAATCATTCGATTATATCACAGATTTCTTTATTATACAGTATAATATAGTAAAGTATAGAGGTATGGATTATTTGAAATTTTTAAATTTCTATATTGACCATAAAGTAATTACTCTTTGATATTGACATACAGGGCCCTAGATGGGGGGGGGGGAGGGAGTCGAGGATTTATCGCCTGGCGTATAATTTTCGTGGGCGTATTTTTAAGGTTTGAAATTTGAAAATGGACTTTAAAACAAAAGTCAAAACTAGGTACAATTAATATTTTACAGAAAATGTGTATTATTGGGTATGCGGATAAAATAATTTTATTTTTAATTGATGTAAGTAATAACTAATAACATTGATTTAAAAATTAAAAAGGACAATTAATATGAAATGCGCAGTGCCGTGGAAATACCCGTCCGCAACTATCAGCGGGAGTTTACATGTCTTGCCCAAAGTAAATCCGGCGAGTGCGTGCGATTTCTATTCTGACCGTGCTGTTCCAATTGCGTCCGATGCGGGGAAGTACAAGCTTTAGTTTTATCTTTCGACGCATCGGACGCATTTACTTTGGACACGGCGTTAGTCTATCATAGATTAATGTACTCTCCGATTAGTGACATAATAAAGTATTGTAAATAACATCGTTTTCTTGCATATAATATATTATGTAGATAATTATTTAAAACTTAATCTTAAAAAAGGCACTATAAATTGTAATTCATTGTTATGTAATTTTAAATTAACAACTACATATTTTTCCAAATAGGTGCTGCATAAAATTATGTACTACATAATTTAGTACTTAGGTACTACTGATTTAATTGTTTTCAGATTATTTATTAAATTACATGTTAGTAGGTTTATAAAAGTCTTTATATTTAACAAATGCCTTTTTATAAACTGATCTTTTTTATAAATATCACCATGGCCACTAGATAAATGAAAAAGAACACAAAATGGAATATAATTTGTTATTTGTGTTTGCTTTTTAAATACAAGTATACAACTAGGTATTCATTTTCTTGATTAATTTGATAGTACAAAAGTACAACATAATTAAATAATTAAAACAAAAATACTATCCTATTGATATGTAGCCCAAGTCAGATTGAGAATTATGTTTTACATTTTTATTAAAATAATTTAAAAGAAAATGTATATTCTATTTGGTTAGTTTTTTATCTAATTTATTTTTATAGTTCAAGATATCAAATACACAACTGGGTTGTTATTATTTTGGAAAATTTATAAAATGTAGAATATAGAATGTAATTATTTTAGAATATACATTTAATCCATAAGTTATAATCCATGATAAAGTAAATTTCTTTATCATGTTATAGACATGAACTACTACGGTATAGTAGCTGTAAGCTGTGGACGCTGTAGTAGAACAATGGGGAAGTAGTTCATGATTATCATTTATTTATCATCGTCGTCGTCGTCCATGATAAAAGTCGTTATGAAATCAAGGTCGGATTCATAATAATTTTCGTAATAACCGCTATTTTGTTGGCGGTCATTTAAAATTTTTTTTCTAAATTCTAAATTTGAAGATTTGATTATTATTCTAATCGATAAAACACTAAAAATTAAAATAGTGATGTCAGTTCAATATGGAGTGGATCTAGGGAAGGCCTTAGCCCCTTACTAACTTGTTTAGTTCCCCAAGATGTTTATAAGTAATAAGTTATAACTTTTAACAAATAAAATTGGATTTTGAATAACTACATTATTGAAAAAAAGGGGGTGAGCATGCTTTATGAATCATATAATGTATTTCATAATTTTGATAAAAATATGTTATTTTCAACTTCGTTATATTCTCACCATAGATGCTGTCTAAATATTATATATATTTTGTCATGGATGCTGTAAAATAAACATCATATTGTAGTTAACACTTACTACTTGACGTCATATTTAAAATATTGACGATATCTTGCATTGTGGGGTTAAATATTGGAGTAAATTAACATATGCCTTTAAATATTGAAAGGAATTAACCAAGTCTCAAAAGTTGGGCCGATCCAGTGGCGTCATTTGAAGGGTGACCGTGACTAGGTGAGCATTTTCCTTTGTCTGATTGTAAAAAAATGTCCAGTAGTTGGGCTGGTTGTTAATGTCTTGATGGAATATCTAATTTTGAGGAAATATAATACTTTGTTTGTTCATTTATAGACCCTGATACTATGACATTTAAAAAATAAATCGATATTACTCTCAAATCCATCCATGATATCGAAAAATCCTCTGTAATAGAAGGTATACTTATTTAAATCATTTTAATTTTTCAATTACGTTTTAGCAATTCTGTTTCATATTCTTGTTGAATTGGTTTGACCCCTTCTAGAAAAATATAAAATAAAGGTTCTGAATTAGGTAACATAATTATTTAGCACCTTCATGTCTTTTTGCTTTAAAATTAGACTGCTCTTGTCCCAGAGACGATTCAAGTTAAGTAAGATGGGAATTTAATGAATCAAAATAAAAAGTTAAGAGAAAATTAGCTTGCGAACGAAGCATTATGTTTTTTTTTTTGTTCAGTTATAATATAGGCTGGTCTAAAGTTTGCTCACTCCTTTTAAAAACTAAAATTACGCCTCTAAGAGGATCGCCACTCTCAAAACCACTAATGGGTAATAATAGGTAATAACTAATAAGTGAAAGAAATATTCTTGATATTACATTTTTGGAACTAATAAGCCACTCAGCAGGTGGTAAATTTAAAATGACATAATATTTATTAATTATTATTAATTAAGAGTAACTATAAATTATAATAACCATAATACTATTATATAACAATCTGTATGTAAATACATAAAAACATAATGCAATAGTACACAATGTCATACTCACATTTCACATATTATACCGCTAAATTGTATGGTCATCTACATAAATCTAATGAACTGGGAAAACCTTACATTAAAATAAAACTTTTCATAATATTAATATAAAAGTTAAAAATATTAGAACAATATTAACAACAATAATTGTTAAAAAATATTAAGAAGAACTTTTATTTAAAATATATTTAAACATCTTACAATAATTTTTTAATTAGTTTAAAATAACACAAATAACAGGAAAAACTTAACTATAGGTAGTATTCAACAAAAAGTGGAACTTAGTAAAATAAACTAAAAATAATTAAACGCTAATCATACTATGTAAATACAAAAATTAATTTTATTCCATACATGACAAAAAGAACAAATACCAATAAGTATATTATAATTTTTGTTATGTCAAAGGTTTAAAAGCTAATACTATACATTTATCTATATAATTATAATATTTAATTTTAGTCACTGAAAATGTGTAAGTTACAATGAAGTAAAATTAAGTATTTTAAATTAAAAATCAGTAAATTATTTAATTGCTGAATTTATATAAGAAAGACTAGAAATGTATCTTATTATAAAATATTATAATGTAATATCTGGGGGCGTACTGAAGAGGGTTTTATTGGGGGGCTAAAGTTGGTACTTTGGCCAACTCTAAAAATTGATCTGGTAAATTTTGTTTTTGTTATCTTATATGAGCCATTTCATCGTTACGCTGCTAAAATGTTTTTATAATATAAGAAAATAACAAATTCAAGTTGTAATACTAATTATGAAAGAATACTCATTAACATTAATTAGATATAAAAAAAAGGAGTGGGTACTGGTCTGCTGTACAGTAGGTATAGTAGGTAGGGTTGATTATAAACCCCGTACGCTAGGTTCACCCATGTCAGTATCTACATGACTACACGTATATATAATTCTTGTGTAATTTAACAAACTAATATTAGTAATTATTATAATTATTTAAAAATATTGTGTACTTACTGTAATTATTAAAAAGATAAAGTTTAGTGAGTGTTGATTAATGTATGTAAAAGCTAAAAACTTACTAGTATATCAAACAACTTAATTATTAATCCACAAAATAATTTAGTAGGTTTTATACATGATTACCCAAAGTATAATTATGGTATAATTTTAGTTTATTAAATATTAATTTTATGTATGAAAATTGAGAATTTTTTTGAATTGTAAATATCAACAATACAATATATTATACTATTTTTTTGATAGTAAAAAATATTATATAACGGGGGTGGCAAACCTATAGCACATATTTTTATTTCATTGTTAAATCTTGTATTCAATGTAAAATGGTCTAAACTCTTTTTTGCCCCATTTTTCCATACGATAGCAGTTACACCACCAGAGGCATAGCAGGGTGGTAGTTGACCCCCCCCCCCCCCAATTGATATTTTTTCCCATAGTAAATGTATTATTTATACATGAAAACTGTAAAAAACTTGGTTTAATTAATACTTAACCCCCCCTCCCCTGTTTCATAATCCTGGCTACGCCACTGTACAGTATTTTAAATACCTAAATACTTTTGTAATATAATTTAATATAATTAATATGAACATAGAACAAATACTGGAACTAAACATTTCAACGTATAAACACTTACTACCACCCTACAAACTATCAAAAAAGCGATGAAGACTTAAAATATTTTTTTTTTAATAAATACATTGATATTGTTGAACTAAAATGACAAAACATCAACAAAGGAATTTAAACCTTATGTTTAACAGTATTTTATATTCTATGAGATTGAATTATTACAAAAACTATATTTACTTAACCATATAGAGGCTTACCAATATATACTACTGATATTTCCGTGTTACCATAAACAGCTGACACAGAAGGATATAATTTAGTTTTAGGTAAATTTTTAAAAGCTATACCTAAAAATTCATTGCATTTTTCAAAGTGCAAAATCCCATTTTCAGAATCTAGTATTAATTGTAATTTTTCACCGATTTGATATTTAGGAGCATTGTTTAACAATGGGTAGCTTCCATGTGATACTCCATTGTGTAACAAAATGTTATCGATTAAGTTCCAACCCCAACTATGCTGGTCAATACCCAACAGAGGTAAGTAACCACTACAATGCACTGGAGCTTCTTTTGTTGACACTCCAACCATTGCAACTGTACCTATAAAAATAATAATTGATATTTGCAATAATTTCTAATTTCTAATTTGCAATAACATTTTACGAATTTAATATGTTTTTACCTAGTGGTCCAGTCCATGTAATTTCCCATACGTGTTTACCACTGTTATAACCAATTTTAGTTCTTGCCATATCTGTACTTTGGGCGACTGGATTGCGATGTAATGTGAAACCATTTTGTTTGACGACAATGTGCATGGAACAATCGTCTGGATTCCATGAATGATATAAGGCGCGTAACTTAGCCTTATGGTTGTGGAGTTGTGACAAAAGTTCAGACTTAAGTAGCTCTTTGGGTATCTTACGGCGACACATTAATTTCCATGGCTCTGCTCTGCCATTGTTAATTACTCGATACCAATTTTGACAGACCAACATGCAGCTAAACAAGTCCGACAACTCCAAGTTTGAAAATATTATATCCAACACTAGGTCGGGTAAGTATTGTGGTGCGTGACAAACGTCCATCATAAATGTCTGCAAATGTTAATCACGAAAACGGATGCATTTTTTCCAAATTATACCACTATTTAGTGGGATTAATGTATATACTATGTACAAATGTATATTTTGACGTATATTATTATAACTATCAATGAGTGGTAGAGTCAAAGAATGTAAAACACTAAAACGTATTATTCTACATGAAAAAATAAACACATTTTGTCATGTTATTCTGTATTTATTTTGAAATTGTTTAAATTTATAACAAAATATGATAAATTAATTGACAATAATGATTACTACAAATTTAAAATTTGATACTGTTATCAAATTTGTATCATGAGCATGATTTTTTTATTGTTATCAGTAGTTATATGATCATGGAGTAATATCACCGAACGCATTAAATCTCTATTATTTGAAATAGGAGTGGTAGTCTTCCTCGGCTTTTCATTGGTCCTTGATACTTTAATATTACTATATATATTATTAACTCATAAAACGCGCGATAAATATAAGCCAATCAAAGGACGAGGATGACTCCTACCCTATTCTGCGTTGACTAAACGAAATTCAGCTTGTTGTGATCATACCTTGTTATTTGGAAAACCATGGCTTTAGAATTTAGATTTTAGATATTCACAATTTAGCCATGGTACTTTAAGATTATATCTTTGATAATCCGTAATCGTGATTCTGTATTTCTGTGTTTACAGTTAAGTTGAGTAGTTTGTCTATGCTTAATAACACTGATCACTAGAATAGTGAATACTGAATACATCAAATTATTATACAAAATAATACAATTAACATTTTTCTTGTCTAGACATTAAATATATCTCATTCAGTTTTCAATTTAAAACGGTTCCGGGTTCGTGCATGATTGAAGACATGACTGACTCAGCTGCGAATTCTAGACAAATTCGGTGATTGAATAAATTTGATGTTGATTACACTATTTCGTCCTGTCGACTTTTACTTCGATTGAGATTACAACTTTCAGTGACCAAATTGTTGAAAATGCTTTCCACAAACTTGTATAACAACATCGACTTATCCAGAAAACGTGAACAACAAATTGATACGTTAAAAGTTTTTAATGAAAAGTAAGCAAACGTGATGATTCTAGAATGTCAGCTGCATGTAATACTATAACATACATGTAAATTAGTGTTACAGAAATTAGTTTTGATAAAGAATACTCTGTTGAATTTCCTACAAAAGCTGGGAATTTGAGTCTGGTCATTGAATTGGGATCAAAATTTCCTTTCGAGAAGCCCACTATGAAAATATGTCCTCGAATTACCCATAAATGGGTGGAAACTACTGGTGAAATTGTTCTAGCTCCAGGATTGATGAATGTAAGAATTGTCCATCATGTTATCCCATTCGTACATTAATTTTCTATTTTGGTATTTTTACAGTACACTATTCACTCTGATTTAGGAAGGGTAGTACAGGTCATAAGAAGAGAGTTTGAATTAGACCAATCACTTACACTGGCAAATGGTGGTAATAATAATGGGTAATTTATATTCAACTAAATCCAAACTAAACTAAAATTTTAGTCATAGATTTCTTAAAGTTTTTCAGGGAATATCGTCATTGGTTCTTCCAAAAATGCAATCACCTCTCTCAGTAATGTAAGTTCAAACATATTTTATCAACAACTTTTAATTATTTAAACTTTGTTTTCCTTTAGGATGTAGAATTTTTTAGTCTCGCGAAATTAACGTCAGCTGAATTACTACGTTTAAATAATAATGTTGATTGCCTAGATGAATTTATTTCAGAATTACCATCAATTGAAGCATCTAATAAAAACATTGAAAATACCATCACAAAAATAATGGACTTAGCAAGTAAAAACACATATACCTATTTGATATTTATGATTTTGAAAAAAAATTATTAGGTATTTAATATTTTTAGATTCAAACATGTCTAAGGAAGAACCAATAAATAATTTAAGATTAGAAATATCAAAACAATTAGAAACAATAGAAACTTATCAAAAATCATATGCTGGACTCTCGACAAAGTATGTTAAGTTATCAGAGAAATATTCTCCACAATCAATTTCGGTAAAGCATCAAATACCTACGTTTAAGTATGATAAATGGCAATTGTTCAACAAACGTATAGTAATAATAACCCTTCCAGGATAATTTAAAAAAAGCTGCGTTGAAATGTGATGAGGAAAGTGAACGAATAGCAGAACAGTTTTTAAATGGCGATATAGATTGTGATAAATTTCTACAAGTGTATGTGAAATCAAGAACTGTAAGTTTAAACACTTAAGTTTTTTTTTTTTTTTTTTTTTCGGAAAATCATTTATTAATTTTATTTTTATTTAATTCAGGTGTCTTATACAAGGAAGGCAAAAGAAGACAGACTGAACTATCAGTTAAAGCAATTGAAAGAGGCTGGGTTTTAAATATTGTTAATTTTATAAGTTTATAACTGAAAAATGTTATCAATTTTATTATATTTGTGTGCATTTGGTGCAATATCAAATTTGGTTAACCCAATTTTGTCAATTCTTTATTGTATCTATATCATTCCGTGTTATGTTGAAGCCTTTAAAAAGCTTAATACTCGTGAAATGACTATGTGATTTAATCTGTCTTTTAAAAGGCTTGTTCAATTGATTTTTCTATTAATATATTTTTATTTATACACTACTGTTTAATATTCTGACCTATACCCAGTGGCGCCAAATACCTAATTTATGTGCCATACTATATTTTTAAGATTTGGAGGGGGGCATTGTAGGGTACTGCATGGGATCCCACCGTGAATCCAGAATTTACGTTGAAATGTAAAAATAAATGATTAAACATTACATTTTATAGGTGCTTGTGAAATTAAAATAGCGGGAAGATAGGGGCTCCTCGATTGTACGATGTCATACTATATTTTAAACACTTCGGTGCCACTGCCTAACCCTATCATACAAAAAAAAAATTTAATATTCTTAAATTCAAAAAAAAAAAAAATACCATGACATCTAAAATGTTCTCGGTCGGGTGGTGCTGCTGAGTGCCTGCCCACAAATGTTAAATTCTGTTACTTTATATTATTATATATCCTATTTGCTCATTGTACATAATGTTGTATAGATTGTAAATTACTTAAATAAATAAAAAAACATTCTAAAATAATAACTTCCAGATATGAAACCATGGTCATGTCTTTACCGTGATTGTAAGTGGTCATATCAATTATCAGGTCTAAATAATTAAAACTCCGCAATATTACTATAATAGATCAGTTCATGTTATGACCAATATATAATGCATTATGATTACACAGAAAAAAAAAAATTACATGCTTCCAACAAGTGTAACTTTAGATAATAACTATAAGTGACCATGAGGAGAGGTTACACTGAACTAAATACATATCTGTAAATGTATATAGTTTGGTGAGAGGTTACCGTTTTTTTAAAACTTCTGATTAAATGGAAAAAAGGTAATATATCAAACTACATCATGAATAATAATAGAATATTTAATGTGTGCCAAGTATTTTTATCTATATTTAACACTCATAACAATTAAGACAAAAACACCAACATCATCATTCATCACTAAAAAAAAAAGATTTTCGTTATTTAATTCATGAAAAATCATAAATATTACACAAGAAAAAAACCAATTCAGAACATACATAGTAACTTTATTAAGACATTAACATTAAACAAAACATATTTTTACAGTAGTGACACAGCACTCTAACATTTTGTATTCTAATAATACACGTGATTGAGGTATTTTTAAATTGGAATGAAATAAGCGTCTAGTGTAAATGTAAAACATAGCTAAAATCACTGTTATTTGATGTCAAATGCTTCTCAAAGATTAATAGGTGCAGATAATTTACATTTAATTTAAGTAAGACTGACAAGGTTCTGAATTGATTAAATAGTTGAACTAGCAACTGTTTATTCACTCTTTGACTTCGGTGGTGCTGGTGGAAGTGGTCGAGGAATGTTCAAAGTGACTTTCACGGAATCATAGATAAACCATTGTAAAGCTGTCAAGGTACCGATCATAATAATTCTTGGGCCTAAACCTTTCCACAAACCACCAAAACCAATTTTTTTCAACACATCAACGGAAGAGGCACCTTTTTCTTGGTTCAATTTTGATACTAATGTATCAGCTGGATGAGATACAATGGCACAGAAAACTCCTGCAATATAGCCAGCAGCAAATGTTACAATCAATTGTTCTCCTTTACTGCAATCGGCCCTTGGCTTGGGTACAACATGAGCATAAATTAATTCAACTGTTCTTTCAAAACACGCAAACTTCATCATGGTATAAGGAATTTGTCTCATCCATAAAGGTACTAAGCTCTTGAAGAAAGCAGATGCGCCTTCTTGTTTTAACATTTTGGGAACCGCTTCACGCATAGTATTTGCAAAACCTGGTGTAGTTTGGATTTTGACTTTGATTGATTCTAAAGGAACAAGACCAATGTCGGCAAAAAGTTCAGCAGATGCAGAGGCAGCGAGGTAAAGAGATGTACGCCAGTAATACGCATTTTCTTCTCCCAATAAGTCGGCATACAAAATTTTGAAATATTCGTACAAACCAAATTTACCAAGACCTTGAATGGAATAACCCATGGCAGTCGGAGCCCAGCCCTTAGCCAATCCTCTAACACCTTCGTCGGCCATGGTGACTTTAAAACCATTGATGAGGTTCTTGTATTTGGCAGGGTTCACCTGAAGACGACATTTTACCAAATCTAAAGGTGTGACCATTGTATGTGTAAGACCACATGAGACAATACCACCGAGCCCGCACAGGGCAAAGTATTTAGGTGACCCAAACTCGCAGCTATCTTCATTAACTGCGGCTGCAGCGATCGTCCTACCTGCAATCCAAAATACTCAAATAAATAAAAAAACAAATTTATAACATTGACTATTATAAACGATAGTCGAGTGGAAGTTTGAATTGCGCTTCGATCCTATAGATATCGGTCATAATGAGTAAAAGTTCAAATGTACCTGGAACGAGATGAGCTGGGAACTGAGGCACATTTTCCAAGGCATTCTGTTGGTCAACGGGTTTTTTGAGCTGATGGAACGGAGAATACATAGTGATCAGTTTGATATTGCGTCTAGTGTAAAAGGTCGGCAAAGAAGATTTTGACAGCAGCGACCACGCGAAAATAAAGGAGTTGCCGGACGCCGTAAAATAGGCTAAGTGAATCTCGATTCCCGATTCTAGAACTTTGCCGTGGTGAAAACTGAAAAGAAAAAATGTCAGACCATCAGCTGCATTTCCCAGGTTGGCCAAAGAAACAAATGTGAATAGACTTTATAGACATAACATATTATTATTACTCTGTGGGATAGACTGGATTACCTCCCTCCAAATAAATAATAATATCAATTATCAATTGTATTTTATATTCTTATCAATTTCGGACAAGTGCTTATCAATCAAATTAAAAAAGACGTTTTGATAACGATTCCCTCGATTTCGTTTTAGGCAATAGGCATAGAGATAGAATAATACATGTCATAATATTATAATATAAAAGATTAATAAACAACTTAACTTTTACTTACCATATTTTATATTATTCGTTTAAGATAATTGTTCAGTCTTCTGGGGTATTAGCTAATAGGTATATACTACAATTTTGAGAAAAATGTCGGACTCTAACGTCTCAAATGACGAGGATGAAGTGAGTTTACATACACCATTTATATTTTAGATTATAAGTAAAGCAAACAATACTAGGCAATTCCATTAATATTTTATTTGCCCGCCCTGTAAATTACTTATTTAATGGTATTATAAATTAAATTACTCAAAAAATATATACTTTTTAACCGTATTTTGTATTTATAAGTGAATTATAGTTTATTATAGAGATGTTCAAACTATTCGATTTTCAAACTGAACCAAACAGTTAATTCCAAATAATCGAACTGAACCATAAACTATATAACTTATAGTTCGGTTTGATAATCAAACCAGAGAAATAAAAGTAAAAGTCAGTTCTATAAGGTTTCTATTAGTTATCACTAATCTAAAATCTTTACTCGATAATTCTGTGGTGGTTAAATGATAAATAAATATTAAATAAAATAATATCCAATTTTGACCTTTCTAATGTTCGGTTCGAGTTCGATAAAACATTTGAAGAGTTCGGTTCGATTAAAAGTGTGTTCGGGTTTGTTAATTTAGAGAAAAGTTCAGTTCGATCTTAAATATTATTGTTTGTAACATCTCTAGTTTATTGTAAAACTACACAACTTATTCATTTGAAATTGGTAGTTAAATTATTAGATTCAGTTGTTCCCACTTCACCTACCTCATCATATTATTTATACATTGTGTATTGATATTATACATTTAAATACAAAAATAAATACTTGCATTAAAAAAATATTCTTGGACAAGTTTGATTTATAGGAATGTAGTATGTAGAAATATGTTAAGTTACTTACAAATAAATTCATCGTTATGTAGTTAAACATATATAATTATATATAGTATGTCCTTGATGTAAAATCTTAATAGTAAAAATAATTTGTTTTATACAGAGTCGTAGTTTGACCAATGGCATTCTTCAATCACAAATTGAATGTCTGGACAATACTACAGTATTAACGGACAATTTTACACTTTTTGATGTGCTAAACAAATTTAAAGATCAAGTAAGAATTATGGCTGCAAGAGTGAGTCAGTTATATCAATGTATGAACCTTGTTAAAAATCCAACTGATCCATCCACACACCAAGAAGTATTGAAAGTTAAAAAAAACATTATTAATGGCATTACCCATTTATTGAAAGAGACAAAACCTTTAAGTAATTATAAAAACATCTTAAATGCTTATGCTTATAATTTTATATGTACCTTCCCTAATTTAGTATTTTTTTAAAGATTATCCTAATTTCCAATCTCTAAGTTCAGTAAAACTTCTAAAAACTTATGAAAAAGTATCTTCAGAATGTAAACTACTTCTGAATAACATCAAACAAGATAATGTTAATATTACTAAACATACTGATCGGTAATTTAATTATTTTATACCTAATATTATATTTATGTACAGTGCTTTTAAATAAAATTATCATATATAGGTTCAACAATTTATCAATATTTATGAAGGATTTCCAACAAGAGATAGAAAAAATTGAAGCTCAAAATACTATAAGTACAGAAATGGAAACTGAGGTTGCTCGAGAATTTAAGGAGTGCAAATCTGATATGGTAAATAAATTTTTATCACCATTAACTTAATATCTCAGATTTTATAATTAATTATTATCACAGACTAATATATCTATTCTAAATCAAGGAAAAAAATCCCCTTACCAAAAAATATTAAACATTGCTCTAATTATTCATTTAATTTTACATTTAACAAAATTTAATGCATTTTTTCCAAATTATACCACTATTTTGTGGGATTAAAGTATATACTATATACAAATGTATATTATGATGTATATTGTTATAACTATCAAAGAATGTAAAACGTATTATTCTGCATGACAAAATAAATTAATTTTGTCATGTTATTCTGTATTTATTTTGTAAAAATTATTTAAATTTTTAACACTTCACATTTTGTACAATAAATTAATAGACAATAATGGTTACTACAAATTTAAAATTTGGTACTGTTATCAAATTTTTATCATGAGCATTATTTTTTTTAATAATAAAATAAAAAAAAATACACATTTATGTAAAATCAATACATTCATCGCTCCACTCAAAATCTAAAATAGTATATGTCATTCAAAAATAACTAGTTATATCACAATCAACATTTAAAGAAAATAGAAATCATAAAACAAAATATTCTATACATAAATATATAATGTCACACAATAAAATAAAATTTATATTTGATAATTTTTTTTCGGGATTTTATTTTGGGGCTTTTTTTCTGAATATCATTTATTCTATATTTTCTGTGACAATATACAGTATGTTTTCTTGTTAAAGTACCTAACACAAAATATTTCTGTCTAATGAACTCAGCTTGAACTGGAGAAGCTGAAAATATTGAAATACAATTTTTTTTACAATATGTAAATGTTTAGTCGTAATGTTTATGCACAGTGCAACTTGAATTTTTTTTAACTTATTTTGACCATTGACTCTAAAACTAAAGAATGATTAAAATAACTCAAAATCGCTTCAAAATGTAGTCAATCATAAGATCACCAAAAATTCAATAATTTAAATGAAAATGTAATTTATCATTTAGTAAATTTTGGTTTAAATGTTTAGGGCATGGTTAAAAGGTGAAAATTACTTTAAAAAAAAATGGTTTACCTTTCAAATATTATAATATAAACTTCTGACTGACTAACAATATTTATTTTTATTTTTAGTATTCATTGTTATCACAAGTGGATCCTTCATCTACACTGAAAGAAATTTTAAGTGTAAGTTTATAAAAGATAAAACATAATTTGACATTGATACTTAATAATACCATATATATTTACAATCATAAATAATATTAATAAATAAATATGCATTGATATGTTTAAAGTTACTAGTGGAGTGTAATGATGAAGATGAAGAAGATTGCTGGGTGGACCTTACAAATATGCCTCATTTAGTCTTGCAATGTCATAAGCTGAAAAAACAGGGATTTGTCTTACAAAATGAACAAAAAAAATTTCTTTTTAAATTAAATATTTAAATAATAATTGCAGTTTATTTAACTGCAATAAACATTTTGTTTAAGTTGAAAAGTAAATATCTTATTTTTTATCAAAATGAAATAGTATGTTATTTTATATAAATTGATACAATTGTACCTATATACAAGTTTCTTATTATCATATTTTAGTATTTTACCATACATCCCTCTGCCAGTATAAACTTGTAATTAAAGAAAGGTTAGTATTTTTTATTTTATAAATGTAAAAAAAAAATAATGAAATAAATGTACAACATAATAATCCGTGTAAACTAAACAAACTGTTTATTTACTTCTAAGAATATTTTACATACAATAAATTATTATAATATATTATATTACAGAAATGTTTTAATTTGAGTGCATATACTATATGTCTATATACATTATACCATTGATTTTAGAATATACTTTATATTCTAAAATCAATGATTATACATATGTATCAATCTTTATTTTATAGACAAAATATACACTATTATAAATAGCATTTATTTTAAATGTTGTATTTGTTTAATTTTTGGAATTCAATGATAATGTATTATGTGTAATTTAGTATACTATATACTTTAAGATTTTGTGCAGGGTTTTTTTTTTGTCTGTCATCACCTTTTGGAGCATTAAAAATGCTTAGATTTTCATCTTTTTTATCTTTTCTGGGAGGAAAATGAATGTATGTAATAACCTAACCGTAATTGGTTTAATTTACATTTGAGAGTAGAGGTTAGGTTGTTGTAATACCTAATAATTTGTCTGAGGAGAGTTCGGTGTGCGGCCAACAAATTCTTGTGTGGCATTTTTGTGTTTGCAGACGTGAGTAGGGATTGAAAACGAGTTTGCACAGGATCTTTAAGTATGAGAGACGAATTCATTTGATGCTGCTGATTGAACAAGTAGGTACCTACATATTTTATAATTCTATTTTTGATATTTTCTTTAAAATTAAACTGTTGGCCAATCATGTATGTCGACTGTCTTATCGTTTATTGTTATAAATAATTATATTAAATTTAGGTACTCAATTCTATATAAATTATAACTTATAAGAAATATTAAGATGACGCCACACCCGCATGTGTTATCTCCGTCGTACAAACGCGTAACCTACCAAATTTACGCTCAGAAATTCAAGTCTTATGCCGTTAGCTTAAAAATCAGAGTGAATCAACCTATTATAAAACTTGAAGTAAGAACGTTATCTGTGTTTTGTTGGAAGTTTTTTTACGATAATTGAGTTTTTAAGTATACGCGTGTATAATAAATGTAAATTAAAAATGCTCACGACTCACTTAAAAACTGAATTATCGTAAAAAAACATCCAACAAAACACAGATAATGTTATTGCCATCAAGTTCCATAATAGGTTGATTCAATCTGATTTTTAAGCTAACGGCATAAAACTTGAATTTCTGAGCGTACATTACGCGTTAGTAAAACGGAGACAACACACGCGGGTGTGGCGTCCTCTTAATAAAGTGACTAATAAGTAATGAGTATTGAGTAACGATTAACGTCGATACTCGATAACTATCACAAATTGGCAATATAATACTCTACACATTAAAAAATTTATATCTTAATTTCAATTATTTACATATCTGTGTAAATTATTGGAACTAGAAAGGAACGAAAATTGTTGTTATTTTTTCCTAGAAAAAAAGAACTTTCTTTTTTTATAAAAAGGAAGTCGTTTGTTCCAAACACTGAAACTTACGCACACAAAAATATTAATTGAATGAGTATTTTTAAAAGGTATATATTACATGTACATAATATTTTATGGTAGAATGTTGCGTATATATTTTCCAGATTAAGTTTTTGTGTAGTGTGCACCATCTGACCAGATATAAAATAATAGAAACTGCGTTTTCTGTTTGGATCGTGTATTCGTATATAGATGAAGTAAGACCGTTTTTCCCGTTGATCCAAATATCCAAATACAGCAATGCATTTGGGATACGACCGAAAACTTAGGGTGCAATAGCGAAAAATATGTAACAGAATTGAATTAAACTACCTACCTATCAATTTTGTTGGACGGTTGTTAAAAAGGTAGATTGGTAGGTATATCAGTATATGAGTAATTTTCAAAAACCACCAGAGTTCACACCGGGGGTGGATAGGCCCATAGGGAAAAAGGGATTTTCCCTGTGGGCCCCTGTCTATGTTTATGTTGGGGGGCCCACTCGGGTCTACACATTGTTTTTTTGCAGAATACAATATTCACCAAATAGGAAAAGTTTAAATTTGAAACTATTCATTTTTTTTGTATAAATTATTATTACTTACTGTTCTTTTTAACAATATAATAATACCATGACAAGTCAAGAATTTTCTTACGGATCTTTAACATAGTATATTTTAAATTTTTATCGTTAATCGAAGACCGATATATCCTCGTAAGTTTCCCTAACACCTCCCACCCACCTATATTTTGTTTTTGCAAAATTTTTGCCCGATATTTAGTACGGAATTTGTACAATTTTTTTTTTGAAGTTATACGAGAATTTGTGTAGGGGGGGGCTATAGAAACGTTTCACCACCTCTTTTTTAAAAATACTTATTTATGTGAAACTTATATACAGATATTTAGTACGGAATTTGAACGACCTTATGCGAAATTTTTCAAAAATCCCTTACAGCCAAAAAAAGCATTTTCCTAATAATATTATGTCGTTTCCCCCAACTCCACCTAACTAAAAATACGTTTTCGCACGAAACATTTTATTTATAAGTAAATGTTACCCATAAATTGATATCTAATGCGAGCGAAGTGACCAAATTTTTCTTCAGTTTGGGGCCCATCAAATATTTCCCTGTAATATAAATACTACCTATCCACCCCTGGTTCACACCAACGGCCAACGCTTCATCGAACACTTCAAAAACTGTTTTACGGTTTGTTGGGCACTGTTGGAATGGCCCCACTCTGTTTAATACTTTAAAGGATATCATAAAACTAAAAAAGGTGGACAAGTGGATGTCGCTCTGTTGTACAGTAGGGTACAAATGGGTGGTGGGTCACTATATAATAGATGGTATTAAATTTGAATTCAATGATATAATTGCATACGAAAATCGATTCTGAGCGCGGTGACGGTTTGTCAGTGTAGATATTTTATATTGTATTTATATTGTTATTACTTATTATGAATACGGTACCCAGTAAGTTGAACTTATAATATTATAAAATTACTTACAACAAAAAACTAAAATCTTTATTCTTGGTTATTTAATATCCAATTATGTTTTTATATTTTGGTTACAGAATAACCTATTTACTCCAGAACGTTGTTTTAAATTGTCAATCCATAGCTATTGTTAACTTCTTCCCTCGGACAGGAACAACTATTTATCAGAAAAAAATAACCGATTTAAACAACAAAAACAACTTTATTAATTACTTGCAACATTTAAGCGCCAGGTCAGCCTCGCAAAAACAGCGCAGGTCATCACTCGCTTCACTCAATTTTAAAAACAACATTTTAAACATTTTAAAAATATTTAACTAAAAAATCGTTATTAAATTTGAAATTTGATAAATTATATAAAAAAATCGAACTTTAAATACTTATAAAAGAAAATTGTGCCTATGTATTTTTAATATTTTTCAACTACTATTGTAACAATATATCAGAAACCTTGTATTAAATTCACGCTTTTTGACCCAACAAATAAAATTGTATTGTAATTTATAGAAAAAAAAAACTAAAAAAATTGAAATGTCCGTAAACAGCTTGAAAACAATCAAAATATTTTGAAAATGTTATCAAATACGACAGGAATTGAAAATATAAACATTCAGTGAAATTTTCATGTAGGTATTTACAGTTATTCGTTTGAATTACAACTACATAACAAAATCGCTATACATGAAAAATCGAGTGAATATCCAATCTTGTAAAAATATGTACTTCAAACGCTCATAAAAATTTAATTTGATTTGCTTTTAGAAATTTTTTTTTTTTTGATGAAGGTAGACAAACTTATGAGGAATCTTGTATTACATTTTCAAATCTTAGATTTAAATAGAAAAATTTTTATGAATTTCTAACTCAAATATTATTAAATAATTTCAATTTTAATAGTTTTAATAATTCACAAGGCAACAAATTTCCGACTACAACATTTTGGCACCCGGGAGTCGGGACAGTACTGTAATAGCCAGCCCCCCCCTAAATGCGGCCCTGGTCTCATTGAATAGTTAATGTTAAAATGTAAGACCCACGCCATATTTATTAGATAACGATATGCTTTAAATTTAACTATCTAAGTATTGATTTTACAATGATGACTTGTGTTTATTTGTTGTGTCTATCACCATCCGCTAGGAGTTAATCTTTTTTTTAACTTCGGATTTTTACAAAAACGTTTATCATTATTTCTACTACAACCCAATAATACACCAATTAACTTAAAATTAAAAAAAAATAAGAGTTGTGATGTCTTTACTCTTTACTCTTTTAAGTTTAACGATTTTTTTTTTAAATGCTTACTGCCCGACGGTGCCCGTAGGTGTTGCACGAATATCTATCGTGGCCCGTAGGCCGTAGCTTAATTTTATTAGTTCAGTGTCTGTAGATCTTAAATCGTGGTAGTTACAACCAACTGGAAAAAAATATTTTGAAATATTGCCTACACTGTAATTATTATTATCATAATATTAGTTTTGGAAAGATAACAATTTTAAATTATTTAATATTTTTCATGAAAACCGGCAAAGTTGAAAGTTGACACAAGCTACAAATCATTAATTATCAATAATTATTACAATATTATTTAAAAAAATCTAAATTATTAAGTTACCTACATTAAACATATCTGTTTCATATTCTTAATTAAAATAATAAATGCTTACCATACTATTTATTTGATATGGCAGAAGAAGTCATTATACTTAAGGATCTTAAACTAGTCCCAGATAAATATTACGATTACTCACAAACTTTACGAAATTCCAAAACTCCGATAGTCATAGATAATGGTAGCTATATTAATCATACTAATTTATAATTAATTAGAACTTATTTGATTGTAAAAAACACCCGTTTATTTTATCAGGTTCGTTTACTTGTAAAGCTGGTTGGGCAACGTCTAGTGTTCCAAATCTCATATTTAAAAATATTTTAGCTCGTCCAAGAAAAGAACGAGGAAAAAAAGTAACAAATTTATAATTCATGTTGAGTACAGGTTTTTAATTTATTTAAAATGTTTGTTTAGGATGGCGAGACATTAATAGGGAATGATATAGCAAACATAGAAGCTGTCAGATTTCAGTTAAAATCACAATTTGATCGTAATGTAATTACACAATTTAATGTCCAAGAACAGATTTTTGATTACACTTTTTCACATTTGGGCATTGACAGTAATGGTAGCATAAACCATCCAATAATAATAACAGAACCAGTTGCCAATCCTAATTATTCTCGGCTACGTAAATATTTTAACTGCTAGACATTGTGTTTATGTTACATTAATATTATTGTTTTTCAGTAATGTCAGAACTATTGTTTGAATGCTACCATGTGCCTGGCATTTGTTATGGAATAGACGGTCTATTCAGTTACCAACATAATGGCCATAATGATAAAACAGGACTAGTTGTGAATTGTGGCCATCACACAACACATATTATACCTGTAATAAATGGTACTCCTGATTTAATTAATAGTCGTCGAATTGATGTCGGTGGATATCATATTACTTATTACTTACACAAACTTCTACAACTTAAATATCCAGCACATTATAATGCTATTACTCCAAGCCGAGCCGAGGTATTTTATAACAATGTGTATTATAATTAAACATGATTACTTTAATTTTGATTGACTATTATTAAAATTATATTTAAGGAGTTGCTTTATGAACACGGATTTTTGGCGGTTCATTATACTGATGCATTAAAACAATGGTCAGATCCAGAGTATTATGATCACAATGTAAAAAGAATACAACTTCCTTATTCTATGGCTGTTCTTTTAACACCAGATCAACAACGAGACAAAAGGAGAGAAATGGCTAAAAAACTAGTGGAGATGAATGCTAGAAAAAGAGACGAAAAAGTAATAATAATGGCTGGTTTATGTAACTAATAATTATAATTATAAATTTAAGATATAATCAAAAATTTGGAAATGTTGTTCAGTTAGCAGAAGACGAAGAACAACTTCATCAATTATTAATGATCCGAGAGATGATTGAAGATGGAGAACCGATCGAAGAAGTTAGAGTAAGTATTCAAGTCATCAATATTTAATAACAACATTTTTTTTTTATTGTATAGAGTTCATGTGTACAGTTCTGTGTCTGCTATCTGTGTTATTAATGCCGCTTGGCCGTATGCCGTGCATTTTGGTGCCATGGTGATAGTAGGTCGTATGGTGGTAGAACGGGGACAAAACTACAATTTAGGGGAATTTTCTGAAAAATGCCATCTGGGCACAAATATTGACAACTGTGGAATATTTTATAATTTATAGTAAATACAGAAGCAAGTACAAAATGATCAACATATGTTTGAATGAAGAAAATATCTTAAATTATGAAGTTTTAATTTGATGAGTCAAGTTAATAATTTACCAAGATAAATGCCTAAATAGTTGAAAAAGTTTTGTATATGGGAGTGGAAAAGTGTCAAAATGTTTAGGGAAATTATTTGAACCAACATTTATCAAACACCCGAGCTACATCAAGAATTACACTTGTACGAAAGAAATTTTTATTCTAATAAATAGGTATTATAACATAGCTGATTAAATATTTTGGCAATTGTGTCATTTGTGAGTTTTGAACTTCAAATTTTCTGGTGTTGTATATGACATACCAGGAAAATAATTAGCTACTAGTATCTTGGTTTTAGGCTAACAAAAAAATTGATTTTACCCTGTGACCTACCTGAAGTAATTTTGCATAACAAATTTATGGTTTTTTCAAATTTAACTTGCCTTAGCAAGCAAGTGACCCTACGTAATATAAAACTATGTTTGATCACATCTGTCCCAGTAGTCCACATACATCACAAATACCTTTGTTTCTATAACCAAATTAAATGGTATATTTATTACATGTTTAATCTTTTATACTTTCAGGAAGTATTACGATCTCATGGATTAAAAAATGAAAAGGATTTAAGAAAATTAATTACTGATCTTCAAACTAGAATTGATAGGGCAAAATCAAAAATTGCAGCTGCTTCTCTTAATGCTTCCAATGTTGAAGAACACGTAACGGAGGAGCCTAAATTAAGACTTTTTAAAAACAAAATTCAATTACCAAAAGAGGAATCTATATCAAAAATTTGGCTCAAAGATATATATAAAAAAAGGCAAGATATAATAGATAAAAAAACGGTTAGAAAACAGCGTAGACAAGATATGGCTAAGAGAGGAACAGCTGCATCCTTAGAGCGAATGCGACTAATTAGTCAGCTAGCAAGAAAAGATAAAAGAGATGATGATTTTGGTAGCAGAGATGAAGACTGGGATGTTTACAAAGTTATAAATAAAGTATGTTCATTGTTCACTTTATTCTGTTTAAAATAATTTTCTGTGTTATGCTAATTTTTAGTCTGTACTAGATTTACGATTTTAGTTTATTTTTAACTGATACAAATTATCATTGGATTGACTCCTTTTTAGTCATGTTCCTACAAGATGAATTATTTAAGTATATTAAAATTAATTCCATTTTGTTCTAAAATATCATCTTGTTGCTAAACATGAATTTCAAGTTAAGTAAAAATGTTAGAGTGGTAAGTTGATAATAAACAAAAAAATTTTCTTAATAATTAGGAATTATATTAATATTATTCTGGAAGTATTTTTGCAGTATCATCAAATACAAATAACACACACAATCCAGTTTTGTTTTGTCAAAATCTATGACATCCCATGATTTTAAATTTAGAGATTCGGCCATCCTTCTGATTTAATAAAAATATTATTTAAAAACAAAACACTGACACAATTTCATGAATAATTATCTCAACCTTTATATTAACCAAACTAAGTAAACCCATAGACATAGAATATATGGGTAGCATACTAAATAAGTGATAATTAATTAAAAAAATTATATTACTATAACTTTATTATAGTAATATAATAAATATGTGAAAAAATTATATAAATTGACTTTGAATATAAAAAAATGTTTAAATGTAAATTTTAGGAAGGTGGCGACACTGACAGCGAGGAGGAACAAGAAAAAATCTCAGAGCTTGAGGAAGTTTTACGATTTTATGATCCAACATTTGTTAGCTCTAACACCAATGAGGAACAAAATCCAAAAGAAGCTCATCAATTACATTTTGGTATAGAGCGCATGAGATGTACAGAAGTACTTTTCCAACCATCAATAATTGGTTGTGGTCAAGGTGGAATAACTGATACTATAGAATTCATTTTGAAAAAATATAATGTCCAAACAGCTAATGATATAGCAGAAAATGTTTTCTTAACTGGTGGTCCAACTAAATTGCCCGATTTCAAGCAACGAGTATATAGAGAACTCCGGGAAATGAGACCATTAGAATCTAATATTAATGTAAAATTATCCGACTCCCCTTTTCTAGATGCTTGGTCTGGTGCAAGAGAATTTGCTAATAAGCAAGATTTTCATAAATATTTGTTAACACCTGAAATGTATGCAGAAATGGGTGGTGATTATTTTATTGAAAACTCTTGTTCCAATATGTATTGTCCACTTCCTGAAGCTGTTCAAGAACCTGAGGGGTTAAGTGAACAAAATATAGAAATTTAATTATTTTTAAAATATTAAGATTAGTATGTGATATATGTACATAATTTATTTATTATCAACTATAGTTAATAATTGTATATAAATTTAGAATTAATCATAAATTAATCATCACCTACTTAATACTTATTATATTAAAATAAGTGTAGTTATATTTATGTCACTTTATTTGATTATATTATTCAATAATTTATAATTTTACATTATGAATGCTACACAATTATAAATCTAATATAGAGTTTAATATAGACATATCATGAAGTTTTTACACATAATACACAATTTTAATAAGATATTAATCGGCTACTTTTAAAAAGTCTCGACAAATACTGTTAAACTGTCCAATTTTTAGATGCGTCTCATCTGCTTAATATGTTGACTCTGCCTCAAGGCTCAAACACACTACATAGCAAATTTTCATTCAGAAAAACTAATTTAAAAAAAAAAAACTTTTTCTCATATAAATACAAGTGAAGTAACAACTAACCTAACCCCTAAACAGGGGTGGATTGGCATATTTTTTCAGCCCGGGAAATATGGATCGAACCAGCTCTGCTCGCAAATGTAAATCTCCCCCCCCCCCCCCCCCAAAATGGTCATCATTTTACTCAAATTTCAAAATTTGTTTAGTTTCACCCCTAAATTAGTAAAATATATAATAGGTACCTATAATTAAAGCTACAACAGTTTTGGGTTAGTCAGATAAGGTGGTATTGATTTTACAATGATGTATGTTTTTTTTTAATTTTATTTTTGTGTCTGTCATCTGCACCTTTTTTGGACAGTAAAAGTGCTTGGATTTTCTTCAACAGTAACTTTTCTGATAAAGTGAACCTAGTTGGTACTTTGGGGGGTCAAAAGTAAAACTTTCCCAGTAGCGACATGAAAAACAAAAGAAAAATTATGGAAGAACGGGAATTTTTACGCAAAATCTGTTTTCGAGAAAATCGATTTTGGTTTTTGGTGCAACTCTAATACAAATGACCGTAGGTACGTGAAATTTTGACTGAATGTTTATATTAGCATTTTCTATACACCATAACATTTTCCAAATATTTTGACTTATTTTGAGCTGTTTACGGACATTGTCAGTTTCCATTTTTTTTAGTTTTTTTTTCTAAAAATATCAATAAAATTTTATTTGTTAGTTAAAAAAGCTTGAAAATTTAATAGAAGGCTCCTATAGGTTATTGTTTCAAAGGCAGATGAAAAAAATTAAAAATCTTTTGTCACAGTTTTTATTTATAAGCATTTAAAGTTCAAATCTTGATAAAATACCAAAAAATCACGACAATTAGCAAATTATTTTGTGTTGAGAATTCATAAAAATGTTTCTTTTTAAATCTAAGATTTGAAAATGTAATACAAGATTATCAATAAGTTTGTCTACCTTTATCAAAAATAAAATATCTACAAGAAAGTCAAATTAAATTTTTATGAGCGTTTGAAATTCATATTTTTACAACATTTGATATTTACTCGATTTCTTATGATGTAACGATTTTGCTATTTTGTTGTTATTCAAAAACGAATAACTGTAGATACATGAAAATTTTAAATTCTAAACTGAGGGTCGCCAATAGTTTATTTTTTTAATTTAAAAACCTAACCAACACCGCCAATATTGTTCTGTGGTAATGCATACACATTGTAATGCTATAATAAAATATGGGTCGCCAAAATTGTTGGTGACATTATAGCAATAGTATATCCACAATGTTTTTTGGGGTGGGAAGGCTAAATATTAATTTTTCTGAAAATGTTGTTATTATTGAACAATTTTCGGCGAATAGTCCGGGATACGACTCTATTATAGAGGATAGTGGGCTAAAAAGTTTGAGAATTGCTGGATTATATAACGCATACGTAGGTCTATCATGTATATTCAATATTCATCTATGTGACTATGTATACCTACTGTATTACTAAAATCTACCATCTATACAATACGGACAAGCCCGAATTAAGGGGGGGGGGCACGGTCCCGGGACCCATCTTTATCCCCAAAATATATATTTTTTAACGCGTCCAATACAGTTTTCAAAAGTGGGTCAGTGGATATCGCTCTGGTCAGTGGCGTCCGCATGGGGTGGGGGGCTAACGGGCTGAAGCCCCCCCACCCATTTCCCGTATTATTATTACTTTAAAAATATAAATATTTATCAAGTTTCAACTGTCAACCATAGTAAGCAAGACGTACATTTCATATACGTCTTACCATAATGAATTCATTTTTGAAAAATATTGTACTTGCATACCAATTTTCCTAAAATGATCTGTAATTTTTCGGTAAAAGTATGAACTAAACTTGTATGAAAGACTTTGTATTAAACTGTCTAGCCTTAGTTATACACATTTAATATTTTATAAGTTTTGAACTATATAAATTAACTGTGGCTTTGACGAAATCTGAACTTTAAATGCTTATAAAAAATAACCATGATTTCTATGTTAATATTTTAACTATAATGAAAACTTACGTATTACATTTTTAAGCTTTTTGACCGAATAATTTTTTATTGACATTTATAGAAAAAAAAAAGTGAGGACGGTAAACTAAGCTTACCAAACAATTTTAATTTTTTTTTCTCCAATTATTTTAAAAAGCACTGAGCATTTTCAATTTTGACCTCTAAAAGTACAATTTGCTTCCAAAACATACATCAGGCATCGAAGTTTATGATCAGGGCATTTTTCTACCAGAAAAGTTGAGAAGTTACAACAATTTTAAAATACCACAAATAAACGTCTGAAATTATTAGACTGGACAAAATGAAAATAATATTGTAACTAATTTTCAAGCCTCCCCCATTGAAAAATCCTGCGTACGCCACTGGGTCTGGTGTACAGTAGGTTACAAGTGGATCACTGTAATGGATGGTGTTAAATAAAATTTGAATTCAATGATATAATATCATTATATAAGAAAAACGGTTCTGAGCGAAAACGGTCAGTCAGTCTATAGGTTAGGTTAGGTTATAAGTACTACTAAGTACTATATTATTGTGAATAAAGTAATTTATATACCTATTTACGTGGAACTTTGTTTTAAATTTTCAATTCTTAGCTATGAAAGTTGAACATTTTATAAATTTTTAACTACAGAATAATCATTAAATTTTAAATTGGATAAATGTTGTCAACATTTGAACTTTAAATGCTTGTAAAAAAAATTGTGTGTTTGTATTTTAATATTTTTCAACTGCTATTGTAACAATATATGAGCAAGGCTCCTAGGAGCCTTGCATTAAATTGTCACGCTTTTTTACCCAACAAATACAATTTTATTGATATTTATAGAAAAAAAACTAAAAACATTAAAAATTGACAATGTCCGTAAACAGCTCAAAAAGAGTCAAAATATTTTCAAAATTTTATGGTGTATAGAAAATAAAAATATAAACATTCAGTAAAATGTTCATGTATTTACAGTCATTCGTTTTTGAATAACAACAAAATAACAAAACCGCTACATGAGAAATCGAGTGAATATCCAATATTGTAAAAATATAAACTTCAAATACTTATAAAAATTTAATTTGATTTGCTTGTAGACTTTTTTTTTTTGATAAAAGTAGACAAACTTATGAATAACTTTGTATTACATTTTCAAATCTTAGATTTAAGATTTAAGAATTCTCAACTTAAAATAGTTTGCTAATTTTCGTGATTTTTCCGTATTTTGTCAAGATTTGAACTTTAAATGCTTATAAAAAAAAAATTGTGACTAAGGATTTTTAATATTTTTCAAATGTTATTGTAATATTATAATAAGAGCCCTGTATTAAATTGTCAAGCTTTTTTACCCAACAAACAATGTTTTATTAACATCCATAGAAAAGAAGACTGATAAAATTGGAAACAGAAAAGGTTCCTATAAACAGTTTAAAACAAATCAAAATATTTTGAAAATTTTATCGTGTAGGTATAGAAAATGCAAATATAAACGACCAGTGAATATTTCATGTATATACGTTCATTTTTTAGAGTTACACCAAAAACCAAAATGTTCACCAAATGTCTATATTTTATCATTTAATATGCATACCTTTTTTTAAAATTTTGACCGAGTTATTTATAGACATTTTAAAATTAGGAATAGTATACCTTAGCGGTAGAGGGTGAGCAGGGTATTGTGTATTATATCCATTTAATATATTACGTATAGACATTATAGACGTATATAGTACTGTATATATTAAAATGGGGCGCTATTAGCCTGGGCCAAGGCCCAAGGCTCAGTTAGCCCAGGCCGTAGTTTAAATATTAAATTATGATTTTTTTTTTTTGTAATTTTGTTTTTAACAGTAACCAATTGTTTAGGAATACAGTTTGGGGGGTCTGTGGCCCTTAGGCCCCCCGGAGCTGCTCCTAATTTAGATTATACATCAACATTTTCAAAAACCTTAAATGCTTAGCTTTACAATTAACGAGACAAAAGGTAGTTCTCATAAAATAAAATATGTTTGCATCACTACAAGACGCTCTGGGGGTTTCTGTCTTACGCCAAGATGACCCTTGCTAATGAGTCGTGACACTCCGTTTTCCGCCAAAGGTTATACTTCGATTTACCCAAAAAAAAATTAAAATAGGTAATATTTAAGATTTTTTTTGAGAACTTATTATATCTCGTATTATTATTATTTCATCACGGCTGGAACCCGTTAACGATCGTGTTACTGCGCGGACGCTGACGAAAGATCCAGTCGGTCAATACCGCGATAACATTAGCGAAAAATTATAGTAAATATAAGTAAATACGTAATTATTTATATAAGTATTTATAATTACTAATATAAATTATTGTACCTCATAAGTTAATGAAGTTCGCCACGCCACTGTATGACATAATATTATATATATAAATATTGAATAATACTATAATATGATTATAGACTATAAGGACTATATACGAGGGGAGGTGAGGCGCGTATAATATAATATCGTAAATCGTAATCATTACTATTTGATAGATTTAGGATCCGGAGTTCACAAAAAAATGAAAAAATATATATTAAATAATTTATTAATTTATTTTGGAAGAAATCGAAGCATAACCTTCGGCGGAAAATGGACATAGTGATTACGTCGACTCTTCACTTTGACGGAAAACGGTTACGCCCAAAGAAATAATCCAACCCACACGAAGCCCTATAGCCTAGTGCAGGGGTCGGTAATTAATTTATATGGCGGGCCAGATATTTAAAAAAAAAAATTTCGAGGGCCAAAAAAATCTTAAACATAATTTTATCATTAATGTATTTTTTTTTTTTTTTTTTTTATTGAACTTAAGCCCGGCGAGTATGGCCATTAGCTGTTGTAGGGGTTATGAAGTGTGGTAGGGGTAAGGTTGGTACGGTAGATTTTACGATTGTTTTTAACGGTTGTTACGTTAGGTAGCAAACACATGTATGTGTGGCAAGGTTTTTTAACTACTATGAACCCGGGTGGTCACCCATCCGGGAGCTAGTAGCTGTGGCCGTTACTTACTCCGCAGCCAACGCGCCACACCAAGCTACATTTAATGTATTTATTTTTGTATTAAAAACACATTTTAAGACAAAATATTTAATATTTAATTATTTATAAAGTAATACATTATTACTGCGGCACGTTCAACAACAACACAGATAATGATAAACCGTTATTATTGTCTCAGCGCCTCATAAAATCGATTTCAATATTAGTTTAATTTTTGTTATGAAGGCTGGGGGGAGTGATGCATAGGATATATAAGAAAATTAAAAAAATTTTTGGCGGTCCATTTTTTTTCCTTCCGCGGGCCACGTATTGCCGACCCCTGGCCTAGTGTCATAAAGTATGATATTTTTCACAAATTTAAAATTTTTATTTATAATATTATTATTACAAATTGTATAATATTATATAATGACCGATTTGTATGAAACGTTTGTTTAGCTGAATCAGCTCACGTTGCATATTGTTGACGTAATGATGATGAAGGTACTCGTACGATGTACTACAGTCTAATGTCTACAATGCATTTATATATACCTAATGTATTATATAAGGCAATGTATTATATAGATCTGTCTATAGCAATAAATAATGACGTATTTTATATAAGTACTTACTATTCAAAGAAATAATCCAACACAAATATTTGTGTATTTTCTAAACAGAGACTTAATACGCGCATTTACCTTTATGGAGCCTTGAGGCAATATTTCTTAAACGCCCTCTTTTAAGAATAACTGTTAACTATGATATTATGGTATGAACGGGTGGTTATTATAAAACGCAAATATTGTCAATACAAACATATTATATACTTAGGTAAGTTAGTTGTAAAATTAAATGAAAAATTATAATTTTTTACGTGAATTTTGTTTTGCAAATATATACCTATTTATCAGTGCCGTATTTAGACATTTTGCGCCCCGGTGCAAAAAAAAATTGGCACCCCTAAAATCCGGTGAAAAAAATTGCTCCCCCCTAAGGGACCTACCAACGGAAAATATGAGAGATAGATCCTCATTAACCTATTATATTTTGAGCAAAGAACAGAATATTGTTTTACAATATGTGCTTTTTTTTAAAAAATATTTTTTAGTAATATTGCTTGATCCTCTCTCCGGAAAGATACATTTGAATTTATGTCACTTAAACCTTGCTTATAACTCATCATATAAGTTGTTTTTTAACATATTTAAGTAGGTACTTCATGAATAAATAAAATAAAATTATATAAAACTATGAAAATTAATATTTTTTATTTTTTTGTATATAAAGTATTTTATAAAAATAATGTAACTATATTATATAATATTAAAATTTTTCTTCTACTCTGTAGTGTTGCAAATTCTTGAATTACTTGGTTTAAGGGTTTACATATTTTAAACTATTTTTTTGCACATTTTGATTAGGTTAGGTTAAATCTGATTATACATAGGTAGTTATAACTTATATTGTAACTTGTAAGTATAATTTATGTTGTATAGGAATACGTCATATAGTGTACCTATATTTACTTTCAACTGTTAAGGTTTTTTCACCAATTAGGTCTTGAATTTTTTTTACATTTGTTAACAATATTAAGTTGTTTTTTGTGTTTTAACAAAGTTTTTTTATGATTTTGACTACTACTTAGCTTTTTTCCACCGGCCTACTGTAAAATGGCACGCCGCACAACGATATCAAAATACGCCGTATTGCCCATATTATTATAATTTATAAATAACTCATGTCTATTGACATAATCACAACACATTTGGGAACTGTTATTAGGTATATTAATAATTATCGATCGCTGATAGCTATATTACTATAAATACATTGGTTGCTTAAATAATAGCATAATACTACAGCATAATACTATATATTATATAAATATATAATACCATTATACTAAATTATATTATATAATACTGTTATTAAAATAATTAAAATTATAAAATTTTAATAATTCACAAGTAAACAAATTTCTGATCACAAAATGTTGGTGTTTAGTTGCACCCAGCGCCCCCCCCCCCCCTAAATGCGACCCTGCTATTTATAATGTCACCAAAATTCATACCTATCTATGGTATCTATGGTAAGTGCAGATTCCATAGATAGAACGTTGACCTATTAAGACAATCATCAGTCATTCTCGACCTCAAATAAGACTTATAATCGTCTTCAGTGGTTCAGTGCTGGAAATGATCTCTTGGCTGTATTCATGAATAGACGTTGGACAACATACATTCATCACTCATATCTACGTAAGGAATCAATTCTTGTAGTTTTCAGTCCTGATCATTTTAAAAATATATATTTTATATAGTTTTAGGTATTTTGTTTGTGTTAAACTCATTAAATAACTTCTGAATTGTATACACTCGTTAGAAAATGAAAAACAATTTTATTTATGTTTTGAAGTAGGTGTTTCTGCTATTTTGTTAGCTTCTGATGGTGATAGTTTTATTATTTGAAATAAAATATTAAATTTAGTCTGTTTGGTCATGATAATAATATACAATTTTTAGTGATGATGATATAAAATAATTATTTTACAATGTTTTAAGATTATTTAATTTATAGTGTCATACTGACGCCCTCTCAAACCTCCTTACTCCCCCCCCCCCCCTAAATACGTCAATGTTTCTATAATGTGTTTAATTAATCAATTGTATACATTTATCATATTGGGAATGTATAAGGATCATCACAGTCCTAAATACAATTTGATAATTAAAAATTGAGATGTGTTAATATTAAATTTAAATTATTAATTTAGTGAATAATAAAAAATAAATAACAATATTAATATATTTTATGTTTATTATATTTAAATAACGAATTGATCAAAGTTGAGTCATACAGAGTTGGTCCATTTAACGGGCAACGAAATGCACGGGATCAGCTAGTATTGTTATATAAATAAATTATAAGATCATTAATTGTTTTATTTTAATATCATTTATACCTATGCGTTTCATAGTTTATGTATTGGAGCTCAGTGAGACAACATTATTGAACAACTATTATTAATGGTATCTAAAACCAAGTTTAAGTTAATCAAACTTTTATTCGACAGTTGAAATGCCAGATATGTTTGTTAAAAAAAGTTAATTATTTTCAATATTATAGGGAAAATAAAAATGATATGTCACAGTCACACGCTATACCCCGGTCTCTCCTGCTTTGTTTACAAATTAGTAATGACAGTAAATAAAATAATGTTTACCATCATACTTGTTTATTTTTTAAATTATCAACTTATATAGGTAGATTTATGAATATTTTTTATAAGACCATAATTACGGCGAATCAAATATTGAACTAATAGTTAATTTTAAATTGATTGACAATCATTTTCAATCGATTTGGTCTATATTATGTAGTCTATATTATGTCTAATTAAATTATTGTTTCGTTAGGTTAGGTTAGACGAATAAGAGACGAATAAGCAAGCGGTAAAATAATTGCACAATTTGGAGAGCATCTGATACATGATTAACGCGGGTGAGTGGTGCACAATATTGCACAATAACGACGTTGATGGCTGGACGATCTCGAATTTACGCCTGGAGTAAAAGGCGATCCGTAACAGTGCCCGCGATGACACATTACTTATTAGATATAGTCATATAGAGCTCATATTCCCATGAAAATCGGATTTTCCATGGGATAGTGTAGTCTTATTATCCCCGGGGAACGTATATTAACACATTATTAGTTGGTTGTTAGTTTATTGCTGTAGTTTCTAGAAGCAGTCGAAACTGTAGTGTGTTCTGCGTTACGACGTTATTTGATTTATCTATTTACCGTATATCGTATCATTGATTAACTATAGATAATAATTTTTCATATACCAAAAGTCAATTTGTTTTAAACATAAAATGTATGTTTTTGTATATTTTGTTTATTGTTTATTCTTATCTGAAAAATTATTTAAGAGGTAAGCACTTATAAAATGACTACAATAATACGTTTTAGAATAATTGATATTCATATTTTACATGCCTACCTACACAAAAAGATTTAAAATATTATTTGTTGTATTATATGCGATCATATTATTGATCAGGTAGGTATGGGATACAGGTAATAATCTCATAGATTGAAATTCATTATTTTTTATAGAAATTTAAAGAATTTGTTTAAGACGTTATTTTCACATTTTATAACTATTTTATAATTATTATTTAAATTTTTTTATTTAAGTTATTTGTTACTTCGTTAGGTTAGGCTTTTGGGTTATTTTAGGTTCGTTTCGACACACACTGATGGGGAAACTTTTCAATCCTTAGCCAGTGGCGTGACATATGCAACTTGGTGACTATAGGGCCTGGAGATGGAGGCACCCTTAAACACAGAAATTAAATTATTAAATAGTGATGCTGGAAAGAGTCTGATGCTAGAGTTAATAAAATAAAATATTTAAAACAATAACATTGTATACCAATAATTAACTTTTTGAGCATTCGTTTGATTAAAACAAATACAAGTAATACTATACTATTGTATTAATCACTACGCTCAGAATCAATATCATAAATTGTAAATTAATTATTAATGCATATACATACTAATTATTAATTATAAGTTAAATAATGATTACATTTTCATACTTTTAAATTATATTTTTAGATTCTGAGCGGAGCGATGAATGTATTGATTTTACAATGATGTGTGCTTTAATTTATTATTTTTATTTTTGTTATTTGTGTCTGATTACAAAATACACGATACGTAGTCGAAATTATGCTTCGATTTTCAACTTCAGTATCTTGTCCGATGGGAAAGTGAATCTAGTTTCAGGGGCGGTCCCCCCCCCCCTAGAACCACCTCTGAGTTGGTGCATTCGGGAGATCAAAATTCCCAAATAGTGTTCAAAAGCACTGAGAAAAACAAAAAAAAAAATCGATTTTGGTTTTTGGTGTAACTCTAAAACAAATGATCTTAAATACTTGAAACTTTCACTGAATGTTTATATTAGCATTTTATATACACGATAAAATTATCAAAATACTTGGATTTGATTTGAACTGTTTACGGACATTTTCAGTTTCCAATATTTTTAGTTTTTCTTTCTATGAATATTAATACAATTTTATTATTTTGGTAAAAAAAGCTTGAAAATGTAATACAAGGCACTTAATATATTTTTACAATGACATTTAAAAAATATTAAAAATCTATTCACAATTTTTTTTTATGAGCATTTAAAGTTCAAATTTTGACAATAGGCGTAAAAATCACGAAAATATGCAAATTATTGAAGTAATACTTCTTTCTTGAGGTGTGGGTGAAAAAAAAATCGTAACGAAAAATGAAACGACACGTTTGTTTATTTATTTATTTTGCAAGTCATGCATGGCGGCGGCGGCGTGCACGTTTATTTTTATTGTATTGATTTTTTTCACACTCCCGAATTTACTTATAATTTCACGGGTCCCAATACTTATGAAAGAAGTTTTACTTCCCCAGAGTGTAATGGTGGGCTCACACACTCGTTTTTTTTTTGAGTTGGGAATTCATAAACATTTTTCTTTTTAAATCTAAGATTTTAAAATGTAATACAAGATTCCTTATAAGGTTATCTACCTTTATCAAAAAAAAAATTTCAATAAGAAAGTTAAATTAAATTTTTATGAGTATTTGAAGTTAAAAATTTTACAACATTGGATATTTTTTCGATTTCTCATGTAGCGGTTTTTTTGTTTGGTTGTAATTCAAAAACGAATAACTATGTAGACACTTGAGATTTATATCATGTGTATTTTATCAATTCTTATACTTGATAAAATGTTCAAAATATTTTGACTTGTTTTGAGCTGTTTACGGATATTTTCAAATTTCAATGTTTTTAGTTTTTTTTTCTATAAATATCAATAACATTTTATTTATTGCGCCAAAAAGCGTCAACATTTAATACAAGACTCCTGATATACTGCTTAAATAGCAGTTGAAAAATATTAAAAATACATATCCACAATTATTTTTTATAAGCATTTTAAGTTTGTTTTTTGACAACAATAATCAAATTTAAAATGTAAAAATGATTTTGTGGTTAAACATTTTAAAAATGTTTAAATTTTATAGTTAAAGATTAAAAACTTACAACAAAGTTCCACGTAAGTAGGTTATTCTGTAACCAAAAAATATAAAACACCGTTATTTTTATAGTTATTTTATGTTCAAATTTGGAGGAAATGACATATAAATAACCATGAATAACGATTTTGTTGTAATTGTATAATCATAGAAGCAATTTCAGTTTTTAACTTGAAGGGGCTTAACATATTATATTGGAATAGACCCGTAGGGGCTCTGCCCCCCACACCCTCTATTCAAATACCACAATCATATTTTTCTCACCTATTTTCCTACATTTAAAATATTATAATATACATCTATTTATCAATAAAACTAAAAGTATTTGTATCAAAACAAATAACAACATTTAGGTATTTATATGTTATATAATCTAACATCATGTTGGTGCACAGGCACGCGTTTCCATGTTTAAGTTTTAGACAACAATTTCTTCAAACAACGTTTACTGTATTAGGTACCTATGTAGATTAGATAATTAATGAAAGATTTAATACTTTAATTTAAATACAAATCAAAATGAGTCCAACATCAAACTAACTTATAACTAGAGCACGAATTTGTATATGCACTAAAAAATTTCAAAACATACCATACTATAAAATGCAGTCAAAATCGTAAAAATGTGCAACAAACCAACAAATATGCAAAAAAAACATTGAATCGTGTATAAATGGTAAAAAACTAAAAATGTAATAGTTTATAAATGTTTGACTAAAAAATAATTTGAAACAAATTAAATAACTTATACATATAATTATAGGTAGGTATCTACTTAATACCTAGACAAACAATTTTTTAAAGAATTTTCACTCGACTTATGTATGGTAACGTTTTTTTTTTCATGAGTGAAAAAAAATTGAAAATTGAATATAATATTCCTCATAAGCTTTTCTTTTACCCCTATGGCCCTATAGCAAAAAGGCGGCGGTGGCTACGACGGAAACAATACCTGCAAACCGCTATAATATAAATATATACAACACAGTACACACACGTGCGTCGATAACACGTGTTACCTGCAGCAATACGATTGAGTCGCGAATTGATATTATGTGACTCCCGGACGTAGGTCTTGTTACGCGTCACGTGGGCACGCGGCAAGGTACGTGACTCGCGGTAAACCGATTGCGGGGCAGTCCACGTGTTGGTGCATTCGAAACGTTTCCCGTCACACAGCACGACGTGTGACTATGCTTCTGTACATTTTTACATTGGTGACGTACGATATATTCATAAGCGTGCGCACGGGGTAGTCATGGTAGCCACTTGACTACACTGCAAACTTCCCCCCTTCAATATTCAATTATATTATGGAATCTAGGAAAAAAAATCCCCAAAGCTATACCTAACCGTACTGTTGGGTACAGCTGTCAAAAATAATAATTAATAATAATAAAAATATATAAAATTTGAATGATCATTTTTATATTATTATTATATTGATAAATAGGTACATATTATATTATATTATATTGCTACCTATATAAATATTTATTTATTTATTTATAAACGGATAGGTTACCCTTTGGTAATAAAAATTAAAAGCACAGTAAGTTGAATCTCAATTTGATAAATATTATACTGCAATTAAATACCTAATATTATATTATAAACTAGCTGATCCCGTGCACTTCGTTGCCCGTTAAATGTACCAACTCTATATGACTCAAACTTTGTTCAATTCGTTATTTAATATTCGGTGTATGGTGTTCGAAATGTATCTTATCTTTCTGTTTCTGGAATAAAAATTCTGATTCGCAGCAGTATATTGTCAGGTAGGCAATTTACCTGTGGTAGGTCGCGGACCCAGTGCTGTTTGTACGTAAGTGTAGGATTTAACTCTAAATTATCGAAGTTATACCAAGTTAATTTTGATATTATAATATAATTCGAATTGATGCCAGCTTGTACCTGATCCGCCCGAATAACCAATGGCAACCAATAATAAATAATTACTAATTTCTACTGTAGAGTGTAACCAATGGCAACTATTAATAAATAAAAATAAAATTTCCAATTTCCATCTTGAACCTCAATCTCCCTGTTTGAGCAGCTATTTAAAATGCGAATTTCGAAAAATCCTTTCTTAGTGCGCCTATACATAGTAATAAGTACATTTACTGAAAATTTCATATCCATAGCTTCAGCAGTTCCGGCTAGGCGATGATAAATCACCCAGGACAAGTCTTTTTATATATATAGATTAGTTAATATTTTTAAAATTAATCGTATTCCTGTTTATGAATCCTAACATCTTAAATGATTTTTTTACTAAAGTATTAATATGTAATATACCTATTACAATTTTTAATTTTATAATGAAAATCATAACTAATAACATTATCTAGACGAAAAAAAGTAATAACACCGCAATTATTTATATTTAGTGGGATGTAATTTCGACGACTATATAAGTAACAAATTTGTTTAGATTTTTCTGTAAAATTAAAGTATCATTTAATAGTCAATCATATTATATAGCCCACCTCAAAAATTATTTCTATATACGCATCTGGAGTGAATTGACTTCTTATATAATTTAAAATTCAGATTATTATCTATAGGCAATCTCATGGGCTTAATATTATATTTTGATTTTATTTCCGGGGATTTTTTTTCCGATTACCATATTATAATAGTCGATCATTTTATTTTTATTTATAAAATACTTTTTACCACGGTAAATGTAGTTAAATGAGGTTAACCCATCCGAATTAGTTTTTATAACTTACGCTTGGATAATAATATAATATATATATATATGTATGTATGTGTGTTGATGTATTATGTAATTTCTGCGCACGCTTATGAATAGATTTATACATAACTCGTGCCCCAGTGGCATGCCCAAAAGGCAGGCCTGGTAGGCACTGCCCCAAAGGGCTTCCGCAGTAGAAGGGAGTAGTGGTAGTTGCCCCTTTGGCTTTTTCTGGGTCAACTGATCGTTTTTGACTTCGTTAATCTGAACAATTAAGTATTTTTAAATTCTGAACTGAGCGATGAATGTATTGATTTTACAATGATGTGTGTTTTTTATTTTGTTTGTTTGTGTCTGTGTACACGTTAAGTAGTTGAAATAATGCTTCGATTTTCAACTTCAGTATCTTGTTTGATGGGAAAGTAAATCTAGTTGGTGCATTAGGGAGGTCAACATTTAAAATTCTCAGTAGGTTCAAAAGTCCCGGAATTTCAGTTTTCACCAAATAAATATTATGAAAATTAAATATTTTTTTACATGCAGAGTGATTTTTATTACACTCGATTATAAACGTCAGAACTAAGGTCTAAGAATGTTATTTTATACATTTATATTATGACATGTATTAGTGAGGTCAAGTACATTGCTGCAGTGTCAACCAAGTTTTTACTTTTTTGATATTAAAAAATAAAGTTTCATAGATCACATAATGTATTTAATAGTTTAAAATGTTCAAGTTTGTGATATCAATGTCTGAATAATCTAGAAACATTAAATTTTGTAATTTACTTAAAATTATCAAATTAAGGGTAATATTTTCTTTATTAAAAAAAATGAGTTTGCTAATTTAAAATTACATAAAAACTAATTAAAATTAATGCTATAAGATTAAGTTTTAAATAACTTTCTACGTATAATTCATAAATAATTTTTACACTCCCTACCTATATGAAAGAAAATATGTCGCACACAATACTTTATCAATTATCATTAATCGGATAGTGAGACAAAAGGAAAATATTTTGCCCACCTTGAAGGCAATTGAATATTGCACAGCTAACGTTCTCCTTTTTATGTGGTAAAACCGTTTTTGCTATGTTTTACATTTGTAAGACGGAGACAACACATGCGGGTGTAGCGTCCTCTTAATACTTAGTTATTAACTTATTATAGTATACCTATACCTCCAAACTACGCCAAAATATGTGAGATGGACTATGGTTGACAAGTGAAACATTTGATTGTTTTGAATTTATTTTGACTTTTGTGCCTTTGTTTTTTGTGTATAAAACCTTTTATTGTTTACTTTATTTTATTAAAATAGAATAAGCAAATCAAAATAAAACAGAATTACTAGACAATTTTACAAATCTGTTAAAAATTAACGTAGGCATTAAATAACAATGACAGTATAGGTATCATGGGCTACCTGTCTATTATGATACATAAACCACAACCAAAAATATTAAAACTGAATGTTAAGAACTCAATTTCTAACTTGTTTTACCTACTTACACTGCTGAGTTCTGATACAAAAGTACTTTATGTATTTATAATAGTTTAAATGGTGATGCACTGATGCCCAACAAGTTCCGCCGATCAATAATTTCAAACGCTATCACAAATTTGTGGTAGGTACCTAAACAATGTATTTTCAAAAAGTCATAATACAAAATATATCCTTGTATATTGTATGACAATGTTGAAAAATACGAAACTGTGAAAATAAATGTATCATATCAAAAGCAAATTTGTTTAAAAGTCAGCTTATAACCGGACCTGTCTTAATAGTTAATTGTTGATCCTGATACATCTTTTGTAATGGGGGATCAGTGAAAAAAAACCTAACCTATGTCCAAATAATAGGCGTTTTAAACTATTTATAATTACTAAAAAAAAAAAAATATGATAGAAAACTCAGAAGATTCTAAGACCTATCTACGTGTATGGGTATGTTTATACAGTTCTTATAATATATACCATTTTATAATATAATTGACACAATTAGGTACAACTATCACATTTACTATCATCGTGTGCACTCGGCACTTAATGACATCAATGACAAATTAAATAAAACGTCACAAACATAATTTGTACACGAAACAGATGATTAAGCATCCAAAAGTGGATTAGTGAAAAAAACACAAATTATGAAATCTCTCGGGACCAATAATTTCAGAAATAACCTCATCAGTCATCAGTTGTTCGGTATTATTTTAATATTATACGTAGGTAGCTCGGTATAGAATTCATGACAACCTTTTCTTTACCTACTGTAACTTTTGTAATAATTTATATAATGAAATAAATACATTATTTTATAAATATAGTAGTATGAACAAATGAACAATATATTATATTTTTAATCTTTTTCTAAAAAATCATTACCTACCTATTTCATTAAATTACATAAAAAAGACAATGGAGGGATCCGACCCCCCTTTACACCTCGTTTATACCCCTCTATTTGGCCGGGCCTACCACATAATAGTTAATGACTAGTGATGCACAACGATATATTTTCCGTTATCGATATCGGTTCATTGATATCGATATCATATCGCGATATCGAAAAACAAACGATATATCGATATAATTTATTTTTACTCTTTACTACGATATATAGATAATTTTGATGTTCTTACTTTAAAATAATTTTGAATATCACTCGATGCACTAGATGTTTTTGACGCGCTGCATTGTTGTAAATGTAATTTTAAATTACTAGTATTACCACTGTACGCAATAATAGACTTGCACTCGCGACAGTGAACTTGTTTTTTATTTAATATTGTACCATTATTATCTATTTGAAAGCCAAAATGTTTCCATATGTCACTACGACCTCCAGGTAATGGTACTATCTTAATAGAACTCATAATTTTTATTTAATTATTTAACTTATTAATTATAACTATTGACAAATAAATTATCATTAATTTAACTTATTAATTATTTAACTCAACGTAGACGACGAAAAAAACGAGACCAATTGTAAAAATCCAACAGTCACAGCTATATACGTCTATTGTAAGAGCCTTATCGTATTGCTTATCGTTGGTGTTTAATCGTTCTTAGACATTGATTTACTGTCAAAACTTATATAAATAGAAAATAGAAATTTCAAATTGCAACGAATTGATATCAATTTTCGATATCGATAAACTGTTGGATATTTACCTGCGATGTCGTATTTCGATATCGAATATTATTTTTGTCATATCGATATCGGTAAAATTGGTCTGATATCGATATCGAAATACGACATCATTGTGCATCACTATTAATGACTTAATATTGATGATAATAATAATAATAATAATAAAAAGGTTATTCTCAAGCGTTTTTGTGTGTGCTTTACTGCTTTCTTTCCCTCACCAACCCCGCGAGGCGTGCACTACCTTAGCAGACGCGCTCGATCGTCGTTGTTGCGCTGCTGTGTGCCTGTGTACCATCACTCGCATCCCGTTCGTCATCGTTGCTAAACCACTGCTGCACATTCTATTTTTTTTTTCTTGACAAACGGAACCACATCCCACCCAGCCACACACGTGTCGACACGGAACCCGCCGACTTTGATCATACCTGTTGCTATTTTGTCACGACATTAAGCAGTTTACCGGTGAGGCACAATTTTAATTTTCATAATTTATATAATACTATGCATTTATATACATATCGCCGTTTCATGAATAAAAACGGCTTCTTGCCTTCTTATCTTATACGCTAGGATGCTAGGTATATATTTTAGGAGATACTATTTATGCCATGATATGTTTATTATAAATTAGAGTTTTAGCTACTTATTACTTTTAAGTTTTAGGTTCAGAATAAAGATAAGAGTGAATTGGCCATTGGGCTTACAACAGTGATATGCAAATATAGGAATTATTATCTAGGGGGAGGATTGTTTGTAAGTAAAGCCACAATGAATATATTTTAAGTAGGTATAATTGCATAACGTCCAAAGATAATATTCTCATATTAGAAGCGTTATACATTGAAATATTGAATATATCTAAATTGGGCATATGTGAACATTTGTGGAGGAGGGGGTCTTATTTTATTCCAATTATTTACGATAAAGTGTTTTATATTTTTTTTCACTGTTCGATGGATACTTGGATACTTCAAAGATAATAAAATAGATTCAAATATTTCATGCTCGGACTAAGATATACAGGACTGGATACGAGTCACGAGATAATTATTATGGTTACGAAATGTTATAGGTTGGGCGGAATACGGGGGTATTTGTCCTTATAGCAATACTAGCGCTGTCTTAGTGGATACTTAAGGAACTAGATCAAATTATCACAAATCTAGTTCCATAAGTATCCACTAAGACAGCGCTAGTATAGCTAGAAAGACAAATACCCCCCCCCCCCCCTATACTCTGCCAAACCAATAACATTTAGTGGTCAACCTCCCCTCGCCCTCTAATTTTGTCGTGTCCAGTCCTGTATATCTTAGTCCGTGGTTTCGTGTAGGTGCAGAAAGAAAATCTTATCAATTATCTAGGTCTGTGGAAATTTTTCGAATTTGTTAATAGTTTTCAAATATTTATGAAAATAGGTATATATGCCTTTTTTAACACTTTTCTTAAGTTTGGTTTCACGTCTGTCTGTGATCAAATCTTGCGCGCTCGATTTGAGGCACTTTTTGAAGATGAAAAATTCTGAAAATTGGTATAGACCTTGGTCTTGGATGACAATACAATAATCCGTTGTCATTTTGGGACATGGACCAAAAAAAAAAAAAGGATTGTCCCCACGACGTCGCCGTAATATCTCTCGCAGATATTGAACTTTCTCTCTTCCCCAAAAAAAACCGCAACCTCTTACGAAGCAAGTATAGGCGTGTCCTATCCATTATTATAATATCTATGGTAACAACGGTAATTATTACCAAATAACATTATACCGGTATTCTGATATAGGTACCGAAAACACCGGATAACATATTTCTTAAACGTTTAATAAAAATATTTACTTTCAACTAAAAAGTAGAAAATAAAAAATAAAAAAAAAAATTTTAAAAATTGCACTAAAAAGACAAAAATAATTCTCTGTACTTAAAAATAATGAAAAATTTATTGATGAAAAATTTAAAAGTGTGTGGTGCATCATACAAAACATTAAAAGCCGAGCTAAGTCTCACATACACTTCTTTGTTCAATCCTGTTTATAAGATAGTGACTGGCAGTATATGTCAAGTATAAGAGCAAAATAATGAAAAATTTACTGATGAAAAATTTAAAAGCCAAGGAAAGTCTCACATACACTTCTTTGTTCAATCATGTTTATAAGATAGTGACTGGGAATATATGTCAAGTGTATGAGCACCACACACTTTTAAATTTTTCATCAATAAATTTTTCATTATTTTTAAGTACAGAGAATTATTTTTGTCTTTTTAGTGCAATTTTTAAAATTTTTTTTTAAATGTTTTTATGGAAAAGTGTGTTTTTAAAATTTTTTTTATAAAAAACTACAAAATAAAACTATTTCTTCTGTGATACAATTACAAAATGGAACATTATATACAGCAGTTTCTTTTATACTCGACCATTCTCTAAGGCGAGAACACTTATTATCTCGAAAAGAATTTATGTTTCTATAAAATATATTTTATTTACCTACACAATTAAATTAAGTCATTACAAAACAAAATTTTTGAAGAAAGATACAATTTTTATCAGTATATAGTTTTTACTTTACTACATTGTTAAATGATAACATACATTTTTAATTTATATACCAAAGCAAAATATTTTTTCAAGGATTTAAATTTATCATAGATATCTATAAGTATTAATATATTCGAAAATTCTTTTTTTATAAATTGAAGAAATGCTCAGAAAAATATTTAGCTTCGGGATATGACATTTTAATAAAATCGGGGAAATCATTCTGCTCTATAGTTGTAGGTGTCGAGATTACTTTATCATTGAGTATATTACTGAAATGGATGTGTTAAATTTGAATTCAATGATTAAGCATTGCATACCAAAAAACGATTCTGAGTGGAGACATCAGTCTGTGTTCTGTCTATATTTCTAAAGTTATTTTATTATACATTTACATTTTATATTACTATTAAGTATAAATGATTTATTTTTCTAGTAGTAATACGGTAGATTGATCTATTTTTACAACCAAAAATCATATACATTAGGTATAGTATTAAACTAATAATAGTTATTATAATTGATTTCATAATTATATAATATTTCTACTGCCAATGTATTATTATACATTTATACTAATAAGTTTGTAAGTTGTAAGTAAATACCGATGTACCACGTAGAGCGGTGTATGTAAGTTAATCGTATAAATAGATTAAAATTAATTTAAATATTTTAAATATCTGCTCAAGCGAAAAGTGATAAATTTTTGGTCTGATTAAGTAAAAATACATTTTGTTGCTTATATTAAAATGTATAATGTGTATTTAATACATTAAACACTGGGCGGACTGGGTTGGGTCCAGCCTAAATGTATACTATTTATATGAATGAATAACTTATACTGTAGGTAGGTACCTAATATAATATCATATTTATACGAAAATAGGTGAACAAGTAGGTACCGCTTTGTCGTACAGTAAAATTGTCGAGCATGTCATATTGTCGTAATAGAATAATAGTCAATAGATGTGTTATATTTTAATGCAATGATAAATCATTGCATACGAAAACCGATTATGAGCCGCGACGTTGTGTCATCCTACTATCCTAGCATATTAGTATAAATAATCAAATATAATAATTAAAAAAAAATAATAAAAACCAAAAATATATCATGGTTATAAATACCGTAACTTTCCAGTAACTTTTTTTTTTTTATAGATGTAGAAAAACTATACCCCAAAAGTTAGTGACAGACGAAAAAAAAAACACATTGTAAATACAATATAATTCATTCGCTACGCTTAGAATCTCAAATGTTATTGTGTAGAACAAACAATTTTTTCTGAAATACGCAATAAAATAACTAAAATCGTTAGAAATCGTTTAAATATCCAATTTCATCAAAGTTTGATCTTGAAATATCCATAAACAAAACTGTATACTCATATATTTTTAAGATTTTACGGTTGCTATTTACGAGGTTACAGTCTTCCATAGGTACGTGTTTCTACGAATCAGGGGCGTATACAAGGGGGGGATGTGGGGGTCAGATCCCCCCCCCAATAGGCCTTTTTTAAAATTTTATAAAATAGTGTTCTTAATGACTTAATGTAAGGAAATTACAAGGAAAAAAAATGGCAAGGATTTTTCGTAAATTTTTATTTTAACACATTCAACAATTAATTAAAAATAATTTACTTAATATTAATCAGTAATCATATATTTATTTCATATTCATATAATCGTATTATGTGATATTTGGTAATATGTATATTATATATACAAGTATAATAAATTATAATAAGATAATAATATGTGGCAGACCAGCCACGGGCCGTCGCCAGTCGCCACCGTCACCGATATCAACGCGGCGGAGACGACGCCCGCATGTCCGTGCGTATAATAATACATTTTCCTATACATTAGAAAAAGAAATATAAAAATAGCTAAAAATAGCTTAAATAATAAATATTATTATCTAAAAACAAAAATCAATCACAAATATTATGTCAGTTGTACGAACAAGTCATAACTACATATAACTACTTGTAGAATTTAAAATAAAATGTATTGAATATATATAATATGTTTTATCATTTATTAGGTATTTAAATGTGCACATACCTAGGTTTAGGTATTTTTGTTCCATAATAATTTGTTTGCAACTGATCCCCCCCCATACAAAAGTTATGTATACGCCACTGCTACGAATTTGCCTAGAAACCTAATAAAAAATATATAATATTATTAATTAAAATAATCATTTTAAATGTTTGTTATAGGTTAGAACAAAAATGGAAGGAAGTAAATCATTTTCAGTAAATCAAACTCGAGCTGATTATGACTCTGGCTACTCTTGTACATCAACTCAATCTAAATACAGGTATATTTAAGCTTTTTTATATACGGGAGTTATATATATGAACAATTCTATATTGTGCATACCTACAATATATATATGTACCTATATACTTTATATTTTCATTATCCCTTACCTACTTTAATATAGTGTTAACTTCGTAATTCTAGTTTTAAGAATTTTAATGTTTACAAAATTACAATATACTATTACAGTATTAACTGTACTTTATATCGTATGATATTATAATAGAATTTAAATTTTCACAGTGTTAAATCACACCTTCAAGAACCATCTACGGAATTAAGTTTCGAAGAACAGAGTTCGACTATATTGACAACTGATAAAGACAGGTAATTTACTATAAAACATTATTTTTATTGTAACATTTATATAATTATAAATTACTGTAATTTAATTGTCAATCTAATATTACGAGGACGTGATACCCGTAATAAGTGTTGTCTCTTTCTTACAAATGTAAGACATAGCCAACAATTGTTTTGCGAGTAACAACTTCACGTCTTCACTTCTTCTGTATTTATAGTATAGAATTACTAAAATACCACAACGCATAAGAAAGAACTTTGTCTGTAACGTAGCGTTTTAAATTTTTGGATAACAAAGATACTATTAAAGTTATCAGTTTGAGAACATTAGGTTTTTTAGTTTTTCATTTAATGATTAAAAATGATTGGTTAGTGTTATTAAAAAAATTAAAACGCTACGTCGCAGATAAAGTTCTTCCCTATGCGTTGTGGATTTTGGTAATTTTATTATAAATACAGAGAGTCAGAGAGAGTAAAGTTGTTACCGGCAAAACAGTTTTTGTCTTTGTTGTACATTTGTAAGATGGAGAAAACACATGCGGATAGCACTTGGTAGCAAGTCCTATTAAAGAAATAATGATATTTAAATCATATATTAATATAATAACAGACTTAATTAGTATACTTCTTATCCTAAACATAAAATATCAACTTTGAGATATATTTAATCAGAATAAAATAAAATATTTATAATTGATTACATTTGTCGAACGATTCTATGAAATATTTTTGAAAAAAAACAATATTAAAAATAATAATGTTAAGCATTTTTGATATCTAGGAAAATGTCAACTTTAAACTCTAAACCCGTCGAACAATCAAGTCAAACTATATTAAGAGGCTCGAACACTAATCAAAAAGCAAGTACTACTTGTTCAAAATCTAAACAGAAAAATTCAATGAACGAATTATGCATCAATGGTATGAACTAAATTATAATTTAAAAACTATATATTTTTCGCAATAAAGACTTGTATTGAATTTCCACATTCAGCTCCAAAAATGGAATCTGATGATTTAAAAAAATTACATAATGACGTTAAAGTAGACCCCAGTCAAGAAAATATGGCGTTTTTGCAATTGTCTTATTTGTGTCAATCATATCGGGATTTAAATCAAACAAACTCAACTTCAAATCCTAGAAATACATTAACTATTATAGGTAATCTATTAGAGCTTTATTCTTTTATTATAAAAATATCAAATTAATTTATAACATTCAACAATATATACCAATCGGAAATACGTATGTATTATGCTGACACTCACAGAGGGCGTAGTAATGCGCCTGTACTGGCTACCCAACAGCTGCTGACCCTTACGATCATCAGTACTGGCTAAAATTGTATCCAGTACTACAATAGTATAGGTACTGGAAAACTAGTACTGGCAGCCAGTGCAGTTGACTGGCATACTATAGGCGTCGAATGAATAGTGAACAAAGGCCTGACAGAGTGTATCTTGTAATTGTGCCAAGCCTATTTTAGCCCGGCCTAGTACTTGTACACTACGGGCATCGGGTTCCATAAATTATTAGTAAAGTCTAGCCAGTGTCTCTGGTAGTTGTATTCCGCTCCCCCGTTGGCTTAAGGGTGGATTTGGATGAACCATTAGGTGTCAGGACACATTCCAACGTTTTGGTTTTACCTCACAGCAGGGGCGGCTCCAGGGAAGGACACTAGGACCCCCGCCCCACACATTTGTTTAAAGCCAGATTCGACCTGAGCCTATCCCCTCCACACCATGGTGCATAATGCATATACACATCGCAGCGTCGAATCAACTTAAATGCTAAAATTTCGGGAACAATTATTAACAACACAGTAGGTGTTCCAATCGCGGTTAGGTGTTAGGTTAGAAATCAGAGGTAGGATGGTGACAGCGAGATCAAATCCCGCGTCGGTAGATTGAAGGCAGAAATCTTTGTATTTGTCATGTATAATTTTTTTCACGTAGATAGGTACTGTATTCTCAGTACTGACCAAGTAATAAATGTCAGTAAGGCCCAGTACTGAAAGTCAGTAATGAATACCGATAATATCATCCCAGACATATACCAGTACTGATGCCAACACTATCTGCCTGCATTAGCCTGCGGTTCTGGCGCAATGTGCGGCGTCTGTTGTTGATTTCCAATTTCCGATACTAATAGCTTATAAATAAGATGACTCATAAAATATTTAAAAAAAAACGATTTTTACTTAGCGTTTTATGTTCGGAGTGGAGCGATAAATGTATATTGATTTTACGATCGTAATATGTCGATTTAATTGTATCGATATGTTTTATTTTTATTTTATTTTTTGTCTGTCATATTTTGGGGTGGTAAAAATGCTTCAATTTTCAACTGATTTCTGGTAAAAAATTGGATTTAGTTGGAAAGTTGGAACTTTGGGAGGGGGATAAAAATAATATAAAATGATTTCTAGTACTTTTGAAAATAATTAGAAAAAAAGGAAATTTTTATGTTAAAATTAAATATTAATATTGTTTATTTGATTACCTAACTCAAAACCGAATAACCGTAGATACTAGATCAAAGTATTTAAATTGCAATTATAATATAATGTAAATCCTAACAGTGAAGAATTATTATTAGTTTTTGATTCTACGTTTCTACAAAATCTTTCATGCCCGACTAAAAACACACCAAAACCCACTCATTAAAAACCTATCCACCCAAACACTACCTGGCAACCCCAGGCGTCGTTTAAAAAGGAGCTGGTGTCGTGACTTGCTAGGAAACTAATATAAAAAAAAAAAAAAACAGTATATATATGTAGCTAGTTTTATACAATTCCCATAGTCAAGTGCCACTAGTGGGTGGCTTCTTACTCACGTACTCATGTATTATTGTAACTCTTATCAAATATGCTAATTTTGCATAATTTGTACAGATTGTATATATTATTGTGTAAAATAAAAAAAAAAAAGTTTTTGATTTTAATATTTACTGAATAAGAATTTTTAAAATATATTCAATTGTTTACAGATACTGTTTTAAAGGCATTAAAAGACCAAGACACACAATTCTATGAAATAATCGAGTCAAATGATGTCCAAAACGATTCATTTGGTGTTATTGTGTCCATGACTGATGGTCTAATTATTGATATATCAAATAGTATTAATAAAAGTATGGACTGTCCAAAAGACATGTGGAAAGATAAATCATTTATTGATTTTATTCATCCTAACGATCGGATGACATTTGTCAATCATATGACGTCTATTCTTACAGATCCTTACATAATTACTAGAGGAGGTATGTTTGAAAAATATCATAATATTATAGACACAAAAAATATATTTTTTTTAATTGTTATTTATTAGTTAATTTACAGTTCATTATATTTCTAGTTATTGTACTACGTAATATAAAATAGGTGTATGTATTGTGTATTGTGTAAGAATGATTTAGTTGCGTTGAGTTTTGGGTTTCGGGTTAACACATAACTTCTATTTATAGCCAGTATATTTAGGTACAAAGAGACCTAAAATTACATATCTATATATGGCTCTACTGCAGCCTCTACTGCAGAGTGTATAACAGGAAGAAGACCTGACAGATGAAATAACTTTTCTTCTAATCAATATTTAAAATTTTATTTTATATTTATAATTTATATAGTAACTTGCGTTACACGTATATAATATTAAAAAAACATTTTATTTTTTAATACTGAAAATAAAAAATTTAAAATTCGGTTAAATTTTTATATTCTGAGCGATTCTGTACTTACCAACGTGGCAATGTATACAGTTACCACGGATATCCCCCCCCCCCCCGACTGCTTTCGGTGAAGTAAGACATTTCCCCCCAATTTTTTTTTTAAATTTACCTTTTAATAATATAATATTATTATTTATTTATGCCTATTGTCTAATATTTTCATAAATATAATAAATTATAGATGTATATTTTTGATCAACTGAACTACTTGAATCGAATTCACAAGCAATTATTAAATTGTTAAATATTCAAACTCGTAGTTTTGACAAAAAAAAAAATAATATGAACAAAGGCTAAGAAATAAAATTTATGAAATAACAAAAGAATCAGAATTCAAATGTTTTTTACAAAATGTATCATTCATTTTTATGTCGGAATTTTTAACCATTTTAGATCCCGAGTGGAACGATGAATGCATTAATTTTACAATGATGTGTGTTTTTTTTTATTTCTTTTTTGTGTCTGTCATCACCTTTTAGGACAATAAAAGTGCTTGGATTTTCTTCAACAGTAACATTTCTGACAGGAAAGTGAATCTAATATGGTACTTTGGGGGGTCAAAAGTAACAATTTCTCAGTATTTTTCAAACGCGACGTGAAAAACAAAAGAAAAATTATGGAAAAAACGGGAATTTTTACGCAAAATCTGTTTTTGAGAAAATCGATTTTGGTTTTTAGTGCAACTCTAAAACAAATGACCGTATAGGTGCATGAAATTTTGACTGAATGTTTATATTAGCATTTTCTATACACCATAACATTTTCCAAATATTTTGACTTATTTTGAGCTGTTTACGGACATTTTCAGTTTCCATTTTTTGTAGTTTTTTTTTCTATAAATATCAATACAATTTTATCTGTTGGGTAAAAAGGCTTGAAAATTTAATAGAAGGCTCCTAAGTTATTTTTTCAAAGGTAGATGAAAAAAATTAAAAATCCTTAGTCACAGTTTTTATTTATAAGCATTTAAAGTTCAAATATTGACAAAATACGGAAAAATCACGAAAATTAGCAAATTATTATGAGTTGAGAATTCATAAAAATTTTTCTTTTTAAATCTAAGATTTGAAAATGTAATTCAAGATCATTCCTAAGCTATAGAAACTAGTTTATCTATCTTTATCAAAAAAAAAAATGTCTTCAAGCAAATCAAATAACATTTTTATGAGCGTTTGAAGTTCATATTATTACAATATTGGATATTCACTTGATTTATCTCATGTAGTGATTTTGTTATTTTGTTGTAATTCAAAAACGAATAACTGCAAATACATGAACATTTTACGGAATGTTTATATTTTAATTTTCTATACACCATAAAATAAAAGAATCGTTTTTCTTATACAATGATATTATATCATTGAATTCAAATTTAACACTATCCATTACAGTGACCCACTTGTAACATACTGTACAGCAGAGCAACATCCACTTACCCACCTTTTAGATTCTGAGTGAAACGATGAATGTATTGATTTTACAATGATGTGTGTTTTTTTTTTTATTTTTTTTTTATTTTTTTTTTTATTTTTTTATTTTTGTGTCTGTGTACACGATAAGTAGTCGAAATAATGCTTCGATTTTCGACTTCAGTATCTTGTTCGATGGGAAAGTGAATATCGTTGGTGCATTGGGGAGGTCAAAATTTTAATTTCCCAGTAGTTTTCAAAAGCGATGTGAAAAACAAAAGAAAAATTAAGGAAAAACGGGAATTTTTACGCAAAATCGATTTTGGTTATTGGTGTAACTCTAAAACAAATGACCGTAGATGCATGAAATTTTCACTGGTTGTTTATATTTGCATTTTCTATACACCATAAAATTTACAAAATATTTTGACTCTTTTTGAGCTGTTTACGGCCATTGTCAGTTTTCAATTTTCTTAGTTTTTTTTTCTATAAATATCAATAAAATTTTATCTGTTGAGTAAAAAAGCTTGAAAATTTAATAGAAGGCTCCTAGGTTATTGTTTCAAAGGCAGATGAAAAAAATTAAAAATCCTTAGTCACAGTTTTTAATTATAAGCATTTAAAGTTCAAATTTTGACAAAATACGGAAAAATCACGAAAAATAGCAAATTATTTTGATGAGAATTCATAAAAATTTTTCTTTTCAAATCTAAGATTTGAAAATGTAATATAAGATTACTCATAAGTTTGTCTACCTTTATCAAAAAAAAAATGTCTAGAAGAAACTTAAATTAAATTTTTATGAGCGTCTGAAATTTATATTTTTACAACATTTGATATTTACTCGATTTCTCATGTAACAATTTTCTTATTTTATTGTAATTAAAAAACGAATGACTGTAGATACTTGAAAATTTCACTGAATGTTTATATTAGCATTTTCTATACACCATAAAATGTTGAAAATATTTTGACTCTTTTTGAGCTGTTTTGGACATTGTCAGTTTTCAATTTTTTTAGTTTTTTTCTATAAATATCAATAAATTTTTATTTGTTGGGTAAAAAAGCGTGAAAATTTAATATAAGGCTCCTGATATATCGTTCTAATAGCAGTTGAAAAATATTAAAAATACATAGGCACAATTTTTTTTTATAAGCATTTAAAGTTCAAATTTTGACAACATTTATCAAATTTATAATTTATTAATTATTTTGTAGTTAAAAATTTATAAATTTTTAACTTTTATGGCTAAGGATTGAAAATTTAAAACAAGGCTCCACGTAAATAGGTTATATTTAAATTACTTTATTCACAATAATATCATCAAATATACTTGGTAAAATCATAGGCTGACTGACCGTTTTCGCTCAGAATCGTTTTTCTTATACAATGATATTATATCATTGAATTCAAATTTAACACCATCCATTACAGCGACCCACTTGTAACCTACCGTACAGCAGAGCGACATCCACTTATCCACCTTTTTTTTAATTGAAATTAAATTTTTTTTGGAAAAATTCGAAATAGTTATTTCGTGAATCTGATTATAAGAACAATTTTGATGGTAAAAATATTTATCTAAGTCAAGTAGTTTATTTTTTAGAATTTTTTAAAATATCAATACATTTTTGGTTAAATTAATTTGGAATGTACCTACCTAATAACTTTTGAGAAAATAATATTTTTGGGAATTTGCTGACATGAGTATATTTCCTATCATAATCTAATCACAATTCTTGTCATACGTTTAAGTAGTATAATTTTTTTTTTTGTCTTTAAGTTCCTGTTATACTGTAGCCTGTAGGTCTGTAGGTAAACTATACAAATATACCTATATAATTGATGTATTATACCTACATATAAATATTGTGATATGTATTTTGTATTACTTATTAAACGTTATATATACTTACAGAGTCTGTGGAGTAACCTATTTGTTCCTAGGCTGTAGCCAATGTTGCAAAATAAAAAAATGTTCATTTAATATTACTTAAATTTAAAAAAAAATGTGTCAACGAATGTAAGTTTAGTATCTGTATTTTATTCGTCGCATTATAATATTGTATGTACAATTATGATTTTATAGTTTAAATAAATAAATTATATTCAAGTCTAATCAGGTATGTTCTAATAAATTAGTAAACAATATTACCTATAGTCTTTATTTTCTTTTAGCCACAATATACCGACGAGACGCTTTTTTCGTAGTTTAAAGAGAAATCAATGGGTTATTATAAGGGTAAATCCGCCGATAGTATTTTATATACATTAGTGATTAATACACATCATGTATTACTGTATTAGTGTTTAGTCGCTAGACTATTGAGATCAACGGAAATCTATATGAAGACTCGTCAAGCGAATGTATCTATCTAAAATCTAAATGTCTATTTTGGCTAATTACCATATGTCTATAAAAACAATTACGTATGTAATATCAATGACATAGTTAAAACGCTACGAATGCGTGCCTACTACCTATGATCAAATACTATGATACAATATTCGATACCTTATACAGGACACTCTGTACTAAAATAAGGGCTAACAAATTGTTACCATTGCCCCCCGAGAGTGTATATAATTTGCCAATATTTTGCTATATTGTCTATGTTAATAGTAAGGAGTAAAATAGGCAACTATTATAACAATCTCGTGGGGCTGTCAATATAAACAAAATTGTAATGATATTTCGATAATAAAATTTATTATTTATATTATTTTAATATTTAATATTGAATAGTTTGCAGTTTTTTATATGCCAGTGTCCTGTATTATCATATATAGTATAGTATTTTCTATATGATATAATTGCGTACCTACCCAAACTTAATGCAACATTATCGTTGCTAATTTTAATTTCATAAAATTTCTCAATTATTATTAATTTTTTTTATGCTATTCAATGGAAATTACCTCACATATTGATCAATATTACAATATATATGCATTATGCGTGCAACATTATAAATTATAATTTATACTAAACGTTATATTAGGGGATTCGAAGCAGTGATTTTCTGTCTTTGTCTAACACACGTGGGACATAGGAATTTAGACGGGTTTTTATTTCAACGTACCGATTGATTTAGTGAAGCGATAAGAATTCTAAAAACAGATTTGAATTTTGGTCACGTCTACTTGAGGTTGACTTTCCCCATAGACATATTAATAAATTAATACATATTTATATGTCTATGACTTTCCCACATTTTTTATACCCCTGAATTCTACAAAAATCCTCCAAAAATGAAATTAAATATTTAAATTTGTGGAAAAAATGAAATCAAATAATTTAAAATCCGGGAAAGTTGAACTCAAGTAGTAACTTGTTGACAAAATCAAATCGGTTTTTAGAATTTCTATCGCTATGTTCGACGTGTGTTGGATATAAATATATTATATGCAGGTGTACGGTGTACGACATTTACATGAATAAACTATTTAAAACAAATATTTAGATGGTGTATCTGCAGTGACTTATTTGAGACCCAAGACCAATGATGGATTTTACTGCAATATGGGTTATTCAATATCTGAAACCGAAAATTACTATAAAGTCTGTAAGCTAACGATAACATTCAAAGAGTTATCACACAATTCAACGACACCTAGTTTGGCACAATTATCAAGACCTCAATTAGTGTTGTTTGTTAAAGCACAGCTAATTCACTCAGCATACACATGTGTGTAAACAATATTTGTTATATCGATCACACTCATGAGAAATATATTTTATTTTTTACATTTGTCATTTAGGTTCTGAAGAGATTATAGAAAATCCCATTAAATTTATCACTAAACATAATCCGTTTTTCGAATGGTGTTATGTTGATAAATTAATTACCTCATACTTTGGATATCTACCTCAAAATTTTATTGGGAGATCAATTTTCGACTATTACTGTATTAAGGATTTAACAACTATTAAAGAAATCCACACAAATGGTAAATTTTCAATTTTGTTTCTTCAAAACGTTGTGTAAATCATATAATAAAATGTATTTTTGATGTTGTTTTTTTAGTGATTAAAGCTAAGAGTATATCATTGAAAGGAAACCCTTACCAGTTTAAATGTCAAAATGGTGATTTTGCATTAATACAAACAGAATGGTCCACTTTTGTAAATCCATGGTCTGGTCAAGTAGAGTTTGTTATTGGTAAACACAAAATCATTCAGGTAATTTTAAAATAAACATTATTTACTTAATTATAATAACGAACAAATTATGGTTTAAGGGTCCTATTAATCCTGACGTGACAACTCTGGCTGATAATACTATTCTGAAGGATATAAAAACAAAAGAGGAATATGGCTTAGATGAAACACCAAGAATTTTCGAAAAAACAGCGAATGAAGTAATTATTGTTTTCTATTTCATATACCTACTTTAAACTATTCACATTTTATACAACATCTACCTACTTATCAAGTTTATTATGTAACAAAATGTAAAAGTAGATTACCCATTATTTATTTTAAAAAAGAAACAAAATTTGTAAATATATACAAATATCATACATAATATAATATCATTTATGTATATTGTATGTATATCTCATAAAGACCAAAAGTCCAAGACTTAGAAAATTGTTTATAGTGTCTATGTATATTATTATTTTTCCTTTAACCAATACCATGAACTTCTTAGTTCATGGCCAATACCTATTACATTGATGACATTTAATGGTTTTAATTTAAAAAAAATAACAACTGTGTACAAAAATATGAAATGTCAGATAAAATACATTAAATGCAAGTTTGTATTAAATTATTATATTATAGAACAATGAAGTTGCTGAAGTTTCATATGAAACAAATCAAACAATGGACACAAATTCAAAGAAACAAATATCAATGGAATATAAAGATTTGACTGAATCTATGCATTGCTTTGTACATCCATCTATTAAAGTTACTCTAAATGAAGATGTTCTACCAGAAACGTCTGGTAATTATTCTGTAAGTCTTAATAATACTACGGAGTATTATAAAACCATTCAATACTGATTATGTTTCAATGTATCATTAGGACCACGACTCCACGTCTTTATCTCAACATCACAACTATGAAAGTAAATCTAGTTCCGATACACTATTAAGTTATAATGAACTTAATTATAATGACAACATTCAAAGGTATGCTTCATATTATAATATATTATTATGTATTCTTACTATTGTATATTATAAATTATTGTATACAGTTATTACTTCAGTTCTGTAGGCAGAACTATGGTATACTAACCTCAATATAATTCCTTTCAATCTAAATAATAACGACAAATGTAATTATAAGTTATAAGTTACAACTAACATTATAATTATTTTTCTATGAAAGTTACATTTACATTTTGTATTAATAATTAGTACCTACCTATTGGTAAGTATAAAAGTCTGTTTAACTTGGTAATTTTTAAACAGGCCTATAACAATTAAGATAGAATTATCTGATCCTATTATATATTATATTATATTATAGTTGCACCAATGTTTAGAGCACACATATTTATATCCATTTTGAAATCATCATATTAACATTTTACTGGGTGTTATGTTTAGATTTTTCAATAGCAAAGCAAAAACAAGTTCATCAGAAGATTCAAGTGGTTCTAAAAAATTTGATGCAAGAAAAATCACTTCTTTTGAAACGTTAGTTACCAATTACAACATACATTTATAATTTTTATACTATGATAGGTAATACATTTTATGTTTAGAGATGAGACTAAAGTTCAACCAGATACAATACCATTGTTCCAAAGTGGAACACCAATAATTTTAAATAGGATCGTAACTCAAAATGCTCATAGTTATGATTCAGAACAAAGTGCAAGTAAAAATTGTCAACTTACTCAAAAAATGCTTTTACGGTAAGTTTCATTTTGATAAGTAGGTAAATTAAAATATGATAATGTATTAAATAATACTTTACCAAAATTTTTATAATTGACACAATTTGGGTTAAATTTATGGGGATGACGATCAAACAGAAACGTGGTTTTGCCAACCCCCCAACCCCTCACAACCAACTTTCATAATCCTTCATAACACTACCTAACTTACTATATTTATTATTTTAACAAATTATTATAATTATTTATAATAAAATAAAACACAAATTTACAATATAAAAGAAATCGAAATGGTTACTTCAGATTCACAATTGACTCCGCGTACGCTCTATTACTATACCTACTGGTGCTGTTAAAAATTTGGGGGTGCCAATACCTCACAAATTTCACCTAATACTAACAAAAATAAAAATTAAATTGTGTTTAAAACCATGTAATTATTATTTGTATATTTTAATTAATCAATGAACTACCTAAACCTAATGTATAAATACTATTTTAATTTTAGTCACAATGAAAAAATGGAATGTGATCTCGTCAAACAGCATAAAAAAAACAAATTGACCAAAAAACAAAATTTCTCAAATCAAACTATATACATTGTAAATAAAACTATTAAAAATTAAAAAAAAAATTATACTGATTAATGGAATTAAAAAATTATATTTTTAATTTAGCCTGATATAGCTCATGGAATAAAACGCAACAATTCAAATGCAAATGAAGATAAGTCATGCAAGCTTTCTAAAAGAAAATGTCTTTCAAATATCAGTGGTCTGACGAATGTAACACAACCACCTGAGCATCAAGACATTGCTACTACCCCTACTGTAGCTAGAGCAACACAAATTTGGTCTTTTTGTCAAATTACACGAGATTCGCAAACTATGTTAGTTAATTCATATTACACTCACTATTATATTAAATTTATTAAAATGTTTTAATTGTGAAATTTTAAAATGTAGGACTGATTTACCACCAATACAACCAAGCTCAGGCCAAAAACTAGTCTTACCAAGTCAAGCACTAATTGTACCATGCCAACCACTTGTCTATAATGTACCACTTAGTAATAATGTGATGCCTGTACAAAATAAATTGAATTTTATGGACATCAAGTTTGGAAATAATCAAGGTACTTATACCAGATAAAAAAGATATAATCAATATATAAAACATTAATTATATAGGTAATCAATATCGATTACTGATTAGATTTAATTAAAAGTGACAATTATACAATTCATATTTGTATTCTCGATTATACTATTGAAATATTTTATAATACCTAATAATACATCTTATTCACTATAAAGTATAAACAAAAAAAATGGCTATGTTTAAAACAAGCTTTTCAAAATTACAAAATAATAGATATATTAATTTCTAATAGTTAATACAATTAATAATTATGAACAAAATAGATGATGGATAATATTTTAAACATTATATTACAGAAACGTTATCTAACAAGTTACAATCACTAAGTATGCCGAGTCACTTTACTGAAAATCCTCAACTTTTACATATGGAACAACAGGTGTGAACTTAATTAATAATGTGTATTATAGTCATAAGGTGTGCTACTGTACTGCCTGTACTAGTGTATTTGTAAATAAAATTATGGATACACAGCTCCTAAATAATATTTCATATTATTAGCTACACTCGAAGTACCTATACAATATTATTTCTACAGATACATAACAAATTTTAAAATATAAGATCATACCTACCTCTTATATTTTGAATTTATATACATAACATTATATTTTATTAATATCTCATATAAATGGTTTCTTTTAAGTTCTATTATATGGAATTATATATTGCTTATGTATACAAATATATATATACTGTACGTTTCAGGGGCACCCCTAGACCCACTTGTAGGGTGTATCTAAAACTTAACGTTTTCTGTTCTAAGACTTGAAAGTACAAACTCAGTCTATGTATATTATAGTTTTAAATTGCTTGTCATATAATATAATATAATATTTGTTTTCATAAATATGTTATACGAGGACGTCGTACCCACTGACGTGTTGTCCTATGATTAGTCGTCTTAGTAAGTAACGCGCATGACATGGCAAATTTGAAATTATCATCAGAATTATAATGCTCAGTGATTTTAGATTCTGAGCGGAGCGATGAATGTATTGATTTTACAACGATGGCTTTTTTTTTTATTAAATAGTCAAAATAATGCTTCGATTTTCAACTTCAATAACTTTTCTGGTGGAAAAGTGAAAGTGATGCATTTGAAAGGTCAAAATTGAAAATTCTCAGTAATTTTCAAAAGCGTCAAGAAAAACAAAACAAAATTAAGTAAAACAAGAATTTTTACGCCACTTCAGTTTTTGTTATAACTCTGGTCAAAAAACCCGTAGTTACATACTGAATGTTCATACAAGACTTTTTATAAGTACACCAGAAAAATTTCAAAATATTTCGACTCTTTTTGAGCTATTCATAGCCAAAAGAATATTTTTATTATTAATAATTTTAGTTAAAAAAAAATTTAATTTGGCCAAAAAACTAAAAAATGTACAAAGATTTGTTAGTAGAAATTGAAAATAGAAGCTTTAAAAATTTAAAAGAAGATTTCATATAAGTATTTCTTAGTATAACCAATCAATTTATAAATACAGTTTTTTCAATGGATATTATAATCTCAAATTTGAACGAAATTAGATATTTAAACAGAGAAAAACGATTTTGGTTATTTTTTTATAAATTAAAAATATTATTTTTATATAGGCTAACTAAGAATCGTTTATCGTATACAATAATTGAATATCATTGAATTAAAATTCAATACATGATACCTACACATCCATTACACTATTACAGTGACCTACATGATACCTATAATGTACAGCAGAGCGGTACCCTAGTGGGTACTAGCCCACCTTTTTAATATTATAAGTGAACTGATCTAACATACCGACCATACTAATTTAAAATTTCAATGTTGGAATATTATGTGACCACCTTGTAAACTTTTTGATATTTTAATTTTGAAAATATTTATGAGTAACTATATGTACTTTAAATTGAAAAAAAATTAACAATTCTAAAATACTCATAACTTGTTTTAAAATCAACTATTAAAAAAATCATGGAGCCCAAATTATTGTTTTATTTCTGATACTTGACAGTTGACACCACTGTTAGTTTTAACATGCTTCCACGAAAATTCATAAATTGTATCGGGGTGGGTACTTGATTAATAAGGCATAATGTCGTATACAGAACCATACAGTAACCACCGGTCCCCAGCCGCGTATATACCTTTCAATACACTTTGTGAAGTCCGGGGCATAACTCTTTTACCGGGCCTATAAAAATGATATTTTCCGCACAAAGGCAATTATATTCCAATAACCTCTCCCAAAAAAATGCTAACTGACTTAAAGTATTTAGGAGCTAATTCGGTATTCTAACATGGCGAGAAAAAGGTCCTGGCTGTGTCTTAATGGTAAAGTCGCCAGAAATAGTGATCAAGATGGTACTGCAAATAAATTAAGAGGAACACGAACACCCCTCATTTTTTTCAATAATTTAATTTTCAAGTCCAACTATATGATCCCGCAATGTTTTGAGTGTGGGCTCCTGTATTTGCATCTACATATATGAGATTTGGTGTTTTACCGCGTCTTGTGTATAAAACCTCGGCTTGTGAGACACCTATATTGCATGCCCATTGGCCATTCATCAGAATGAACTTCTGATCCTGCCTCGCATTCACTTTGTATTAGTGAGAAGTCGAAGTGTTTCTGGATCGCTTCGATAAACATAAAAATAACGGCAATCGTTTCCATTTTTTAAACCAAATACCCAGTGCACCGTGATTTTGGTTAAATAACTTCAGCATTTATATCTGTCAAGGAGGGAGGAGCGTCTCCAGCTAATAATCTACCCCTATTGTACTTCCTTCGTCCAGCGAAACGAGCTTCGTCAATCTGAATTGGATTTTGTGCATTTTCAACCATTTTTCTTTTAGTTTCAAAACAGCTGTGCATACTTCTCGGCACATGTTAAAGGAGTCCGTGACACACTCATTGCCTCTTCCTATCCGATCCATTACCATTTGTGTGGTAAAGTCCAATACAAACATTAATACAAGTTCAACAATTTGACAAAACTAACCTAACCTAACTTATACTGTTACAACATTGGTTTTCAAGTCAGCTGCAAAATGAAAAAAGCTACTACCAGCTCGTGGTAATCTTGTTTTATGACACCCTCTTTTTAGACACCGAAAACTGGCCATCCACTCCCCATTACGGCATTCCCGTCGTTTTACCCGCATTTCTGTGACGCTGAAATTCTACTAAAAACCGATGACACACGATATCATTTGGCACTACTGTATAGTATACAACTCACGAAACATCATCACAGCTATGACAATACACAAATAATACACAAACAAATAAATATTAAACTCGTAGGTAACGAACAACGTCCGTGAGCGCTATAATATGTAACTGAAAACCGAAAATACGACTTTTATTGAAACCTATAATAATAGAACTTAAAGTAAAGATAATTAGAGATGCCTGATGATCAAAGATAAGATAATAAAGTCGAAAGAAATACTCAACATGCATAAAAAAAGTGGGCAAGTGGGTGTCGTTCTGCTGTATGAACGTAGATAAAGATAAGATAATAAAGTCGAAAGAAATACTCAACATGCATAAAAAAAGTGGGCAAGTGGGTGTCGTTCTGCTGTATGCAGTAGGTTACAAGTGGGTCACTGTAGTGGATGGTGTTAAATTTGAATTCAATGATATAATATCATTGTATAAGAAAAACGATTTTGAGCGAAAACGGTCAATCAGCCTATGATATTACTAAGTATATTTGATGACATTATTGTGAATTAAGTAATTTATATAATATAACCTATTTACGTGGAACCTTGTTTTAAATTTTCAATCCTTAGCAATAAAAGTTTAACATTTTATACGTTTTTAACTAAAAAATAATTATTACATTTTAAATTTGATAAATGTTGTCAAAAATTGTGCCTATGTATGTTTAATATTTTTAACCTGCTATTGTAACAATATATCAGGAGTCTTGTATTTAATTTTTACGCTTTTGGGCCCAATAAATAAAATTGTATTGACATTCATAGAAAAAAAAACTAAAAAAATGTCCATTAACAGTTCAAAACAAATCAAAATATTTTGAAAATTTTACCGTGTATATAAAATGCTAATATAAACAACCAGTGATTTCATATTTCTACGGTCATTAATTGTTTTAGAGTTAAACCAAAAACCAAAATCGATTTTGTCAAAAACTACTTATCGTGCACACAAATAAAAAGCTAAAAAAAACACGACATTGTAAAATCAATACATTCATCGTTCCGCTCAGAATCTAAAATATATATTTAACATATTAGATAAAAACGTGGCAGATAACGTATAATATACAGTTGTTGCCCAATATCCCCGTAACAAACGTAGACATAGTGTAGAACGACAAAACCTGTAGAGTGCATACCGAATTAGCACCAATATTTTTACCTATTACCTTTACCAGTACCTCACCTATCCATTTTACGACTTGATAACAATAATATATAATTTGAAGACCTTGGGGCAACAACAAGACGTATCCATATGTTGATCAAAATTATTAGTTTTTGATTGCACATTATTAAGAAGAAAAAAAACCCCGTTGTTTGGTGCAACAATCAGAAAAATCTGATTGTTAATTTTAGAGATACCGAATTATTATAAATGGATATGACATATTGTAGCACTAAAAATATTTCATTTATTACGAGTACCAGTACCTATATATATATACCTACATATTGCAATATATACTATTTAGTATATTATAAGTAATTAGACATCTCCAAGTTTTATATTTTGGTTTTGAGATCATACAATTTGTCACTGGTTATTATACTAATGTCTTATACGAACAGACAAATTGTATTGATTGTTATGCCATGTTGTTGCTCCCAGATATTCATTTGTTTAGTACACTAATACAATAAACTAGTATATCTACTATATATAATAAACATATTAAACATGGAAATAAAAATTAAATTTTTCAGTTCAATAATATACAACAACTATACCAGAATATTGAAAATAAAACTGAAGCATCAATTCAATCGGGAAATAGTGACCAGGTAATTCATTTTTACAGTTTTACGGTTTATCAAAATTATTAAATGTAAAATCAAAATACTTAAATTATATTCCTAATATTTAGGTATTATATTATTTCTTCATTAATAAAATTCTTGAATAGGTATGTTATTATTATATTTTTTTAATTATGCAGAATATTCGAATGAAAACAAAAGCATCACATGCAAACCAAGAAGAAGTTATAACAAGTTCTGATTCCGATTTTAAAAGAGATACCGGGAGCTTAAAATCAAGGTTAGTTCTATTTTTAAAAAATATTTTCGATAAAAATAATAAAACTATACTTTACCATCTTTAGTTTTAATATTTTATTTTTAGTAGTGGATGGATGTACGAAGACAGTAGTTATTACTCATCAAGCTTACGAGACAAAACCGACAGTAGTGAAAGAGAAGTATGTTAAGACTTGTTTACTTGCATATTTTAGCGCTACAAAGTTAATAATAACTTAGTGACTTGTGACGGTTGTAGAACAATAGGTATTAGGTAATAATAATTACCATGTTCCAAAAACGATTTTGAGATCATAGTTTGGGCTATTTAATATAAAATTCTAGGCAAATGTATATTATATTCAATATTAGTCGTAATATATGTTATTGAACGGTATAATATTATTTATTGTCTATTATCTTATTTGACCCATTGATATTAAACTAATGGATGCGGCATTTTATACAAATCTTTTATCCAACACAACTGATACAGTGATACCTACCATTATTAACCACAACATCATTTCATCTATTTTTACTTTTGTTTAGATGTTATTTTTCTCTATTACTCAGAAGCTTCTGTGTTAGTGAAAACCATCGTTTCTTTTTTCCTCCGTTATTTTGACAAAAATTGAATGATGTTTATTGAAGATAGGAATGCCATATCCATATGTTTAATATCAATTACTTTGACCCCACTTGACTATTTTTTTTTTAAAATAACTATTGAATTTATTAAGTAGCTAAATGAATTATAAACTAAGATATATATGTAAAGATATTACTGGAAACAAAAAAAAATGCTAAAAATTGCTTTCATACATAATATTTGAAACTACACGAGAATGTAGCTATATTGCCTAACCTACACGTCGTAAAACAGAATCGTGTTAAAACTGACAAAACTTACTGAAGATCAGGACATAGTAGTTGTTAGAGGTAGAATGTTTGGCTTCGTTATCTTTGTTATATTTTGTGTAATACATTTAAAATCAATTGCAAAACATAGTATTTGAATGCAAGTTTTCTGAGCAGAGCAAGTGTTTTTAAAACTTGATATTGTAATCATAAATAATTAATATACAATAATCCTTGATTAATAATATTTCCATAATTCCATCTACATTATAGGTACCTACTTAAATAAAGTTTTGTTTATAATTAGATTTATTGTTTCTTAATATTACAAAAAATGAACAAAATTAACAAAATCAATTGTGATGTAGATAATATTTACGTATAGGGAAACTGTGAAAATCCAATAAAGGAGCCTTTCATAATAATTATCAAGATGTAATTTTTGACAGAAGTTCTTATGTTAAAACCATTGATCATTTTCTTCTCAGTTTTAACCTTAATATTTGGTTTTAAATATTAAATATAGAGAGACTAAAACATCACCAGATAACATATTATAACTGGTAGGTATTAAGGTATAACATAAAAGGTAATTAGGTTCAGGGTGAACATTCCACATTCATATTTTAAAATTTGTACGTAGTGATAACCATTAGTTTATAAATGAATAATTAATAACTAAAATAACTGTTTAATTTAAATAATTAGGATATTACAATTTACAAAATAATTGTTTAGTTCTAAGTTTTATGATTTAATAATTTTTTTAATAATTTCAGGACTTTCCTTTGCCAAATGTATTTGAAAAAACAAATTGTTCTCATCAGTTAATTAAAAAGGTATAGTACACATGAGTGCTTTACATCAAACATATTTTACTAAAAAATAAAATGTATGATTAAATATAAATTTTAGCAACCATTCTGGATGGATGATATTGTAACAACACCAGATTTAGTCTATCGGTACCAAATGAACTACGGAGACATAAACGAAGTCTTACGCAAAGATATTAACACATTGAATACATTTACTCAAGTAAATAAAATACTATATTATACGTCTGTATAAATGATTACAATTTTACCCATCACATGTAGAATTTTCAATTTTCATTTATACTGTAATTATTGTTATTGTAGCCTTTGTTAGTGAACGAACAGTTCAAACAACTATGCGTGGAAATAGATGTAAATGGTTCTTCTAAAACATCATACTTTGAAGACGGAACTTCATCAAGCAGTGACGGAGACGAATGTTATATTTCTATTGGAGTATGTATATTTCAAACTAAAAAAAATTTAATGAAAATGCCTTTTGGGGTCATAAAAAGTGGGGTTATTAAATTTATTTAGGTCTTCAAAATAAATGTAATTAAAACCAAATTATTTTTAAAATAAAAATTTTTCATCTTTTGATAAATGCTAAAAAGTAAAATCCATAAATAAGGTTTTGTGGAAGATAAGAATTATCTATACTGCAAGATCTGTAACAGATTTTATAAGGTCAAAAATTAAAACCCTTGACAGCTGCTGTTGCCAAACAAGTTTTTGGGTCTAGCTGGTCAGAAATCTAGCAAGTTCCATAGACCCATCGCACTTACATGTTTAATGTTCATAGATCAATCAAAATAGTTTTAATTTATACTTTGATATATTATTTTTATTATAGTGATTGATAATTTTAATTGGTTTTATTGTAGAAAAATAAAAGAAGAAGAATTGACTTCTGCAGAATGGCAATGATTTATGAAGAAGATGCTTTAATACCACCACCACCAACCTCGCCACGCAAGTAAGATTTAAGCATTATTTGTATTATAGAAAAACTCAAATTACTATAACTATCGATATATTATATTCATAAATAATTATTTGTTTAAGGTTGTCAAAAAGTGATCAGTCAACATCCTAAATTTTTCATGACACAAAATCAAAAGAACATAGTCACATAGGCATCAATAAATGTATATACAATTATAAGTGGTAGGTACATATTTTATTGTTGTTAAATAATAATAAAATATAATTTAAAGTTAGTAGGTAACTAAGTAATATGTTAAACTTATTTTAATAATTATTTAGTTTATATTAATAATGTAATCTGTTCCTATTGATTAATAAATAAACAAACTGTATTTGAAATTTATTTCAACCAAGTTATTTCACATGTTTAAAAATGTTATTACCAAATAAAAGAAATATTAACATTCTACAAACCTACCCTAAACAATGCAAATACTGAAACACCCAATCTGCTCTATAATATTATCTCTTCATTGATTGTCTTCCACCATTTTCTTTCTCCTCTTAGCAAATGTAAAATATGCTTCTAAAAGCATTCCATGCCCAAAAGATCATAACCATTGTCAGTTTCATTTTTCTATACCCATTATTCATGTCCGTGTATTTCAATTATTTGTGAGCGAAACAGTCTATTAATATATAAATTGTTAGGTTTATTATTTACATTACAGAGAATAGTATATTACAGCAGAAAATAATTCATAGGTATTAAGGATATTATTTTTTTATATTCTATAATCAATTTGTGTAAACATATTCATATATAATACTAATAATACCTATTGGTTGACATAATATTAACAAAGAACTACCTACACTTGAACAGTAGTATGATTAATTAACTTAAAATCACACAATAACAGTTGAAAAAATTATTTTTATTTAATTGGTATATTGTACATTTTGAATCATATGCAATGATATTATTTACATATTACACATACTACAAATAAAATTTAAGAACAATATGCTGTTATACTTTCATACCTTTATAGAAATTATATTTTATATTGCTACTATAGTGTAGGTGCTAAATATTGTAAATAAGAACTCAAGAAATATATTTTTATCATTTGTGTATATTGTATAAGTCAGTAAAATATTAGTACTAATAAAGTCATTCATTAGACATTAAACATTAGACATGGTAAAATAATAACTATTATGTTTATATAAGTCTTAAATAATTATATAATTAATACTCAAATCATTAGCAAATTCCAAAATGCTTTTATAAAGTTGTAAATTAATATTACTTATTGAAATACCTCTTAATTAAAGACATATTTTTCTTTGACAAGCATTTATAGATATTAGCCTGCTACATTTAATTTTTAATTTACAGTTAACTACCTATTTGTCTATAAATAACATACAGTTTTATGCAACGGCTCTGTAATTTTAAATTAAATATTATATACAATAACATATAACAAATAGCCTAACAATTTAAAGATCTAAAAATTAATGTATAACATGTTTATACTCAAAAGGTCTTATAAATTATATATTATATTAAAAAGATATTAAACTGTATAGTAAGCCATTTAGGCAATAATCATAAATCAAATAGATTTATTATAAGTTATTGACTGTTTTTATCGAGTTCCAACTAACATCTAATGTCTTAGAACATTTGGGACACTTCTTGCTGCCCACATTTTTAAAATATGCAGTCAAGCAATGTCCATGTGCAAATTTTTCACAAGACTGACATTTGATACCATGTCCAACAATACTCATACAACCCATACATCTTTTGTCCTGAAATTGTTCGATCAAATACCCTTCCAATTCACTAATTGCCAATGGTGACAAAAATATATTTTTGTCTTCGTCAGCAATCAAATATTTTGATGCAAAAAAGTTATCCAACTGAGTATCAGACATATTCTTAGAAAATGTCATTAATTGGTCATACGTTACTGATCCACCTGAGGCAAAAATATGATTAACGAGTTCGCCAAAGATTATTTTGCTTGGATCCGGTTTAGCATTGAAATCTTCCATAAACGTAGCAATAAATACATAGGCTACATTGCCATTTTGTTCATATACCACTTTGTTGATTTTGAATTCGAGTGGAGAAATTTTAGAGTTTATTAGTTCAATAATGTTATCAATGTTTTTCTCGGGAAACAGGACTTGAATCACCTTTTTAGCATCTTTTTCAGAAACCATTCTTTCGTGCATGAAATACTGTAACAATTGTCTATGCATATCATTGTATGCCATCGTTGACCAGTTATGAATGAGAAGTAAAATGTCATCAACTGTGGTAGGATAAATTAAATCCAAATTTCTGTTCTATAAAAGTAAAAACACAAAAGAAAACAACTATATTTTAATAATTGTACACTTATTGAACTTGACAACGAACGTAAACATCGGATGATAAACATACAGTGATAAAATAAACAGTTTTTTAATAACTATACATTTCAAAAATGTACTACTGCAAAAAAATAATTTTCTTCAAAACATAGTGAAAAACCATTTTAATTATATTCCAGAGCCATAGAGGTATAAGAAAAGGTAGGTTATTATTATAAAAACATTTTAAGTACCTACTACCTAGTATGTTTTTCTTTTCATCATTGATTTACGTTTGATGTATACAATTTTAATGAATACAATGATGTGGTTTTACTCACCTAAATATTGCAGTTATTATTTAGTCTCAATATCAAGTGATTGACAGAAATACAAAAAAACAGTTTTTTAATTTTAAGTAAGTATTTATTAGTGTACGAATAAAAAATGAAAACTAGTGAACTACGGCTTTAAACCCGTGACTCGTTAGTCGAACACTGGTAAGTTGTAATATACTAATAATTATTATACGATAATAACATTACTAAATAGTAAATATGACAAAATAGATGTCATGATACTAAATTGAATAATATTAAATATCTGTACAGTTATGATAACTGATTAAATTTAATATAATAGTATGAAATATTGAAATAAAGATAATAAATTAATAATAATAATTAACATTAACGTCCTGCTACCGCACGACCCGCACACAAATATTATAATTCTTATATTTATTCGTGGTCTACGGCATGACAAATTTAATAGAATTTGTCATGGTCTAGCGTAAGTTGTTGTAGATTGGTCCCGCGTAAAATCACTGATAACGTACTAACCATAGTAACCTTCCCTAGATCTAAAATTAAAAGCAAACTATTTAATATTAATATTATTATAATAATATATTAAAATATAGTACTATTCTGATTCATCATTCATGAAAACTAGAATTTATTATTTATTAGAATTAATTATTCTAGTCTTCATGCTGTGATTTTATTGTTCTATGATAAGTTAGGTTAAATCCTATTGACATTTCCGACCAATGAAATGCGGAGAACTACGAGCAATGGTTTTATGTGTAGAATAGCGGGGAGATGCGCAAACCGGACGAAAATTGGTTTTTTGTAATCAAACCTTTTTATTTAGGCATGGGAACACGTGAAGTTTTATTATTTTTCAAAGGTATTATCATTAATCAAATATCAACCAGAATAATATAGAATTTATATTAATATATTATTATTTTAGCCATCTTCATTGTTCGTGTTATCTAATATCTATTCTGTTGTATTTTATATATACTTGTATATGGTTGTTTTCTAATATTTCTAAAAAACAAAGTTTATTTATGCATAATATTATAATCCTATCTCAAGATTTTTCTTAAGATAAAGGATCAAGACATTAAACATCAGTCATAGATTTTAAATACATAAATTGGCAATTCCACAATGGGTGGTAAGAAGAAAGGTCATAACTTTGGTCGTGCGTTGATCAAAGACAGGTTCGGTCGCAGTAATAAGACACTGAATGCTGACTCATTTGTAAGTACAATATTCACTATTGTTCTGCTGTCAAATTTTTTATTTTTGAATTATCCGTACAATAATATTGTGGTTGGTTAACATTCGTGTGAAATAATTGTTTAATTGTTTACATATTTTATAATAGCTTCACACATCTGATTTAGCTGATGGATATGACTGGGGAAGACTCAATTTGCAGTCTGTAACAGAACAGAGTTCTTTCGAAGAGTTTTTGTCCACAGCAGAATTGGCCGGAACTGAATTTACAGTAAGTAGTAACTATGATTAAAATATTTTATGTAATATTCTTGTCTTGATGTTTATTTTAACTGCAAATCATCACTTGTAATATGTTTAGGCTGAAAAGTTAAATGTTGAATTTGTGCCTGAAAGTCGAATGGTTGGTACTCTGACTGATGAAGAACGGTCAAAGATTGAAAAGTCTCACGAGGAATTTAAACATTTCATTAAAATTCCCCGAAGGTATGACCCAATGTATATTTTTAGCAAACATACCAAAACATTTTTTTTTTTTTTTTAATTTATAGACCTGCGTGGGATAACAAAACTACAGCCGAAGATTTAGAATCTAAAGAAAGACAAAACTTTTTAGAATGGCGTCGTAAGTTGGCAGAACTTCAAGAAGAACAGGGTCTGGTGTTGACTCCTTATGAAAAAAACTTGGGCTTTTGGAGACAGCTGTGGAGAGTTGTTGAGAGAAGTGATGTTCTAGTTCAGATTGTGGATGCTCGGAACCCATTATTATTCTATTGTGAAGACTTGGAGAAATATTCAAAAGAAGTTGATAAAAATAAAACTAATTTGTTGTTGTTAAATAAGTCTGACTTGCTGACCGCTCAACAACGTAAATACTGGGCAAAATATTTTGACTCTAGAGCTGTTACAGTAGCTTTTTATTCTGCAAAGCAAAGTGAAGAAACTATTGAAGAAGGAAATGAAGATGCTGATGAAACTGTTTGTAGAGAACATTTTATTTTAATTGTTCTATTTTATATATTATTTATTTAATTTAGGTCAAAGAAGTAGTCGAAGAAGAAGAAGAAGAAGAAGAAGAAGTAGAAGAAGAAGAAGAAGATGATGAAGAGTGGAATAGTTCAGATTATGAAACTGACGAAGAAGAAGAAGTAATTGGCGATGTGGATGGTAAAGTATTAAATTTTTTTTAAATTATTTAACCAATATTGTTAAAAAATTTTATGTATAGATGAATGTCCTAAGTTTAAAAATTCTTCAAAGTTATTAACAAAAGAAGAATTAATTTGTCTCTTCAAAACAATTCATGGAAATAATAAACGTTTGACTGATGAATTGGTTACTATTGGACTAGTTGGTTATCCAAATGTTGGTAAAAGTTCAACAATCAATACCCTTCTTGTTAATAAGAAAGTGTCAGTATCTTCTACTCCAGGAAAAACCAAACATTTTCAGGTATCATCTGAACCACAGTTCATTAAGTTAGCTTAATATATTATAAAATACGCTGTGTCCAGGTACTCGGGTGCCCGTGTACATAAAACGTACACAGATCCATTCATGTATATATTCAATACCCGGCTAAAGCCCCAACAGTGAAAAAAACGTTAATTATTTACAGTAATGTCCGTATGGACACTCAATCGCTGCGCTCGGACAAAAAAAAAACGAAAATATCCTTTAACTTGTTGTGCAACATTTCCTCAAGTTGGTCACAGGGTTACTGCCGGTTACTGCTGTATAACCACTCTTACCATTTTCTCTTATCTCTCGCGGGCACCCAGGTATCTAGACACAGTGTATAAAATATTCCTATGAATATTATCATAGTTTGTTCTCGTACTAGTAAAATGTAAGGTGCATTTTTATAATTTATTTAAATATTATTGTTTTAATTTTAATTTGTATTTATATGTTCAAGGAAGTCATAATAGTATTTATATAATATATAATATTTTTTCAGACACTTTTTGTTGACAAGGAACTGATGTTATGCGATTGTCCTGGTTTAGTTATGCCTAGTTTTGTATTTACAAAAGCTGACCTTATTATACATGGTATTCTTCCCATCGACCAAATGCGAGATCACAGACCGCCCGTGAATATAATTTGTTCGCAAATACCTAAACACATATTAGAAGATCAGTTTAGTATTATGGTAACAAAACCGTTGGAAGGCGAGGATCAAAATCGACCACCCACAGCTGATGAATTTCTGAATGCTTACGCATGTAATCTATCAGCGACTAATTTTTGTAACATATATAGGTAATGCAACATTTGTGTTTTTTATGTTAACTAATGTAGGCAGTCGAGGGTACATGACGGCAAACGGACAACCAGATGGTTCTAGAGCAGCTCGTGTGATACTTAAGCATTATGTTAATGGACGGCTACTGTTTTGTATTGCTCCACCAGAAGTTGATCAAAAAAAATTTCATTCTTTTCCACCACCTGAAGAAAATCGTGCAACAAAAACATTCACCCCATTTGAACACATTCTTCTTAAGGTTCATTATTTTTTTTAAATTTGTAATTTGAATAATTTGTTATCTAAACACACAAACACTGTTTTTCAGCCAAATGTTGCATCTGGATCAGATTTAGACAATACGTTTTTTCAAAAAACAACAATGGGCGCACACAGTAAAGGGATGAAAAAAATGGACATAATGGGCAGTATTAACAAGTATGTTGTAGGCAACTTATTATGTTTTGTTTATTTAATAATATTTCTTCATTCTACAGTCAAGCTCAACAAAGTACATCCAAGCCGTGGAAAAACCATAAAGAAAAAAGGAACAAGCACGAGAAATTGAGACGCCAATTCAGACATCTTGATATATGAATTTTGTTATTATTTTTAAATTAAACATATTTTATTTGTGATAAGTTGAATATTAAAACACAATAGCGCTGAATCGATATTATTTTTGCTTTGTAAAAATGTATACAACACCAAATGATTGCAAAAATATAATAGTTAAACCAATAATTATTTATTTTATTTTGTAACTCTTCCAATACATCATGGACCTCATCTTTTGGCCAAACATTTAGTTCTCTAACAATTTTATGGACAATTTAAATTATACCTGTCTGCAATTATTAAAATTACTAATCCGTGAACCACAATTTAATATTGACCTTAGTCCTTAATGTTTTTTCTAATATTTTTAGTAAGCCTAAAAAATGGTATAAACACTTGAAAAAATTCGAAAATTTATAATTATAATAATTTTTTATTTTAGCAAATAAGAATACAAAACATTTCAAAGATAAGACAATAGACAGTATTCAGCACAGCTTGTTTTGGGAGAGTAGAGTCCGGATTATAATTTAAGTATACATGTTATTATACCAAAAATGTCACAATAAACAAAATTTAAGATTAAGCAACGTATAAAAATTTAACGACATACAAGATTAGATTTGTTTGAATGATATCAAAGTTAAGACTACAAAAAAAATTTTAATTCCTTAACACTTTTAAAGTTAAATAAATTAATACTCAATTTTTTACATAAATTTGATCTTACATTTAAAGTACAATGAGAAACAAAAGTTGTATGACTTAGAAATAATATTTATATTACGTTCATATTTAGTATTACAATCATGATTTACATTGGTTAATAGATGTTTATGTTTATATAATAGTAATAATACATTTCAAATATCTTTAAATAGCACTATAGACGCATTAGAAAGTCAAAATATTTTTAGTATTTCTTTGTGTATTGGCATAGTTTAAATACACAAGCCATGTGTATAGGCAAAAAAAATTAACACCGGAAGTACTGTTGACGCCTGTCATACTGATGGTTAGGCGTGTTCCTCCCTACGTCGAGTCTGGATACTAAAATTTTCAGCTTATATGTATTTTCACGACATTTCGTATACGTTTTGCTCTAAATGAAATGTATTTGAATGTATTTAATAATAATAGTAGAAATTGTATTTACCAACGTGGCAATGTATACAGTTACCACGGATATCCCCCCCCCTGACTGTTTTCGGTGAAGTAGGACATTCCCCACCCATTTTTTTTTTAAATTTACTATTTAATAATATAATATTATTATTTATTTATTCCTATTGTCTAATATTTTCATAAATATAATAAATTATAGATGTATATTTTTGATCAACTGAACTACTTGAATCGAATTAACAAGCAATTATTAAATTGTTAAATATTCAAACTCGTAGTTTTGACAAAAAAAAAATAATATGAACAAATGCTAAGAAATATAAGTTATGAAATAACAAAAGAATCAGAATTCAAATGTTTTTTACAAAATGTATCATTATATATAGATTCTGAGTGGAACGATGAATGTATTGATTTTACAATGATGTGTGTTTTTTTTATTATTTTTTTTGTGTCTGTCGTCACCTTTTAGGACAGTAAAAGTGCTTGGATTTTCTTAAACAATATCTTTTCTGATAGGAAAGTGAATCTAGTTGGTAAATTGGGGGGGAGGGGGTCAAAAGTAAAAATTTCCCAGTAGTTTTTAAAAGCGCCGTGAAAAACAAAAGAAAAATTAAGGAAAAACGGGAATTTTTAAGCAAAATGGATTTTGGTTTTTGGTGTAACTCTAAAACAAATGAACGTATATACATGAAATTTTCACAGGTTGTTTATATTTGCAATTTATATACACGATAAAATTTTTAAAATATTTTGATTTGTTTTGAACTGTTTAGGAACATTTTCAGTTTCTAATTTTATTAGTATTCTTGTCTATTGATGACAATAAAACTTTAGGCTGAGACACGATTGAGCATAATACACCTTTTTTTGCGACACGATTGAGCCAAATTGTCGGCGTATCAAAGGAAATCGGAATACAAAAGAAAACTTACACGATTGAGCATAAAAAACTGTGCAACGTTACCATTTTCCATTTTAAGCTATACGCAATACGCTATACAAAAATATTTATTTAAATAATTACTATAATTCAAAATATAACATAATATCAAAAAAATAACATGATTTCATAGTCTATAAAATAGTGACATTTCATAAATCTGTTTGATAATAATAATAATAATAAAAATAATAAAAATAATAAAAACAAAATATGGTACAAATTAAAAATAATACTGCATGGTTTATAAGTCAAGAATACTATGGAGTAAGGGTGATCGAACACTGATGTTATTTCTATAATAATTTTGGAATCGTATCTTAATTTATTATCTTATAATTTCTCCCAATTTTAAATGTTTAAAACGTTGGAACTTTATAGCTCCGGAACTAATTTATTAATCGATAAAATTGTCGATAAAGCTGGGCTCAGCTGCCTCAGCTCACGGCTCGCGGTTCGCGTCTGGTAAGATAATAATTGGTGTAATAATACGTGAAAATAATAAATTACAAAATTTCGGCCACGTGAATGTGGCAACATCGCATAAAATATTCTATGCTCAATCGTGTTGCTAAAAAGGTACATGCTCAATCGTGATTTACCAAAACTTTATTTGTTGGTTAAAAAAGCTTGAAAATACAAGGCTCCTACTATATTGTTACAATGATATTTGAAAAATATTAAAAATCCTTAGTCACAGTTTTTATTTATAAGCATTTAACCCTTTGTAGACCAACCATAAAATAAATATGAATTTTCAAATTTTTTTTACCAAATATTTTTTTTTATACTTACTTAAAAGAGAAAAAAATTTTTTTTTTTTCAAAACCCAAATTTGACTTACGATGGTGGTACTACAGAGTACCGTCGGTCAAATTCACAATTTTAACATGGTACTCATTAGTACCGTTGGGCCCTATCTATGATACATTTTATATATTATTCTTACCTGAGGTTATATTTTGAGTTTAAAAATAAATTTCCAAACCTTTTAATAAATTTAAAAAAAGTCTAGGTCTTCGATAATTAAAATATCTTATAAAATAAATTACACTTAACAAGTTACTGAAAATTTGCTATTGATGTAGAATTTTTAAGTCCTGTAATTAATTGTAGAAATGTACTTGGTTTTCAATATTTAGAATACCTTATAAAATATATGTTATAAAAAAAGTACTGTCGTTATAATAATTTCATATATTAACATTATTAAAAGCATGCATGAAAAAAAATTATTCATTACAGTTTATGTCATGGTATTCAGCAAAACAATTTTTCTTGTCATTACAACATAAGAAAACGTTAGGTACACGTTCAACATTTTGAGAACGGTCTTGATTGTAGTTGATATTTAAATGAACATAATTCACATCGACCACGACTTTAAGTGAATTTTAGCCAATGAATTCCTCGATTATGCAACCTGACGTCTTTAGAAACTGATAGCGGTTTTCCTCTTCTTTTTTTCGGTACTTCAGTGTTTTCTGTATTCTTACGTTTTTGAAATAAATGTGCTCGGGACGGAGTAATAACTTCTTTTTCAGATAAAAGGCCGTGTACAACTTGACGCCGAAATACCAAAAGTGGTATTTTTTTATGCCGTTCCTTATAAATTACGAATGCGTTTATGAACATTATATCTAGAATACCCCAAAATAATCTGTGCCACCATTTTTTTGACTTCCGATCTACTCCATACGACATGCGCAATTGATCTGCGTGATCTACGCCACCCATAAAACGATTGTAGTCTTTGACAACTTGCGGACATGTGACATTATTTTTTTCCGCAGTTTTGTTTTTACGTAAAACTGTTGTTACCTCAGATCCATGATAATTTGATGCAAAATGAACAGTTTTTGTGTCTTTCCACTTAAAGACACTAATACCTAAATCAGATATGCGGTAGTCATAAGTTCCCCTTTTAGATTTTGTATCATCAGCCAATTTTGGTAAACCTTTACGATTTGGTCGAATAGCGCCATAAGCTAAACAACCTTCGAGTTTAAGTTTTTCTAAAAGAGGAATAGACGTAAAATAATTGTCAAAAATGAAGCATCTATTTTTATTCCACTCACTTTTAGACAGTTCCAGTACGATTCTTTCTCCAAGACCAAAATGTTTGAATTCGTCAGACACTTGTTCATCTTTACCTTTGTATATTTTAAAATTTTTTATATAACCATTCTGATCAGACATATACACCATATTTTATAGCCACGCTTTATCGGCTTGATGGGGTTGTATTGTTTCATACTACTTCTTCCCTTAAAAACTATCATAGACTCGTCTATTGATAATTCCCTCGTGCCATAATATGATTTTGAAAATTTTTCAGTACAATAATCAATCAATGGATTAAGTTTAAAAAGTTTGTCTGTACTATTCGGAGAAATTAAAGTGTTGTCCTGGACATGTAAATTTGATAATATTAGATCAAACCTATTTCGTGGCATTGTATTAGGTATTAAATTAACACCAAGATCTGGACAAGTTGACCAATGGTTTTTCCAGCTAGGTAATTTATGATAACCCATAAAAAATTAATTCCAATAAAATTCAACATTTCGTGTCGTTTTATGTTCAGTATTTTATCTCTTTGAGTACCATATAAATTTGTTTGAAAAACAAGATGATCGAGAAAGCCGTCTAAAAGTTCAAGAAAAACCGATGTAGCTGTTTCACCATGAAAAAGTTCATCTAATGGTCCAGTTGGAAGGCAATAATTTGGTATATCAGTTGTTTTATTTTTTTTAGACTATTTTCGATTAGGTTCATAATATGATTCTTCAGTTTCGTCAGCATTTGTAGTTATTGAGGAAGTTATAGAGTCCGAACTTGTATTTTTATTTTTTTTATTTGTCTGTAATAAGTTTTTTAAAATTTTTTTTAATGGGGGCAAAGAGTTAGTATATGGGCCTGGAACCGGAGTCGCAGGTACATTTATAACGACTGGCACTTAAGTTTCTACAGTGGGTAAATGTGATTGTACGTCAGTATCCAAAACTACTAAATAGTCGTCGAAGGGATTATTTTCCATCGATTCGGCAACTTCATCAACATAGGGTAAACTAAAATCATTACCTGATTCGCAATCAATTATATTTTCATCATCCGAGATCTCTTCATCTGTTAGCATGTTATTATCCTACTCAAACACTGAGTGGATGACACAGTATGGTCTTTGCGTTAGAAGTTTCAAATTGAGTACCTAGGTATTTTGTTGTTTTTTAAATTTTTATTTACATAATTTTTTCTAGTGATTCCATCACCACATATCAGATGACGATACGTCATCCAGTAAAAAGATTGTCGGTTACAATAAATATATAATTCAAGTTTAAAAAGTACTCCGAACTGAAACTTGAAAGTATCTATTTTATGAAAATAACCCGAACGCACTCAAATGGGCGAGTTCGTGGTATAAACTTATATTTTAATATTATATATACCTACTGCTTAACAAACTGTCCGTCTATTGTTGGCTCATTTTATTTTTTTTGTTCACCGAAATTATCATAGAATTGTTAATCGTTTCCGACGAATGTCGATAATTATTGGCGATTATCATAGATGATACAAAATATATTAGGTAGGTGTAATGATAAATCCATTAAACTTATATACTCAGTACCTATATGGTCAGTTGATAAATTGTGTGTTCTTTTACAGAAATCTTTGTGATCTGCAACGTATGAATATAGATACGGTTAAGTTGAATTATTATTATTTGTTTATTGTCATATTTGTATATAATAATATATTTTAGTCGTTTTAATTACCCACGAATAATATTTTTAAAATAGGTATAGCACGAACTAAAGTCGTTCTTCTTTGTTTAAATATCTAATTTCGTCCAATTTGATCATAAAAATATAAAATAACTAGGTATAAGAAAAATTGTGTTTTTTCTAAAAAATTTTTTTAGATTTTTTGGTCACAGAATAACCTATTTACGTGGAACTTTGTTTTCAATTTTCAAACCTTAGCTATAAAAGTTGAAATATCATTTTTCAATTTTAAAGTTCATAAATTGTGCCTATTTATTTTAAAAAATTTCACCTGTTATTGTAACAATATATCAGGAGCCTTTTATTAAATGTTCATGCTTTTTGACCCCACTTCTAAAACTTTATTGACATTTATAGAAAATAAAACTAAAAAAAATGGAAACTGAAAATGCCCACAAACAGCCAAAACAAGTCAAAATATTTTGGTGGTGTATAGAAAATGCTATTATAAACAATCAGGGGAAATTGCATGTACCTATCTACGATCATTTGACTTAAAGTTACACCAAAAACTAAAATCGATTTTGTTAAAACGTGATATTATTGGTAGGTTAAGTTTCTATTTTATAATAGATCAATAGCCAATAGATTACCTATAATCACATTTTTTTATTTAAATCCCGGTAGTCGAGTTTTGGACAAGTACCTACATAGGTAACTTATAATATTTCATATTGTAATTTAATTGGGTACCAAAAAAATATAACTTCTCAAACACTGTGTCTAGAGGAACTGGTGGGATAATGCATTCGAATAATAAAATGTCTATAAACTTGCGGACCAGTTTCGCATAGTTAAATTTGGCATGCGAACTATAACTGAAATAGATAACCAGAATAGGTACATTGGTGATCACAAAGTACTTTCTGTAAAAGTACATACGGTTTAATATTTATCAATAGACTGTATATACATAGATACTTAGTATAATATAAAGTTCTATGGATTTATCATAGTAAATAATATATTTTATAATATCTATGGCAATCGTCAATTGTCGACATTCGTCGGCGACGATAAACAATTTTAATAATTTCAGTGAACAAATAAGTAATAAGCCATCAATATAGACCGACAGTTATGAGCCGTATACATTATAATGTAAGTTTTAACACAAACTCACACATTTCGTTATGATCAGGTATTCAGGTTATTTTCATAAAATATTTTGATACTTTCAAGTTTCAGTTCAGAGCGAGATGAAGATGGATAAAGATAGTTTCTTCGGCGACGGCGGCACTCTAGCTAGGTTTCACCGGAAGAGTCGAAGCTTACGCGTAAGTTTGTTTTCATATTATTACTATTTTACATTTACTTTTTAGACTTAAATTAAATATTTATTGCCACGGACAATCTGTTAACTGGGTTACGTAGAAGAATTTATAAGTTTAATCCCAAAAGCGCAATGTATAAAATACGCGAGACCGTCTTCGTTTCACCACGCCAAGTTTAATACGCAACACTTTGCATGTTATACTATACGCCGGGTATCACCTTAGGTTTGCGCGAAGTATTTAAAACAATATAATGTTATTAATCTTTATATTTTATATTTTTATATACATAAATACATTATACACCTCATATATTTTATTAGCATACTTACACCTTTTTTAGTGTAGTTTGTACCCTAGATGGCTATAGATATAGGTATTAAATGTCTTGTAATTATATATTTTACTATAATTATTAATTTCATTATAATATAATATAACAATACACTTTAAATTAAATTAGTTGTTATCAAGACAGACAGTCTTAAAACAAACTCTTTTCTGGACGATTTCAAAACGGATTATGCTTAAAAAAATTGCACAGTTGTCGTAGCAGTCAGTTGCTAGATCAACCCGTGTGGCCGCGTGACGTAAAATAGAAATTATTCTTGTTTTTTTAAATAATTTTTTCTTAGACTTAGAGTTTTAGAAATCTAGTTGGTATTATGGTATTTGGCTTTATGTTAACTCTAAAATCCAGTCATCACATTTTTATTTAATAATTCATAAAATACAATATACTCTTATAAAAAAATTCTTGTGCTTCTGATATCTATTCACCACCTTAATCAATAATTAAATTGATAAACTAAAATAATAATTTAAATAATACCTATATCATATTATTATAATTCAAATTCAAGATTATAAACTATTTTGGTTTTATTGTCATATCAAATTTCAATAAACAAATTGTTCCTTAACACGGAACTCTTTGATATAAAAAGTTGCATTATATTATATCCGTGGATTCATCATATTGACGTACCTAGTATAATATCTATGTCATTTATTTATTTATCTATGGCAAATCTCAAAGTCGTTGCAGAAGACACAGTCGATTAAAAATTCTAAAATTTCAATAAGCAAAGAAAATATGAGCAAAAAACTTACTGCGTTTCGTACAATTTTATTTTTCATAAATTACAATATTCTAAGTTTTGTAATCTGGAGCGTTTCCTCATGGGCGTCGCAGTTCACACACGTCACGGATTCCGCCGAAAGAGTCGATAATTAAAGTAAGTTTGTTTTTATATTCTTTTGGGGCTTAAATTTACTTTTAAGACTTAAAATAAATATTTAATGTCACGAAAAATGTGCTATCCAAGTGCTGTATGCGCATATTTTAGTTCCGAACCAGAAATGTATAAAATACGCGAGATATAAAGGTCGTCGTCGTTTTTCCAGTCCCTGTTCGTAGAATAATTATAATTAATAGGAGCTTATACCTATATAAGGTACTTAATATACCTATATATGTTTTGCTTTAATTTATAGAAATATATGTTATAGCTTATAACTGATAATAGTCATAAGATACAATTTTAATTAATAACTGGTAATTTTTTTTTCCAAATACAACGTTATTATAAGTTATAAGTAGGTAACTATTAATTTAGTGTCACATACTTAACTTCTATTGTTCACCTAATATCTATATTCTATATCATAGGGATTAGGGACGTATAACCAAGTACAAATAAAAGTAATATTCACGGAATGGTCAACTGCAGCCTATCCTGACGTGTGCGCACTTATGAATAATGTATCTACTCATATACTCGTATAGGTATATACATATTATACCTATATATAAATAGTGTAATACTACATACACTAATGTGTTACCTTTTATGTCCCTAAAAGTTCAACAGTTATGATTAAATTAATTTATTTTTATTTTTTCGAACACAATGTTTCAAAAATTATTAATTAATATATAATTTATTGGTATAGTATTAAATTAATTAATGAAATAGAACAAACACACCTACTATAATTATTAGTAATAATAATATATCCATGGATAAATTATTAAAATACAAAACGAACAAACGAAAAACGATTCTGAGCAAAGACATCGTTAACTAATAAATAATATTGAGATTAAAGTAATTTATTTTACTATTAGGCATTAGTACCTACAATATAGTAGGTTAAAGTCATTTTTGCCCAAAAAATTACATTTGAAAGTGTCATCGTGTATATAAATTATAATAATATACTCTAAAAGTTTCATAAATCCGCGAATACCTACTATTTTTAAACTACAACAAAATAACTAAAATCGTTATTCTTGGTTTTAATATGTCATTTCGTCCAAATTTTAACTTATAATATCTGTAATAAGTAACTGTGTTTATAATAGATTTTTTGGTTACAATATGAACCAGGGGCGGACTGAGCCGGCGGGATACTGGGAACTTTCCCGGTGGGCCGCTACTCAAAAATGATTTGTTATTGCTATATATTTATAATTATTATTAATATAGAAGATCGGTATAAATCGGTAGAAAATCGGTATAAATATGAATTATAAATATTTTTTATTTTCATTCCATGACGCGTGTGTGAAAAATTGTTTAATATATTAAGTGTTTAACATGTTAGATTTCGGTACGGCTGATTGTCCGCCCCCCTCACTCTTCAGCATCAATGCATCAGATATTATTATTTGTAATTAGGCCGCGGATTTAAATATAAACTGCATTTTCTGAATTATCTATGACATTGCTTTCCAAGCAAAGAATTCGTTTCATATATTATCAACGAATTGAAAAATTAAATTAGAACATTTATATGGGTTGAAGTCAATTTTATAAAAACTTATTAAAAAAAAATTAAATACAATTAAATAAAGGTAATTTTTTTTACTTATATTTCTATTTTTTACGTACCCATTATGTTCGATACTATAACTATTCAGTTTTCAGCTATAGAAAACAACACTTAAAATATTAAATAGCATCTGGTTGACTACTGATGTGCTATAATGAAACTCAAAATATAACGAATACACTACCTATACGTCTATCTAAATTCTATTTTATATTCGTTTAAATAGGACTTTTAATTTTTCTGGACGTTTTATTAAGCTTTGTAATATAAGTGCTTTAAATCGTATTTTTAAGGAATTTTTTCTTGTTTTTAATGCATTTAAATCCACGTCCTATTTATAACTTAACGTTATATATTATTTACGGTTGCATCCAAAAACCGCACACTTTTGATTTTGACCCTAAAAAGGTCAATAGCCAAAAACCGCACAGCTTATCGGTCATTGTATAACAAATTACCGTACATTTATAGTGGGTTAAAACCGCACACTATTTTTATTGAAAATAGTGAAAAGATAAGATTATAAGATATGTACAATTCAATAATCAAGTCTTTAGTTGTCACTCGTTATTAGTCGATCTCGAGTCGGTTAGTGTACCTACTACGTCTATAGGTATAGTGTTAAAACGTTAATATTTTTAATTATTTTATTATGGATTTTAAAATTATTGAAAGTAATGAAGGGGGCAAGTGCTTATTACTTGACGATTTTAAATACAGAAAATTTAGAGTCAATATTAGTGGAAATGTGGTTTAGCGGTGTTATATTAAAAATTGTACATCCACGGTTACAACATGCAGTCGATTCAAGAATATACTAAAAATTAATGTGTTTACATTTTGGGAAGAATTTTTACGTTACGGAGATCGTATAAAGTTTTTAAAAAACGTAGGCAGTCGGTTTCAGCTAATCAAACTTTGAAATTTTTATTTTTTTTTCAAATTAATATTTAAAATTGTTGAATATACCTATACATTTTTAGTTTTACATTTTTTTTAAATTAATATTTTAAATTATTGAATATATACATTTTTAAGTTGATATTTTTTTCAAATAAATATTTTAAATTTTTAAATATATACAACTGTGCGGTTTTTGGATACGAAAATTTTTAAAATTGTGCGGATTTAACCTATTAATTGTGTGCGGTTTTAACCTACCAAAAGTGTGCGGTTTTGTCCTGTATTTTATCATAAGTGTGCGGTTTTTGGAGTCAACGGTATTCACCAATCGATTAGTGTACACAAAAAAAAATATATTATTATTGATGGGTTAATAGGTTGATAACTATTATGTAGGTAGGTACAGTTTTGTATGTTAAATGTAACGTTCTTAATTCAAAAAGTAGCTAAATGAGTCAAATGATTTTGTCATGGGGGGGGGGGGGGGGGGAGGAGGATATGGCTGATTTTTCAACATGCACAATTATTTAAAGTGTTCATAACCTCCTATGCTATACTCTAAGGAGAAGTGATACGATTTCGTAAGAGAGGGGGTGAGGGAAGGGGGCGTTAAAATGTTTAAAAAAAACACGAATTTATTTAGTTATTTTGTTATTTAGGTAATACATATTAATTAATAGATATTTCTTAATTTTTTTTTTTTATTATTTTATTTAATTACTATTTTATATCAATAGAATTTGTTAATTAACCAAGTAATAAATAAATGGTTACCAAGTAAAAAAACCGTTATCTATATAATTGTAAATTTGAATTCAATTTACCGCATAGAAACTGTAATACTCACATATTTCGTTCCATTCTGGTTATTAAGCTAGGTGCCTATTTTTATAAATGTCATTAATCTCAATACTTCCAGACTGAACTTTTGGATCGGAGATATGCATTTTCCTTGGCGGAGATGCACAGCTCTGACACTAGACAATATTATACACTCGAAGGTAACGCGTTTCGCCGGAAGAATAAATAATTACGTAAGTTTTGTCCTTCTACTCTGTTGACTTAATGTAAATATTTATTGTCAGACAAACTTATATACTCGCTAAGCGTAGAGTAGTTTTTAAAATCCAGTTGTTATAGGTGTACAAAAATTAAGATATTATGAAAAATACCTTAAATTATAACACTTTGCCTACAACTGTTAATTTATTGTTATAGTAGAATAATTTTTAAAATTTGAAATCAATGATTAGGCAATGCTTTTATAAGTAGGAAGGTAGGTTTTTATACCTACCTAATAAAATAAGAAAATACATAATGATTAATGTTATTTAATATGATTTGTAAGTACATAGCAGATTATACCTACCACTTAGTGACGATTATTTTTGTCTTATACGTTCTTCGTAATTCCGTTCCGTCACGATAGTTTTAGTTTTCGTTAAATGTGAAACATACATTTTCTACGCATACGGGATACGGGCATTAAACATTTGGGTTTTAAGAGAACACCTCAAACGTACGTTTTATTTTGGGGGTTGTACGGGATATACCTATAGGAAATTTTCTTCAAATTTTCACATTTCACTATTTGATATTGTGATATTATTTGTACCTAGGTTAAGTTTCTGTTTTATAATCGATCGATAGGGGTTACCTAGGTATATCACATTCTTTAATTTAAATTCTGGTAGTCGAGTATTGGACAAGTACCTACGTAACTTATAATTCGTATCGTAATTTAATTACTAAAGTAATATAATTTGAAATATAATTAAAATTTTTTGGCATGCGACCAACAACTGGGGGCTTGTTCTGGAAAATTTAAATGGTCTAATAAGGTTCATCTCATTATTTGAATTAAATTAATTTTCAAGCGATTGTTGTGTTCATCAATTTTTTAATTTATTTCATTCAACACACTCGTCTCAGTTTTCTAGTACCTCTAGATTTCTCACAAAATTCATATCGATCATCTCACAGCTTTCATATTCAAAACCAAAAAAATATGTATTTTTATCTTATTTCAATCTTTTTCATCGAACACCAGAATATATTACAGATCATAATCATAAAGATACTAGTATTGTATACTAGATAAGTTTCAATTAGCGAGATGTAGAGAGAGATGGAGACGGATGAAGATAGCTGTTTCTTCGACGACAGCGTGTGCTGCAGTACAGCTAGGTTTCACTGAAAGAGTCGATGTTTATGCGTAAGTTTATTTTCATATTATTTTGGTGCTTACATTTACTTACTTTTTAGACTTGAATTACATTTTTATTGTCACGGAAAATCTGTTAACTCAGTAACGTAGAAGCATATACGTTTACTACTACCTACCAAAGGCGCAATGTATAATAATAATAATAATAATAATAAATTATACGCCAGTCCGAACAATCCAAACGCTGTCTTACTCGTAGTCGAGTTCTAGTTGATAAACTAGAACTTGTGAATAAATGTAATTTTGTTAGGTATAAAATAAAACTAATAAATCCTTGAATACAACATTTAAAAATACAAACTCTGTGTAATAAAAATTAATATTAGGTATTTATTGGTAGGTTTATATAATATCTGTAGACTGTAACGCATAGGTCATTATAATATTGTAGAACATTTTACTGCATAAGATGCGTGTTATTTCAGAAATGGTATTCGTCAGTGAACATTTTCAAACTGGGAATAATATATCATAAGCAGATTGAAATGTGTGAACGTTTCAGTGTTTCGAAGACTAAGTTTCGTAGCAGATTTTGATTCCGTCACGGGGTATGTATTTTCTTATTTCTCAGTAGGTTTTTTTTTATTATTGTTAATTGATCAAAGGATGTATTGCCCGAAATTTTTCAATATTTGTATTGTAACTATACTGGTATAACACTATTCGGGCTATCAATAAAGTCGTGTTAAAAATTAGAAAATTGGCGAGGTATGTTATTTTTTTAAGTAATTCTTTCGAGTAGGGAATTCGCTCAATGATATTTAAATATTTTCACCGATAATCAAGTACGATGACTTGTAGGTAACTAGAGACTGAGTGAATAGGAATTAGGAAGTGTGTGATATGGCGAAGATAAGGAAATGGGTCAACAGGATTTCAGAATGTTTGGTGTATAAAAGGGAAAGATGAAAAAGAAATGTAAGGTTAGGGTAGGTAAGTGGAGTGAGGGTAGCAGATATGAGAATAATAAGTAAGGTGTTAAGGTACAAAAGAGGATAGAATAAGAAATTAATTAATTAAGGGTAGTGTACATATTGTAGTGAAAACAAGAGAGAATAGGTTTAGGTGGTTCGGTCACTGTATGATAAGAGATAGTGAGAGTGGCTATAGAAGTTAATTTAGGGGAGAAATGATGGACGAGAAGACTGAAGAAGAGATGGATAGACAGAATACCGATCATATGGAGGTGTGGAATGAGAGTGGCTGAACCTGTATATAGCTGTGACAGACGGGGGAAGAAAAAGTGTAAAGGTAGAATAGTTATGTTAACAATGCCGAATACGTAGGAAAAGATCTTGAATTGCAAAGACCTATTGACTCTTTGGCTTCAACTAACCATAGGTTTACCTAACTAACCTTCTTATGACTCATTAGGACACTTTGAATAAAAAGATCCTGAGTTGCAGGTTGCCGAACTTAAGTGTTTGATTATCAAGTTGATCCTTTGATTGTTGACACCATGGATAGTCCGCGCCTATGTTAAATACATTGCAGGCCGCGTTCCCGGAGGGGAAGGCAATTGAGGCTCCTTTATATTGATAGTAGATACTCGATATAGGTATACTTTATTTGGCCTCAATTGTTCCCCTCGAAGACCGCTGATAAGACCATTATGTCCTATCCATATCTTTATTATCTATGATGGAGCCATACCCAGCTCACTCGTGTAAACTTGTTGCTGGTTGGGATGTCAGCGCACTATTTGTTTTCCATCTTTGACCCACGCGTAGCATACCAAATGTACGATTAAGAAAACACTAAAATGATTGTGCGTGGGTCAGAGAGAGAAATAAATGGTGCGCTAAAAATCTGACATCCTCTTAAGTGTTATCAAGTTGAAGAAGCAGTTGATTGTTGACAATTTGACATTTAACATTAATTGTGGTAGGTATTATGATTGGACAAAAGTAATTAGCAGGGCTGTGAATTTAATGCAATGAAAAAGTGTTAAATATTTGCCTGCATGTATGCACTAAAAACAGGCAAATATATGCATTGAAATATTCAAAAGTATGCACTTAAAATTCAAAAAAATACTGAAAGAAAACGTTTTTATTAACATTTTTTTAAATTAATAAATAATAATTCAAATTGGTTTACTCAAAAAATTCTTTATTTACACACTTGGTAGGTAGGTATGTAGGTAGGTAACGGATGAACCGAAAATATAAAAACATTTTAAGAAAATAAACATAAATACGAAGAAATCATGAAAACATACAATTATATTAACTAACCAGAAAAAAAGCATATTGGTAACGGTGTTGTAATAATAGGGATCTCCCCAAAAAAATACGTACTAATAGTTCAAACAAATCATAAAAGCCAACTGTAATAAATATTAATTTATGAAAAAGTATATTAAAAAGCATTATTATTATAAATGAAACAAAACTATCAACTATAGACCGTGAAATAATATTGGTATTTCTATATTTTTAGCTCCATAATTTCTGTTAAGATAGTAGGAAAATGTATTAAGTACCGTAAAAGTGCTAAATTTGAGTTATTACTTAAAATATTATATTCATAACAAATTATAATAGAAGGTTAGGTACTGTTATTCCACATACTTATTATAGTTTAATTTAACTACAACATTCTAGTAGAGTCTGATAAAATTTGGTTCCACGACTTTGATCATACAAACTTTAAATACTAAACTATATGGGTCTGAAATTTAGTTTATATAGATCTAAATAATCCAAAACATATATTGCTTCAAAATATAAAAATAAAGTGTCTTGTATTGTAGTAGGTAGGTAACTATCAAAAAAAAAAAAACTAAAAAAAATCATACTTGAAATCTATGTATAATATACGTATATTGTAATAAATGTTCAAATGTTTACTATAGTACATTATAAAAAATTAACTTAAGTTCAATATAATATAATTATAACAGGTGTTCAAATAAACATTTCATACCACAAATTTTGTTAATTCACACAGTCTCTCTTCAATTTTAAATTTTTCTTCAAATCATCTACAAAATATAAATGTTTAGTAAATTGGAAGACTTGATTAAGTATTTAATCATTTAACTAAAAGAGATGTGCCGGGTCGCCACATTACTATATCGAGGGGCCATGGTGCAAGTGTCGTCCATAAATATCATAACATATATTATATTAGAAATACAAACTTAATATTTCACTAACAGTAGGTAAATATTATAAAAAAATATTACGAAATGTACTATACTCATATTATATTATGATTGTATTAGTTACAAACTCTTGAATTAAGAGTTATGTTTGAAGATTTAATTAATTTCCTAAACGGAAATGCCTCAAGATTGCCTCAGTAGGTTGAGGGACCGTTGTTAAAGTGCCGTCCACCAATAAAGTACCGGGAAAAAAAAACGATTAATTCAAATATAGAAGGTAGGTACTTATATCATATACTTTTATCAAAGTATGATTGTGTTAGTCTCAGTCTTGTGTAAATGTTATTGTCTTATGTTTTCCCAATCTAATTATACAAAATACTGAAAATTAATGAAATCACAAATATTAGTACAATAGAGAGACTGTGCATTGATTTACAAATTTGTCTTAAATTTACTTTTTGCATAGAGAATATGAAGGTGGGCTGGGCTCTTAATATCAGAGTATGGGGGACAGGTCTGGGATTTCATATTATGAATTGAAATATTTGTGGACACTGGACGACCAAAAGGACCATCCTCCATAGCATGTTTCAATAAGTCCAAAATAAAATGAATTGAATACGTTATAAAGTTGCTCCCATGCTCGACATTATCCTGGTATTTTTTAAAAAACATGAAGCTAAAAAAAATCATTAAAAATGCTGTGTAAAAAAAACCTTTCGTGTGTATGCGTTGTCTCCAAGTGTGTGTTGTGATAGGATAGATGTTGATAAATCATTAATAGAGATTCGTTGATCGCTTTTATGTGCTTCAAATTGTTTACACGAGTGAGCTGGGTATGGTATAGATAATAAAGATATAACATAATGTATAGGACATAATAGTCTTATCAGCGGTCTGATCTTCGAGGGGAACAATTGAGGCCAAATCGAGTATCGAGTATCGAATATCAATATAAAGGACCCTCAATTGCCTTCCCCTCCAATAGAAGTCGGCCTTAAATGTATTTAAAATAAGCGTGGACTATCCATATCCTTATAATCTATGGGCTTCATCCATAGCATGGATTAAGGTGTCAACAATCAAAGGAACAACTTGATAATCAAACACTTAAGTTCGGCAACCGGCAACTCAGGATCTTTTTATTCAAAGTGTCCTAATGAGTGATAAGAAGGCTAGTTTGGTAAACCTAAGGTTAGTTGAAGCTATGGTGCGATGATAGACGACTACAATCACTGGTCGTGAGCTTTGCGATGATCTTTTCCTACTTACTATAATGGTATTCGATATTGTAAACATAACAATGAAAGAAAATATTTAAATATTATTAATTTGGTTATGTTAGGTTAGGTTAGGATAGGACAGTAAATTAGACGTTAACTAATTATCATAGTTTTTAACACGGTCTTAAAGACTGTCAGCTAGAGTTATACCAGTATAGTTATTAAAAACTAAAATACAGCCAACATTAAATATAATGATTTTCTTAACACAATAAATTATAAAAGTATTTTAAAATATAACAAAATATAATTTTATTAGGATTTTATAAGGTTTTAAATACTTATGAGCTTTTGTAAATAGAAAATGTATAAAATCAATAGTTTTAATTTAATATATAGTTTTGTGTTTTAATATCCTACTGTCAAAGAATTCTCAGGGTTTTCTTTCCACATTTTTTACATTGTACTAAATCTAATTTTTTTCCGCACATATTTACAAAGACTAAAACAGATATCTGACTATGTTTTTATTTGCATTTAGACTTTATAGTTTGTAATTTAATATTGACTGTAGACCCAGCCAAACACAATATTATTTTAAATTAAACATTATTTTATGTCCTTCATAAATTACAATCTAATAGTAGAGTCCGTGCAGGACCGTTTTCTCATTTAATTTTTTTGCGTCCTTCATAAATTACATTCGTTTTCATACATTTTCTTATACATATATTACGATGATACACCTCTGATCATAATAACTGTTCGTATTATTATAATGTAAACAATACCTAGTTTTTGGATTGTAGTTAATATGTATTGCAGTATTTAGCTTCCAGCGTATTCTTTTGTTTAGTGTTATTTCACACAGATTTCTCAAACAATTTTTTTTTCAATTCATTGAATTCTAGTAGATTTTTTTGTATAAATATTTTTCAGGATTAACATTTAAGTTTGAACTTTGTAATGTGTATTCTTACAGTAAAATTTTTTCCACATTTTTTTTTTTTGTTTTCTAAAATTCATTTGCCTGCGGGCGCCAACACCTCCCTTCAATTTTTTTTTTTATGATATTAACTCTAGCCAAATCTTTTAAACATTGACAATCTGGTACCCTTTCAATAATTCTTAAATGCATTTGCCTTCAGGTTAAAACTGCTTCCTTAAATTTTTTTTTTTGGTTATGTAACTAGTTGAATATTTTGTATTGACTTTAAAATTGATAACTTGGTGGTGCCCCATGAATAATCATTCTTTTATGAACTAAATATTTTGAATAGTTTTTCCTAAATTTTATTCCTAATTTTATTTTTGTTTTCTAAAATCTATTTGCCTGCGGGCGCCAACAACTCCCTTCAATTTTTTTTTTATGATTTTCACTCTAGCCAAATTTTTTAAACATTGACAATTTGATACCCTTTGAATAATTCTTTAATGAACTAAATATATTGAATAGTTTTTTCTAAATTTTTTTCTAAATTTTTTTTTTTGTTTTCTAAAATCTATATGCCTGCGGGCGCCAACACCACCCTTCAATTTTTTTTTATGATTTTGACTCTAGTTGAATTTTTTAAACATTGATAACCTAGTGTCATAGGAATAATCATTCTTTAATGAACTAAATATTTTGAATAGTTTTTTTTAAATTTTTTATAAATTTTTTTTTGTTTTCTAAAATCTATTTGCCTGCGGGCGCCAACAACTTCCTTCAATTTTTTTTTTATGGATTTAACTCTAGCCAAATTTTTTAAACTTTGATAACCTAGTGTCATAGGAATAATCATTCTTTAATGAACTAAATATTTTAAACAGTTTTTTCTGTTTATGTTTCGGGGGATTTTAGTTTGAACTTTGTTATGTGTATTCTTACAGTTAAATTTTTTCTAAATTTTTTTTTGTTTTCTAAAATCTATATGCCTGCGGGCACCAACACCTCCCTTCAATTTTTTTTTTATGATTTAACTCTAGCCGAATTTTTTAAACATTGTTAACCTAGTGTCATACAAATAATCATTCTTTAATGAACTAAATATTTTGAATAGTTTTTTCTAAATTTTTTCTAAATTTTTTTTTGTTTTCTAAAATCTATTTGCCTGCGGGCTCCAACAACTCCCTTCAATTTTTTTTTTATGGATTTAACTCTAGCCGAATTTTTTAAACATTGTTAAACTAGTGTCATACAAATAATCATTCTTTTATGAACTAAATATTTTGAATAGTTTTTCCTAAATTTTATTCCTAATTTTATTTTTGTTTTCTAAAATCTATTTGCCTGCGGGCGCCAACAACTCCCTTCAATTTTTTTTTTATGATTTTCACTCTAGCCAAATTTTTTAAACATTGACAATTTGATACCCTTTGAATAATTCTTTAATGAACTAAATATTTTGAATAGTTTTTTCTAAATTTTTTTCTAAATTTTTTTTTTGTTTTCTAAAATCTATATGCCTGCGGGCGCCAACACCACCCTTCAATTTTTTTTTATGATTTTGACTCTAGTTGAATTTTTTAAACATTGATAACCTAGTGTCATAGGAATAATCATTCTCTAATGAACTAAATATTTTGAATAGTTTTTTTTAAATTTTTTTCCAAATTTTTTTTTTGTTTTCTAAAATCTATTTGCCTGCGGGCTCTTACAACTCCCTTCAATTTTTTTTTTATGGATTTAACTCTAGCCAAATTTTTTAAACATTGATAACCTAGTGTCATAGGAATAATCATTCTTTAATGAACTAAATATTTTGAATAGTTTTTTTCTGTTTATGTTTCGGGGGATTTTAGTTTGAACTTTGTAATGTGTATTCTTACAGTTAAATTTTTTCTAAATTTTTTTTTTGTTTTCTAAAATCTATATGCCTGCGGGCTCCAACAACTCCCTTCAATTTTTTTTTTATGGATTTAACTCTAGCCGAATTTTTTAAACATTGTTAACCTAGTGTCATACAAATAATCATTCTTTAATGAACTAAATATTTTGAATAGTTTTTTTCTGTTTATGTTTCGGGGGATTTTAGTTTGAACTTTGTTATGTGTATTCTTACAGTTAAATTTTTTCTAAATTTTTTTTTGTTTTCTAAAATCTATATGCCTGCGGGCACCAACACCTCCCTTCAATTTTTTTTTTTATGATTTAACTCTAGCCGAATTTTTTAAACATTGTTAACCTAGTGTCATACAAATAATCATTCTTTAATGAACTAAATATTTTGAATAGTTTTTTTCTAAATTTTTTCTAAATTTTTTTTTGTTTTCTAAAATCTATTTGCCTGCGGGCTCCAACAACTCCCTTCAATTTTTTTTTTATGGATTTAACTCTAGCCGAATTTTTTAAACATTGTTAAACTAGTGTCATACAAATAATCATTCTTTAATGAACTAAATATTTTGAATAGTTTTTTCTAAATTTTTTCCAAATTTTTTTTTGTTTTCTTAAATCTAGTTGCCTGCGGGCTCTAACAACTCCCTTTAATTTTTTTTTTATGATTTTAACTCTAGTCGAATTTTTTAAATATTGACAATTTGGTACCCTTTGAAGATTTCTTTAATGAACTAAATATTTTGAATAGTTTTTTCTAAATTTTGTTCCTAATATTTTTTTTGTTTTCTAAAATCTATTTGCCTGCGGGCGCCAACACCTCCCTTCAATTTTTTTTTTATTGATTTAACTCTAGCCAAATTTTTTAAACATTGATAACCTAGTGTCATAGGAATAATCATTCTTTAATGAACTAAATATTTTAAATAGTTTTTTCTGTTTAAGTTTCGGGACATGTAAGTTTGAACTTTGTAATGTGTATTCTTACTGTAAATTTTTTTTCTACATTTTTTTTTTGGTTTTCTAAATTGCATTCGCTTGCGGGCGCCAACACCTCCCTTCAATTTTTTTTTTATGATTTTAACTAGCCAAATCATTGACAATCTGGTACCCTTTGAAGAATTCTTTAATGAACTAAATATTTTGAATAGTTTTTTCTGTTTGAGATTCCGGGCATTTTAGTTTTTTTTTTATAACGTGTATTCATACAGTAAAATTTTTTCTAAATTTTTTTTGTTTTTTAAAATCTATTTGCCTGCGAGCGCCAACACCTTCCTTCAATTTTTTTTTATGATTTTGACTCTAGTTGAATTTTTTAAACATTGATAACCTAGTGTCATAGGAATAATCATTCTTTAATGAACTAAATATTTTGAATAGTTTTTTTTAAATTTTTTTCCAAATTTTTTTTTGTTTTCTAAAATCTATTTGCCTGCGGGCGCCAACAACTCCCTTCAATTTTTTTTTTATGGATTTAACTCTAGCCAAATTTTTTAAACATTGATAACCTAGTGTCATAGGAATAATCATTCTTTAATGAACTAAATATTTTGAATAGTTTTAGATTCTGAGTGAAACGATGAATGTATTGATTTTACAATGATGTGTGTTTTTTTTTTTATTTTTTTTTTTTATTTTTTTTTTTTATTTTTTTATTTTTGTGTCTGTGTACACGATAAGTAGTCGAAATAATGCTTCGATTTTCGACTTCAGTATCTTGTTCGATGGGAAAGTGAATATCGTTGATGCATTGGGGAGGTCAAAATTTTAATTTCCCAGTAGTTTTCAAAAGCGATGTGAAAAACAAAAGAAAAATTAAGGAAAAACGGGAATTTTTACGCAAAATCGATTTTGGTTATTGGTGTAACTCTAAAACAAATGACCGTAGATGCATGAAATTTTCACTGGTTGTTTATATTTGCATTTTCTATACACAATACAATTTTGAAAATAATTTGACTTTTTTTGAACTGTTTACGGACATTGTCAGTTTTCAGTTTTTTTAAATTTTTTTTCTATAAATATCAATAAAATTTTATTTGTTGGGTAAAAAAGCTTGAAAATTTAATAGAACGCTCCTAGGTTATTGTTTCAAAGGCAGATGAAAAAAATTAAAAATCCTTAGTCACAGTTTTTTTTTATACACGTTTAAAGTTCAAATCTTGAAAAAATACGGAAAAATCACGAAAATTTGCAAATTATTTTGAGTTAGAAATTCATAAAAAATTTTCTTTTTAAATCTAAGATTTTAAAATCTAATACAAGATTCCTCATAAGTTTGTCTAACTTTATCAAAAAAAAAATTTCTACAAGAAAGTCAAATTAAATTTTTATGAGCGTTTTAAATTCATATTTTTACAACATTAGATATTCACTCGATTTCTCATGTACCGATTTCCTTATTTTCTTGTAATTCAAAAACGAATAACTGTAGATACATGAAAATTTCACTGAATGTTTATATTAGCATTTCCTATACACCATACAATTTTGAAAATATTTTGACACTTTTTGAGCTGTTTACGGGCATTTTCAGTTTTCAATTTTTTTAGTTTTTTTTTCTATAAATATCAATAAAGTTTTATCTGTTGGGCCAAAAAGTGTAAAAATTTAATACAAGACTCCTGATATATTTTTACAATAGCAGTTGAAAAATATTGAAAATACATAGGCACAGTTTTTTTTTATAAGCATTTAAAGATCAAATTTGGACAGAATTTATCAAAATCTCGAAAATTATCAACCATTGTAATTAATAAATTATAAAATGTTCAGTTTTTATAGCTAAGGATTGAAAATTTAAAACAAGATTCCATGTAAATAGATAATTCGGTTACCAAAAAATCTAAAAAATACACAAGCACAGTTTATTTGTATAGAGTCATTTTAAGTTCAAATTTGGACGAAATTACATAAAAACCTAGAATAACTATTTTAGTTATTTTGTTGTGATTGTATAATATTATTCGTGGGCACTTGAAACTTCTAATTTGTAATATTTTCATCGATATATTATGATGATAGTATCACGGTTTGTTGTTGATGTATAACGCGTTATATGTACCTAATGGATATTGTGATATGATTAATTTGGAATTTATTATAGGTCAATTTTTTTTTTAATACCATAGATAAGTGTATAATATGTCTTATACCTAGACTGACATATCGTCTCCACTCAGAATCGTTTTTCTTATACAATGATATATCATTGAATTCAAATTTAATACCATCCATTATACAGTGACCCACTTGTAACCTACAGTACAGCAGAGCGACATCCACTTGCCCACCTTTTTTTCTGTTTATGTTTCGGGGGATTTTAGTTTGAACTTTGTAATGTGTATTCTTACAGTTAAATTTTTTCTAAATTTTTTTTTGTTTTCTAAAATCTATATGCCTGCGGGCACCAACACCTCCCTTCAATTTTTTTTTTATGATTTAACTCTAGCCGAATTTTTTAAACATTGTTAACCTAGTGTCATACAAATAATCATTCTTTAATGAACTAAATATTTTGAATAGTTTTTTCTAAATTTTTTTTTGTTTTCTAAAATCTATTTGCCTGCGGGCGCCAACAACTCCCTTCAATTTTTTTTTTATGGATTTAACTCTAGCCAAATTTTTTAAACATTGATAACCTAGTGTTATAGGAATAATCATTCTTTATTGAACTAAATATTTTAAATAGTTTTTTCTAAATTTTGTTCCTAATATTTTTTTTGTTTTCTAAAATCTATTTGCCTGCGGGCGCCAACAACTCCCTTCAATTTTTTTTTATGACTTTAACTCCATCCAAATTTTTTAAACATCGATAACCTTGTGTCATACGAATAATCATTCTTTAATGAACTAAATATTTTGAATAGTTTTTTCTGTTTATGTTTCGGGGGATTTTAGTTTGAACTTTGTAATGTGTATTCTTACAGTTAAATTTTTTATAAATTTTTTTTTGTTTTCTAAAATCTATTTGCCTGCGGGCGCCAACAACTCCCTTCAATTTTTTTTTTATGGATTTAACTCTAGCCAAATTTTTTAAACTTTGATAACCTAGTGTCATAGGAATAATCATTCTTTAATGAACTAAATATTTTAAACAGTTTTTTCTGTTTATGTTTCGGGGGATTTTAGTTTGAACTTTGTTATGTGTATTCTTACAGTTAAATTTTTTCTAAATTTTTTTTTGTTTTCTAAAATCTATATGCCTGCGGGCACCAACACCTCCCTTCAATTTTTTTTTTATGATTTAACTCTAGCCAAATTTTTTAAACATTGATAACCTAGTGTCATAGGAATAATCATTCTTTAATGAACTAAATATTTTAAATAGTTTTTTCTGTTTAAGTTTCGGGACATGTAAGTTTGAACTTTGTAATGTGTATTCTTACTGTAAATTTTTTTTCTACATTTTTTTTTTGGTTTTCTAAATTGCATTCGCTTGCGGGCGCCAACACCTCCCTTCAATTTTTTTTTTATGATTTTTACTAGCCAAATCATTGACAATCTGGTACCCTTTGAAGAATTCTTTAATGAACTAAATATTTTGAATAGTTTTTTCTGTTTGAGATTCCGGGCATTTTAGTTTTTTTTTTATAACGTGTATTCATACAGTAAAATTTTTTCTAAATTTTTTTTGTTTTTTAAAATCTATTTGCCTGCGAGCGCCAACACCTTCCTTCAATTTTTATTTATGATTTTAACTCCAGCTAAATTTTTTAAACATTGATAACCTAGTGTCATACGAATAATCATTCTTTGATGAACTAAATATTTTGAATAGTTTTTTCTAAATTTTTTTCCAAATTTTTTTTTGTTTTCTAAAATCTATTTGCCTGCGGGCTCTAACAACTCCCTTTAATTTTTTTTTTATGATTTTCACTCTAGCCAAATTTTTTAAACATTGACAATTTGGTACCCTTTGAAGATTTCTTTAATGAACTAAATATTTTGAATAGTTTTTTCTAAATTTTTTTCCAAATTTTTTTTTGTTTTCTAAAATCTATTTGCCTGCGGGCTCTAACAACTCCCTTTAATTTTTTTTTATGATTTTCACTCTAGCCAAATTTTTTAAACATTGACAATTTGGTACCCTTTGAAGAATTCTTTAATGAACTAAATATTTTGAATAGATTTTTCTGTTTGAGATTCCGGGCATTTTAGTTTTTTTTTATAATGTGTATTCATACAGTTACATTTTTTTCTAAATTTTTTTTTTTGGTTTTATTAATTACAGTTGCCTTCTGGTTCCAACTGCTTCCTTCAATTTTTTATTTTTAGTTATGTAACTCTAGTTGAATATTTTGTATTGACTTTAAAATTGATAACTTGGTGGTGCCCCATGAATAATCATTCTTTAATGAACAAAATATTTTGAATAGTTTTTTCTAAATTTTTTTCCAATTTTTTTTTTGTTTCCTAAAATCTATATGCCTGCGGGCGCCAACACATCCCTTCAATTTTTTTTTATGATTTTAACTCTAGCCGAATTTTTTAAACATTGATAACCTAGTGTCATACGAATAATCATTCTTTAATGAACTAAATATTTTAAAGAGTTTTTTCTGTTTAAGTTTCGGGACATTTAAGTTTGAACTTTGTAATGTGTATTCTTACTGTTAAATTTTTTCTAATTTTTTTTTTGGTTTTCTTAAATCTTTATGCCTAAAGGCGCCAACATCTTTCTTCATTTTTTTTTTTATGATTTAACTCTAGCCGAATTTTTTAAACATTGATAACCTAGTGTCATACGAATAATCATTCTTTAATGAACTAAATATTTTAAATAGTTTTTTCTGTTTAAGTTTCGGGACATTTTAGTTTGAACTTTTTTAATTATGTGTATTCTGACAGTAAAATTTTTTCCACATTTTTTTTTTGTTGTTTTCTAAAATCTGTATGCCTGCGGGCGCCAACAACTCCCTTCAATTTTTTTTTTATGGATTTAACTCTAGCCAAATTTTTTAAACATTGATAACCTAGTGTCATACGAATAATCATTCTTTAATGAACTAAATATTTTAAAGAGTTTTTTCTGTTTAAGTTTCGGGACATTTTAGTTTGAACTTTTTTATAATGTGTATTCATACAGTAAAATTTTTTCTAAATTTTTTTTTGGTTTTCTAAAATGCATTTGCCTTTAGGTTCCAACTGCTTCCTTAAAATTTTTTTTTTGGTTATGTAACTAGTTGAATATTTTGTATTGACTTTAAAATTGATAACTTGGTGGTGCCCCATGAATAATCATTCTTTAATGAACTAAATATTTTGAATAGTTTTTTATAAATTGTATTCCTAATTTTTTTTTTGTTTTCTTAAATCTATTTGCCTGCGGGCGCCAACAACTCCTTTCAATTTTTAGATTCTGAGCGAAGCGATGAATGCATTAATTTTACAATGATGTGTGTTTTTTTTTATTTCTTTTTTGTGTCTGTCATCACCTTTTAGGACAATAAAAGTGCTTGGATTTTCTTCAACAGTAACATTTCTGATAGGAAAGTGAATCTAATATGGTACTTTGGGGGGTCAAAAGTAACAATTTCTCAGTATTTTTCAAACGCGACGTGAAAAACAAAAGAAAAATTAAGGAAAAACGGGAATTTTTACGCAAAATCTGTTTTTGAGAAAATCGATTTTGGTTTTTAGTGCAACTCTAAAACAAATGACCGTAGAGACATGAAATTTTGACTGAATGTTTATATTAGCATTTTCTATACACCATAAAATTTAATAAATATTTTGACTCTTTTTGAGCGGTTCACGGACATTGTCAGTTTTCAATTTCTTTAGTTTTTTTTTCTATAAATATCATTAAAATTTTATTTGTTGAGTAAAAAAGCTTGAAAATTTAATATAAGGCTCCTGTTATATCATTCTAATAGTAGTTATGTAACTCTAGTTGAATATTTTGTATTGACTTTAAAATTGATAATACTTGGTGGTGCCCCATGAATAATCATTCAATAGAATGCTCCTAGGTTATTGTTTCAAAGGCAGATGAAAATAATTAAAAATCCTTAGTCACAGTTTTTATTTATAAGCATTTAAAGTTCAAATTTTGACAAAATACGGAAAAATCACGAAAATTAACAAATTATTTTGAGTTGAGAATTCATAAAAATTTTTCTTTTTAAATCTAAGATTAGAAAATGTAATATAAGATTACTCATAAGTTTGTCTATTTTTATCAAAAAAAAAAGATGTCTACAAGAAACTTAAATTAAATTTTTATGAGCGCCTGAAATTTATATTTTTACAATATTTCATATTCACTCGATTTCTCATGTAACAATTATCTTATTTTATTGTAATTAAAAAACGAATGACAGTAGATACTTGAAAATTTCACTGAATGTTTAAATTAGCATTTTCTATACAAGATAAAATTTTGAAAATATTTTGACTCTTTTTGAGATGTTTAAAAAAAAAATTTAGAAAAAAATGTTACTGTATGAATACACATTACAAAGTACAAACTAAAATGTCCCGAAACATAAAGAGAAAAAACTATTCAAAATATTTAGTTCATTAAAGAATGATTATTTGTATGACACTAGGTTAACAATGTTTAAAAAATTCGGCTAGAGTTAAATCCATAAAAAAAAAATTGAAGGGAGTTGTTGGAGCCCGCAGGCAAATAGATTTTAGAAAACAAAAAAAAATTTAGAAAAAATTTGGAAAAAACTATTCAAAATATTTAGTTCATTAAAGAATGATTATTTGTATGACACTAGGTTAACAATGTTTAAAAAATTCGGCTAGAGTTAAATCATAAAAAAAAAATTGAAGGGAGGTGTTGGTGCCCGCAGGCATATAGATTTTAGAAAACAAAAAAAAATTTAGAAAAAATTTAACTGTAAGAATACACATAACAAAGTTCAAACTAAAATCCCCCGAAACATAAACAGAAAAAACTGTTTAAAATATTTAGTTCATTAAAGAATGATTATTCCTATGACACTAGGTTATCAAAGTTTAAAAAATTTGGCTAGAGTTAAATCCATAAAAAAAAAATTGAAGGGAGTTGTTGGCGCCCGCAGGCAAATAGATTTTAGAAAACAAAAAAAAATTTAGAAAAAATTTTACTGTAAGAATACACATTACAAAGTTCAAACTAAAATCCCCCGAAACATAAACAGAAAAAACTATTCAAAATATTTAGTTCATTAAAGAATGATTATTCGTATGACACAAGGTTATCAGTGTTTAAAAAATTTGGATGGAGTTAAAGTCATAAAAAAAAATTGAAGGGAGTTATTGGCGCCCGCAGGCAAATAGATTTTAGAAAACAAAAAAAATATTAGGAACAAAATTTAGAAAAAACTATTCAAAATATTTAGTTCATTAAAGAAATCTTCAAAGGGTACCAAATTGTCAATATTTAAAAAATTCGACTAGAGTTAAAATCATAAAAAAAAATTAAAGGGAGTTGTAAGAGCCCGCAGGCAAATAGATTTTAGAAAACAAAAAAAATATTAGGAACAAAATTTAGAAAAAACTATTCAAAATATTTAGTTCATTAAAGAAATCTTCAAAGGGTACCAAATTGTCAATATTTAAAAAATTCGACTAGAGTTAAAATCATAAAAAAAAATTAAAGGGAGTTGTAAGAGCCCGCAGGTAAATAGATTTTAGAAAACAAAAAAAAATTTGGAAAAAAATTTAGAAAAAACTATTCAAAATATTTAGTTCATTAAAGAATGATTATTTGTATGACACTAGGTTAACAATGTTTAAAAAATTCGGCTAGAGTTAAATCATAAAAAAAAAATTGAAGAAAGGTGTTGGCGCCCACAGGCATAAAGAATTAAGAAAACCAAAAAAAAAATTAGAAAAAATTTAACAGTAAGAATACACATTACAAAGTTCAAACTTAAATGTCCCGAACTTAAACAGAAAAAACTATTTAAAATATTTAGTTCATTAAAGAATGATTATTCCTATAACACTAGGTTATCAATGTTTAAAAAATTTGGCTAGAGTTAAATCCATAAAAAAAAAATTGAAGGGAGTTAATGGCGCCCGCAGGCAATTAGATTTTAGAAAACAAAAAAAAATTTAGAAAAAACTATTCAAAATATTTAGTTCATTAAAGAATGATTATTTGTATGACACTAGGTTAACAATGTTTAAAAAATTTGGCTAGAGTTAAATCATAAAAAAAAAATTGAAGGGAGGTGTTGGTGCCCGCAGGCATATAGATTTTAGAAAACAAAAAAAAATTTAGAAAAAATTTAACTGTAAGAATACACATAACAAAGTTCAAACTAAAATCCCCCGAAACATAAACAGAAAAAACTATTCAAAATATTTAGTTCATTAAAGAATGATTATTTGTATGACACTAGGTTAACAATGTTTAAAAAATTCGGCTAGAGTTAAATCCATAAAAAAAAAATTGAAGGGAGTTGTTGGAGCCCGCAGGCATATAGATTTTAGAAAACAAAAAAAAAATTTAGAAAAAATTTAACTGTAAGAATACACATTACAAAGTTCAAACTAAAATCCCCCGAAACATAAACAGAAAAAACTATTCAAAATATTTAGTTCATTAAAGAATGATTATTCCTATGACACTAGGTTATCAATGTTTAAAAAATTTGGCTAGAGTTAAATCCATAAAAAAAAAATTGAAGGGAGTTGTAAGAGCCCGCAGGCAAATAGATTTTAGAAAACAAAAAAAAAATTTGGAAAAAAATTTAAAAAAAACTATTCAAAATATTTAGTTCATTAGAGAATGATTATTCCTATGACACTAGGTTATCAATGTTTAAAAAATTCAACTAGAGTCAAAATCATAAAAAAAAATTGAAGGGTGGTGTTGGCGCCCGCAGGCATATAGATTTTAGAAAACAAAAAAAAAATTTAGAAAAAAATTTAGAAAAAACTATTCAAAATATTTAGTTCATTAAATAATTATTCAAAGGGTATCAAATTGTCAATGTTTAAAAAATTTGGCTAGAGTGAAAATCATAAAAAAAAAATTGAAGGGAGTTGTTGGCGCCCGCAGGCAAATAGATTTTAGAAAACAAAAATAAAATTAGGAATAAAATTTAGGAAAAACTATTCAAAATATTTAGTTCATAAAAGAATGATTATTCATGGGGCACCACCAAGTTATCAATTTTAAAGTCAATACAAAATATTCAACTAGTTACATAACCAAAAAAAAAATTTAAGGAAGCAGTTTTAACCTGAAGGCAAATGCATTTAAGAATTATTGAAAGGGTACCAGATTGTCAATGTTTAAAAGATTTGGCTAGAGTTAATATCATAAAAAAAAAAATTGAAGGGAGTTGTTGGCGCCCGCAGGCAAATAGATTTTAGAAAACAAAAAAAAATTTGGAAAAAAATTTAAAAAAAACTATTCAAAATATTTAGTTCATTAAAGAATGATTATTCCTATGACACTAGGTTATCAATGTTTAAAAAATTCAACTAGAGTCAAAATCATAAAAAAAAATTGAAGGGTGGTGTTGGCGCCCGCAGGCATATAGATTTTAGAAAACAAAAAAAAAATTTAGAAAAAAATTTAGAAAAAACTATTCAAAATATTTAGTTCATTAAAGAATTATTCAAAGGGTATCAAATTGTCAATGTTTAAAAAATTTGGCTAGAGTGAAAATCATAAAAAAAAAATTGAAGGGAGTTGTTGGCGCCCGCAGGCAAATAGATTTTAGAAAACAAAAAAAAATTTAGAAAAAATTTAGAAAAAACTATTCAAAATATTTAGTTCATTAAAGAATGATTATTTGTATGACACTAGGTTAACAATGTTTAAAAAATTCGGCTAGAGTTAAATCATAAAAAAAAAATTGAAGGGAGGTGTTGGTGCCCGCAGGCATATAGATTTTAGAAAACAAAAAAAAATTTAGAAAAAATTTAACTGTAAGAATACACATAACAAAGTTCAAACTAAAATCCCCCGAAACATAAACAGAAAAAACTGTTTAAAATATTTAGTTCATTAAAGAATGATTATTCCTATGACACTAGGTTATCAAAGTTTAAAAAATTTGGCTAGAGTTAAATCCATAAAAAAAAAATTGAAGGGAGTTGTTGGCGCCCGCAGGCAAATAGATTTTAGAAAACAAAAAAAAATTTATAAAAAATTTAAAAAAAACTATTCAAAATATTTAGTTCATTAAAGAATGATTATTCCTATGACACTAGGTTATCAATGTTTAAAAAATTCAACTAGAGTCAAAATCATAAAAAAAAATTGAAGGGTGGTGTTGGCGCCCGCAGGCATATAGATTTTAGAAAACAAAAAAAAAATTTAGAAAAAAATTTAGAAAAAACTATTCAAAATATTTAGTTCATTAAAGAATTATTCAAAGGGTATCAAATTGTCAATGTTTAAAAAATTTGGCTAGAGTGAAAATCATAAAAAAAAAATTGAAGGGAGTTGTTGGCGCCCGCAGGCAAATAGATTTTAGAAAACAAAAAAAAATTTAGAAAAAATTTAGAAAAAACTATTCAAAATATTTAGTTCATTAAAGAATGATTATTTGTATGACACTAGGTTAACAATGTTTAAAAAATTCGGCTAGAGTTAAATCATAAAAAAAAAATTGAAGGGAGGTGTTGGTGCCCGCAGGCATATAGATTTTAGAAAACAAAAAAAAATTTAGAAAAAATTTAACTGTAAGAATACACATAACAAAGTTCAAACTAAAATCCCCCGAAACATAAACAGAAAAAACTGTTTAAAATATTTAGTTCATTAAAGAATGATTATTCCTATGACACTAGGTTATCAAAGTTTAAAAAATTTGGCTAGAGTTAAATCCATAAAAAAAAAATTGAAGGGAGTTGTTGGCGCCCGCAGGCAAATAGATTTTAGAAAACAAAAAAAAATTTATAAAAAATTTAAAAAAAACTATTCAAAATATTTAGTTCATTAAAGAATGATTATTCCTATGACACTAGGTTATCAATGTTTAAAAAATTCAACTAGAGTCAAAATCATAAAAAAAAATTGAAGGGTGGTGTTGGCGCCCGCAGGCATATAGATTTTAGAAAACAAAAAAAAAATTTAGAAAAAAATTTAGAAAAAACTATTCAAAATATTTAGTTCATTAAAGAATTATTCAAAGGGTATCAAATTGTCAATGTTTAAAAAATTTGGCTAGAGTGAAAATCATAAAAAAAAAATTGAAGGGAGTTGTTGGCGCCCGCAGGCAAATAGATTTTAGAAAACAAAAATAAAATTAGGAATAAAATTTAGGAAAAACTATTCAAAATATTTAGTTCATAAAAGAATGATTATTCATGGGGCACCACCAAGTTATCAATTTTAAAGTCAATACAAAATATTCAACTAGTTACATAACCAAAAAAAAAAATTTAAGGAAGCAGTTTTAACCTGAAGGCAAATGCATTTAAGAATTATTGAAAGGGTACCAGATTGTCAATGTTTAAAAGATTTGGCTAGAGTTAATATCATAAAAAAAAAAATTGAAGGGAGGTGTTGGCGCCCGCAGGCAAATGAATTTTAGAAAACAAAAAAAAAAAATGTGGAAAAAATTTTACTGTAAGAATACACATTACAAAGTTCAAACTTAAATGTTAATCCTGAAAAATATTTATACAAAAAAATCTACTAGAATTCAATGAATTGAAAAAAAAATTGTTTGAGAAATCTGTGTGAAATAACACTAAACAAAAGAATACGCTGGAAGCTAAATACTGCAATACATATTAACTACAATCCAAAAACTAGGTATTGTTTACATTATAATAATACGAACAGTTATTATGATCAGAGGTGTATCATCGTAATATATGTATAAGAAAATGTATGAAAACGAATGTAATTTATGAAGGACGCAAAAAAATTAAATGAGAAAACGGTCCTGCACGGACTCTACTATTAGATTGTAATTTATGAAGGACATAAAATAATGTTTAATTTAAAATAATATTGTGTTTGGCTGGGTCTACAGTCAATATTAAATTACAAACTATAAAGTCTAAATGCAAATAAAAACATAGTCAGATATCTGTTTTAGTCTTTGTAAATATGTGCGGAAAAAAATTAGATTTAGTACAATGTAAAAAATGTGGAAAGAAAACCCTGAGAATTCTTTGACAGTAGGATATTAAAACACAAAACTATATATTAAATTAAAACTATTGATTTTATACATTTTCTATTTACAAAAGCTCATAAGTATTTAAAACCTTATAAAATCCTAATAAAATTATATTTTGTTATATTTTAAAATACTTTTATAATTTATTGTGTTAAGAAAATCATTATATTTAATGTTGGCTGTATTTTAGTTTTTAATAACTATACTGGTATAACTCTAGCTGACAGTCTTTAAGACCGTGTTAAAAACTATGATAATTAGTTAACGTCTAATTTACTGTCCTATCCTAACCTAACCTAACATAACCAAATTAATAATATTTAAATATTTTCTTTCATTGTTATGTTTACAATATCGAATACCATTATAGTAAGTAGGAAAAGATCATCGCAAAGCTCACGACCAGTGATTGTAGTCGTCTATCATCGCACCATAGCTTCAACTAACCTTAGGTTTACCAAACTAGCCTTCTTATCACTCATTAGGACACTTTGAATAAAAAGATCCTGAGTTGCCGGTTGCCGAACTTAAGTGTTTGATTATCAAGTTGTTCCTTTGATTGTTGACACCTTAATCCATGCTATGGATGAAGCCCATAGATTATAAGGATATGGATAGTCCACGCTTATTTTAAATACATTTAAGGCCGACTTCTATTGGAGGGGAAGGCAATTGAGGGTCCTTTATATTGATATTCGATACTCGATACTCGATTTGGCCTCAATTGTTCCCCTCGAAGATCAGACCGCTGATAAGACTATTATGTCCTATACATTATGTTATATCTTTATTATCTATACCATACCCAGCTCACTCGTGTAAACAATTTGAAGCACATAAAAGCGATCAACGAATCTCTATTAATGATTTATCAACATCTATCCTATCACAACACACACTTGGAGACAACGCATACACACGAAAGGTTTTTTTTACACAGCATTTTTAATGATTTTTTTTAGCTTCATGTTTTTTAAAAAATACCAGGATAATGTCGAGCATGGGAGCAACTTTATAACGTATTCAATTCATTTTATTTTGGACTTATTGAAACATGCTATGGAGGATGGTCCTTTTGGTCGTCCAGTGTCCACAAATATTTCAATTCATAATATGAAATCCCAGACCTGTCCCCCATACTCTGATATTAAGAGCCCAGCCCACCTTCATATTCTCTATGCAAAAAGTAAATTTAAGACAAATTTGTAAATCAATGCACAGTCTCTCTATTGTACTAATATTTGTGATTTCATTAATTTTCAGTATTTTGTATAATTAGATTGGGAAAACATAAGACAATAACATTTACACAAGACTGAGACTAACACAATCATACTTTGATAAAAGTATATGATATAAGTACCTACCTTCTATATTTGAATTAATCGTTTTTTTTCCCGGTACTTTATTGGTGGACGGCACTTTAACAACGGTCCCTCAACCTACTGAGGCAATCTTGAGGCATTTCCGTTTAGGAAATTAATTAAATCTTCAAACATAACTCTTAATTCAAGAGTTTGTAACTAATACAATCATAATATAATATGAGTATAGTACATTTCGTAATATTTTTTTATAATATTTACCTACTGTTAGTGAAATATTAAGTTTGTATTTCTAATATAATATATGTTATGATATTTATGGACGACACTTGCACCATGGCCCCTCGATATAGTAATGTGGCGACCCGGCACATCTCTTTTAGATAAATGATTAAATACTTAATCAAGTCTTCCAATTTACTAAACATTTATATTTTGTAGATGATTTGAAGAAAAATTTAAAATTGAAGAGAGACTGTGTGAATTAACAAAATTTGTGGTATGAAATGTTTATTTGAACACCTGTTATAATTATATTATATTGAACTTAAGTTAATTTTTTATAATGTACTATAGTAAACATTTGAACATTTATTACAATATACGTATATTATACATAGATTTCAAGTATGATTTTTTTTAGTTTTTTTTTTTTTGATAGTTACCTACCTACTACAATACAAGACACTTTATTTTTATATTTTGAAGCAATATATGTTTTGGATTATTTAGATCTATATAAACTAAATTTCAGACCCATATAGTTTAGTATTTAAAGTTTGTATGATCAAAGTCGTGGAACCAAATTTTATCAGACTCTACTAGAATGTTGTAGTTAAATTAAACTATAATAAGTATGTGGAATAACAGTACCTAACCTTCTATTATAATTTGTTATGAATATAATATTTTAAGTAATAACTCAAATTTAGCACTTTTACGGTACTTAATACATTTTCCTACTATCTTAACAGAAATTATGGAGCTAAAAATATAGAAATACCAATATTATTTCACGGTCTATAGTTGATAGTTTTGTTTCATTTATAATAATAATGCTTTTTAATATACTTTTTCATAAATTAATATTTATTACAGTTGGCTTTTATGATTTGTTTGAACTATTAGTACGTATTTTTTTGGGGAGATCCCTATTATTACAACACCGTTACCAATATGCTTTTTTTCTGGTTAGTTAATATAATTGTATGTTTTCATGATTTCTTCGTATTTATGTTTATTTTCTTAAAATGTTTTTATATTTTCGGTTCATCCGTTACCTACCTACATACCTACCTACCAAGTGTGTAAATAAAGAATTTTTTGAGTAAACCAATTTGAATTATTATTTATTAATTTAAAAAAATGTTAATAAAAACGTTTTCTTTCAGTATTTTTTTGAATTTTAAGTGCATACTTTTGAATATTTCAATGCATATATTTGCCTGTTTTTAGTGCATACATGCAGGCAAATATTTAACACTTTTTCATTGCATTAAATTCACAGCCCTGCTAATTACTTTTGTCCAATCATAATACCTACCACAATTAATGTTAAATGTCAAATTGTCAACAATCAACTGCTTCTTCAACTTGATAACACTTAAGAGGATGTCAGATTTTTAGCGCACCATTTATTTCTCTCTCTGACCCACGCACAATCATTTTAGTGTTTTCTTAATCGTACATTTGGTATGCTACGCGTGGGTCAAAGATGGAAAACAAATAGTGCGCTGACATCCCAACCAGCAACAAGTTTACACGAGTGAGCTGGGTATGGCTCCATCATAGATAATAAAGATATGGATAGGACATAATGGTCTTATCAGCGGTCTTCGAGGGGAACAATTGAGGCCAAATAAAGTATACCTATATCGAGTATCTACTATCAATATAAAGGAGCCTCAATTGCCTTCCCCTCCGGGAACGCGGCCTGCAATGTATTTAACATAGGCGCGGACTATCCATGGTGTCAACAATCAAAGGATCAACTTGATAATCAAACACTTAAGTTCGGCAACCTGCAACTCAGGATCTTTTTATTCAAAGTGTCCTAATGAGTCATAAGAAGGTTAGTTAGGTAAACCTATGGTTAGTTGAAGCCAAAGAGTCAATAGGTCTTTGCAATTCAAGATCTTTTCCTACGTATTCGGCATTGTTAACATAACTATTCTACCTTTACACTTTTTCTTCCCCCGTCTGTCACAGCTATATACAGGTTCAGCCACTCTCATTCCACACCTCCATATGATCGGTATTCTGTCTATCCATCTCTTCTTCAGTCTTCTCGTCCATCATTTCTCCCCTAAATTAACTTCTATAGCCACTCTCACTATCTCTTATCATACAGTGACCGAACCACCTAAACCTATTCTCTCTTGTTTTCACTACAATATGTACACTACCCTTAATTAATTAATTTCTTATTCTATCCTCTTTTGTACCTTAACACCTTACTTATTATTCTCATATCTGCTACCCTCACTCCACTTACCTACCCTAACCTTACATTTCTTTTTCATCTTTCCCTTTTATACACCAAACATTCTGAAATCCTGTTGACCCATTTCCTTATCTTCGCCATATCACACACTTCCTAATTCCTATTCACTCAGTCTCTAGTTACCTACAAGTCATCGTACTTGATTATCGGTGAAAATATTTAAATATCATTGAGCGAATTCCCTACTCGAAAGAATTACTTAAAAAAATAACATACCTCGCCAATTTTCTAATTTTTAACACGACTTTATTGATAGCCCGAATAGTGTTATACCAGTATAGTTACAATACAAATATTGAAAAATTTCGGGCAATACATCCTTTGATCAATTAACAATAATAAAAAAAAACCTACTGAGAAATAAGAAAATACATACCCCGTGACGGAATCAAAATCTGCTACGAAACTTAGTCTTCGAAACACTGAAACGTTCACACATTTCAATCTGCTTATGATATATTATTCCCAGTTTGAAAATGTTCACTGACGAATACCATTTCTGAAATAACACGCATCTTATGCAGTAAAATGTTCTACAATATTATAATGACCTATGCGTTACAGTCTACAGATATTATATAAACCTACCAATAAATACCTAATATTAATTTTTATTACACAGAGTTTGTATTTTTAAATGTTGTATTCAAGGATTTATTAGTTTTATTTTATACCTAACAAAATTACATTTATTCACAAGTTCTAGTTTATCAACTAGAACTCGACTACGAGTAAGACAGCGTTTGGATTGTTCGGACTGGCGTATAATTTATTATTATTATTATTATTATTATACATTGCGCCTTTGGTAGGTAGTAGTAAACGTATATGCTTCTACGTTACTGAGTTAACAGATTTTCCGTGACAATAAAAATGTAATTCAAGTCTAAAAAGTAAGTAAATGTAAGCACCAAAATAATATGAAAATAAACTTACGCATAAACATCGACTCTTTCAGTGAAACCTAGCTGTACTGCAGCACACGCTGTCGTCGAAGAAACAGCTATCTTCATCCGTCTCCATCTCTCTCTACATCTCGCTAATTGAAACTTATCTAGTATACAATACTAGTATCTTTATGATCTGTAATATATTCTGGTGTTCGATGAAAAAGATTGAAATAAGATAAAAATACATATTTTTTGGTTTTGAATATGAAAGCTGTGAGATGATCGATATGAATTTTGTGAGAAATCTAGAGGTACTAGAAAACTGAGACGAGTGTGTTGAATGAAATAAATTAAAAAATTGATGAACACAACAATCGCTTGAAAATTAATTTAATTCAAATAATGAGATGAACCTTATTAGACCATTTAAATTTTCCAGAACAAGCCCCCAGTTGTTGGTCGCATGCCAAAAAATTTTAATTATATTTCAAATTATATTACTTTAGTAATTAAATTACGATACGAATTATAAGTTACGTAGGTACTTGTCCAATACTCGACTACCAGAATTTAAATTAAAGAATGTGATATACCTAGGTAACCCCTATCGATCGATTATAAAACAGAAACTTAACCTAGGTACAAATAATATCACAATATCAAATAGTGAAATGTGAAAATTTGAAGAAAATTTCCTATAGGTATATCCCGTACAACCCCCAAAATAAAACGTACGTTTGAGGTGTTCTCTTAAAACCCAAATGTTTAATGCCCGTATCCCGTATGCGTAGAAAATGTATGTTTCACATTTAACGAAAACTAAAACTATCGTGACGGAACGGAATTACGAAGAACGTATAAGACAAAAATAATCGTCACTAAGTGGTAGGTATAATCTGCTATGTACTTACAAATCATATTAAATAACATTAATCATTATGTATTTTCTTATTTTATTAGGTAGGTATAAAAACCTACCTTCCTACTTATAAAAGCATTGCCTAATCATTGATTTCAAATTTTAAAAATTATTCTACTATAACAATAAATTAACAGTTGTAGGCAAAGTGTTATAATTTAAGGTATTTTTCATAATATCTTAATTTTTGTACACCTATAACAACTGGATTTTAAAAACTACTCTACGCTTAGCGAGTATATAAGTTTGTCTGACAATAAATATTTACATTAAGTCAACAGAGTAGAAGGACAAAACTTACGTAATTATTTATTCTTCCGGCGAAACGCGTTACCTTCGAGTGTATAATATTGTCTAGTGTCAGAGCTGTGCATCTCCGCCAAGGAAAATGCATATCTCCGATCCAAAAGTTCAGTCTGGAAGTATTGAGATTAATGACATTTATAAAAATAGGCACCTAGCTTAATAACCAGAATGGAACGAAATATGTGAGTATTACAGTTTCTATGCGGTAAATTGAATTCAAATTTACAATTATATAGATAACGGTTTTTTTACTTGGTAACCATTTATTTATTACTTGGTTAATTAACAAATTCTATTGATATAAAATAGTAATTAAATAAAATAATAAAAAAAAAAAATTAAGAAATATCTATTAATTAATATGTATTACCTAAATAACAAAATAACTAAATAAATTCGTGTTTTTTTTAAACATTTTAACGCCCCCTTCCCTCACCCCCTCTCTTACGAAATCGTATCACTTCTCCTTAGAGTATAGCATAGGAGGTTATGAACACTTTAAATAATTGTGCATGTTGAAAAATCAGCCATATCCTCCTCCCCCCCCCCCCATGACAAAATCATTTGACTCATTTAGCTACTTTTTGAATTAAGAACGTTACATTTAACATACAAAACTGTACCTACCTACATAATAGTTATCAACCTATTAACCCATCAATAATAATATATTTTTTTTTGTGTACACTAATCGATTGGTGAATACCGTTGACTCCAAAAACCGCACACTTATGATAAAATACAGGACAAAACCGCACACTTTTGGTAGGTTAAAACCGCACACAATTAATAGGTTAAATCCGCACAATTTTAAAAATTTTCGTATCCAAAAACCGCACAGTTGTATATATTTAAAAATTTAAAATATTTATTTGAAAAAAATATCAACTTAAAAATGTATATATTCAATAATTTAAAATATTAATTTAAAAAAAATGTAAAACTAAAAATGTATAGGTATATTCAACAATTTTAAATATTAATTTGAAAAAAAAATAAAAATTTCAAAGTTTGATTAGCTGAAACCGACTGCCTACGTTTTTTAAAAACTTTATACGATCTCCGTAACGTAAAAATTCTTCCCAAAATGTAAACACATTAATTTTTAGTATATTCTTGAATCGACTGCATGTTGTAACCGTGGATGTACAATTTTTAATATAACACCGCTAAACCACATTTCCACTAATATTGACTCTAAATTTTCTGTATTTAAAATCGTCAAGTAATAAGCACTTGCCCCCTTCATTACTTTCAATAATTTTAAAATCCATAATAAAATAATTAAAAATATTAACGTTTTAACACTATACCTATAGACGTAGTAGGTACACTAACCGACTCGAGATCGACTAATAACGAGTGACAACTAAAGACTTGATTATTGAATTGTACATATCTTATAATCTTATCTTTTCACTATTTTCAATAAAAATAGTGTGCGGTTTTAACCCACTATAAATGTACGGTAATTTGTTATACAATGACCGATAAGCTGTGCGGTTTTTGGCTATTGACCTTTTTAGGGTCAAAATCAAAAGTGTGCGGTTTTTGGATGCAACCGTAAATAATATATAACGTTAAGTTATAAATAGGACGTGGATTTAAATGCATTAAAAACAAGAAAAAATTCCTTAAAAATACGATTTAAAGCACTTATATTACAAAGCTTAATAAAACGTCCAGAAAAATTAAAAGTCCTATTTAAACGAATATAAAATAGAATTTAGATAGACGTATAGGTAGTGTATTCGTTATATTTTGAGTTTCATTATAGCACATCAGTAGTCAACCAGATGCTATTTAATATTTTAAGTGTTGTTTTCTATAGCTGAAAACTGAATAGTTATAGTATCGAACATAATGGGTACGTAAAAAATAGAAATATAAGTAAAAAAAATTACCTTTATTTAATTGTATTTAATTTTTTTTTAATAAGTTTTTATAAAATTGACTTCAACCCATATAAATGTTCTAATTTAATTTTTCAATTCGTTGATAATATATGAAACGAATTCTTTGCTTGGAAAGCAATGTCATAGATAATTCAGAAAATGCAGTTTATATTTAAATCCGCGGCCTAATTACAAATAATAATATCTGATGCATTGATGCTGAAGAGTGAGGGGGGCGGACAATCAGCCGTACCGAAATCTAACATGTTAAACACTTAATATATTAAACAATTTTTCACACACGCGTCATGGAATGAAAATAAAAAATATTTATAATTCATATTTATACCGATTTTCTACCGATTTATACCGATCTTCTATATTAATAATAATTATAAATATATAGCAATAACAAATCATTTTTGAGTAGCGGCCCACCGGGAAAGTTCCCAGTATCCCGCCGGCTCAGTCCGCCCCTGGTTCATATTGTAACCAAAAAATCTATTATAAACACAGTTACTTATTACAGATATTATAAGTTAAAATTTGGACGAAATGACATATTAAAACCAAGAATAACGATTTTAGTTATTTTGTTGTAATTTAAAAATAGTAAGTATTCACGGATTTATGAAACTTTTAGAGTATATTATTATAATTTATAGACACGATGACACTTTCAAATGTTATTATTTGGGAAAAAATGACTTTAACCTACTATATTGTAGGTACTAATGCCTAATAGTAAAATAAATTACTTTAATCTCAATATTATTTATTAGTTAACGATGTCTTTGCTCAGAATCGTTTTTCGTTTGTTCGTTTTGTATTTTAATAATTTATCCATGGATATATTATTATTACTAATAATTATAGTAGGTGTGTTTGTTCTATTTCATTAATTAATTTAATACTATACCAATAAATTATATATTAATTAATAATTTTTGAAACATTGTGTTCGAAAAAATAAAAATAAATTAATTTAATCATAACTGTTGAACTTTTAGGGACATAAAAGGTAACACATTAGTGTATGTAGTATTACACTATTTATATATAGGTATAATATGTATATACCTATACGAGTATATGAGTAGATACATTATTCATAAGTGCGCACACGTCAGGATAGGCTGCAGTTGACCATTCCGTGAATATTACTTTTATTTGTACTTGGTTATACGTCCCTAATCCCTATGATATAGAATATAGATATTAGGTGAACAATAGAAGTTAAGTATGTGACACTAAATTAATAGTTACCTACTTATAACTTATAATAACGTTGTATTTGGAAAAAAAAATTACCAGTTATTAATTAAAATTGTATCTTATGACTATTATCAGTTATAAGCTATAACATATATTTCTATAAATTAAAGCAAAACATATATAGGTATATTAAGTACCTTATATAGGTATAAGCTCCTATTAATTATAATTATTCTACGAACAGGGACTGGAAAAACGACGACGACCTTTATATCTCGCGTATTTTATACATTTCTGGTTCGGAACTAAAATATGCGCATACAGCACTTGGATAGCACATTTTTCGTGACATTAAATATTTATTTTAAGTCTTAAAAGTAAATTTAAGCCCCAAAAGAATATAAAAACAAACTTACTTTAATTATCGACTCTTTCGGCGGAATCCGTGACGTGTGTGAACTGCGACGCCCATGAGGAAACGCTCCAGATTACAAAACTTAGAATATTGTAATTTATGAAAAATAAAATTGTACGAAACGCAGTAAGTTTTTTGCTCATATTTTCTTTGCTTATTGAAATTTTAGAATTTTTAATCGACTGTGTCTTCTGCAACGACTTTGAGATTTGCCATAGATAAATAAATAAATGACATAGATATTATACTAGGTACGTCAATATGATGAATCCACGGATATAATATAATGCAACTTTTTATATCAAAGAGTTCCGTGTTAAGGAACAATTTGTTTATTGAAATTTGATATGACAATAAAACCAAAATAGTTTATAATCTTGAATTTGAATTATAATAATATGATATAGGTATTATTTAAATTATTATTTTAGTTTATCAATTTAATTATTGATTAAGGTGGTGAATAGATATCAGAAGCACAAGAATTTTTTTATAAGAGTATATTGTATTTTATGAATTATTAAATAAAAATGTGATGACTGGATTTTAGAGTTAACATAAAGCCAAATACCATAATACCAACTAGATTTCTAAAACTCTAAGTCTAAGAAAAAATTATTTAAAAAAACAAGAATAATTTCTATTTTACGTCACGCGGCCACACGGGTTGATCTAGCAACTGACTGCTACGACAACTGTGCAATTTTTTTAAGCATAATCCGTTTTGAAATCGTCCAGAAAAGAGTTTGTTTTAAGACTGTCTGTCTTGATAACAACTAATTTAATTTAAAGTGTATTGTTATATTATATTATAATGAAATTAATAATTATAGTAAAATATATAATTACAAGACATTTAATACCTATATCTATAGCCATCTAGGGTACAAACTACACTAAAAAAGGTGTAAGTATGCTAATAAAATATATGAGGTGTATAATGTATTTATGTATATAAAAATATAAAATATAAAGATTAATAACATTATATTGTTTTAAATACTTCGCGCAAACCTAAGGTGATACCCGGCGTATAGTATAACATGCAAAGTGTTGCGTATTAAACTTGGCGTGGTGAAACGAAGACGGTCTCGCGTATTTTATACATTGCGCTTTTGGGATTAAACTTATAAATTCTTCTACGTAACCCAGTTAACAGATTGTCCGTGGCAATAAATATTTAATTTAAGTCTAAAAAGTAAATGTAAAATAGTAATAATATGAAAACAAACTTACGCGTAAGCTTCGACTCTTCCGGTGAAACCTAGCTAGAGTGCCGCCGTCGCCGAAGAAACTATCTTTATCCATCTTCATCTCGCTCTGAACTGAAACTTGAAAGTATCAAAATATTTTATGAAAATAACCTGAATACCTGATCATAACGAAATGTGTGAGTTTGTGTTAAAACTTACATTATAATGTATACGGCTCATAACTGTCGGTCTATATTGATGGCTTATTACTTATTTGTTCACTGAAATTATTAAAATTGTTTATCGTCGCCGACGAATGTCGACAATTGACGATTGCCATAGATATTATAAAATATATTATTTACTATGATAAATCCATAGAACTTTATATTATACTAAGTATCTATGTATATACAGTCTATTGATAAATATTAAACCGTATGTACTTTTACAGAAAGTACTTTGTGATCACCAATGTACCTATTCTGGTTATCTATTTCAGTTATAGTTCGCATGCCAAATTTAACTATGCGAAACTGGTCCGCAAGTTTATAGACATTTTATTATTCGAATGCATTATCCCACCAGTTCCTCTAGACACAGTGTTTGAGAAGTTATATTTTTTTGGTACCCAATTAAATTACAATATGAAATATTATAAGTTACCTATGTAGGTACTTGTCCAAAACTCGACTACCGGGATTTAAATAAAAAAATGTGATTATAGGTAATCTATTGGCTATTGATCTATTATAAAATAGAAACTTAACCTACCAATAATATCACGTTTTAACAAAATCGATTTTAGTTTTTGGTGTAACTTTAAGTCAAATGATCGTAGATAGGTACATGCAATTTCCCCTGATTGTTTATAATAGCATTTTCTATACACCACCAAAATATTTTGACTTGTTTTGGCTGTTTGTGGGCATTTTCAGTTTCCATTTTTTTTAGTTTTATTTTCTATAAATGTCAATAAAGTTTTAGAAGTGGGGTCAAAAAGCATGAACATTTAATAAAAGGCTCCTGATATATTGTTACAATAACAGGTGAAATTTTTTAAAATAAATAGGCACAATTTATGAACTTTAAAATTGAAAAATGATATTTCAACTTTTATAGCTAAGGTTTGAAAATTGAAAACAAATTTCTACGTAAATAGGTTATTCTGTGACCAAAAAATCTAAAAAAATTTTTTAGAAAAAACACAATTTTTCTTATACCTAGTTATTTTATATTTTTATGATCAAATTGGACGAAATTAGATATTTAAACAAAGAAGAACGACTTTAGTTCGTGCTATACCTATTTTAAAAATATTATTCGTGGGTAATTAAAACGACTAAAATATATTATTATATACAAATATGACAATAAACAAATAATAATAATTCAACTTAACCGTATCTATTCATACGTTGCAGATCACAAAGATTTCTGTAAAAGAACACACAATTTATCAACTGACCATATAGGTACTGAGTATATAAGTTTAATGGATTTATCATTACACCTACCTAATATATTTTGTATCATCTATGATAATCGCCAATAATTATCGACATTCGTCGGAAACGATTAACAATTCTATGATAATTTCGGTGAACAAAAAAAATAAAATGAGCCAACAATAGACGGACAGTTTGTTAAGCAGTAGGTATATATAATATTAAAATATAAGTTTATACCACGAACTCGCCCATTTGAGTGCGTTCGGGTTATTTTCATAAAATAGATACTTTCAAGTTTCAGTTCGGAGTACTTTTTAAACTTGAATTATATATTTATTGTAACCGACAATCTTTTTACTGGACTTAACGGTATTAACTTATTGCTCGATCTCTAACCGTGTTCACAGTTAGGTTTACTGGATTTTCAACATTTTTTTGATCAACTGTTAATGTTGTTTCATACATTACAAAACCAGTGTTAATATCTAAGTCCTCAAACGGTAAAGGAACATATCACTGATCACTGGTTTAATACGTATTGCAGTTGACAAAGGTGTGTTCTTACAAGTTAATACTGTTAAGTCGACTTGTATTCACATATTTACAATTTAATAAATAATATTCGATATTTACAGGATGTAGTGTTTTTAAACAATGTAAACCTTGGTCGGTATTGGCCACTTGGTGGACCTCAAGTTACACTTTATGTGCCAGCTCCTTTTTTAAGACCATCACATTATGTCAATACACTAGTGATATTAGAACTTGAAGGTACATCTCAAGATTTGTCCGTGAAATTTGTGGATAAACCTATTCTTGATGGCAGTGGCGTATTTAGGAATTTGTCATGGGGAGGGTCCAGACAATTTTCATAATACAGATCCGTGGGGGGCTTCGCCCCCCACACCGCCCCAATTACCTACTCTTTATTTAATAAATTTACCATATTTTATATTATTATATAGAAATTCAATTTATTACAATGAATTAACATATATCCATTTTGATGTTTGTTATTTATTTTTAAGCATATCAAATAACATTTATAATACAAAATCCAATTTTCTAGGACTTAATGACATTTCATTAATTATTTCATCAACATCTAGATGTATGTCCCGATGAATAGACATCATAGCTAGTCCATTTAGCCTCGTCTAAATAATATTATAATAATACAATTAAAAATACAGTATAAATTAGTTATATTGTTGTATAGTAGATATTAAATATTTTCCAAAATAATTAAAAGATTACTTTGTTCATTGTGGATCTTAGATATGTTTTCAACCTTTTCAAGGTTGAAAAAGATCTTTCAGGTGTTGCTGTTGACACCGGTAATGTGCAAAACAATTAAAAAATGTATATTTGGAAAGTCAATCTTTAGGCAGCTCAAAAGTGCTTCTAACCCACTTTTAATGTTTACATCTTGACTAGTTATTTTTAATTTCCATATTTTAATTTCGACATAAGCATTATCATGTTCAACTGGTGGTAAATAAAACTCAACCAAATTCTCAAATTATATTTTTTCTGCATCTGTAAATGTTAAACTAAATAAACATTCAAACCCTATAAAAATATACAAAACATAATATTTAATACCAATTTTTATATTAATCTAGATAAATCAATATACCTATTACCTTCAAAAACGGATTTATGATTTAAAAATCTAGTTGTAAGTTGGTTGATAAAATTGTCAATAAATGGCATAAACACTGTCACTCTATAATAATCTTCTACAGAGGATACTTGAGGATTCGCTCTATTTGTTTGTTTGTTTGTTGTGCGTTTTTTGGTTATTTCTGTGCCAATAACATTTGCCAAATTCTATTGAAATATTAAAAGTTAAATACATATTAACATTATTAACATACACATACTTTTAGTTTCTCATATAAAATATGAAATTCTTTTTCTGCATCCTGTCTCATTTCTTTTAAAGTATTAACTAATAATTCAATAGTACTTAAAGTAGTTTTTAAATCTATCCGTTCTTTCTGTAGTTGTTTACACACAGGCAATCCAAAGGCAAAAAATATCTAAAATATTTAAATATATATTTATACTATATATTAATATATTTATGTAAATGTCCAATTAAAAATGTACCTTTGTAACATATAAAGAAACCAGAAACTCAGAATCCAATACACTTTTTAATAAAACATTAGCATCAATAGAAGATGGCACACCCCACGTAGAATAAATTGTTTCCAGTGTTTTTACTACAAATGGTAATAACTCAACAAAGTCATTTAATGACTCATATTTTTGAACCCATCTTGTTGCGCATTGTCTTTTAAGGGTCCTAGCATTTGAATTAGGTATGGAGTCGCTTTTTTCAATTTCATTGATCAATGCATTTTTCTTTTTAGGTGTGTTAAAAAACACATACAGTCGCTCAACTATTCCTAAGCAATTTCTAACAGATTGTATGTTACTTGATGTACATATGGCTAAATTAAATGAATGTGCTGCACAATGCACGTAAAGTGCTTTTGGATGTGCAGCTCTAATCACAGCTTGGACCCCATTAAATTTCCCTGCCATATTACTGGCTCCATCATAGCCTTGGCCATACAAGTAGTCACACTCAATACCACAGCTATTTAAACCTTTAAAACAAAAATTAAAGTATATTATCTGTAAATTATTATCCACCTACCATTTATATAATTCAATTTATATTCACCATTCAATATAGACAAAGCTAAATTTGATCCAGTCAAACTATTGATTTCAAAAAATTGAAGAAAATCTTCGTGCAAAATATCATTATCATCCACATAACGTGCACTTAAAGATAGTTGTTCATTAGTGGCTACATCTGTAGTTTCGTCGGCCAATATAGAGAAACATTTAGATGAATTTACTCTATCAACTATCTTTTTAAGTATAATTTTATTACAAGCCTCAATTATTTGATTTTGGATTATAGGACTGGTATATTTATTTCTTTTACCACCATCTTCTAACATGTTTCTTACATGTTCATCTCCTTTCGCTCTATACTTTAAAATAGCACGAAATTTACCCTCCCTAGAGTTCATATCTGTTGAGTAAATATAAATCATGTAAATAGTATTTTGAAAATTAGTTAATATATTTTAAATTACCATCAATCACTATTTTCCCAAAGTCTCGATGGCCTCGTAGAGGAATTTCTTCCTTTCCACACAACAAAACGCATTCAATAATAGGAACTAATCTTTTCCTATTTTGTTGTACTTGAGCCAATCTAAAAAATAATATAAAAACTTATGTTTATTCCAATTCATATATTTTATTTTAGTTAACTCACCGATTTGTATCTATGCATTCAATTATTGATGGCTGTGTGTGATCTATAATATTTAAAAAATGCTGGGACTTTAAAACAGATGATGCATGGTAGGAAGTCTTTGCATGATCTTGAAATGCCTGTATAATATTATAAATTAGATGTATATATAAATAATTTAATAATATAATCACTAAGAAATGTGAGTGCACTATGCAATACTGTAAGCTATACTAGCATATTAAATGCAATCACAATTGAATAAAATATTAAAAGTTATTATTACTTTGAGGGCATTTTTATAATTGCAAAATGGTGTTAGTACAAGTTGCCCCAATAATTGGTTTCCAACTCCTCCATGCTTGGAAAACACTACACAGTGCCGACAGTAAGCCCCTTCATCTTTTTTTGAATAAACCAACCATGAATATTTTTCTAACCATGAATATTGGAATTTTAATTTTTTTTCATACATTTATTTTGTATAGGAAAATCAAAATTTTTTGCCGGAATCCAGACATTTTTTAAAACCTAAAAATGATAAACATAATATTATATTTGCCTACCCACAATATTAATTTAATAAGTAAGTCAAATGAAATCTATTTAAAGCATAAACAATTTGTAGTTTAATAATAGGTTAGGTAAACTGATAACAGGCGAAGATAATATACTCTTATGGATTTTTAACTGGCGAGTCTTAGACGACAAGACGACGTGTCAACCTTGCATAACAATTTATGATAACATTTTTTTTCCCGATTACGTAAAAAAATAACATTTTTGTTACAACTTATAATTGCACAGAATATAAAAATATTATATTAAATATATTAAACTTTAGATACGTATTTATGGAGCCAATGGGGGGGGACCCCATGGACCCCCCCCGTAAATACGCCACTGCTTGATGGATCTATAATGACATAGATAAAATGTATGTTATAAGATTAATTAAGAAAAATATATTAAAATTATTAAATGTTTGATTTATTTTATTTTTATCATATAATAATTATCGTGATTTTAAACTCTGTGTGTCATTCTATAAAACCATCCATTGACAAGCAATAATTCACAGTTCATAACATCAACTAGATAGGGCCCAGCTAGGATACCTAAATAATTCAGAAAATTAAAACATATTGTGTATAGCAATGCAATCTAGGTATCTTGCGACGGAAGTGAGTGGATGACACAGTATGGTCTTTGCGTTAGAAGTTTCAAATTGAGTACCTAGGTATTTTGTTGTTTTTTAAATTTTTATTTACATAATTTTTTCTAGTGATTCCATCACCACATATCAGATGACGATACGTCATCCAGTAAAAAGATTGTCGGTTACAATAAATATATAATTCAAGTTTAAAAAGTACTCCGAACTGAAACTTGAAAGTATCTATTTTATGAAAATAACCCGAACGCACTCAAATGGGCGAGTTCGTGGTATAAACTTATATTTTAATATTATATATACCTACTGCTTAACAAACTGTCCGTCTATTGTTGGCTCATTTTATTTTTTTTGTTCACCGAAATTATCATAGAATTGTTAATCGTTTCCGACGAATGTCGATAATTATTGGCGATTATCATAGATGATACAAAATATATTAGGTAGGTGTAATGATAAATCCATTAAACTTATATACTCAGTACCTATATGGTCAGTTGATAAATTGTGTGTTCTTTTACAGAAATCTTTGTGATCTGCAACGTATGAATATAGATACGGTTAAGTTGAATTATTATTATTTGTTTATTGTCATATTTGTATATAATAATATATTTTAGTCGTTTTAATTACCCACGAATAATATTTTTAAAATAGGTATAGCACGAACTAAAGTCGTTCTTCTTTGTTTAAATATCTAATTTCGTCCAATTTGATCATAAAAATATAAAATAACTAGGTATAAGAAAAATTGTGTTTTTTCTAAAAAATTTTTTTAGATTTTTTGGTCACAGAATAACCTATTTACGTGGAACTTTGTTTTCAATTTTCAAACCTTAGCTATAAAAGTTGAAATATCATTTTTCAATTTTAAAGTTCATAAATTGTGCCTATTTATTTTAAAAAATTTCACCTGTTATTGTAACAATATATCAGGAGCCTTTTATTAAATGTTCATGCTTTTTGACCCCACTTCTAAAACTTTATTGACATTTATAGAAAATAAAACTAAAAAAAATGGAAACTGAAAATGCCCACAAACAGCCAAAACAAGTCAAAATATTTTGGTGGTGTATAGAAAATGCTATTATAAACAATCAGGGGAAATTGCATGTACCTATCTACGATCATTTGACTTAAAGTTACACCAAAAACTAAAATCGATTTTGTTAAAACGTGATATTATTGGTAGGTTAAGTTTCTATTTTATAATAGATCAATAGCCAATAGATTACCTATAATCACATTTTTTTATTTAAATCCCGGTAGTCGAGTTTTGGACAAGTACCTACATAGGTAACTTATAATATTTCATATTGTAATTTAATTGGGTACCAAAAAAATATAACTTCTCAAACACTGTGTCTAGAGGAACTGGTGGGATAATGCATTCGAATAATAAAATGTCTATAAACTTGCGGACCAGTTTCGCATAGTTAAATTTGGCATGCGAACTATAACTGAAATAGATAACCAGAATAGGTACATTGGTGATCACAAAGTACTTTCTGTAAAAGTACATACGGTTTAATATTTATCAATAGACTGTATATACATAGATACTTAGTATAATATAAAGTTCTATGGATTTATCATAGTAAATAATATATTTTATAATATCTATGGCAATCGTCAATTGTCGACATTCGTCGGCGACGATAAACAATTTTAATAATTTCAGTGAACAAATAAGTAATAAGCCATCAATATAGACCGACAGTTATGAGCCGTATACATTATAATGTAAGTTTTAACACAAACTCACACATTTCGTTATGATCAGGTATTCAGGTTATTTTCATAAAATATTTTGATACTTTCAAGTTTCAGTTCAGAGCGAGATGAAGATGGATAAAGATAGTTTCTTCGGCGACGGCGGCACTCTAGCTAGGTTTCACCGGAAGAGTCGAAGCTTACGCGTAAGTTTGTTTTCATATTATTACTATTTTACATTTACTTTTTAGACTTAAATTAAATATTTATTGCCACGGACAATCTGTTAACTGGGTTACGTAGAAGAATTTATAAGTTTAATCCCAAAAGCGCAATGTATAAAATACGCGAGACCGTCTTCGTTTCACCACGCCAAGTTTAATACGCAACACTTTGCATGTTATACTATACGCCGGGTATCACCTTAGGTTTGCGCGAAGTATTTAAAACAATATAATGTTATTAATCTTTATATTTTATATTTTTATATACATAAATACATTATACACCTCATATATTTTATTAGCATACTTACACCTTTTTTAGTGTAGTTTGTACCCTAGATGGCTATAGATATAGGTATTAAATGTCTTGTAATTATATATTTTACTATAATTATTAATTTCATTATAATATAATATAACAATACACTTTAAATTAAATTAGTTGTTATCAAGACAGACAGTCTTAAAACAAACTCTTTTCTGGACGATTTCAAAACGGATTATGCTTAAAAAAATTGCACAGTTGTCGTAGCAGTCAGTTGCTAGATCAACCCGTGTGGCCGCGTGACGTAAAATAGAAATTATTCTTGTTTTTTTAAATAATTTTTTCTTAGACTTAGAGTTTTAGAAATCTAGTTGGTATTATGGTATTTGGCTTTATGTTAACTCTAAAATCCAGTCATCACATTTTTATTTAATAATTCATAAAATACAATATACTCTTATAAAAAAATTCTTGTGCTTCTGATATCTATTCACCACCTTAATCAATAATTAAATTGATAAACTAAAATAATAATTTAAATAATACCTATATCATATTATTATAATTCAAATTCAAGATTATAAACTATTTTGGTTTTATTGTCATATCAAATTTCAATAAACAAATTGTTCCTTAACACGGAACTCTTTGATATAAAAAGTTGCATTATATTATATCCGTGGATTCATCATATTGACGTACCTAGTATAATATCTATGTCATTTATTTATTTATCTATGGCAAATCTCAAAGTCGTTGCAGAAGACACAGTCGATTAAAAATTCTAAAATTTCAATAAGCAAAGAAAATATGAGCAAAAAACTTACTGCGTTTCGTACAATTTTATTTTTCATAAATTACAATATTCTAAGTTTTGTAATCTGGAGCGTTTCCTCATGGGCGTCGCAGTTCACACACGTCACGGATTCCGCCGAAAGAGTCGATAATTAAAGTAAGTTTGTTTTTATATTCTTTTGGGGCTTAAATTTACTTTTAAGACTTAAAATAAATATTTAATGTCACGAAAAATGTGCTATCCAAGTGCTGTATGCGCATATTTTAGTTCCGAACCAGAAATGTATAAAATACGCGAGATATAAAGGTCGTCGTCGTTTTTCCAGTCCCTGTTCGTAGAATAATTATAATTAATAGGAGCTTATACCTATATAAGGTACTTAATATACCTATATATGTTTTGCTTTAATTTATAGAAATATATGTTATAGCTTATAACTGATAATAGTCATAAGATACAATTTTAATTAATAACTGGTAATTTTTTTTTCCAAATACAACGTTATTATAAGTTATAAGTAGGTAACTATTAATTTAGTGTCACATACTTAACTTCTATTGTTCACCTAATATCTATATTCTATATCATAGGGATTAGGGACGTATAACCAAGTACAAATAAAAGTAATATTCACGGAATGGTCAACTGCAGCCTATCCTGACGTGTGCGCACTTATGAATAATGTATCTACTCATATACTCGTATAGGTATATACATATTATACCTATATATAAATAGTGTAATACTACATACACTAATGTGTTACCTTTTATGTCCCTAAAAGTTCAACAGTTATGATTAAATTAATTTATTTTTATTTTTTCGAACACAATGTTTCAAAAATTATTAATTAATATATAATTTATTGGTATAGTATTAAATTAATTAATGAAATAGAACAAACACACCTACTATAATTATTAGTAATAATAATATATCCATGGATAAATTATTAAAATACAAAACGAACAAACGAAAAACGATTCTGAGCAAAGACATCGTTAACTAATAAATAATATTGAGATTAAAGTAATTTATTTTACTATTAGGCATTAGTACCTACAATATAGTAGGTTAAAGTCATTTTTTCCCAAATAATAACATTTGAAAGTGTCATCGTGTCTATAAATTATAATAATATACTCTAAAAGTTTCATAAATCCGTGAATACTTACTATTTTTAAATTACAACAAAATAACTAAAATCGTTATTCTTGGTTTTAATATGTCATTTCGTCCAAATTTTAACTTATAATATCTGTAATAAGTAACTGTGTTTATAATAGATTTTTTGGTTACAATATGAACCAGGGGCGGACTGAGCCGGCGGGATACTGGGAACTTTCCCGGTGGGCCGCTACTCAAAAATGATTTGTTATTGCTATATATTTATAATTATTATTAATATAGAAGATCGGTATAAATCGGTAGAAAATCGGTATAAATATGAATTATAAATATTTTTTATTTTCATTCCATGACGCGTGTGTGAAAAATTGTTTAATATATTAAGTGTTTAACATGTTAGATTTCGGTACGGCTGATTGTCCGCCCCCCTCACTCTTCAGCATCAATGCATCAGATATTATTATTTGTAATTAGGCCGCGGATTTAAATATAAACTGCATTTTCTGAATTATCTATGACATTGCTTTCCAAGCAAAGAATTCGTTTCATATATTATCAACGAATTGAAAAATTAAATTAGAACATTTATATGGGTTGAAGTCAATTTTATAAAAACTTATTAAAAAAAAATTAAATACAATTAAATAAAGGTAATTTTTTTTACTTATATTTCTATTTTTTACGTACCCATTATGTTCGATACTATAACTATTCAGTTTTCAGCTATAGAAAACAACACTTAAAATATTAAATAGCATCTGGTTGACTACTGATGTGCTATAATGAAACTCAAAATATAACGAATACACTACCTATACGTCTATCTAAATTCTATTTTATATTCGTTTAAATAGGACTTTTAATTTTTCTGGACGTTTTATTAAGCTTTGTAATATAAGTGCTTTAAATCGTATTTTTAAGGAATTTTTTCTTGTTTTTAATGCATTTAAATCCACGTCCTATTTATAACTTAACGTTATATATTATTTACGGTTGCATCCAAAAACCGCACACTTTTGATTTTGACCCTAAAAAGGTCAATAGCCAAAAACCGCACAGCTTATCGGTCATTGTATAACAAATTACCGTACATTTATAGTGGGTTAAAACCGCACACTATTTTTATTGAAAATAGTGAAAAGATAAGATTATAAGATATGTACAATTCAATAATCAAGTCTTTAGTTGTCACTCGTTATTAGTCGATCTCGAGTCGGTTAGTGTACCTACTACGTCTATAGGTATAGTGTTAAAACGTTAATATTTTTAATTATTTTATTATGGATTTTAAAATTATTGAAAGTAATGAAGGGGGCAAGTGCTTATTACTTGACGATTTTAAATACAGAAAATTTAGAGTCAATATTAGTGGAAATGTGGTTTAGCGGTGTTATATTAAAAATTGTACATCCACGGTTACAACATGCAGTCGATTCAAGAATATACTAAAAATTAATGTGTTTACATTTTGGGAAGAATTTTTACGTTACGGAGATCGTATAAAGTTTTTAAAAAACGTAGGCAGTCGGTTTCAGCTAATCAAACTTTGAAATTTTTATTTTTTTTTCAAATTAATATTTAAAATTGTTGAATATACCTATACATTTTTAGTTTTACATTTTTTTTAAATTAATATTTTAAATTATTGAATATATACATTTTTAAGTTGATATTTTTTTCAAATAAATATTTTAAATTTTTAAATATATACAACTGTGCGGTTTTTGGATACGAAAATTTTTAAAATTGTGCGGATTTAACCTATTAATTGTGTGCGGTTTTAACCTACCAAAAGTGTGCGGTTTTGTCCTGTATTTTATCATAAGTGTGCGGTTTTTGGAGTCAACGGTATTCACCAATCGATTAGTGTACACAAAAAAAAATATATTATTATTGATGGGTTAATAGGTTGATAACTATTATGTAGGTAGGTACAGTTTTGTATGTTAAATGTAACGTTCTTAATTCAAAAAGTAGCTAAATGAGTCAAATGATTTTGTCATGGGGGGGGGGGGGAGGAGGATATGGCTGATTTTTCAACATGCACAATTATTTAAAGTGTTCATAACCTCCTATGCTATACTCTAAGGAGAAGTGATACGATTTCGTAAGAGAGGGGGTGAGGGAAGGGGGCGTTAAAATGTTTAAAAAAAACACGAATTTATTTAGTTATTTTGTTATTTAGGTAATACATATTAATTAATAGATATTTCTTAATTTTTTTTTTTTATTATTTTATTTAATTACTATTTTATATCAATAGAATTTGTTAATTAACCAAGTAATAAATAAATGGTTACCAAGTAAAAAAACCGTTATCTATATAATTGTAAATTTGAATTCAATTTACCGCATAGAAACTGTAATACTCACATATTTCGTTCCATTCTGGTTATTAAGCTAGGTGCCTATTTTTATAAATGTCATTAATCTCAATACTTCCAGACTGAACTTTTGGATCGGAGATATGCATTTTCCTTGGCGGAGATGCACAGCTCTGACACTAGACAATATTATACACTCGAAGGTAACGCGTTTCGCCGGAAGAATAAATAATTACGTAAGTTTTGTCCTTCTACTCTGTTGACTTAATGTAAATATTTATTGTCAGACAAACTTATATACTCGCTAAGCGTAGAGTAGTTTTTAAAATCCAGTTGTTATAGGTGTACAAAAATTAAGATATTATGAAAAATACCTTAAATTATAACACTTTGCCTACAACTGTTAATTTATTGTTATAGTAGAATAATTTTTAAAATTTGAAATCAATGATTAGGCAATGCTTTTATAAGTAGGAAGGTAGGTTTTTATACCTACCTAATAAAATAAGAAAATACATAATGATTAATGTTATTTAATATGATTTGTAAGTACATAGCAGATTATACCTACCACTTAGTGACGATTATTTTTGTCTTATACGTTCTTCGTAATTCCGTTCCGTCACGATAGTTTTAGTTTTCGTTAAATGTGAAACATACATTTTCTACGCATACGGGATACGGGCATTAAACATTTGGGTTTTAAGAGAACACCTCAAACGTACGTTTTATTTTGGGGGTTGTACGGGATATACCTATAGGAAATTTTCTTCAAATTTTCACATTTCACTATTTGATATTGTGATATTATTTGTACCTAGGTTAAGTTTCTGTTTTATAATCGATCGATAGGGGTTACCTAGGTATATCACATTCTTTAATTTAAATTCTGGTAGTCGAGTATTGGACAAGTACCTACGTAACTTATAATTCGTATCGTAATTTAATTACTAAAGTAATATAATTTGAAATATAATTAAAATTTTTTGGCATGCGACCAACAACTGGGGGCTTGTTCTGGAAAATTTAAATGGTCTAATAAGGTTCATCTCATTATTTGAATTAAATTAATTTTCAAGCGATTGTTGTGTTCATCAATTTTTTAATTTATTTCATTCAACACACTCGTCTCAGTTTTCTAGTACCTCTAGATTTCTCACAAAATTCATATCGATCATCTCACAGCTTTCATATTCAAAACCAAAAAAATATGTATTTTTATCTTATTTCAATCTTTTTCATCGAACACCAGAATATATTACAGATCATAAAGATACTAGTATTGTATACTAGATAAGTTTCAATTAGCGAGATGTAGAGAGAGATGGAGACGGATGAAGATAGCTGTTTCTTCGACGACAGCGTGTGCTGCAGTACAGCTAGGTTTCACTGAAAGAGTCGATGTTTATGCGTAAGTTTATTTTCATATTATTTTGGTGCTTACATTTACTTACTTTTTAGACTTGAATTACATTTTTATTGTCACGGAAAATCTGTTAACTCAGTAACGTAGAAGCATATACGTTTACTACTACCTACCAAAGGCGCAATGTATAATAATAATAATAATAATAATAAATTATACGCCAGTCCGAACAATCCAAACGCTGTCTTACTCGTAGTCGAGTTCTAGTTGATAAACTAGAACTTGTGAATAAATGTAATTTTGTTAGGTATAAAATAAAACTAATAAATCCTTGAATACAACATTTAAAAATACAAACTCTGTGTAATAAAAATTAATATTAGGTATTTATTGGTAGGTTTATATAATATCTGTAGACTGTAACGCATAGGTCATTATAATATTGTAGAACATTTTACTGCATAAGATGCGTGTTATTTCAGAAATGGTATTCGTCAGTGAACATTTTCAAACTGGGAATAATATATCATAAGCAGATTGAAATGTGTGAACGTTTCAGTGTTTCGAAGACTAAGTTTCGTAGCAGATTTTGATTCCGTCACGGGGTATGTATTTTCTTATTTCTCAGTAGGTTTTTTTTTATTATTGTTAATTGATCAAAGGATGTATTGCCCGAAATTTTTCAATATTTGTATTGTAACTATACTGGTATAACACTATTCGGGCTATCAATAAAGTCGTGTTAAAAATTAGAAAATTGGCGAGGTATGTTATTTTTTTAAGTAATTCTTTCGAGTAGGGAATTCGCTCAATGATATTTAAATATTTTCACCGATAATCAAGTACGATGACTTGTAGGTAACTAGAGACTGAGTGAATAGGAATTAGGAAGTGTGTGATATGGCGAAGATAAGGAAATGGGTCAACAGGATTTCAGAATGTTTGGTGTATAAAAGGGAAAGATGAAAAAGAAATGTAAGGTTAGGGTAGGTAAGTGGAGTGAGGGTAGCAGATATGAGAATAATAAGTAAGGTGTTAAGGTACAAAAGAGGATAGAATAAGAAATTAATTAATTAAGGGTAGTGTACATATTGTAGTGAAAACAAGAGAGAATAGGTTTAGGTGGTTCGGTCACTGTATGATAAGAGATAGTGAGAGTGGCTATAGAAGTTAATTTAGGGGAGAAATGATGGACGAGAAGACTGAAGAAGAGATGGATAGACAGAATACCGATCATATGGAGGTGTGGAATGAGAGTGGCTGAACCTGTATATAGCTGTGACAGACGGGGGAAGAAAAAGTGTAAAGGTAGAATAGTTATGTTAACAATGCCGAATACGTAGGAAAAGATCCTGAATTGCAAAGACCTATTGACTCTTTGGCTTCAACTAACCATAGGTTTACCTAACTAACCTTCTTATGACTCATTAGGACACTTTGAATAAAAAGATCCTGAGTTGCAGGTTGCCGAACTTAAGTGTTTGATTATCAAGTTGATCCTTTGATTGTTGACACCATGGATAGTCCGCGCCTATGTTAAATACATTGCAGGCCGCGTTCCCGGAGGGGAAGGCAATTGAGGCTCCTTTATATTGATATCAGATACTCGATATAGGTATACTTTATTTGGCCTCAATTGTTCCCCTCGAAGACCGCTGATAAGACCATTATGTCCTATCCATATCTTTATTATCTATGATGGAGCCATACCCAGCTCACTCGTGTAAACTTGTTGCTGGTTGGGATGTCAGCGCACTATTTGTTTTCCATCTTTGACCCACGCGTAGCATACCAAATGTACGATTAAGAAAACACTAAAATGATTGTGCGTGGGTCAGAGAGAGAAATAAATGGTGCGCTAAAAATCTGACATCCTCTTAAATGTTATCAAGTTGAAGAAGCAGTTGATTGTTGACAATTTGACATTTAACATTAATTGTGGTAGGTATTATGATTGGACAAAAGTAATTAGCAGGGCTGTGAATTTAATGCAATGAAAAAGTGTTAAATATTTGCCTGCATGTATGCACTAAAAACAGGCAAATATATGCATTGAAATATTCAAAAGTATGCACTTAAAATTCAAAAAAATACTGAAAGAAAACGTTTTTATTAACATTTTTTTAAATTAATAAATAATAATTCAAATTGGTTTACTCAAAAAATTCTTTATTTACACACTTGGTAGGTAGGTATGTAGGTAGGTAACGGATGAACCGAAAATATAAAAACATTTTAAGAAAATAAACATAAATACGAAGAAATCATGAAAACATACAATTATATTAACTAACCAGAAAAAAAGCATATTGGTAACGGTGTTGTAATAATAGGGATCTCCCCAAAAAAATACGTACTAATAGTTCAAACAAATCATAAAAGCCAACTGTAATAAATATTAATTTATGAAAAAGTATATTAAAAAGCATTATTATTATAAATGAAACAAAACTATCAACTATAGACCGTGAAATAATATTGGTATTTCTATATTTTTAGCTCCATAATTTCTGTTAAGATAGTAGGAAAATGTATTAAGTACCGTAAAAGTGCTAAATTTGAGTTATTACTTAAAATATTATATTCATAACAAATTATAATAGAAGGTTAGGTACTGTTATTCCACATACTTATTATAGTTTAATTTAACTACAACATTCTAGTAGAGTCTGATAAAATTTGGTTCCACGACTTTGATCATACAAACTTTAAATACTAAACTATATGGGTCTGAAATTTAGTTTATATAGATCTAAATAATCCAAAACATATATTGCTTCAAAATATAAAAATAAAGTGTCTTGTATTGTAGTAGGTAGGTAACTATCAAAAAAAAAAAAAAACTAAAAAAAATCATACTTGAAATCTATGTATAATATACGTATATTGTAATAAATGTTCAAATGTTTACTATAGTACATTATAAAAAATTAACTTAAGTTCAATATAATATAATTATAACAGGTGTTCAAATAAACATTTCATACCACAAATTTTGTTAATTCACACAGTCTCTCTTCAATTTTAAATTTTTCTTCAAATCATCTACAAAATATAAATGTTTAGTAAATTGGAAGACTTGATTAAGTATTTAATCATTTATCTAAAAGAGATGTGCCGGGTCGCCACATTACTATATCGAGGGGCCATGGTGCAAGTGTCGTCCATAAATATCATAACATATATTATATTAGAAATACAAACTTAATATTTCACTTACAGTAAATATTATAAAAAAATATTACGAAATGTACTATACTCATATTATATTATGATTGTATTAGTTACAAACTCTTGAATTAAGAGTTATGTTTGAAGATTTAATTAATTTCCTAAAAGGAAATGCCTCAAGATTGCCTCAGTAGGTTGAGGGACCGTTGTTAAAGTGCCGTCCACCAATAAAGTATCGGGAAAAAAAACGATTAATTCAAATATAGAAGGTACTTATATCATATACTTTTATCAAAGTATGATTGTGTTAGTCTCAGTCTTGTGTAAATGTTATTGTCTTATGTTTTCCCAATCTAATTATACAAAATACTGAAAATTAATGAAATCACAAATATTAGTACAATAGAGAGACTGTGCATTGATTTACAAATTTGTCTTAAATTTACTTTTTGCATAGAGAATATGAAGGTGGGCTGGGCTCTTAATATCAGAGTATGGGGGACAGGTCTGGGATTTCATATTATGAATTGAAATATTTGTGGACACTGGACGACCAAAAGGACCATCCTCCATAGCATGTTTCAATAAGTCCAAAATAAAATGAATTGAATACGTTATAAAGTTGCTCCCATGCTCGACATTATCCTGGTATTTTTTAAAAAACATGAAGCTAAAAAAAATCATTAAAAATGCTGTGTAAAAAAAACCTTTCGTGTGTATGCGTTGTCTCCAAGTGTGTGTTGTGATAGGATAGATGTTGATAAATCATTAATAGAGATTCGTTGATCGCTTTTATGTGCTTCAAATTGTTTACACGAGTGAGCTGGGTATGGTATAGATAATAAAGATATAACATAATGTATAGGACATAATAGTCTTATCAGCGGTCTGATCTTCGAGGGGAACAATTGAGGCCAAATCGAGTATCGAGTATCGAATATCAATATAAAGGACCCTCAATTGCCTTCCCCTCCAATAGAAGTCGGCCTTAAATGTATTTAAAATAAGCGTGGACTATCCATATCCTTATAATCTATGGGCTTCATCCATAGCATGGATTAAGGTGTCAACAATCAAAGGAACAACTTGATAATCAAACACTTAAGTTCGGCAACCGGCAACTCAGGATCTTTTTATTCAAAGTGTCCTAATGAGTGATAAGAAGGCTAGTTTGGTAAACCTAAGGTTAGTTGAAGCTATGGTGCGATGATAGACGACTACAATCACTGGTCGTGAGCTTTGCGATGATCTTTTCCTACTAACTATAATGGTATTCGATATTGTAAACATAACAATGAAAGAAAATATTTAAATATTATTAATTTGGTTATGTTAGGTTAGGTTAGGATAGGACAGTAAATTAGACGTTAACTAATTATCATAGTTTTTAACACGGTCTTAAAGACTGTCAGCTAGAGTTATACCAGTATAGTTATTAAAAACTAAAATACAGCCAACATTAAATATAATGATTTTCTTAACACAATAAATTATAAAAGTATTTTAAAATATAACAAAATATAATTTTATTAGGATTTTATAAGGTTTTAAATACTTATGAGCTTTTGTAAATAGAAAATGTATAAAATCAATAGTTTTAATTTAATATATAGTTTTGTGTTTTAATATCCTACTGTCAAAGAATTCTCAGGGTTTTCTTTCCACATTTTTTACATTGTACTAAATCTAATTTTTTTCCGCACATATTTACAAAGACTAAAACAGATATCTGACTATGTTTTTATTTGCATTTAGACTTTATAGTTTGTAATTTAATATTGACTGTAGACCCAGCCAAACACAATATTATTTTAAATTAAACATTATTTTATGTCCTTCATAAATTACAATCTAATAGTAGAGTCCGTGCAGGACCGTTTTCTCATTTAATTTTTTTGCGTCCTTCATAAATTACATTCGTTTTCATACATTTTCTTATACATATATTACGATGATACACCTCTGATCATAATAACTGTTCGTATTATTATAATGTAAACAATACCTAGTTTTTGGATTGTAGTTAATATGTATTGCAGTATTTAGCTTCCAGCGTATTCTTTTGTTTAGTGTTATTTCACACAGATTTCTCAAACAATTTTTTTTTCAATTCATTGAATTCTAGTAGATTTTTTTGTATAAATATTTTTCAGGATTAACATTTAAGTTTGAACTTTGTAATGTGTATTCTTACAGTAAAATTTTTTCCACATTTTTTTTTTTTGTTTTCTAAAATTCATTTGCCTGCGGGCGCCAACACCTCCCTTCAATTTTTTTTTTTATGATATTAACTCTAGCCAAATCTTTTAAACATTGACAATCTGGTACCCTTTCAATAATTCTTAAATGCATTTGCCTTCAGGTTAAAACTGCTTCCTTAAATTTTTTTTTTTGGTTATGTAACTAGTTGAATATTTTGTATTGACTTTAAAATTGATAACTTGGTGGTGCCCCATGAATAATCATTCTTTTATGAACTAAATATTTTGAATAGTTTTTCCTAAATTTTATTCCTAATTTTATTTTTGTTTTCTAAAATCTATTTGCCTGCGGGCGCCAACAACTCCCTTCAATTTTTTTTTTATGATTTTCACTCTAGCCAAATTTTTTAAACATTGACAATTTGATACCCTTTGAATAATTCTTTAATGAACTAAATATTTTGAATAGTTTTTTCTAAATTTTTTTCTAAATTTTTTTTTTGTTTTCTAAAATCTATATGCCTGCGGGCGCCAACACCACCCTTCAATTTTTTTTTATGATTTTGACTCTAGTTGAATTTTTTAAACATTGATAACCTAGTGTCATAGGAATAATCATTCTTTAATGAACTAAATATTTTGAATAGTTTTTTTTAAATTTTTTATAAATTTTTTTTTGTTTTCTAAAATCTATTTGCCTGCGGGCGCCAACAACTCCCTTCAATTTTTTTTTTATGGATTTAACTCTAGCCAAATTTTTTAAACTTTGATAACCTAGTGTCATAGGAATAATCATTCTTTAATGAACTAAATATTTTAAACAGTTTTTTCTGTTTATGTTTCGGGGGATTTTAGTTTGAACTTTGTTATGTGTATTCTTACAGTTAAATTTTTTCTAAATTTTTTTTTGTTTTCTAAAATCTATATGCCTGCGGGCACCAACACCTCCCTTCAATTTTTTTTTTATGATTTAACTCTAGCCGAATTTTTTAAACATTGTTAACCTAGTGTCATACAAATAATCATTCTTTAATGAACTAAATATTTTGAATAGTTTTTTCTAAATTTTTTCTAAATTTTTTTTTGTTTTCTAAAATCTATTTGCCTGCGGGCTCCAACAACTCCCTTCAATTTTTTTTTTATGGATTTAACTCTAGCCGAATTTTTTAAACATTGTTAAACTAGTGTCATACAAATAATCATTCTTTAATGAACTAAATATTTTGAATAGTTTTTTCTAAATTTTTTCCAAATTTTTTTTTGTTTTCTTAAATCTATTTGCCTGCGGGCTCTAACAACTCCCTTTAATTTTTTTTTTATGATTTTAACTCTAGTCGAATTTTTTAAATATTGACAATTTGGTACCCTTTGAAGATTTCTTTAATGAACTAAATATTTTGAATAGTTTTTTCTAAATTTTGTTCCTAATATTTTTTTTGTTTTCTAAAATCTATTTGCCTGCGGGCGCCAACACCTCCCTTCAATTTTTTTTTTATTGATTTAACTCTAGCCAAATTTTTTAAACATTGATAACCTAGTGTCATAGGAATAATCATTCTTTAATGAACTAAATATTTTAAATAGTTTTTTCTGTTTAAGTTTCGGGACATGTAAGTTTGAACTTTGTAATGTGTATTCTTACTGTAAATTTTTTTTCTACATTTTTTTTTTGGTTTTCTAAATTGCATTCGCTTGCGGGCGCCAACACCTCCCTTCAATTTTTTTTTTATGATTTTAACTAGCCAAATCATTGACAATCTGGTACCCTTTGAAGAATTCTTTAATGAACTAAATATTTTGAATAGTTTTTTCTGTTTGAGATTCCGGGCATTTTAGTTTTTTTTTATAACGTGTATTCATACAGTAAAATTTTTTCTAAATTTTTTTTGTTTTTTAAAATCTATTTGCCTGCGAGCGCCAACACCTTCCTTCAATTTTTTTTTATGATTTTGACTCTAGTTGAATTTTTTAAACATTGATAACCTAGTGTCATAGGAATAATCATTCTTTAATGAACTAAATATTTTGAATAGTTTTTTTTAAATTTTTTTCCAAATTTTTTTTTGTTTTCTAAAATCTATTTGCCTGCGGGCGCCAACAACTCCCTTCAATTTTTTTTTTATGGATTTAACTCTAGCCAAATTTTTTAAACATTGATAACCTAGTGTCATAGGAATAATCATTCTTTAATGAACTAAATATTTTGAATAGTTTTAGATTCTGAGTGAAACGATGAATGTATTGATTTTACAATGATGTGTGTTTTTTTTTTTATTTTTTTTTTTTATTTTTTTTTTTTATTTTTTTATTTTTGTGTCTGTGTGTGTACACGATAAGTAGTCGAAATAATGCTTCGATTTTCGACTTCAGTATCTTGTTCGATGGGAAAGTGAATATCGTTGATGCATTGGGGAGGTCAAAATTTTAATTTCCCAGTAGTTTTCAAAAGCGATGTGAAAAACAAAAGAAAAATTAAGGAAAAACGGGAATTTTTACGCAAAATCGATTTTGGTTATTGGTGTAACTCTAAAACAAATGACCGTAGATGCATGAAATTTTCACTGGTTGTTTATATTTGCATTTTCTATACACAATACAATTTTGAAAATAATTTGACTTTTTTTGAACTGTTTACGGACATTGTCAGTTTTCAGTTTTTTTAAATTTTTTTTCTATAAATATCAATAAAATTTTATTTGTTGGGTAAAAAAGCTTGAAAATTTAATAGAACGCTCCTAGGTTATTGTTTCAAAGGCAGATGAAAAAAATTAAAAATCCTTAGTCACAGTTTTTTTTATACACGTTTAAAGTTCAAATCTTGAAAAAATACGGAAAAATCACGAAAATTTGCAAATTATTTTGAGTTAGAAATTCATAAAAAATTTTCTTTTTAAATCTAAGATTTTAAAATCTAATACAAGATTCCTCATAAGTTTGTCTAACTTTATCAAAAAAAAAATTTCTACAAGAAAGTCAAATTAAATTTTTATGAGCGTTTTAAATTCATATTTTTACAACATTAGATATTCACTCGATTTCTCATGTACCGATTTCCTTATTTTCTTGTAATTCAAAAACGAATAACTGTAGATACATGAAAATTTCACTGAATGTTTATATTAGCATTTCCTATACACCATACAATTTTGAAAATATTTTGACACTTTTTGAGCTGTTTACGGGCATTTTCAGTTTTCAATTTTTTTAGTTTTTTTTTCTATAAATATCAATAAAGTTTTATCTGTTGGGCCAAAAAGTGTAAAAATTTAATACAAGACTTCTGATATATTTTTACAATAGCAGTTGAAAAATATTGAAAATACATAGGCACAGTTTTTTTTTATAAGCATTTAAAGATCAAATTTGGACAGAATTTATCAAAATCTCGAAAATTATCAACCATTGTAATTAATAAATTATAAAATGTTCAGTTTTTATAGCTAAGGATTGAAAATTTAAAACAAGATTCCATGTAAATAGATAATTCGGTTACCAAAAAATCTAAAAAATACACAAGCACAGTTTATTTGTATAGAGTCATTTTAAGTTCAAATTTGGACGAAATTACATAAAAACCTAGAATAACTATTTTAGTTATTTTGTTGTGATTGTATAATATTATTCGTGGGCACTTGAAACTTCTAATTTGTAATATTTTCATCGATATATTATGATGATAGTATCACGGTTTGTTGTTGATGTATAACGCGTTATATGTACCTAATGGATATTGTGATATGATTAATTTGGAATTTATTATAGGTCAATTTTTTTTTTAATACCATAGATAAGTGTATAATATGTCTTATACCTAGACTGACATATCGTCTCCACTCAGAATCGTTTTTCTTATACAATGATATATCATTGAATTCAAATTTAATACCATCCATTATACAGTGACCCACTTGTAACCTACAGTACAGCAGAGCGACATCCACTTGCCCACCTTTTTTTCTGTTTATGTTTCGGGGGATTTTAGTTTGAACTTTGTAATGTGTATTCTTACAGTTAAATTTTTTCTAAATTTTTTTTTGTTTTCTAAAATCTATATGCCTGCGGGCACCAACACCTCCCTTCAATTTTTTTTTTATGATTTAACTCTAGCCGAATTTTTTAAACATTGTTAACCTAGTGTCATACAAATAATCATTCTTTAATGAACTAAATATTTTGAATAGTTTTTTCTAAATTTTTTTTTGTTTTCTAAAATCTATTTGCCTGCGGGCGCCAACAACTCCCTTCAATTTTTTTTTTATGGATTTAACTCTAGCCAAATTTTTTAAACATTGATAACCTAGTGTTATAGGAATAATCATTCTTTAATGAACTAAATATTTTAAATAGTTTTTTCTAAATTTTGTTCCTAATATTTTTTTTGTTTTCTAAAATCTATTTGCCTGCGGGCGCCAACAACTCCCTTCAATTTTTTTTTATGACTTTAACTCCATCCAAATTTTTTAAACATCGATAACCTTGTGTCATACGAATAATCATTCTTTAATGAACTAAATATTTTGAATAGTTTTTTCTGTTTATGTTTCGGGGGATTTTAGTTTGAACTTTGTAATGTGTATTCTTACAGTTAAATTTTTTATAAATTTTTTTTTGTTTTCTAAAATCTATTTGCCTGCGGGCGCCAACAACTCCCTTCAATTTTTTTTTTATGGATTTAACTCTAGCCAAATTTTTTAAACTTTGATAACCTAGTGTCATAGGAATAATCATTCTTTAATGAACTAAATATTTTAAACAGTTTTTTCTGTTTATGTTTCGGGGGATTTTAGTTTGAACTTTGTTATGTGTATTCTTACAGTTAAATTTTTTCTAAATTTTTTTTTGTTTTCTAAAATCTATATGCCTGCGGGCACCAACACCTCCCTTCAATTTTTTTTTTATGATTTTAACTCTAGTCGAATTTTTTAAATATTGACAATTTGGTACCCTTTGAAGATTTCTTTAATGAACTAAATATTTTGAATAGTTTTTTCTAAATTTTATTCCTAATATTTTTTTTGTTTTCTAAAATCTATTTACCTGCGGGCGCCAACAACTCCCTTCAATTTTTTTTTATGACTTTAACTCCATCCAAATTTTTTAAACATTGATAACCTTGTGTCATACGAATAATCATTCTTTAATGAACTAAATATTTTGAATAGTTTTTTCTGTTTATGTTTCGGGGGATTTTAGTTTGAACTTTGTAATGTGTATTCTTACAGTTAAATTTTTTCTAAATTTTTTTTTGTTTTCTAAAATCTATTTGCCTGCGGGCGCCAACAACTCCCTTCAATTTTTTTTTTATGGATTTAACTCTAGCCAAATTTTTTAAACATTGATAACCTAGTGTCATAGGAATAATCATTCTTTAATGAACTAAATATTTTGAATAGTTTTTTCTAAATTTTATTCCTAATATTTTTTTTGTTTTCTAAAATCTATTTACCTGCGGGCGCCAACAACTCCCTTCAATTTTTTTTTATGACTTTAACTCCATCCAAATTTTTTAAACATTGATAACCTTGTGTCATACGAATAATCATTCTTTAATGAACTAAATATTTTGAATAGTTTTTTCTGTTTATGTTTCGGGGGATTTTAGTTTGAACTTTGTAATGTGTATTCTTACAGTTAAATTTTTTCTAAATTTTTTTTTGTTTTCTAAAATCTATTTGCCTGCGGGCGCCAACAACTCCCTTCAATTTTTTTTTTATGGATTTAACTCTAGCCAAATTTTTTAAACATTGATAACCTAGTGTCATAGGAATAATCATTCTTTAATGAACTAAATATTTTGAATAGTTTTTTCTAAATTTTTTCTAAATTTTTTTTTGTTTTCTAAAATCTATTTGCCTGCGGGCGCCAACAACTCCCTTCAATTTTTTTTTTATGGATTTAACTCTAGCCAAATTTTTTAAACATTGATAACCTAGTGTCATAGGAATAATCATTCTTTAAAGAACTAAATATTTTAAATAGTTTTTTCTGTTTAAGTTTCGGGACATTTAAGTTTGAACTTTGTAATGTGTATTCTTACCGTTAAATTTTTTCTAATTTTTTTTTTGGTTTTCTTGAATCTATATGCCTGTGGGCGCCAACACCTTTCTTCAATTTTATTTTTATGATTTAACTTTAGCCGAATTTTTTAAATATTGACAATTTGGTACCCTTTGAAGATTTCTTTAATGAACTAAATATTTTGAATAGTTTTTTCTAAATTTTATTCCTAATATTTTTTTTGTTTTCTAAAATCTATTTGCCTGCGGGCGCCAACAACTCCCTTCAATTTTTTTTTATGATTTTAACTCTAGTCGAATTTTTTAAACACTGATAACCTAGTATCATACGAATAATCATTCTTTAATGAACTAAATATTTTAAACAGTTTTTTCTGTTTAAGTTTTGGGACATTTTGGTTTGAACTTTGTAATGTGTATTCTTACAGTAAAATTTTTTCTAAATTTTTTTTTGTTTTCTAAAATCTATTTGCCTGCGGTCTCTAACAACTCCCTTTTATTTTTTTTTATGATTTTCACTCTAGCCAAATTTTTTAAACATTGACAATTTGGTACCCTTTGAAGATTTCTTTAATGAACTAAATATTTTGAATAGTTTTTTCAAATTTTATTCCTAATATTTTTTTTGTTTTCTAAAATCTATTTGCCTGCGGGCGCTAACAACTCCCTTCAATTTTTTTTTATGACTTTAACTCCATCCAAATTTTTTAAACATTGATAACCTAGTGTCATACGAATAATCATTCTTTAATGAACTAAATATATTGAATAGTTTTTTCTGTTTATGTTTCGGGACATTTAAGTTTGAACTTTGTAATGTGTATTCTTACTGTTAAATTTTTTCCAATTTTTTTTTTTGTTTTCTAAAATCTATTTGCCTGCGGGCGCAAACAACTCCCTTCAATTTTTTTTTTATGATTTTCACTCTAGCCAAATTTTTTAAACATTGACAATTTGGAACCCTTTGAAGATTTCTTTAATGAACTAAATATTTTGAATAGTTTTTTCTAAATTTTTTTCTAAATTTTTTTTTTGTTTTCTAAAATCTATATGCCTGCGGGCGCCAACACCACCCTTCAATTTTTTTTTATGATTTTGACTCTAGTTGAATTTTTTAAACATTGATAACCTAGTGTCATAGGAATAATCATTCTTTAATGAACTAAATATTTTGAATAGTTTTTTTTAAATTTTTTTCTAAATTTTTTTTTGTTTTCTAAAATCTATTTGCCTGCGGGCTCCAACAACTCCCTTCAATTTTTTTTTTATGGATTTAACTCTAGCCGAATTTTTTAAACATTGTTAATCTAGTGTCATACAAATAATCATTCTTTAATGAACTAAATATTTTGAATAGTTTTTTCTAAATTTTTTTCCAAATTTTTTTTTGTTTTCTAAAATCTATTTGCCTGCGGGCTCTAAAACTCCCTTTAATTTTTTTTTTATGATTTTAACACTAGTCGAATTTTTTAAATATTGACAATTTGGTACCCTTTGAAGATTTCTTTAATGAACTAAATATTTTGAATAGTTTTTTCTAAATTTTATTCCTAATATTTTTTTTGTTTTCTAAAATCTATTTGCCTGCGGGCGCCAACAACTCCCTTCAATTTTTTTTTTATGGATTTAACTCTAGCCAAATTTTTTAAACATTGATAACCTAGTGTCATAGGAATAATCATTCTTTAATGAACTAAATATTTTGAATAGTTTTTTCTAAATTTTTTCTAAATTTTTTTTTGTTTTCTAAAATCTATTTGCCTGCGGGCGCCAACAACTCCCTTCAATTTTTTTTTTATGGATTTCACTCTAGCCAAATTTTTTAAACATTGATAACCTAGTGTCATAGGAATAATCATTCTTTAAAGAACTAAATATTTTAAATAGTTTTTTCTGTTTAAGTTTCGGGACATTTAAGTTTGAACTTTGTAATGTGTATTCTTACTGTTAAATTTTTTCTAATTTTTTTTTTGGTTTTCTTGAATCTATATGCCTGTGGGCGCCAACACCTTTCTTCAATTTTATTTTTATGATTTAACTTTAGCCGAATTTTTTAAATATTGACAATTTGGTACCCTTTGAAGATTTCTTTAATGAACTAAATATTTTGAATAGTTTTTTCTAAATTTTATTCCTAATATTTTTTTTGTTTTCTAAAATCTATTTGCCTGCGGGCGCAAACAACTCCCTTCAATTTTTTTTTTATGATTTTCACTCTAGCCAAATTTTTTAAACATTGACAATTTGGAACCCTTTGAAGATTTCTTTAATGAACTAAATATTTTGAATAGTTTTTTCTAAATTTTTTTCTAAATTTTTTTTTTGTTTTCTAAAATCTATATGCCTGCGGGCGCCAACACCACCCTTCAATTTTTTTTTATGATTTTGACTCTAGTTGAATTTTTTAAACATTGATAACCTAGTGTCATAGGAATAATCATTCTTTAATGAACTAAATATTTTGAATAGTTTTTTTTAAATTTTTTTCTAAATTTTTTTTTGTTTTCTAAAATCTATTTGCCTGCGGGCTCCAACAACTCCCTTCAATTTTTTTTTTATGGATTTAACTCTAGCCGAATTTTTTAAACATTGTTAATCTAGTGTCATACAAATAATCATTCTTTAATGAACTAAATATTTTGAATAGTTTTTTCTAAATTTTTTTCCAAATTTTTTTTTGTTTTCTAAAATCTATTTGCCTGCGGGCTCTAAAACTCCCTTTAATTTTTTTTTTATGATTTTAACACTAGTCGAATTTTTTAAATATTGACAATTTGGTACCCTTTGAAGATTTCTTTAATGAACTAAATATTTTGAATAGTTTTTTCTAAATTTTATTCCTAATATTTTTTTTGTTTTCTAAAATCTATTTGCCTGCGGGCGCCAACAACTCCCTTCAATTTTTTTTTTATGGATTTAACTCTAGCCAAATTTTTTAAACATTGATAACCTAGTGTCATAGGAATAATCATTCTTTAATGAACTAAATATTTTGAATAGTTTTTTCTAAATTTTTTCTAAATTTTTTTTTGTTTTCTAAAATCTATTTGCCTGCGGGCGCCAACAACTCCCTTCAATTTTTTTTTTATGGATTTCACTCTAGCCAAATTTTTTAAACATTGATAACCTAGTGTCATAGGAATAATCATTCTTTAAAGAACTAAATATTTTAAATAGTTTTTTCTGTTTAAGTTTCGGGACATTTAAGTTTGAACTTTGTAATGTGTATTCTTACTGTTAAATTTTTTCTAATTTTTTTTTTGGTTTTCTTGAATCTATATGCCTGTGGGCGCCAACACCTTTCTTCAATTTTATTTTTATGATTTAACTTTAGCCGAATTTTTTAAATATTGACAATTTGGTACCCTTTGAAGATTTCTTTAATGAACTAAATATTTTGAATAGTTTTTTCTAAATTTTATTCCTAATATTTTTTTTGTTTTCTAAAATCTATTTGCCTGCGGGCGCCAACAACTCCCTTCAATTTTTTTTTATGATTTTAACTCCATCCAAATTTTTTAAACATTGATAACCTAGTGTCATACGAATAATCATTCTTTAATGAACTAAATATATTGAATAGTTTTTTCTGTTTATGTTTCGGGACATTTAAGTTTGAACTTTGTAATGTGTATTCTTACTGTTAAATTTTTTCCAATTTTTTTTTTTGTTTTCTAAAATCTATTTGCCTGCGGGCGCAAACAACTCCCTTCAATTTTTTTTTTATGATTTTCACTCTAGCCAAATTTTTTAAACATTGACAATTTGGAACCCTTTGAAGATTTCTTTAATGAACTAAATATTTTGAATAGTTTTTTCTAAATTTTATTCCCAATATTTCCTAAAGTAAAATTTTCTCCACATTTTTTTTTTTGTTTTCTAAAATTCATTTGCCTGCGGGTGCCAACACCTCCCTTCAATTTTTTTTTTTATGATATTAACTCTAGCCAAATCTTTTAAACATTGACAATCTGGTACCCTTTCAATAATTCTTAAATGCATTTGCCTTCAGGTTAAAACTGCTTCCTTAAATTTTTTTTTTTGGTTATGTAACTAGTTGAATATTTTGTATTGACTTAAAAATTGATAACTTGGTGGTGCCCCATGAATAATCATTCTTTTATGAACTAAATATTTTGAATAGTTTTTTCTAAATTTTATTCCTAATTTTTTTTTGTTTTCTAAAATCTATTTGCCTGCGGGCGCCAACAACTCCCTTCAATTTTTTTCTTATGATTTTCACTCTAGCCAAATTTTTTAAACATTGACAATTTGATACCCTTTGAATAATTCTTTAATGAACTAAATATTTTGAATAGTTTTTTTTAAATTTTTTTCCATATTTTTTTTTTGTTTTCTAAAATTTATTTGCCTGCGGGCGCCAACAACTCCCTTCAATTTTTTTTTATGATTTTCACTCTAGCCAAATTTTTTAAACATTGACAATTTGATACCTTTTGAATAATTCTTTAATGAACTAAATATTTTGAATAGTTGTTTCTGTTTAAGATTTTGGGCATTCTAGTTTGTACTATGTAATGTGTATTCCTCATAGAGTAAGTATTCCTACGTTAAATTTTTTGTATTGACTTGAAAATTGATAACTTGGTGCCCTATGTATAATCATTCTTCAATGAACTAAATATTTTGAATAGTTTTTTCAAATTTTATTCCTAATATTTTTTTTGTTTTCTAAAATCTATTTGCCTGCGGGCGCCAACAACTCCCTTCAATTTTTTTTTATGACTTTAACTCCATCCAAATTTTTTAAACATTGATAACCTAGTGTCATACGAATAATCATTCTTTAATGAACTAAATATATTGAATAGTTTTTTCTGTTTATGTTTCGGGACATTTAAGTTTGAACTTTGTAATGTGTATTCTTACTGTTAAATTTTTTCCAATTTTTTTTTTTGTTTTCTAAAATCTATTTGCCTGCGGGCGCAAACAACTCCCTTCAATTTTTTTTTTATGATTTTCACTCTAGCCAAATTTTTTAAACATTGACAATTTGGAACCCTTTGAAGATTTCTTTAATGAACTAAATATTTAATAATAATAATTAAATATTTATAAAAATTGATAACTTGGTGCCCTATGTATAATCATTCTTCAATGAACTAAATATTTTGAATAGTTTTTTCTGTTTATGATTTGGTTAGGACATTTTAGTTTGAACTTCGTAATGTGTGTTTCTAATGTAAATTATCTTACAAATATTTTTTTTGTTTTCTTAAATCTATATGCCTGCGAGCGCCAACACATCCCTTCAATTTTTTTTTTACGAATTTAACTCTTGCCGAATTTTTTAAACATTGATAACCTAGTGTCATAGGAATAATCATTCTTTAATGAACTAAATATTTTGAATAGTTTTTTTTAAATTTTTTTCCAATTTTTTTTTTTGTTTTCTAAAATCTATTTGCCTGCGAGCGCCAACACCTTCCTTCAATTTTTTTTTGTTTTCTAAAATTCATTTGCCTGCGGGCGCCAACACCTTCCTTCAATTTTTTTTTTTATGATATTAACTCTAGCCAAATCTTTTAAACATTGACAATCTGGTACCCTTTCAATAATTCTTAAATGCATTTGCCTTCAGGTTTAATATGCTTCCTTAAATTTTTTTTTTTGGTTATGTAACTAGTTGAATATTTTGTATTGACTTTAAAATTGATAACTTGGTGGTGCCCCATGAATAATCATTGTTTTATGAACTAAATATTTTGAATAGTTTTTTCTAAATTTTATTCCTAATTTTTTTTTTGTTTTCTAAAATCTATTTGCCTGCGGGCGCCAACAACTCCCTTCAATTTTTTTTTTATGATTTTCACTCTAGCTAAATTTTTTAAACATTGACAATTTGATACCCTTTGAATAATTCTTAAATGAACTAAATATTTTGAATAGTTTTTTCTAAATTATTTTCTAAATTTTTTTTTTGTTTCCTAAAATCTATATGCCTGAAGACGCCAACACATCCCTTCAATTTTTTTTTTACGAATTTAACTCTTGCCGAATTTTTTAAACATTGATAACCTAGTGTCATAGGAATAATCATTCTTTAATGAACTAAATATTTTGAATAGTTTTTTTTAAATTTTTTTCCAAATTTTTTTTTTGTTTTCTAAAATCTATATGCCTGCGGGCGCCAACACCTTCCTTCAATTTTTTTTTATAATTTTAACTCTAGCCGAAATTTTTATACATTGATAACATGGTGCCATAAGAAATAATCCTTCTTTAATGAACTAAATATTTCGTATAGTTTTTTCTGTTTAAGTTTCGGGACGTTTTAGTTTGAACTTTGTAATGTGTATTCTTACAGTAAAATTTTTTCCACATTTTTGTTTTTGTTTTCTAAAATTCATTTTCCTGCGGGCGCCAACACCTTCCTTCAATTTTTTTTTATAATTTTAACTCTAGCCGAAATTTTTAAACATTGATAACATGGTGCCATACGAATAATCCTTCTTTAATGAACTAAATATTTTAAATAGTTTTTTCTGTTTAAATTTCGGGACATTTTAGTTTGAACTTCGTAATGTGTGTATCTACTGTAAATTTTTATCCAAATTTTTTTTTTTGATTTCTAAAATCTATTTGCCTGCGAGCGCCAACACCTTCCTTCAATTTTTTTTTGTTTTCTAAAATTCATTTGCCTGCGGGCGCCAACACCTTCCTTCAATTTTTTTTTATAATTTTAACTCTAGCCGAAATTTTTATACATTGATAACATGGTGCCATAAGAAATAATCCTTCTTTAATGAACTAAATATTACGTATAGTTTTTTCTGTTTAAGTTTCGGGACGTTTTAGTTTGAACTTTGTAATGTGTATTCTTACAGTAAAATTTTTTCCACATTTTTGTTTTTGTTTTCTAAAATTCATTTTCCTGCGGGCGCCAACACCTTCTTTCAATTTTTTTTTATAATTTTAACTCTAGCCGAAATTTTTAAACATTGATAACATGGTGCCATACGAATAATCCTTCTTTAATGAACTAAATATTTTAAATAGTTTTTTCTGTTTAAGTTTCGGGACATTTTAGTTTGAACTTCGTAATGTGTGTATCTACTGTAAATTTTTATCCAAATTTTTTTTTTTGATTTTTAAAATCTATTTGCCTGTGGGTTCCAACACCTCCCTTTAATTTTTTTTTTATGATTTTAACTCTACCCAAATTATTTAAACATTGACAACCTGGTACCCGTTGAATAATTCTTTAATGAACTAAATATTTTAAATAGTTTTTTCTGTTTAAGATTTTGGAGATTTTAGGTTGATGTTTGTAATGTGTGTTCCCACAATATTATTTATATAAATTTTTTTTTGTATTCTAAAATGCATTTGCTGGCGGGCGCCAACACCTTCCTTCAATTTTTTTTTATAATTTTAACTCTAGCCGAAATTTTTAAACATTGATAACATGGTGCCATACGAATAATCCTTCTTTAATAAACTTTATATTTTAAATAGTTTTTTCTAAATTTTATTCCTAATTTTTTTTTGTTTTCTAAAATCTATTTGCCTGCGAGCGCCAACAACTCCCTTCAATTTTTTTTTATGATTTTAACTCTAGCCAAATTTTTTAAAATAGTTTTTTCTGTTTATGTTTCGGGGGATTTTAGTTTGAACTTTGTAATGTGTATTCATACAGTAAAATTTTTTCTAAATTTTTTTTTGTTTTCTAAAATTCATTTGCCTGTGGGCGCCAACACCCTCCTTCAATTTTTTTCTTTTAGTAATATAACTAGTTGAATTTTTGTATTGACTTGAACTTTCCTTAATTTTTCTTTTGTTTTTCACGTCGCTTGTGAAAACTACTGGAAAATTTAATATTTAATATTTTCAACATTTTATGGTGTATAGAAAATGCTAATATAAACATTCAGTGAAATTTTCAAGTAACTACAGTCATTCGTTTTTTAATTACAATAAATTAAGAAAATTGTTACATGAGAAATCGAGTGAATATGAAATATTGTAAAAATATAAATTTCAGGCGCTTATAAAAATGTAATTTAAGTTTCTTGTAGACATCTTTTTTTTCGATAAAGGTAGACAAACTTATGAGTAATCCTATTTTACATTTTCTAATCTTAGATTTAAAAAGAAAATTTTTTATGAATTCTCAACTCAAAATAATTTGTTAATTTTCGTGATTTTTCCGTATTTTGTCAAAATTTGAACTTTAAATGCTTATAAATAAAAACTGTGACTAAGGATTTTTAATTTTTTTTCATCTGCCTTTGAAACAATAACCTAGGAGCCTTCTATTAAATTTTCAAGCTTTTTACTCAACAGATAAAAATTTATTGATATTTATAGAAAAAAAAACTAAAAAAATTTAAAACTGACAATGGCCGTAAACAGCTCAAAAAGAGTCAAAATATTTTGTAAATTTTATGGTGTATAGAAAATGCTAATATAAACATTCAGTCAAAATTTCATGTCCCTACGGTCATTTTTTTTAGAGTTACACCAAAAACCAAAATCGATTTTCTCGAAAACAGATTTTGCGTAAAAATTCCCATTTTTCCTTATTTTTTCTTTTGTTTTTCACGTCGCTTGTGAAAACTACTGGGAAATTTTTACTTTTAACCCCCCAAAGTACCAACTAGATTCACTTTCCTATCAGAAAAGTTACTATTGACGAAAATCCAAGCACTTTTACTGTCCTAAAAGGTGATGACAGACACAAAAATAAAAAAAAAAATAAAAAAAATAAAAAAAAAAACACACATTATTGTAAAATCAATACATTCATCGCTTCGCTCAGAATCTAAAAGTTCAAGCCGCCACTGGACTGGCACTGTAGAGTACCGACGGGAAATAACGTACAAATTGTTTCATATTGATTTTATATATATTTTAAAAGTGATGGTACTTATATGTACCATCGATCGACAAAGGGTTAAAGTTCAAATCTTGACAAAATACGGAAAAGTCACGAAAATTAGCAAATTATTTTTAGTTGAGAATTCATACATTTTAGATTCTGAGCGAAGCGATGAATGTATTGATTTTATAATGATGTGTGTTTTTTTTTATTTTTTTTGTGTCTGTCATCACTTTTTAGGACAGTAAAAGTGCATGGATTTTCTTCAACAGTAACTTTTCTGATATGAAAGTGAATCTAGTTGGTACTTTGGGAGGTCAAAAGTAAAAATTTTCAGTATAGTTATCAAACGCGACGAGAAAAACAAAAGAAAAATTAAGGGAAAACGGGAATTTTTACGCAAAATCTGTTTTCGAGAATATTTTGGTTTTTGGTGCAACTTTAAAACAAATGAACCGTAGGTGCATGAAATTTTGACTGAATGATTATATTAGCATTTTCTATACATCATAACATTTTCCAAATATTTTGACTTATTTTGAGCTGTTTACGGACATTGTCAGTTTTCTATTTTATTAGTTTTTTTTTCCATAAATATCACTACAATTTTATTTGTTAGGTAAAAAAGCGTGAAAATTTAATAGAAGGCTCCTAGGTTATTGTTTCAAAGGTAGATGAAAAAAATTTAAAATCCTTAGTCACAGTTTTTTTTATAAGCATTAAAAGTTTAAATTTTGACAAAATTTTTCAAATTTAAAAATTTATAAAATGTTCAACTTTTATAGCTTAGGATTGAGAATTTAAAACATGGGTCTACGTAAATAGGTTATATATAAATTACTTTATTCACAATAATATCATCAAATATGAGTATACTTGGTAATATCATAGGCTGACTGACCGTTTTCGCTCAGAATCGTTTTTCTAATACAATGATATTATATCATTGAATTCAAATTTAACACAGCGACATCCACTTACCCACCTTTTTTTTTTAAATCTAAGATTTGAAAATGTAATACAAGATTATCCATAAGTTTGTCTACCTTTATCAAACAAAAAAAATACAAGAAAATCAAATTAAATTTTTATGAGCGTTTGAAATTCATATTTTTACAACATTTGATATTCACTGGATTTCTCGTGTAACGATTTTCTTATTTTGTTGTAATTAAAAAACGTATAACTGTAGATACTTGAAAATTTCACTGATTGTTTATATTAGCATTTTCTATACACCATAAAATTTTTAAAATAATTTGACTTATTTTGAGCTGTTTACAGACATTGTCAGCTTTAATTTTTTTTATTTTTTTTTTTTTTCTATAAATATCAATAAAATTTTATTTGTTGGGTAAAAAAGCGTGAACATTTAATGCAAGGTTCCTGGTATATTGTTACAACAACAGTTGAAAAATATAAAAAATACATAGGCACAATTTTTTTTTATAAGCATTTAAAGGTCAAATTTTGACAAAATGTATCAAATTTAAAATTTAATAATTATTTTGTAGTTAAAAATTTATAAAATGTTAAACTTTTGTAGCTAAGGATTGAAAATTTAAAACAAGGTTTCAAAATGGGTTATACATAAATTACTTTATTCACAATAATATCATCAAATATACTCATTAATATCATAGGCTGACTGACCGTTTTCGCTCAGAATCGTTTTTTTATACAATGATATTATTTCATTGAATTCAAATTTAACACCATCCATTACAGTGACCCACTTGTAGCCAACTGTACAGCAGAGCGACATCCACTTACCCACCTTTTTTTATTAATTATTAATATTATATTTTACTTTATACCTACCTACTTATATTTTTTTAAATCTTTATTGTTTCAAGTAAGTAGTTCAGTTGAATAAACATATACATTTATATATATATAATAATAAATTATATTATATTATTAAATTCAATATTATTAGTCAATAATTAACTTTAAAAAAAAATGAGGGGAAAATGTCCGAATCAAAAATATATTTGGGGGGTGGGGAATGTCTTACTCATAAAGTATTACTCTATGGTCTTACTACACCGAAAATAGTTGGGGGGAAAATGTCCATTTACCCAGTTAGTTATACCAACGTTTAAAGTTTCAATGACAAAATTTATTTATTAGAAAAATTAAAATTTTATAATTTATAACCAATATAAAACTATCTAAACATATCCCTAATTGGAACGTACATATTATTGTTTTCACCAGAGCGCGTTTTGTTAATTTGCTTCACCAACAGAAAATAACAATTTAATAGTTATATTATGCTGGTGTCGTCACTGTCGTCATCTGTCGTGATTGTGTCGTTGTGATCGAATGTTACCGTCACGGTGTGGTGTGTTAAGCTAGCATTGCTAAAAGTCTATAACAACTTTAAACATGAAAAAAGAAATAGTATAAAATAGCAGTTATCGAACATTCGAATATTGTTTGATGTTTTTGACATAAGTTTTTAGACGTTTTTTGTTTTGACGTTAATGTTATAATTATGTTCTATGATTTTTATTACCAGAGCGCCATCTAGTGAAATGTAAAACTTTTTCGGTTCTGATTGAAGAGTCGTGGATGGGACGACCCTCGATTACCAATAGGTCGGTTGCTTATCACTTATCACGGAACAACTGTTTAGTGCTTTGTGTTTACCACGGACTGTGGTTGACGGTAGTGCTTGGGTGATCCGCGATTCCCGATCTCGGGTGCAATGGAATGATATAATTTCAATTAATTAATAATTTGCATTTCGCATTGGTATTTGTCATTTGGCACAATGGTACCTTAGGTACCTATCTTCGATTTCAATCCGAGTTTATAATTACCCAATAATTTGGATGTTTGTCGCTAAAGTCATTAAATTTACTTTATTCATTGTTTGACGAAATATGATATGCAAGATGCCAGTCGCCGAAGATACTTTGTCCATATCTGATGTAATTGTACAACTCCAAGACTATAGTCCCACCGTAAGAATTTAACACTACCTAAATAATAACTGTGACAATATTGTTCCCAATGTTTCCATGACTGTTTAAGTATTAATTTAATCTATATTTACAGATACCCGATTCTATTACAACATCTATATGCTCAGAAGCTGGATTTGAGACAAATGACCCTCGAATGTAAGTTTATAAGTGTACAGGGCGTTTGTATTAACCTTATAACGCTTACCTTATTTTTATATAAGTTATAATAGGTTATTTTTGATAAATTTTACATGCATTACACTTACCTTGGGAAAGTGACGTCATTTGGCGGGCAGGGTTTGCTTGTCATTAGCGTGCCGCTGTCGGGCTGGGTATGGGCTAGTTTTGGACCTTCATATAGTAACTAATAGGTAATATACTTAGGTAACATATTATGTTTTAATTATTTAGTCATCGTTATCCCTCAATAAAATGCCTTATTTATGCCTATGATAGTATCCAGTAAGTATAAAATTATGTATGAAGGCTATTAAGATAAAAATGCAACAATTTTGCCCACCCCCCTCATAAACTGAATTGACGCGCTAGGGGTCGATAATACATTTTTATGGTCACCAATACATAAAATGCTAGTACCTAAGTGTTTTGTGTAATTATCATAACAAATATGTTGTCAAAAATCTTGGTGACATTAAAGGGGGTCACAGCTTCAAATATATTAAGAATCACTGGTCCAAACAATGACATTGGTTCTTATAGCAATTATGTTGTATTTCATCATTAAAATTACTTAACAATATTAGTGAGAAATAGACAGAAGTTAGAAGAGCTTACTAAAACGCTCTAAAAATGATCAGTGTTTGTTGAAAATCGGCAAATGGTGAGTGTACTATGGTTAAATAGGTAGTATAATTTTGTTATATTATACTATGAGAGTGTGGGGCTATCAAATATGAAATAACTAATATTGTAATCAATGATTCATAGTTAAATATGGGTAGTCAGAAACTATGTAGGTATAATCTAGGTATTATTATCATGTATTAGGAAATAATTTTGTCTGCACAAAATTTGCAAATATTAATATATATGCAAATTTAATGAAAATGATTTGTTTTTTTTTTCATTAAATTATGGAAGTTTTAATTCTTTTAATTTAAATAATAATAATTCATTAAAATGTTATATTCACATGTAAACAGATGTTTTTTTTAATAGCAAGTACTTTCTCTTTACCCACCTACAATCATCCCAACACATATCATATAGCACTTGCGCTTATTTTAAATAATTATTTTATAGATCTTGTATTAAAAAATTAAAGTTAAAATAAATACATACATTTGATACTTTATAAATACAATTTTTACTATTTACATTAATGGTGTGTGTCATTTTTGATATTTCAAATATACAGTAGTGTCTTGATAACTCAGATCCCAAGGAGAAAAAAATTAATTCAACTTTTATATTTTATATATGTACCTCATACTTCAAGGGTTAAGGAAAATATCGAGTTATTGAGAATTTACTGTATTTGCTAAGTTCATATTATTATGTTTTTATGTGATTGTATCATAATAATATTTATCTTGATTCTCGGTCAAAGCCTGGATAGTTAGCTAAACTTATACTATTGATTGTCGAGGAAAGAAATTATTGTTACTTAATGAGGTATTAACGTTTAATATCTTTGACACAATATTTTTATTTTTTTTCTTAATCTAAATTTTTTAGAATAAAATTTATCCTTGGCAAAGCCTGAAAATTTAGCTATTAGCTAATATTATATTATTATTTATGTAATTTTGGTAAATTTCAGCAGATGCAAAACAATTGTTGATATATTTGCATGAAATTATAAATAATATTCTAATGAATCTTATCTTATCTTATATATTTTAGGTAAACAACTAATGAAATCGAAAATTGCCTTTTTAAAATATTATTTATTATTTAAAATTATAATAGGTAAAACCAACAATAGTTGGGCCACTGAATATAAAACGATATTATTGTAAAATGAATATTGTTGAGTTCTATGTGGGTACACATTTAGTTATAAATATAAGTGCATTTATTTATTTATTTCAGAGTTCGGTTGATAGCAATTGCTTCTCAGAAATTTATTGCTGATATAGCCAACGATGCATTGCAACATTGTAAAGTGCGTTTGGCTACCTTGCCAACTAAATCTGGAAAAGTTCCTAAAGACCGTAAATTCACATTAACTATGGAAGATTTATCACCAGCACTCAGCGATTATGGAATTATTGTTCGAAAGCCTCCATATTTTGTCTAATTTTTCTATTTATTTGTACTTAATTATAATATTTTATTCATAACTATTTTAAATCATTAATTAAAATTTTGTATTCCAATCTCTATGATGTAATTAAAATTTCCCCTTTATTTAACACATTTTATTATGTTTTAATAATTTGAAAATAAAATTAACTTCTAGATATTATATAATTTGTGTAAAAATAAATAATTTAAAAGTATTAATTCATGTATTGTGATAATAATATCATTTTGTATACAGTAATAGAGGTATTCCTTGAAAAGTAAAAATGATACAATAAAACTGTGCAAAAAGAACATATTTGATAAATGTCATGTCATTTCATTCCCAAATTATTTTTAGTTTATATTTGATGACTTGATAAAAAATGTACTAGTAAACCTGTACAAAATGAAAATATTGCAAAGTTATACAATAATGGATAGATATTTATACATTTTAGTTTTCTTTTGTTATTTTTTTCTTAGTAAATTACTTATTAAAACTATGCAAGAGTCACTTTAGTCATAACTCATAAATAATAAATTGTAAAGAATTAAAATTTCATTAAAAAATTAAATTTAGGTAAACATTTTAAGTTTTAAATAAATAATAATAGACCTTAAAAACCACTGTTTAATATAACAATACCAATTACAATATATATTGTGATTACTACAGATGACCATCTGTTATTTAACCTAACCCAACTATCTCACATCATAATTAAAAAGATGTCTTAAAATTGTCTGCCTTAAAAAACGCTTGCCAAGTCAGGGATCGGTATGTAAACTTTCTCGATTTTTAATTTTTAGACATTTATTAACTGATATCACACCCAAGCGATATAACAAATTGAATCTAGAGAAATGCCTGTGTGAACAGGCTTACAAAAAATTTTCATTTTCATTTAGTGAGATAGATCTCCGAAACCGGAGAGCGGATTTCATTGTTTGGGGTCATGTTAGATTCACATTGGTTACTAGAAGTGCAGTGAAGATTCTCAGAACTTTATTTTTAATAGTTATTTCACTACGGAACAAAAAAAATTAAAACAAATTTTATTGGGTGTTTTTTGATGTTTTTCAGCTTTACAGCTTTGTAGTGGATTAACGATTGGAGATAAAGTTCTGAATATCAAGACCCCAAACAACAAAATCCGATTTCCAGTTTCAGAAATCTACCTTGCTAAATAAAAATCTAGCAAAAAATAACTTTTTTTTTTTTTATCTGAGAAAAAAATTTTATTTGCACATTTAGTATTTACTTGATAATTCCTTTTAAATGAGTTATCAACCAACTTTCTAGCTATCATAGATTTTGTGATCATAGTTTAAAATAAAAAATAAAAAATAGAAATTTTGAGACTGTTCATGCCAACATTTTTATGGATCCAAGTGGTTATACCGCTTGAGTGTGATATCAAATCTATCTCATTAATATTTTATATTAAAGCTAACTAAATTCCCAACCTACTCATCATTACTGAGTTACATCTTTATTATTTTCCTATTTAAAAATCAAGAAAGTAAAATTAAACAAACATTTTAGCAAACTGAATTCAAAATGATCACTCAAAATGTTTTCATGGCTTGAAACCGAAAATATTCTTTTTTCTATTTGGATTTCGTTTTCAGTTTTGATATCAATTTCAGTTTTAACCAGTATTCAATCAATATCGGTTTCAAGCCTTGGTTTTAATGCAATAAACATAATTGTTTTTATACACTTATATATACTTAATTACTTAATTTGAAGTTATTTATCATACAGTTCACACCAAGGTTTGCGCTAAGGAATTTTTAAAACTACTCATCATATTTTTACATTTAGAGAATGGGCATGAGACTTGTTGAGAAACAGTGATGGATGAGGATGGTTTTTCAATCACTCTTTTTTAGTTCTTAACAGGCGTTTTAATACTTTTACAGTTTTACTCAAATAGGTACTTGTATTTGAACTATAATCTATAAGACTAAATCTTGCATAATATTTAAATATTATTTAATAATAAAGGTTAACAATAAATATTTACCATAAGGGAATATGGAGTATTATATGATTGCACATTGAAAGCGGTAAGTAGTTACCTATTACATCATATTACTATATAGTACATCTAATATAGTTAGTAGTTATACTTATTGGCAGTTAAATATTCTCATATAATATGTACCTACAGTAAAACCTGTGTAATATAATGGAAACGGTAGGGACTGAATATTTTTTCCATTTAACACAGGTTGAAAAATATTACATTAGGCTTACCGGGACCGTAATATTTTTCTATAAAGTCAAGTTTCCACATTATTCAGGTTCCATATTACACAGGTTTTAGTGTTTTACTGTAGGTACTTATACGCATATACAGTCGACTGTCGAGTCGCGATAACTCGAAGTTGAAGGGGGATAATAATTCACTTCGACATGTATTATTCGATATATCTAACTAATTTATAGGGGAATAAAACACAATTCGAGTTATCACGACTCGACTGTAATTATAATAAGTATCGTATTTCTCAATTTTAGATCAGGCCTGATCACTTGCCCTGATAAAAAATTAATCCCCCCCCCCCCCTATTCAAAATGCACACACAACAATGTCGAGGTATTGAAACTATCAAGAAAGAATAGGTACGGAAAATTAAAAAATAATATTTAATTTCTTGAGAGGAGACTAGAAAAGTACTAAATACTAAATAACAAATAACACTGCAAAGGTCAGACGCTATGTGTATAAGCGTGTATTGATCGTTGGAACTCTGCCTGCTAGAATATATAACTTCGTTTTATAAATAATACATAAAAATAATGCCATCGCCCATCAGTATTAATACTGAAAAAAACTGTTTTGATAAAGAGTCCGAAAAAAGGGCGAACACAACTCATGGCGCTTGGCAGCAGTATCACAGGTGATTTTTTTTTAACACGTGGGCTGCTATTTATTTTTACTGTCGCAAATTATTTCGAGATTTTTGTGTTTATTAAAAAAATATATTTATAGGCATATAATGCATCGTTTGAAGTACCTATTACACTATTTAATCATGATAATTCATAAACCTGTCAGGAGCCTGAAATCGAGTGAACATTGTCATTTAGTAGGTATCTATAATTGGTAGGTCTCTGATTACTGTTAGCCGTTAGGATATGTTAAATTTGAACTTTAAAAGCTTATAAAAAAAATGTTGCCTATTTATTTTTAAGCTGCTATTGTAACCAAACGCGGCTTTAGAGACTTACCAAGGGGGGCCATTTTCTTAAGCTATTTAGGGGGCTTAGAAAGTACCCTGGAATGCAAGTTTGTCAATAAATAACTTCTTATACTTATACGGTTAAATACACTGTTGTCTCTTGTCTGTTGGCCTATAAAATATTATTTTTAGAATACTCAGGGTTTTTCGTGTTTCGACTCAATGTTGTTATGCTATATACCATCGTCATGATACGTCGATATATATATACCGTAAAACCGGGTGAATAGAAACACTTTTGAACTTTGAAATATCATACAAACTGTTCTATTTGTGCTTTATAGATGATCAATACATCAAAATACTGGTCTTTTCGACTACCTACTTTAACTTATGTTCAGCCAAAGTATTTGTATTATTAACAGATTATTTTATATAATTTTTTAAATGCTCAATTTCTGATTTTTGGAAAATGGGGCCAATTGAAACATATGTATAGTATTTACATGTATATTTTTGTTCATATACAATTTTATAAAGTAAGTATAGGAATTGATACAATAAACATTTATGGTGTAAATTTCAGGTATCTACAGTTATTCGTTTTTGAATTACAACAAAATAAGAAAATCGTTATAAAATCTAATATTTGAAAATAAATTTTTTTATGAATTTCTAATTCAAAATAATTTGCACATTTTTGTGATTTTTACGTATTTTGTCTTTTTTGAATTTGCAATGCTTATAAAATATATTATTAATTAAAATTAATATGTTTCAAGTGCCAGTGTAACAATATATTAGGAGGTTTGTATTAAATTTTCAAGTTTTTTGTCCCAACGAATAAAATTGTATTGACATTCCCTATATAGAAAAAAAAAAACACTTGCCAAGTCAGGAATCGGCATGTAAACTTTCTTGATTTTTAATTTTTAGAAATGTATTAACTGATATCACACCCAAGCGGTATAACAATTTAAATCCAGAAAAATGTCAGTGTGAAGAGCCCCACAAAAAAAATATAAATAAATCAAGCAAAAAATAACTTTTTTTTATCTGTGAAAAATTTGATTTTTTTTAAAAAAATTTTAATTCTACTTTTAGTTGTTAATCCCTTTTTAATGAGTTATCAACCAACTTTCTAGCTATCATAGTTTAGGATAAAAGTTAAAAATTAGAAATTTTGGGACTGTTCATGCCGACGTTTTTATAGATTCAAGTGGTTAATATACCGCTTGGCTGTAATATCGAATCTCTCTCTTTAATATTTTATATTAAAGCTAGCTAAATTACCCGCCTACTCATCATTACTGAGTTACATTTTTATTATTTTCCTATTTAACACAAATTCTTGAAGTTTTCAAATTCAGACTTTTTTCATTTCAATTACCATACTTACGTATTTGATTAAAAGAAAGTAAAACTAAAAATGTCTGTAAACAGCTTACGATTTATGATGCATAGAAAACGCTATTTTGACCTTTCCAATTCACCAACTAGATTTACTTTCCCAATTCCCATCGAACTAGATACTGAAGTAGAAAATCGAAGCATTATTTCAACTATTTACGTGTACACAGACACAAATAAAAAAACACACATCATTGTAAAATCAATTTTGCTTTTAGTTTATCGGTTACAAAACAAGGCTAAATGTTAAATAATACATGCATCATAGCAAAAGTTTAAAAAAAACTGTTAGAAGTACCTATATTATGTAAAAATCAATTTTTGACTAAATACGCTGTTCAAAGATTAGGAGGGATCATTATATAAATAGGGATAACTCGGAGCCTGCAGAACCAAATCCCAGTGCATTTAAATGAAGGTTCCGAGAACAGACGGAAAAAATAAATGACACATTGGCATATTGCATACCTATTAATTGCGATTGCGAGTACTACAGTAGAATCCGCTTGTTACGTCATTATGATGCCGTAGGTATGTAACGATATTCCGGATAAAACGATTCCCAGCCAAGTACTTGGTTCAGTGGCGTGTATCATGAAAAAAAATAGTGTTGCTCCAATAACATTAGGTGACCTAACACACATTGTTTTATTAATATTGTTATACCGACCTATAAAATTTCCTATTTTTCTTCTATCTATACCCACCCACCCATATTTAAGGTGTTGCCTGAGCAACACTTGAACCATACCCATGTGGCTATGTTACACGCCACTGACTTGGTTGGTTTTATTTTTATATATCTCACGTGTGTCGTGTGACGTGCCATCACGTGCAGTACCTATGCCATTCGGATAATATAACGATCTGATTCTCTAGGTCCCTTTAAAATCGTTATAAGTGGTAAAATCCACATTTTCTACTGTATTTATATAGCTGAATGCGGATTGTTAGTGCGGTTACATATTTTGAAGTTAATTTTTTTATTTGTATTTTTATGTTTATTATTAGTTATTAATATGTATTTAATTTGTTTGTTATTATTAGTTATCATGTGTCATTTATTCATTTATCATTTACAAATATACAATTATCATTTATCGATTATATCAATTATGGATTGATTAACAATTGGAACGAATTGTTTTCATGAATTTTAATTCTTCCATTCATGATTCATCAAGATTCATTAATGGGCGCCTAAAACTCAAAACTCAAAAAGGATGACTAAACAGTAAACATACAACTGAATTTGTAGATTTCGCGAAAACAACCGATATCCTCCAATAAATATGTAATTTATACGATTTTGTTGAGGAAAAACGAAATTCATGTGTGAGCCACCCTAAAATAAAAATTACATACTTAACTATAGACGTTTAAAGTTAAAATTTGGACAAAATTAGATAACTACTTAATCAAAGAATAACAATCTTAGTTATTTTGTTGTAATTTAATAATATCTCGTAAGTAGGCATTTGAACCATTTAAATAGCTATATACCTACCTATATATTATTATAGGTATTAATTTATACACACAATGACATTTTGAAATGCAATGTTTTCGGCAAGAATTTATTAGTTCAACCTTCTTCTTTAGTTTAACCTTCAAATTACTTTAATAGCAATAATATTACAAAATATAGGTACTATAATTAGTATAATGTAAAGTTGAACAGAATTTACTTAGAATCATTTTTGTATATATGCAATGATTTATTATTGAATTTAAATTTAACACATAGGTATATTACAGTGGCTTATATTATTCCTCAATGACGGGGTTCTCTCTTCACTCGACATCAAATATACAGACGTACAGTATAGAGTGGCTAACTACTTCCCCCCCCCCTTTTTTATTGATTACGAAAATAGGGAAACACTAGAAAACTTAAGCAATATTGCCTTTAATTTATTGTACTAGACACTATAGTTTTATTTGTAATATTATTATTGTCTTAAAATTTTTATATTATTGTCTTGCAAGTCTAAAGTTTGATCTTAAGAAAAAAATAATATTATTTAAAAAATAGGATTGGCTATCATTGTTTTTGCTGTAAAAACTTTTCGCGAATTTTACTTTCGCAATTTATTTTTCATCATTTTAAGTTTCGCGATTCTCATGATGATTGATAATTCTCATATGTGCACATAAACTCTTCTTTTTTTCCTGATATGGTGGGTGACCACCGCCGCTGTATCGGGGAAAAATACCCCGTCGCGGTCGTACCTATATTACATTATACAACAACACTCGAGCCGACCGCCGAGCACATAATCGAGGTCAACGGGGCAAGTCAGCTGCGCGCGAGCGGCCTACGTGCGGGGCTGCTGACGGTCGCGCGCCATATTTCGTACGCGGTGATGTCGCCGCGGACTTCTGCTCCTGAATACGTCGCGTTACGACGGCGCGGGCCAAGTCAATCCCTATAGTGCCTTGGCAGCAGCGTTGCGCAATCACGACACACGCGCGCGCCGAACACACACGGTGTCATACTCCTACACACGTACACCGAACAAACGGCTTCGCACACCCGCACGCACGCGCCCAACGGCCGCACACCGCGGCCACCCCGCGGCGGACGCGCACGGCATAGTGTCTGCAGCACGCAAGTATAATACGAGTGCCGGGCTCGCGCGCGTAACGCTTGACGATACAATGCGGCGCCCGTGACCGCGGACCGGCAGCCGCCCGTCGGCTACGAACGCTAAGACGACGGCCGGATGGCGCCCAACAAGAGATGCAGTAGGCCCATATTCGAACTCGTTGTGAGTATTTTGTAATGTATTTCTATATTGTTATACGACTTATGCGTGAGACCGTGTGCCCTGTAGGTCTAGCTCTTGATAAGCCTGCACTCGCGGGTAACACCAACCGACTCTTATTAATTATGTTACAGTGAAACCTCCCCTAACGACACCTCCCAATAGCGGACGTATTATTGGAAACCAATTACAAATGTTCCACAATCTAAACCCTCTGAATAGCGGACACCTCAAAACAACGCACAACATTTCAGCGACCAAGAGGGTATCCGGTATTTAGAGGTTATTTGTCCGGTATTTGAAAACCACTCGCTTCGTTTGAGATTTACTAATTATCTGTTACATAACCTATGTTATGCGTTTTTACTTTTGTAGATCTAAATAACTAATTTTCCGTGCAAACTTTAGGTACACACAAACAGTTTATTTAATATGAAATTGCAATGCAATTGTTATTTTAATTGATTGTGTTTCAGTAAATTGTTATATATATAAACTTTTTCAAATATTTCCTGTATAACGTTACATAACCAATATGTATCTTAATGAATATTAAAATCAGGAAAAAGCGTTGCCACGCCGCATTAGATGTTTCACATAAAAATCGCACCACAAATCACCAATAATTAAAGTTATGTGTATTAAAATAGCTTTTTTGTTTGTCAGTCATCGAATAAAAGTTAATATCCATGTTAAAAATTAACTTAATAGGTACCAAACATAATACCTATAATATTAGTACAGCGATATTAGAGTATATTTTGTAATATGTATATAATATAAATTATAATTAAATTTGTGTTAAAATACTATTTTACTAAATTTCTATAGAGGCCTATATAATTGTCTATTTTAAAATTATTGTTATTGTGGGTACATAATAAGATTATATTATATATTTTGTTCAAATCTTATACTGTTGTAAGTTGTAATTCATGTAAACATGTCAGAATAAGGGCCCATCTCCCCACCGGGTACACAACTATTGTCTGATTAAGAAGGTAAGTAGGTACTAAAATGTTATATTGCTCATTCCCATTGCATATATGCGCTAAATAAATACAGTCTAAGAAAGAATCCGCAGATATTATATTATGCTGTTGTGAATAAAGTAATTTATGTATATTGTATAACCTATTTGGAAACCTTGTTTTAAACTTTCAATCCTTAGCTACAAAAGTTGAACATTTTATAAATTTTTAACTACAAAATAATTATTAAATTTTAAATTTGATAAATTTTGTCAAAATTTGAACTTTAATTGCTTATAAAAAAAAATTGTGCCTATGTATTTTTAATATTTTTCAACTGCTATTAGAACGATATATCAGGAGCCTTATATTAAATTTTCCCGCTTTTTTACCCAACAAATAAAATTTTATTGATATTTATATAAAAAAAAACTAAAAAAATTGAAAACTGACAATTTCCGTAAACAGCTCAAAAAGAGTCAAAATATTTTCAAAATTTTATGGTGTATAGAAAATGCTAATATAAACATTCAGTGAAATTTTCAAGTATCTACGGTCATTTGTTTTAGAGTTACACCAAAAACCAAAATCAATTTTCTCGAAAACAGATTTTGCGTATAAATTCCCGTTTTAGATTCTGAGCGAAGCGATGAATGTATTGATTCTACAATGATGTGTGTTTTTTTTTTTGATTTTTTTATTTTTTATTTTTTAATTTTTTTTTTTATTTTTGTGTCTGTCATCACCTTTTAGGACAGTAAAAGTGCTTGGATTTTCTTCAATAGTAACTTTTCTGATAGGAAAGTGAATCTAGTTGGTACTTTGGGGGGTCAAAAGTAAAAATTTCCCAGTAGTTTTCACAAGCGACGTGAAAAACAAAAGAAAAAATAAGGAAAAACGGGAATTTTTACGCAAAATCTGTTTTCGAGAAAATCCATTTTGGTTTTTGGTGTAACTCTAAAACAAATGACCGGGACATGAAATTTTGACTGAATGTTTATATTAGCATTTTCTGTACACCATAAAATTTTGACTTTTTTTGAGCTGCTTACGGACGTTGTCAGTTTTCAGTTTTTTTAGTTTTTTTTTCCATAAATATCATTAAAATTTTACCTGTTGAGTAAAAAAGCTTGAAAATTTAATAGAAGGCTCCAAGGTTATTGTTTCAAAGGCAGATGAAAAAAATTAAAAATCCTTAGTCACAGTTTTTATTTATAAGCATTTAAAGTTCAAATTTTGACAAAATACGGAAAAATCACGAAAATTAACAAATTATTTTGAGTTGAGAATTCATAAAAATTTTTCTTTTTAAATCTAAGATTAGAAAATGTAATATAAGATTACTCATAAGTTTTTCTACCTTTATCAAAAAAAAAATGTCTACAAGAAACTTAAATTAAATTTTTATGAGCGCCTGAAATTTATATTTTTACAATATTTGATATTCACTCGATTTCTCATGTAACAATTTTCTTATTTTATTGTAATTAAAAAACGAATGACTGTAGGTACTTGAAAATTTCATTGAATGTTTATATTAGCATTTTCTATATACCATAAAATTTTGAAAATATTTTGACTCTTTTTGAGCTGTTTACGGACATTGTCAGTTTTCAATTTTTTTAGTTTTTTTTTCTATAAATATCAATAAAATTTTATTTGTTGGGTAAAAAAGCGTGAATATTTAATATAAGGCTCCTAATATATCGTTCTAATAGCAGTTGAAAAATATTAAAAATACATAGGCACAATTTTTTTTTATAAGCATTTAAAGTTCAAATTTTGACAACATTTATCAAATTTATAATTTATTAATTATTTTGTAGTTAAAAATGTATTAAATGTTTAACTTTTATAGATAAGGATTGAAAATTTAAAACAAGGCTCCACGTAAATAGGTTATATATAAATTACTTTATTTACAATAATATCATCAAGTGTACTTGGTAATATCATAGGCTGACTGACCGTTTTCGCTCAGAATCGTTTTTCTTATACAATGATATTATATCATTGAATTCAAATTTAACACCATCCATTACAGTGACCCACTTGTAACCTACTGTACAGCAGAGTGACATCCACTTATCCACCTTTTTACTTTTGACCCGTTAAAAATGCCAACTATATACTTTTAGAAATTAATTTTTAAGATATTGTATATTAATAATTATTGCTGTAACCAATAGCAATAATTTATAAACAAGAATATCAATCGTTTTTACGACTTAAGGATGCATACGCGTTAAAGAATTATGTATACTTGAAAACATACTTATTGTCCCATTCGATTTACAGCGCCCTCTCTGGTTAAATGTATCCGGGATGTAGACGCGTATCGATTACCCAGCCGAACAACTCGATTTTCCGACACATTATTATATGGTTAAAAATGAATTATACTACTATTACTTAAAATATTAATTCACGAAATCCTTAAAATTTAAAATATTAATATTACAACATAACTAGGTATCTAAATAGTAAATAAAAACTAAAAGAGTTTTTCAAGTCAACTAACTAAATATATTTGCTAACAAAAAAGGTTTTGATTTTCTGGTGTATACAGCACTGCAGCATGCTTTTGTTTACAAGATTAAAATGGAACATTATTGTGTAAAACTGTAAAAGTATAATACATTATCAAAAATAAAAATCGTGACATTAAGTAGCCAAATAATTGAAGTTTCAAATTTTCTTCTAAAAATAATATATTATTACGTTATTTAAACCAATAAAATATCTTATAAGTACCTTTCTTTTACAAAGAATTATATTTCTTAAAATTTTAGATTCTGAGCGGATCTTCTTAATTTTTACGCATACTCAGATTTCGACAAATTTTTATGAAGTTGTTTTTTTGCAATTCAAAATTGAGAAAATATATAAAATATATATAGACTTTAATTTGTCACCAAATATTTATAATAGCATTCACTAGACATAATATAAATTAAAAACAATTTGTATATTAATTGTATGCCATTTATAAACATTTGAATAATTTTTTTCTTGATAACATTTTTGTTTGGAAGTAAAAACTTGGATTTAATACGATATTCCTCTTTGGGTTTTTTTTTCTGTAAATTAAAAACAAAAACAGCATAAATCTATAGCACATTTTTACTAGCATATAAAGTTCAAATTTGTATGACATATGGATACCTATTCAAATGATCACAATTTGACTTTAACTATTAATATACAAATAAATAACTTAAATATAATATATACATTAAATGAATTAATTAAAAAAATCCTTAGAAGTATAGGCTCTATACCACCTCTGCTCAGAATCGTTTTTTGTAAAGGTACAGCGAGTTGTATCATTGAATTCAAATTTAACACGCCCAAAGACGTTTGCTCGTCACTATTACTTGACTGCAGCAGCAGATCGAGTTCCTCGGTTTTTAATATTTAGTTTTCATATTTTGGAGCCAATTCTAGTTGTTTTGTGCAATGAGGAAAAGTCAAAGTGTTGGTTTTTGGCCATCTGTATATTTCACGACTAGGTAGGTACGTAACCTGGTGTGACCCCTTAAATTATGAGTGAAAAACACACGCTATAATAATTTAGTAGGTAATATATAGTAGGTAATAGGTATACAACTATAACTTAATACTATATACTTATATTTACATTTATATATATTGTATAATACGGGATTTTAGATTTTTTCCCTATCGTTATAAATATAATATAATATAATGGGCTTTCTTACCTATATTATATTATGTACCTTTACAAATTTTATTTTCTATTAGATTAGGGCTTCGGCGGCTAAGGTCATTAGCCTGTAAGGTTGTTAGGGTTGGTACGATAAGGTTGGAACGGTTGGCACGGTTGAAAACACGTGTATGCGTGGCAAGGTTTTTTCGCACTACGAACCCGGGTCCGGGTGGTCACCCAACCAGGAACTAGTGGCTGCGGCCGTTATTTACTGAGTTAGAATGATTCATCGTGCACACTCTGAATTTCTACACATTGCATTTACCATGTGATGTACTACCCGCAATCGTCGTGTCAATGTGACAATGTACGAATTTGCATGTAAAACAAGATGAGTAAGAATTTCCATCTCACTTAGGTTTCTAACTATAAATAATAAATAATAATCATATGCATAAAATAAAATAATGAATACTAAAATTGTTTGTGTCATTGCAAAAATTTAAGTATCTATATACTTAGGTGTATATATTTATTATTTTTATTAATTAACCCGCGGCAACTTAGGCCTTTGGGTGGTTTTTATACTGGTAGGTTTCTAAACACGTTTACACAGTTTGACAGATTTTTTAGTAGGCACCCGTAGTGCCCGGGTGGGGCATGCCATGGGTGGGGTCTCCATGGCGACATTTCTCTTCGGACAATATGACTTGCCCGTAGAAAAATGCCACCCACAGCCGAGGTTTTGAACCGGCGTCGGTGCGTGTCGCAACCGACGCCTTAGTCCACTCAGCCACTCCGTCCCCCCACTTAGGTATAATTATGCAGTAATATTAGAACATGTATTCACATTTTTTTTAAGATTATATTTTATGATAATACCTATACTAAATAGTAAATTAGTAAATACTATAAACATTAAACACTAATAACTTATAAGTAACAATCAATATTATTGCAAGCACATAATTTGCTTCATAAAATAATATTATTGTTTTGTTATGGGTAGCACTGCTGTATAGATATATTTAATATTTTTCTTTATTTAATAAAAAAAAAAGATTAAAAAAAAATATAACAATATTGTGAATAAAAATACCAAAGTATTAAGAGTATATTTTGACAAGTAGGTATACAGGTAATAGGTATATTAGTTAATACTTATTAGTTTTTTTTTCTTTTATTAAATAGCTTTTAGTTTAAGCTATTACAGCTCAACAATTAAAATAGCCCTAGCCAACACTCCTTACCAAAAGACGTTACGAAGTCGTAATTAACAGACTAAGAATTGGGCACACTTGGCTTACACATTGCATACTCATGAGATGCGAAGATTCTGTCCAATGCATAACCTGCAGGAAAACTCTAACCGTCAAATACGTCCTTCTATACCAGGGGTCGGCAATAGGCCAAATCTGGCCTTTTAGAGGGGAAGTAACTGGACTTCTAAAAATATTTATTTTTTAACGCTGGCTTTCCGCATATAATAGATATTTGATTTATTTTTATTATGTACTTCGTTCTCAAAAATTACGTTTTTAAAGAATAAATATCGTTCAAGATTAACAACTGATCTCCATTCTCCACCTTGAAAACACTCTGCGTATTAGTTGTTCTCCGAGAGAGCAGGTACCAAATTTTAAAAAACTTGCTAACATTATAGTATTATACCTTTATGACCTATTATATTAAATAATTTGCTTTAAACAGCTTAAACTGTATTTTTAACACAAAAATAAATACATTAATTATTAACTAGGCACTATTTAAGTTTTTTCTAGCCTTCAAAAATTGTTTTTCAAATTATCTGGACCGCCATACTATTTAATTTCCGATCCCTGTTCTATGCTTTCGTAATTATGCAGATACCAAAACATGCTTTAATATATCGGATCACTTATACGAACTACGAAGCACTTGGACCCGATGAAAACTCCAACAAAATCATAATTTTCCCAAAAATGACCAAACTGTACAACCTTATAAAATTCTATTTTTTTATTTTTTTTTATCTTATGTATTGTTTTTTTTCTCTACTTTTTTACATACTAATACCAATCATATTTTAATACCTATTGGAAAATTCCTTATACTACCATAATGTAATATTAATATTATAAGTAATGTAAGCCAATATAACTTAAGTTGTCGAGGCTTAAATAAAAAAAAATTATCCTTTCTTTAATATTGTAAAATATAATATACACGCAATACACTATAATACTATATTATATAGTACGGGCTACGAGTTACCTGATAGGTACAATCAACTTCATTTTTAAATGATTGGCATAAATGTATAGCCGTATAGGTAATAATATAATACAAAATTATAAAATAAAAAATAAAAAACTATTATCAGCTATGATTAGGTAACTTTGTATTTTATTCGTAATTTGCTATGTGTGTGTGGGTATGTAATATACAAATATGCATATTCATGAACCGCAAACACATTTAATATAACAATTCATAGGTTGATAACTAAATTAATTTAATAAAAAATGCATTAAAATTATTTTATATCCACTTTTCAATTTCATATATTCCGTATTTCCAATACTATTATTTAGAACGGATTATTGATTTAAACGTTGTACTTAATACAAACGTTTGCCTAAAACCTTTATAGTGTTAGGCGTTAGCCGTTATAGGTATTTAATATTTATAAATTATTTAGAATGGTGCAAAACTTAACATTTATTTTTACATTTTACGTAACTAAGGTTAACTATTTTAGGAATTACAATCTATGTGACTATGTAGATACTTAGGTATAAATAATAATTATTGAAATGTATACCTTCTAAAATAATGTGACGTTAAAAACAGAAAGAATTTCAATATGTACCAATGTAACTTTTAATACGATGTATTTTTGTATTTTATTGAAGGATATAATTAATATTGTCCACATGTGTATAATGGAAGGAGGCTAAAGGGCTATGCCCCCAATCCCGAAATTTTGTTTAACCTCCCTCCGTAAATTTTTTTTTAGTTACATTTTAGATTCTGAGTGAAACGATGAATGTATTGATTTTACAATGATGTGTGTTTTTTTTTTTATTTTTTTTTTTATTTTTGTGTCTGTGTACACGATAAGTAGTCGAAATAATGCTTCGATTTTCGACTTCAGTATCTTGTTCGATGGGAAAGTGAATATCGTTGGTGCTTGGGGAGGTCAAAATTTTAATTTCCCAGTAGTTTTCAAAAGCGATGTGAAAAACAAAAGAAAAATTAAGGAAAAACGGGAATTTTTACGCAAAATCGATTTTTAACAAAATCGATTTTGGTTATTGGTGTAACTCTAAAACAAATGACCGTAGATGCATGAAATTTTCACTGGTTGTTTATATTAGCATTTTCTATACACCATAAAATTTTCCAAATATTTTGACTCTTTTTGAGCTGTTTACAGCCATTGTCAGTTTTCAATTTTTTTAGTTTTTTTTTCTATAAATATCAATAAAATTTTATCTATTGAGTAAAAAAGCTTGAAAATTTAATAGAAGGCTCCTAGTTTATTGTTTCAAAGGCAGATGAAAAAAATTAAAAATCCTTAGTCACAGTTTTTAATTATAAGCATTTAAAGTTCAAATTTTGACAAAATACGGAAAAATCACGAAAAATAGCAAATTATTTTGATGAGAATTCATAAAAATTTTTCTTTTTAAATCTAAGATTTGAAAATGTAATATAAGATTACTCATAAGTTTGTCTACCTTTATCAAAAAAAAAATGTCTAGAAGAAACTTAAATTAAATTTTTATGAGCGTCTGAAATTTATATTTTTACAACATTTGATATTTACTCGATTTCTCATGTAACGATTTTTTTATTTTATTGTAATTAAAAAACGAATGACTGTAGATACTTGAAAATTTCACTGAATGTTTATATTAGCATTTTCTATACACCATACAATTTTGAAAATATTTTGACTCTATTTGAGCTGTTTACGGACATTGTCAGTTTTCAATTTTTTTAGTTTTTTTTTTCTATAAATATCAATAAATTTTTATTTGTTGGGTAAAAAAGCGTGAAAATTTAATATTAGACTCCTGATATATTGTTTTAATAGCAGTTGAAAAATATTAAAAATACATTTGCACAATTTTTTTTTATAAGCATTTAAAGTTCAAATTTTGACAACATTTATCAAATTTATAATTTATTAATTATTTTGTGGTTAAAAATTTATAAAATGTTTAACTTTTATGGCTAAGGATTGAAAATTTAAAACAAGGCTCCACGTTAATAGGTTATATATAAATTACTTTATTCACAATAATATCATCAAATATACTTGGTAATATCATAGGGTGACTGACCGTTTTCGCTCAGAATCGTTTTTCTTATACAATGATATTATATCATTGAATTCAAATTTAACACCATCCATTACAGTGACCCACTTGTAACCTACCGTACAGCAGAGCGACATCCACTTATCCACCTTTTTTTAGAATATTATGGCATTATGTAGTGTACCCGAAACATTATAGATAATAGCTCCCCTCCCCCATAAAAATTCCGTGTCTTCCCACGTCGCCGAAACCCTGCCGAATCCCAATTCGCCGACACCCCAGTTCGCCGAATATTAAAAAAAATATTGTATATACTATATATATATATAATAATATGATATTTAAAAAAAAATATAAAAGTCAATATAAATTGACCAATTGCTCATGTATAAATAATCTACAAAAATATAAGTACATTATATTATATATAAGGTATATAATAAAAGTCAATATAACATAAAAAAAAAACTTTATTGGATCGATTTCAATTAATTCTTAGAAAGCACGTTTCAATTGTCAATTAAATTACGAACTTCACAGTTAAAACGGCTGAAATGAACTAAATTCACCAATCGACATACTCCCATGGATCTGATGTGTAGAAAAACATTTAATCATTGAACTTATCGACAACATGCTATAATATTATCGCTGTCATATCCGTTTTTGATAAAATTATTGTCACCTATCGGCGAATCGTGACAATTATATCTATATTATAAAACCGGTATAATTTGTCGGTGAACCGAAACGTTGGCAAATTAGACTGTCGGCGAATTGGGAATATTTTTAAAATATTTAAAAACTTGTATATTTGTCAATAATTGTCAGCGAACTGAGTTGTCGGCAAATTGGGATTCGGCAAAGTGGGTATGAACCAAAAATTCATCATGCTCACGCCTATGCACAACACTTTTCTCATTTCTACGAATCATTTCATATACGCTCTTCATATAATATGGACAAATATTTTGTGATATCCATTGAAAATATGTAAGGTCTTAAAAAGATTTTCTATATAATCTATATATAATAATATATTAATATCATATTCGTATAATAATCTTGTATTATACAATAAACGTGGGTATATGAAACCCGTGTCACGTGCACCGTATACCTATTAATTAATTATTATTAATCAATGGAAACTAGAAATCATAGTGTAAATATAGGGAGAAGTTAACAATAGTTTGTACAATGTATTGCAATCGCAGATCAGATACGGATAATGTAAGCAATAATCTGACAATGTACTGTGTATAGACTAGGACATAGGACCCGTATTTCTCAAAGTGGGTGATAGCACCCTTCTGTGGGCGGCGTTGGCAGCCTCCAGGGGGGTGGTATAAGACCAGAAGAGATTTTAGGGGCGTCAAAGACGACTAAACGGGCAATAGGTAATTAAAAAAAGCGAAAAATTATGTTCTTCTTTTACTTCAAATTAAAATTAAATACCTAGATATTACATTTCCACATAATTCCACTTACATCTGTTTTTAAGTGAATTCAAGCCTAATATTAACAAAATTGTTAAAGAGCATCAGGTTAATCCTTCACATTAGATACGTTTTAATTTAATTAAAATACTTTTAAATATGATTCAGATTAGTGATGCATGTTTGAACTTTAATAAATATATTTTTAAATATGATCAAGTATGCGTTTTAATTATATTTGTATTGTTCTTATTAAACATGTAAGTTTTATCTCAGATATACCTATTACCTACATCATAACAAGTAGCAATATTTAAGTTCTATAATAGTAGGTATATAATTTTAGAGTGTTAAGTTGAGGAAAAAATCTTTCTGGGTTAAAAAGCAGACGGTTTTCTTTACTGTGAAACTTTTAAAATCGAAAAAGCCGAAATTATTGTAAGATAGCGGAATATTTAAATTTGATTTATGTAAGTCCTGGATATCGGAGAATATGTTATAGGTATACCTATAATATATACAATATTTAATAATAGTTTCAGTACTTCCTGATAAGGGGGTCGGAGCAGGTGAGTTTTTTGGTACAAAAACATTTCTTACATAGGAAAAACTCTCACGCCCTGTAGAATAGTCGGATTTCTTTAATTGTTTTTATTTAAAAGTAGAGAGCATTTTGTAGGTCGGATCAAAGCTCGATTTTGAAAATTATAATTATAGAAGCTGGAATATGCATTTGAATAATGCACAATATTTGTTCTTTTTCAAACGTATTTTTCTACTACTATTTAAAGTAAAATAATAATTCAAGTTTGGATCCGACCCGCAAAAACTTCTCATCTTTCAGATAAAAAAAAAATTACCCAAATCCGACATATCAACGAGGCGGGAGAATTTTTCCTGTAGAAGCATATTTGTTCATCAAAACAGTGCTTCGATAATTATAGTCATCGAAGTCAATCACTGACTTGTACATGAGTGTGCGTAAATATCTTTATTTGCGCGTGTAATTATAGCTCACTCACACTAATATCGATTTACATACTCACACACATGCATGTTCCGCGCGAGGCTGATATAACATGTGAATTAAATTGCCTAAATTTTACTCCTTAATAAATGACCGGCACTGACACCCTTAAATTAATAAATAATATTATATTATAGTATATTATACATTATAATAGCTATATGCCTATTATATAGTTTACAAAAAAAACATAATACATTTTATAATTTCTTAGGTTAAGTATAGATTTGGGATATAGGCAGCTATGTACTTATATACTTAGATAGGTACGTACTACGTCTATATTATCTATTGTCTAACATATTAATATATTATATCCACATATATAAATATTAAAATGCATGTAATATAATATTATGTAGTGTGTATCTAGACATATTTATACCAATAACCGACATATTATTGTTTAAAATATGTTTAATTTTTATTACATCTGCAGGTACCTAGCACATTAAACAATGACGTAGGTACACATGTATTATGTAGTATTGTAGTAATGTACTACAACTTACAAGTATTGGCTAGCTATATTATAAGTATGTGAAGCCATAGTGGTGCTTTAAATCAATAAATAGTGTTTAATATTTATATCTATTTTATTATAAAGTATAAACATAATCGCTATTAAAGCTTAGCCTCAGTACAAAATATTTATTGTTGTATATTTATATGTATAACGGAATAACGGATAATGGAATTTGTTATTGATGATGTAAAATGTTGATTAATGCAAAATATTGCAACGAGTGTGCCTATATAGTATATATATTATATATCCCAACAATACAATATTCCTATAAATGGCTGTATAATAGTAACTGTTACGAAGTTGATTTATATATTTCTATCTGTCAATATTTCAAATATTGTCGATACTTCTCTGTATAATTCTGTACCTACTCGACTTAAAAAAAAACCAAATTAAGTCGTTATATTAATAATTAATAATTTATTATAAACCTATAGTTATTAACTTCAACGACCTGGCCAAATCATTGCATCAAATTCTATTTAAAGCACCGCTCCCGTTCCAATCCATTAATAAAAAGACTATATCCTTTGCTACTCAGCTCATACCTAGAACTCAGAAGGTTAAAAAGGCAATGGCACAGGGACCTGCTAAAAGCATAATAATATTAACTTAAACTTGTCAGGTGGCAGACTGGCACCGCTGGAAGCCTTTCTATTCTAACCTAAATGCCATTGTCAAATTTGTCATCAGACTTATTTATTATACCAGGTTTTGTATAGATTTTAAATATATTGTTTTATAAATAACCTAAATGTACCTACCTACCTAATAATTAAGTTATCTTATTGTGTTATATATCATGAAAATAATTACATTATGCCATACAATGACAAAATACGGTAGATACCTACACCGATAACCTATTATATCAATATAATGTTAGCCATCACCTGGCAAATTCATTTTTTTTATGCATGTCACAAAGTACAAGCAAATATTAGTACTCCAAAACGGTCGCTTATATATTATACAACCATTGATAATAATATGTATTACTATTACTATTACTACTATATACTACTTGTAATCAATGCTTATACTTAACTTATAAATTATTTTCATAAACCATTTAAGCATTGATTCATTTAAAAAGTTATATAATTTTACTAGAGATACATTTATTTATTTGATTTACAATAGTGAATACACGTACAACGTCCAATTAAGACGATGATAAAAATAAAATCGATACCTTATTTTATTATGTTGTTCCAAACTTGCCAAAGTTCTAAACACGTACTAACCTACCAAATTAATACGATATACAAATACATATTAACACATAGGTGCTTACCCAATATTTGAAACCAAGTAATTAGTTAATGTATGTATTAATATAGTATGTATTGTAGCTGACTTGGGCGTTGGCTGTCGAATATGAATTCATAATTTAAATTGAATTATTTAAACCAAGATGTAATTTTAAAAGCGGAACTATAGTTAGTAAATATCAATTACCATATTTTAACATTACACAATATACTTAGGTATTACATATTATTTATTGAGTATTGTATCTAAAAAATTTAACAAATATAAATTACGAATATAGAAAAAAATGTTTTTATAGTGTTTAATATTGTTTTCATCCTTTTCATCATTTTAATTTTAAATAATATTAATTAATAAATACGTTTAACACAACTTTATGCGCCATCTGTTGGCGAAAGCACGATGTATACTCTGGTTACCGGTATTATGACTGAATATAAAGTGGCAGGCAGGTGACAGCACATTATAGCAATGAAAAATTAAATCGAACAACGGAAACATGTTTACGGAAAACAAACAAAACAGCGTTGAAAAGCGATTTTAGAGAAAAATACCTATTATGAGATTTATAGAAAACAGTATTTTGGATACAACCTCATCGGGATTTTTTTTTCTATTTCAAATATAGGTACAGCTCGTTGAAAGGCACAAAAACATTTTATTTTTACATTTTATTAACAACTGCAACATTTTTAATAATTCATATTTCAAAAAACGCTGATGAGGTTGTCTCTTAAATATTGTGCTCTATAAATTTCATAATAGGTATTTTTGCTCAAAAACCATTTGTTAATAGCGTTTCATTCAGTGGCGTCATTTGGGGGGTGGCAACTGGGGCTTTTGCCCCAGTCTAGTATTTACATAAATAAATAAATATTAAGTCGGCATATTTACCCCTGCCCACACCACCCTTAACCGCTATGTCACTATGCTATGAGAATCTGAGTGAAAAAAATGTTGAGTCCGATAAGCAGTGAAAAGTTGCCCTAGTCTAATAAAAACTGAAATTATACGCCACTGGTTTCATTTGTTTTTCGTAGACCTGTTTTTACTTCTAAATATTACGTCCTTTTTACAAACGTAAAGCAATAATATTAAACTAATATTTTTTTCGAGTAAAAACATATTTCTAACTTAAATGTTTTATTTTATTGTTCTTACTTCTTAATATTAATAAATTATATTATACATAATGATTCACCAAGCATGCTTAGCCCCATTTTTAGATTCTGAGCGGAGCGATGAATGTATTTTTCTTTAATAATGAATTTATTCTAATTCTAATCTTTGGAATTTTTAAATACCTATTCTCAGACAATTTTTTCAAATTCTTGAATTTTAATTTTTTTTGTACTACTTGAGGAGTGTTCTGTGGTGATGAAAACTTATGTTTTTCAAATGAGACAGGAGGGGGCCTTTTTTACAGTAAATTATTTAGTGGATGATTTCTTTAGGATTTGAAAATATTTTCTTTAAGTATATTTAAATATTCCAAAAATCAGATTTTGAATAACTGCATTATTGAAGGAAAAAATGGGGTACCTAAGCATGCTTGGTGAAGCACCCTGTATATATTATCTTATATTTTTAATGTTTTTATTGCAACTTGAATTTTCAAATACATATTATAATATAATATAGCCACATTATTGGACATAGGTATACGATAAATCGATAAACTATAACTCAATATCGCGTATATTTAATAACATAATGTTATCTCAATAACATGGTATGGTCAGCAGGTCGACCAAAGAATTATGGTAAAATTATAATGTAACTACAACTAATAAAATTACAATTGATTACAATGTAGTTATCACATTTACAAAGCCGTTTAGATAGGGGGGAACGGGAACATTTTGCCCCGGGCCCCGGGCTCGTCAGTTAAATATTAATACATAATATGTTTTACTCAGCGTTATCCAATTAGGCCTATCATTACTAAAATCTTTTTCTTTTATGTATTTTGTAATTATATTATAATTTATACAGGCAACGTTTTCAGTTAACTTAAATGATAATAATTTATTTGTAATTGTCAACTGTCATTTATTGTATTGTCGTGGTTGTTTGAAGAAATTCGTTATTACAAGTATCTTTAATCTCGAGAATTACCCATGCGGCCATTCCCTATGGACAATATCATTTATTATTAAATGTTCAATATTTTGAATAATGAATAATGTTATATTTTCCAAATCTCTGTGACTATTTTTTAATTATATCGTGTATTCGTGTTATGATGATTAAGGACCCCCCGCATTAATTTGACTCTGGTCCCAAAATACTTAGTGGCACCAAACATTTGTTACATATATCAACTTACGCGGATTAACGATGTGTCGGTGTCTTAGATCATATACAATATTAGATCTTATTACAATATAGTATACTTAGGTTGGTGTATATAATTTTACTTTAATTATTGATAAAAGCAAAGGAAAATATTTTCAACAATATTCTTCTTAAAACATTATTTTTTTAAAATGTAAAATGTAATAATATTATGTGGGTTTGAACATACTTCATACCCATATGACTATATTGTATACTACTATACTAGTATGCTTCAAATATTTAGTTAGCTTTTACATTTTGTAAGTTGTACAATATAATATTACATCTTGTCATCTTGACAAAAACAAAATAATTAAAGGTGTTACTTGTATTAGTCAATACTATTAGTTATATTTATATGAATTATGTACATTGTTAACAACAGGTAATAAAAGTACTTATGCTTTTTTGATTTGATGTTAGGTATAGGTACCATCTAAAATAATATTTTAACTTTATGGACTGTTGACAAAACTAAAGTGGGGAAATGAGAAAAAATAGTGTATATTTTGTAATCCGATTATTCATGAGATACGAAATGTTTAGTTAATACTTAATACCAATTAACAAAAGGCACGAGAGATGAATATTATGTTTATTAAAATTACCGGGTAATAATTTAATTTATTTTTTATGAAGGTAGTTTTTAATCCTTTTTCACGATTCCCGTTGATATTATGAAAATAATACTTATGTGGCTTTGTACGTTGTTGCTTAAAAAATCGCTACATAATATATCTAAAATTAAACGTCATAGGTACATTGTAGGTTCCTATATTATAGTATAATACCTCGTTCGGTGTAACCTGTTAGGGAGATGGTAAACTGCGGCAAAATTAACCTTTTTCTAAAAGTTGATATGTAAACTGCGGCAAAAAAAATTTTTCATTATACAATCTGCGACAAAATCGATAAGATACATTATACAAACTGCGGCAATTTATTTTATATACCTTCTATATATATACATACACTGTTAATTGTTTGCCATTCTGGCTAAATATTGTTGTAAATTCCATCACGCTGAATAAATATTAAACTTTTAGCTACTTCTACTAACATTTAACACTTGTAAGTACTAGCTACATAGGTAGATAGCTACATAGGTACTAACTAGTATTATCAAAAGTAAAAAACCGATATTACCGATATGTTTCGTTAAAACTTAAAAATACATTTGGATTTACCTTACCAATTTCTACGCAAGACGCAACATCACATAATTAATTAAACGATATACGTACATAGGTATATGATATGTATATGATTTAGGTACTATCGTATAGTATATAAAATAGTATAGTATATAGTATAGAAGGTATATAAAACAAATTGTCGCAGATTGTATAATGTAAAATTTTTTTTTGTCGCAGTTTACGTATCAGCTTTTAGAAAAAGGTTAATTTTGCCGCAGTTAACATACAGCCACCTGTTAGTGGGTAATATTATTATTTCTTTATGTACATATGGTTGGTCCGTGATTTATGCAGGGACAGATCCAGAGTTAGGAAACTGTAGGTCAGGACATTTCAAGGGGCCACTTATTAAAATCAGATTAGAAATCTATACTTGTGTACTAGGTATCAAAAACAAAAAAATAAATTTATACTGTTTGTGTGCTTATTTGAGGGTTAAAGTGTCCAACTACTCGAGATCTGAAAAGAGGCCAATTTTATCAGCAAATATTAACTGTGGGATATATTTCTATTGTGTAGGTTTAAAATGTATATTGTAAATCTAAAATATCTACAGTTTATTGTAATACACTGCAATTATTAGATGTTGTGACTTGTGAGACGTATTTTAATGTAATGTCTACATTTAAAACTACCTATCGGTAAACGACATCTAGATATTTTAAAATAGGCTATAAGTAGACAATTTATGACATCTTTAATTGGTTAACGATTTATAGATTTTTTGTATATGAATGCATTATAAAAATAGTGCATAATCAACTAAAGTATATAATAATAATAATAATAATAATATTTATTCAAATAAATAAATAAGTAAATAAAACGGGTCCAAGGCTCAGTGGTACATAATGATTACCTAATACCTATACATATTACACTATGACTAATTCTATCTGTAAAAATAAATGTCGCTTTTTTCCGCACTCGTAATCTTGAAAACTACACGTCCGATTCACTTGAAATTCAACACGATTTTTGACAACACATTAGACGGACATGGGGTAGGTCAGTATCTATATGAGAATCACCCAATAAACCTTCGTGGACAACGCCGGTCGGGATGGCTATAAATTAAAATATAATATAAGTTACACTTGTAGTGATCGCCGTGACATTCGCCTAAGCCATTGCTTCCACAGCGCGTGTTACAACCAAAAGGAGTTGAACAATCATAAAAACCTAGCAATAGCAAAGCATTGCCGTGTCAGCTAGTAATATAGGTATTACTAATTACTATTAAGATTATAAATAAAACAACACTACAACAGTAAACTAGATACATCATAAAATTCAACGATAGTATACAGATTCAATCTTCATAAACTTGTTAATTAAAAGTAGAATACTAAATAAGAATTAAAAATCTTAAATAAAGGCGAAAAGAAAAGTCGATGTTAGGGCACTTGTTGCAAAGAACCAATGCTCTTGGTTTGGGTGAGGGGAGGAGTTTGTAAGATAAGTTGTACTGTAAATTGTAAGACAGAATAAAAAAAGTGGAACAGGACGGTTACTATAAGAAGGAACGTTAAAGGGAATTGACTTTAGAAGAGAAACAGAATAAATGTGACCGTTAATTAATTTATATATAAAAGTAATATCTGATAGTTGATGTCGTAATAATAAGGTTTGAATATTTAGTTTTGATCTAAGTGGATTGTTGATTAAAAAATAATAATAATTGGTATTTTAAGTTTTGATTATAATATGATATCTTTACATTTCAAAAAGCTGTTTTGGACACTCTCAATACCATCAATATTATTTGATATGGACTCCATATAATTGACCATATTCCAAAATTGATCTAATTGATGACTAATGCATTGTAAATTAATAGGAATGAATATAGATTTTTAAAATCAATAAAATGGCGCTTTACAAATCTAATATTTTTAGAGCTCTACTAATAATATTATCTATAAGTTGACGAAAATTTTAATTAAATGAAAAAGTTATACCAAGGTCTTTTAAGTATGAAACTGATTCACGTCTCGGGTAAGTTATTATTTATAGAATAAACAAATGGTATAGATGATCGAGACCTATATAGTAATTCATTGAGTGGCATCCATTTTTGGCACCAGTCAAATTAAAAATATTAGAAATAAAAAGGGAGATAAATGTCCTCCCTGTGGAGTGCCAGTTGGGTGTAATGATAGAAGAGAAACCTTGTCCTGTAGTGAATTGAAATCTGTTAAATAAATTAAACAGGACTTAAACCGCGTGATACTGTGATAGCAATGGATAAATGGATTATCAAAGCCTACACGGTTAAGTGCAATAAAAAGTAGCTCGTACTCAACACGGAATAGGTATAACATTGAAATAGGTATATATTATTTATTATTTATAAACTATAATAATATATGTATATTTATAATTTTATATGCTTATAAGTTATAGCTAGGTAATCAAATTTCGATAATTTTATTATACTATAAAATATACTTATGTTATTATAAACAAATTAACAAATATTTAAAAAGTGTTGGCCTAGTTTTGGTTTATCTACATTCTATAGACTACAGTCAATGCGATACACAAATAATTAAAATAATAAATCAATCGAAATTATAAATAATTGTATCTAAATTCTAAGTGTTTAATGCGTACGTAGTGAAATCGGTTAATTTCGTGATGAAAACCATCATACTAACATCTCACATTAAATCAGTAACCCAACACAAACGACACAAAATAAAATAAACAAATATTATGGAAATAAAAATAGTATAAAATCAAATTGTGAATTTCAATCGTCTCACATTATACAATATTCATCCTGATATGCACATTATATATTCGGATGAAAATAAACAGAAAGAAATTTCACGTTACATTGCTAGTTTGCTAGTTGCTACTACTGCAGTAAACATACAGCTATTGAATTACATGACATATTATTTTGTAACTTGTACATTATATTTTACAAATGTGTAGATAATCCAAAGTAATAAAGCCGGATACGCGATTTTTTCATAAGAAATCAAGTAATTTGATATTAATTTACTATTTAGTGAGTAGTAGTGACAGTTACCACCACCGCATAGGTAAGTATAATTATTGATAACGATAATTTTGATTTAATCACATTTAGGCACTCCTCAAAGAATAAAACGAATGTCCCAGTTCAACTACGTTTTGTGTCAAATATAATATATTATATTATATTTTTAATATAAATTGGTATATATCTTAGATTTTATTTTCTGAATTAATATATTACTTGTATTTTCATAAAAATATCGAGGCATTGAATAAATTTGATAAACGAGATTGGGATTTGGAGAGTATAATATGTATACTTTGATATGTGCACCATGAGCACAAATAGAGGGGTTAAAGCCTAAGTTAGCCTAAAACTCCACAAACATTTCATGCATTGTTTAAACTAATTGCTATTTGCACCCCCTACCAAATCACACTATACTTACTCACTTATAGTCACTTATCTCATCTAAAATTCTAAACTTTAAATTTTGTTATCAAGAAAATGCTTGGCGTTTTCACGGAAGTCTGATCCTTCCATTCGGGTGTGTATTGGCATATAGCAATATTATTACAGTAATTCACTAAGCATAATTTGCTCAACACCCTCCCCCCTTTCCCGATTGAATCATTTAATAATATATGTATGTATTATAATTCTGATTTTTGAATTTTTTAAGTATACCTAGTATAGGTACTCAAAGACTATAGATCACATTATCAAATAAATATTTGGAAAAAAGAAGTTTGTATCGACACACAAAACTCCCTTAAATTGCATGGAAAATCTAAATATTTTGAAAATTGGTTTTATAGTGTAGTTAAAAATGTAAAAAACAATAATTTCAATAAAGGAAAATACAAGTATAATTATTTATAATATGTTTGGTAAATCGCCATTGGTGGAAATCGGGGGGCTTAAGGGGGCTGAGCCCCCAAAAGTCCGTCAAGTCCCTCCTTTTTTAGTTTTGTAGGACCGAAGCATTGATGTTAATAATGTTAGCCCCGGTATGGTTAATCTTTGAGCAACGGCGAGGGGGGGGGTCCGCATTGTACCCTCCCCCTCTATCAATCGAAAATACGACATTGATCCGGACGAGGACGAGCTTAAACAAAAACAATGGTAAATAATATAATAATGTTTCGTGGCAAAAAATACAACACAATATAATAAAAACAAACACCGCGGCCGCCGTTTGCATATTGTAGTAATAATAATAATAATAATAATACAGTCGTGAAACCGCGCCAACGTATAGGTACGTTTTATATTATTATAGGAGTTTGACCCCGTTGACAGCTGAAGTCGGAACGAGAATACGCGAGTACCTATCTAATATTAAAAGAACGCGCGCACTATATAATATATATACCAGCGGCCGTGAATATAATAAACGCACATTACACATCATTCGTTTGCGATGTAAATTCGTACATAGGTTTTCATGTGTTATAATAACAGTGCTTTGAGTCCTCCTTCTATGCATAATTATAATGATATATTGTGCGTACGCATACCTATCGTACCGATTATTTGAATTCGGTTATAGAAACATGTTATACGCTTACCTACCTGCTGAATAGAATATACCTACTACAATTTATAATATCATAATATACAATATACTTGTTTTCATGTACTGTATAAGGTATAACTGTATACCGAATATAAGTCTACTTCGTTCCTCTCTAAACAAAGGACTGGCATACTGTTTGACTCAAAACTACTATTCAACTACCATATTACTAAGTAGGTATACTAACTACTAACAATCCGAAATAAAACTGTATTTGTGATTGGTATGACCGAATTCAACGATCCTTTCACCTTCGAATGCGCCCCTACATTTCACTTATCCGCTCTTTACTTGAATATGCACTGATAATTTGGGAAAATGATATCATTGCATATAAAGACATAAAAAAAAAATTAAAACAGTCCTTCAGTTTATATGTTACAAATCGAACATATCAAGAACTACCCACACTGGTTACAAAAACATTATAGGAATCTTAAAAATGGATTTTTTAAAGCGCTTAGAATTATTGCCTATAACTTTTTTTCTTCAAATTTTTAAATAATGAAATTGATGACTCTTTCTATTGAGCATGATAACTTTAAAGTAACTATAACCACTCGCAATAATCATCTATTTTATATTCATAATTTCTCCCGAAGCTAAAATATGTTAAATCCAATGCTCGACTTGGCAAAATTAGAGTATAGACATTAGATTTACTTTTGAGAAAAGGCGTCCCCATCACTTGAATTATGTTATGCTATATTATGTTTAGCTATGCCCCCACGGGCCCTTCTATACGGCTATAAACCTCTAAGGCTCTTTCAATTATATAAAAAATATTTATAAATAATCAATTTAAACAATTTAAAAATACAAGTCAATATATTATATATATTATATATATAGGTGTTATAATAATTTATAGATCCGTGGTTATGAAATAATCCATGATACAAATTATGATGGTATTTCGCGGATTTTGATAAAAATGCAGAATTTTATTATGAAGCATCTCGTTGTTTTGTTAAATTTGTTAAATTGCCCGTAAAATAAATAAATAAATAATATAGAATACTGCACAGTGCACGTGTTAATGTGTTATACATATAATACCTATTGTATATTATTATATTGTATTATTATCATACAGAATAGCCCACCTAGATTTTCCATTTTATTTTTAATAAACGTCTTGCAATCACAAAGCTGTACGGTATATTGGTATCTGTACCTACCTGTATCCCTATCGACTATCGGATTATCGAATACCTATCATAACCATATTATGTAAATAGTGTGTTTATGTTTCTAATACGACAACAATAATTATATTATTAAATTATTTGATTGTTCGGACTTCAGGTACTTGCGAATTGCTATAATATTACATTCGCAATTCGCAATTAAAGTGCAGCGCCTCTAGCTATACAGCAGGTGGTTCAAATTTCGGTTTGAAATTGTAGGTTTTTACTCCCGAGTGATTAGTCAATAGCTCTATTGACTTTACTACATTAGGAATTCAGGAAGTTTTCAGGGCCATTAAAATGTAATATATATTGTACATGTTTATCTATAAAAACTAGAGGCAAAATCAAAAGTGAAATGAAAATATTTATGAAAACCTCATTTATAATTATTATTGAACATCAAAGAAAAAATTTGTTGTCTACTGGCCAAATAAGGTTTCAACGGGCCTTCATTTGATCGCCCCTACCCAATAAACTGACTCAGGTGCTGATCCAAAATATATTTACGAGGGACTTCTTGGTTAAGATTCCGGCTTAAAAAATATTTTCAAAAACGATACCTAATAGTTTATGAAATAATGAGTGTCTTACGTTAAATGGGTCACCTGGTATATTATATTGTGTGTTGCTATTGGCTATAATATTTGATATTGTTATACTATTGTGCGTATGTGTAATAAACCATAATTTGGGCACTACGTGTGGTGGCCGCCGAGGAAGGCACCGCGCCACCGGCGGCGGCGGCAGCGCGTCGCGCACAAGCACCGCACCAGTGCACCACGCACGCACTACTATTATACCACTTCCGAGATAACACACGACGGCGGCGGCCGCGTCGGACACCGGTCACTCAGCGAGTGTCGGACGTTCGTTTGCCCAGATCGGTTTTATTTACATTTATAATTATTATAATATCAATTTTTTACTTTTGTACACTGCAAAAAATCGTTGTTCGTCAAACGATAAATCAAATTTTTTCATATTCCGCCGAGATAATAATTCATAATTATTATAATATTGTTGTTATAACGAAACGCACGCCGGAAATGTATACATATTTTTAAAATTGTCCATTATTAACGTATCGGTGTTTGAATTTTTTTTTTTGCGACGAACACGCGTTCGGATCACGGCGTTATTATATAAGTACATTTAATATTATTATTAGGTATATTTTATATCAAAACAGTTCTGGCACACGCAAGATATAACACCTAATAATAATGTCTCTCGGATACTCTGTGCGATCGCGCCGTAACCGTCGTCGTGGTGCATCAGCGACAACGCGGTAACCGTGTTGCACTGTTTTTGTTTTTGTTGTTGTTGAAACGACCTGCACGTCGTGCGTGCAAGAGACTGCGTCTTAGATAAAATATTCACCGTAATACCATAACGTCTGTAATAAATACAACTTCACCGTCGTCGAATAAAATAATATAACCGCGGCCACGAGTTCACGTGTACCGTTTACGACTCGCGCGGAGTGCAGAGTCGACGAGAAAATGAACAACTTTATGGACTATTTCGTGACCAAAGAGAACTACACTAACCGCGGACATTGGGCCAGGGCCAGACACGTTTCTGAGGTAAGCGGTAGAGCGCCCTCGAAAGATCGCTATAATTGTACGCGCGTTTGCGGACGACGACGACGATCTGTTCTGTGTACGGGTCCGCGTTGGATATTTTATTATTATTTATTATCATTTATCTACGTCGTCGTCGTCCAAAATAATAACAATAATAATAATATTCCAAGACAGCGGCGGTCGCGCGCATGTGTGCGCGTGTGTGCGCTTGTACACTAACATCAGAGTTGTATCACACATGTGTGTTCGCGCACTATGGCTGTTGCGTGTGTGTACGGCGGCGGCGTGCCCGATCCCGTTACCTTGGTTACCGCCGTATACGGGAATCGTCATCATTCTCCCGGCGACGTTGCCGCGCTGTGCGCGCTGAAATCCGAAACCCCCCGGCCGCGGTGGAGGTTTTTTCGGCGCGCGCGCGCCCCCGTCCCGGCTAGTCGGCAGCGGGGGCGCGACACACGTGCACAGCCGGAGGCTGTTTGGCGTTTACTTGGACGACGTTCAGCGCGTCGTGTACGCTGTTGCCTCGCGCTGTCCGGTCTAGCGGTATGGTGTGGCGGTGGAAATACGGTCTATAGTAATGGGAATTTTCGTTCCTTTTGTGTTATCGTTCCAAACTTCTAACCAATAATTACAATAAAGCAACGTTTTGGTTACATCGGTACTTTTTATCGTTGAATGAAAATCGTTAGATGTTACCACGATGTAAAGAAGATTATATTCATGATTCATGATGATTGACGATTGTTACCAAGGTGGACATATTATATTTGAATATAACATAGGTCTTGGTTTTTACAAATGTACCGATTAATCGATATCGTAATTATTTCTGAAAAAAAGACAAATATGTACATTTTGCACTCATTAAAGTGTACCTATTAGGTACTTACACGGCTACACTAGTCCTATTATGTAATTATGTAAATATTTTAAATAGTACGACTACTACAACTGTACTCGTTACTTGGTGTCAAGTAAGAACCACGCTGTTAGTTATACTTTAGGTTAATGTAGCAGGTAAATCATCATTGTGTTGACTCTGGGAATATTAATTGTACCGTACATCTTGGTTCCTAGTTTCCTACTGTTGTCTGTTTGAGACCATATTTTGGTAATTTGTAACTTTGTTTCGATATAATGAATGTGCCACGAACAAAAGTATTCGTTCCTACTAATCCTACTCGTTCCATCAATAAATCCAACTTGTTACTTTGGGACGAATACTGTAGTAACGAGTAACCCATCTCGGCGACTCGAGCTATACAGTTAGGCCGGAGGTGATTTTGCGTTTGGATGCGATTAATTGCATACTATCAAACTATTTTGTTATCGAAAGGTTTCCCCTGCAACACGCTCTCCATATTTGTATAGTTTTGATGATAACGCGCTGAAATTGCCATCGCTATCACAAGATCGGTCTAATCGTTCCTATAGAGGGGTCAGCACCTTTAAGCGATTACACCACGAATTAAGATATAACCTTAAGTATAATCGTTAATATCTTTATTCGTAGATTACACATTCAAATATTTAATTTTAATGTACCTGCACGTCTGTGAAATAAAAATGTTTTAAGTGTTTTTTTAAGATCTTCATACGCAACTATAGGTACTATAATAGTTAAATTAATTTACATTTTTTTTTAGGGGGATGCATTTAGACATGGGTAATAATGTCACGTGATATTTGACATCTGATTTAATAACTAAGACAGTGCCTATATACGATATTATATAATATATAATATTATAAATTACGTAATGTAACCAACGAATACATTTCAATTCAGCGTATTTCTAACATGAATGGCTTTTTTCACCTAACAAGTAACAACTATGACTAACTACATATAGATCAAAAAAATTAGACCGTATCTTGTAATTAGTTATTATTTAATTTGAAGGATTCCCCCTCCGACCACGACAATTAACGCCTAAGCATTTGCAACCACTTGTTCCTGATGTTCCGGCTACTGCAAATGCGTCTACGAATATAATATGTTTCTTCATTTATAATTTGGCAGTTATTTTGCCATAAATGCTGTTTTTTTTCGTAACGCGTAACTTAATTTCATAATTTTCATGTTATCAGAGTTAATCATCCCTTGACACATAAATGTGTATTAATTTTTTAAAAAAGAAATATCGTCGACTGCCAGTATCTTTCAAGATTGTGATTTGTCCAAAAATATTACTTAGTTATTGTTATCTAATGAAAATATTAATGGAAAATTTCAGTTAAAAATTATGCAACTATATAGTCATTAAACGTTGATATAGTGTTTGGACAGAAATTCTTGTACCTATATTATAATATTATATATTTACTAATTAGCTAGTATTATACTAACTAAACTAACTGATAACATTTTTAAACAAGTTGGATCTCTTTTGCAAAATCCTACCCAAAAAGGACCCCGTAGTAGAGTAGAATTATGTTTATCATTTTTATCCATAAATACAAATGTATAATTGTCGTCTATATGACTAAATATTTAACTAGGTAGGTGTTACGTAGTAGGTACTTACATACAATATTTATATTTCATTTTAGAATCGTAGTATAGTCAGTGATCAATGAGCAAGATCATATATAGTGAGGACTGAGGATTGAGGAAAATTCCAATAATTTTCTCAACTATTGAAAAAAACTATAACTAAAAACCGCGGAAAATCTAGTATTAAAGATTGAATTGTATTTTTGTAATTTATAAAGGAATAGACTTTAAAATATTAATATTACCTATAGTGTTTTAGTGTTTTATACATACCTAATATAATTTTGAAAATGTCTTGGCTCTTTTTAGAGCTATTTATAGACAAATTGTCCTCTATTTTTTCAGTTTATGTTAATATTATATTATGATGTTATATGAAACATATCATATTAATAATAAATGTTTTTTTTTGAAAAAGTTGATACATTCAATTGTAAAATAACAGTTTTGGCAATTTTCAAAAAATATTAATAGTAGAAACATGAACCACTATTACCTACTAAATAATAAATTTCTTTACTCTTCTTTACTGAAATTTTTGCCGTGTTTTAGTTTTTATTCGATTTAAGCATAGGTGTTGATAAGATATTGGTTTCTCGATTAAAATCTAAAAAATTAAACACAACGATCCTTTGAATAAGTAGTTTTAATAGTATAATAATCCCACCTACCTAAGTACTTAATGTTTTTTCAAGAGTTTGAACTTGCAATTTTAATAAAATTGGATATTTAAACGTGCATGATCATAATTTGTGTTGTAATTTAAAAAATATTTATTGTTAACATTTGAAACTTTCCACCATTACCAAATATATCATTTTCTATACACAACGCAATTTTCAAAATATATTTTGGACTAATTTTAAGCTATTTATATCCAGAACTGATTCTTACCAAAATACAGTATTGACTTAAGTTATATTCGATATTTTTGTAAAAAATAAGTTAAACCTACTTAATTAAGAAAATACTAATAATATTATAAATTCAGTACATTTTAAATTATCCTTAGAAATAGATGCTTCCTGATCCATACAATCTCTTTTGCTCAGAATCGTTTTTTGTATGTAATAATCGTATTGGTTTAAAATTTAATACATCTACTACAATAGTGACAAAGTGACTAAATCAATGACGAGATACAAACAAAACCTACTAGCAGAAGCTAGTTCTCCAGTTTTTTGATAAATAATGAATACTTAAAAACTAATTTTAAACAATCGTGTGGATATTAAAAATTATTTTTATAGCACCCGTGATGATAAAACTTAACTAGTTTATTTATGTCTGTTAATGTTGCCAAAACGTTTTTTACTTTAACTAGGGCAACAAAGTGTGTTAAAATTAATTAAATGTTACATTATATTTGTTGTCAATTCCGAAATACACTTTTACAGATTTATGTGATACATTTTTTTATATTTTTTTTATTTTATCTCTTTGTTGTTAGATTAGCTAACATGAGCTTTATTTTTATCATATGACTGGTTAATATTTATTAGATTTGTAAGGTCATTCGAAGACAAATATAAGAAGGTTTCTATAATTTTTGGATAATAGTTATTTACATTGCCACGTGCCCACATTGGTAGCCAGTATGGTATATGGTATCCGTATCCTGGTATGGCCATAATTATAGTAATTATAATCACAGATAACAATAATTATAATTTTATTGCTAGAATAACAGAACTAAATTACAATAACAACTAAAACAATAATTTGCAGAGTACTCTCTACTAAGGAGGAGTTTTTTTTTTAGAGCAAGAGTATTAATATACGCGTTTTATACATTTTACATTAAAAGAAAAAAAAATGAAATGAATGTAATAAAAATATAAATTTTTATAAATATCATAAATATTTAAGAACTACCTATCAATATTTTACTCTGTTGGTAGGTATTGAATAATATTGCTTCTTGACGACTGTATAATATTAAATTATCATTATTTTATTTGTTTATTTACAACACGTCATAATATTATAATATCATCATTACCTCATTTAAAATGTTTTAGTCATATTATTTTTATTATTGTTGTTGTTTATTCATTCCCAATTTAATTACTTCATTCAGTTCATAATTCATCTTAATTATAAAATGTATATATTTTATAGGATATTGGTTCAGTTACGAATGTTACGATTACATTAATTGCTTTAATGAGTTAAGCTTTAGGTAGCTTAAATATGTTATATTATATAGGTTTCTTCGTTAGAATAATTTTATAGAAATATGTATGATTTACCTAGTAGTTATACTACCTGAATAGTTACCTAGATAGTTAATTTTTGTTATTATCATACAATTTATATGCATTCTAGCAAAAAATACTGAACCTACTTATTCGTTATATTTTAGAAATCACGTTGTATATTCGTGGAGTTATAAATATTTTTAATTTCTCGTATAAAAAAAAACAACTTATCATAGTTTTTCTACGTGGTTACAGCTGGTGTAAAGACGTAATGTTATGATGTAATACCTATACGTTATTGTAAATATACAATATAATATTATAATATTAATATATTATATAGCAAGTATGATACATGTAAAACGTGTATAACAGGGACTTATTATTGGTGTTACGAATCAACTTTAAAAAGGTTATCATTTATCAAGTTATCGTGCAGCGTTGATCTCTTCCGACTTGAATATGTTTTGATTTTTAACGTTGTGTGCTAACTGCTAGGTATATAAATATGATGCCCCGTGGTTTACACCAAGAATATGACGTCTTCATATATATATAAATATATAATACACCGTATTTGAATGCATGCTTATTGCTTACATAATATGCAGCAAGTAGCAACACGTGAATTTGAAAACTTACATTGTTTTGCAAATGTTCCTGAAAAGTAGCCATTGTAGCTTTTAGCAAACAAACGGACCGTATTGATTTCCAACTACCGGATGTAAACGTGACATTTGACACCCCAGGAAATTGAATTTCTGGAACTCCACCCTTGTATAGGAAGTGTAATGCACATAGGACATTTATATTATACATATATGTATGTACAATGTACATACCTATGTATATACATACCTATAGATAATATAAATTGCACTGGATTTCCAATGGTGTGTTATAAATTATAATGCCTACATGTATAGGTAATGTTATTATGTTTTATGTGTAAGATTAGGTTAATCGAGTAACTATACTTCCGATAATAGTGCATTAGGTAGTACTTACGCATCGCGGTTCGTATAAAATTTTCAAAATTATATCTCATATGCGGTTAATTTCTCAAAACGTTTGACAATAAATATATTTTATGTTTATATATTACTCATCATTTTTACATACCTAACAGTCATGATATAGTCATGTGCGTTATTATAAAACAAAATGTTATGTCTCACGTCTATCAACGAATCTATCCGTATAACACTATGTAATATAATGTATGTTTTAATAATATAAATGTAAGCAGTTATATTGTGTTGGGATTCATATATAGGGGTACCTACTTAGCTGTGGCACAACTACTGGGTTGATAGTGTCGATCACTGGGATCACCAAATATTAACAACTTACATAATGGGCCCTGCCAAACCAACAGCCGCTTATTTCCGTATTTTATTACAAATTGCATAATAATAATAAAGTACAATTATCATAAAACTATGGAGGTCAGAATGTAAAAAATTAATATACTAGTACACTGTATATATTACCACAGAACAATATAGTACTTAGATACTTTTTGTTTTTATTTAATTAAAAACAATTTAGGTATACCTAAACATTTTATATCATGAAATATATTATATAGGTATGTTAGAAGTCTATTAATCCAAAATTTATCGACCATGTATTTTGTTTGCTTAGGTATATCTAAGCGTAGAAAACTAAAAAAACTTATATTAGGGCTTATTCATTAAAAGTGACACTGGGGACAGTTAGACTAGTTGTGCCACTGATACGTTAGACTATATTATTATGTATTTGAATTAGAGCGTTACCCATATCCGACCTCCAATGCTTAGAAGCCACAACAGTGCTATTCATTAATAATCGATCTATTTTATCACCAGTGCTTATCAACTACCAAGTCATACAATGCATATTCTCACCGATTACGACAAAGTAATGAATCTAAATAATAACGTTATAATATCCGATGATTTAAATTCAAAACATAATAATTGGGGTTCCCATGTCATAAAGGATAAATGCGAACGGTATATACCAATTACCAAATACTGAATACACCAAAAAATTAAGCTAATTGTCAAAAACATACCAAATAATAATAAGCTCCGGGACACGATCAGTTTACTAATCTCGTGTTCAAAAAACTTTCTTCAAAAGGACTCTTATATCTTCATTGTTTAATTCTATGCTACGATTTGGACATTTCCCACTCAACTGATAAATAACAACAGTAGTCTGTATTCAATAAATAGTAATACTAATAAAAAAACCTGGAAAGGACAAAAATAATCCTGATAGCTATTCACTGATAAGTCAACTAACTTATTTATAGACAATATTTGAAAAAGTTATACCCACAGTTATATCTGATGTACCGCAATCACCACGCACAAACATTGCCCTTTTCGCAAACGATACAACAATATATTGTGAATTCCGTAATACTGTAGTATTGAAGCGATAATTAAAAATCTACGAAATCACCAAGGTATTATCTAAATGGTGTAAAAGGTGGAGATTTAAATTAAAGCCTCAAAAAGTACAAATTTTCATATTTGGCCCAGTCGCTATTCCCCACTACCTCTACAATTTGAAAACGAGTCCATTGGCAACCGTCTGTCAACACCTCGGTATTACATTAGACAAGAGGCTACATATTTCTATTAAACTTCAACAAGCATACCAGCGCCTCCCGATGTTATTTCCAATAGGTAGGTACTAAACAAAAAATTAGTTAAACACAAAAAATGTTTAATATTGATATACAAGCAACTACAAAGTCTAATACTCACCTATGTTTATCCTATCTGCAGGAGTAAAAAACTGTTCAGACGCACACTTAAAAAAATTTAAAATTTTCCAAAACAAAGTCCTTAGAATAATAAGTGATAACGAATGCACTTTGGTTCATACATCACAAAAATAGATCTTCTTATTAAAAAATTCAAGATCATAAAAGCACCCTGACAGTACATTTCCATAGTTAAATAGTTAGATCAACAGGCTCAATTCATTTCAATCTACATAATATACGTCCACCACCTTAAAGACGCTTTAAACGTGGTCGTCCACAATAGGTATAATGTTATTAGTTGATTATCATATTATAAGTATCATAAAATCCACTAAACACTTTTTATCTTAACCAATCTCCAAAAAAATTCAACGATCTTAGGGTCGAACAGGTTTTAAAACTAACAAATTACTCAGTACCAAGTTCAATAAATTATTTTACTCCAAATGAAATTAATTAATCATCAGAGATTACCTAGTAAAAAATCTCCTGGTAACAATCGCATTACAAAAATCATATTAAAAAAATTACCGAATAAAACTATTATTTTTATATGACTTCTCTATTCAATGCTTTACTTAGTTTTGGTTACTTTCCACATAACTGGAGAAAAGCAATTATAATCCTTATAAAAAAAACCATGGAAAGACAAAACAAATTCGGATGGTCATACAGACCGATCATTATCGACATTATTAAATATTAATCGTCAATTAACATCGTTATCAATCATTTTTGAAAAAGTAATATACCCGAGACTGTTAAATCGTCTAGACAGTACGAAAATAATACCAAAACAACTATTTAAACTTTAAACACACCATTTCACAATCCAACAAGTTCCTCGTAAATCGAACATATTATAATTATAAATTTATAAGTAACTTATTCGAAAAGCGTTGTCACACAGGTAACTTTTTTATTGATATCAATAATATATGTATATATATCTAAAACTTTTAACAAGATATGGCAACAAGATTTGTTGTACAAACTCAAAATTATCAATAGGCGTACACCGAACTACCTATTTTATATAATAAGCTTATTTCTTTCAAGCAGACAATTTACTGTTAAAATAAATGAGAATTTTTCTATTTTTTAACACATAATTGCTGGTGTTTCTCAAGGATTGTGCTTGGTCCTACTTTATTTAATGTCTACATAGCTAACATCCCGCACAAACGCCATGCACCAATTTAGCCCTTTTTGCAAACCATACGACAATATATACTGAATCTCGCAACATAGAAGAAATAACAGTCGATTTACAAAATCATTTAAATATTTCGAAATATTTTATCAACTTTGTGCAATAATTAGAAAATAATTCAAAATATCAATAAATTTTAACAATGTACCGATCCCTTGGAAGCCAACAATAAGTATTTTAGCGTAACGCTGGACAAAAAATTAAATTGGTGGCCGAACTTATATAGTTATATCATCTAAACAAGTTTATCAACGCCTGAAGATGCTGTTCTCTATTCTAAACAGGAAGTCTACATTACCTACAGATAAAATGTTTCCTACTTATTTATAAGCAAGTGTTGCGACTACAGTATTAGTACTACAAGCAGTATCTGTTAACATATTATGTTTGTATTATACTATTTATACTATTATATGGAATAACTGTGCAAAAACCCAATTAAAAAAAATAAAAATATTTCAAAATACAGCCTTAAAAATAATAACAAATATTCCATGGTTTAAAAGAAACTTAAACATACACAAAGACCTCGAAATTCCAAAACTCCAAGACAACACTAAAAATTTGGCTAAAAGTGTCTTCAAATCAATACAGGCAGGCCCGCCGCGCCGTATCAAATTGTCGAGCCCCTAAATGCTTGCACGGGCCCTATATACAAAATTTCCAATAAAATACAACCCATTACAAGCGATGCGAATGTGCCATGCACGATTTTTACTTAAAATATTATAATAGTAGTAGGTACATTTATATCATAAGATAATATTTAATTAAAAATAAGTATTCCTATAGGAATATTGATATATCAAAATCTCAAAATTTCAAAAATTACAAATTAATTTTAACTGGTCCCTAAAATAGCCGGATCCCTGTACTCCAGGTCCAACAGCCCCCTACCCCTTGTGGGAGCCCAGAATACAGGTTCAATACACTTGCACTACTATCTCAACATAGAACCACCATACTTGAACTCCATCATCTAAAACGATAGCCGATAGGACGTCCTCATGAATTATTTTAACTTCTTAATGTATGTAATATAAGCTGCTAATAATATTAGTCACTACTCCATTACAATTAATTAATTTAATGTATCACAGTTAATAAGATGAATCATGTATATATTTATCATCCCTACATATAGATAGTGAAAACTAGATATGATGTCTTATTGCATAAAAAAATCTAATAGTAAACATTTTGTACCTAACTTAAAAAATGTCAGTATACTTACAGAATTTCAGTACATTTAACCTAATTAAGGCATTAAACAATACATCGATTTTAACTTTTAATAACATATATATTATGTTTCAAAATATTCTATAGGTACTAGGTAGGTACTCACTATATACATAGTTATGATACTAAGTATATGAAAACATAAATTATTGGATAAGCATATAAAAAAGGAATATGTAGGAATTAATACCTTTGTGTTTACACTTTAATTTGTTGTCCTTCAAAAAACTGTCAATATTAGTTACAGGTATACATTTATTTCTGTTTACTTTCTTCCATGGTCTGTATAGGTACACTTTTCTGGCAAGTATATTATATTTCCAATAAAATATGCTAGAAAATCATTTTTCGAACTATTTTTGTTTCAAAATACTAATTGAAACTTTTACAATCTACAAACTTACGCAGTTTATAACTTTAGGTTCTTAAAATAATTAACTTTGTCTTATAGTTATTATATTATGTAGATTGTAGATATAGATAAAATTAGGTTTTACATAAATAATAAATATAAAAATATACCTAAAGTATTGTTAAAAATTCGTTAATAATATAACAATGTAAAAGGTATATTATTGAAATAATGATTAATATGATATGGGTTAGTTAACATAACCTATATGTGTAGTAGGTGTATATAATTACGTGTCTTTATATATGTTTTATTTTTAAGTAAATTAATCATATTGCAGGTTATAGCTTACATTAATTTAATAATAATAATCAAAATAGGTCTTATACCTAATTTGTAATCAAATATAATTTATTGTTTTTCCGTTTATAATTTATTATCTTATCATATATTATTTGGTATGTATTTACGTCAATATTATGAAATATTTAATATAATGTATATGATATTACGATTTTATTTTACTATTATAGTTTATTATAATATTATTTTTATTGTGTGTAATAAATACTGAAATAGTATATGTAGTATCTACGGGCTACGGCATATGTGCAGTAAGTGTCCCTGAAACTGTCAAAATATTTTTTGGATTTGTTTATTTAGGTAATAAATATAGGTAGGTACCTACTATTAATTTTATATAGTGATCAACACTAATCAGTAATCATGTACCTAATATTTTGTTTGCATTACTTCGAAAATCCAATAAATATCGATAAATTTGAAATTATATATGCGAATATTGTTTTAAAATTTTAGATGAAGTACCTACAATATATTATAATACTTACACAAATATAAATTAATTTTAAATCTACGTAAAATTGTTAAATTAAATGAAAATACGTGTTTTAAATATTTTAACTCATAAGACAGTATATATAGTTACAGTAATAAATTAGAACAAAATATATGAACAATTATTTAACATTAAAAGAAAACTATAGAATGTGAAATATACTGCATAATATTATGTATAATTGAGCGAATTTTAAAAAGTATCATTACAATTTGGAAAAATAATAAATTAACATATAAACTATAAGCTGGCTAAATATTTATAGTTGATAAAAACATATTGTCATTTCCACAAAAATTATTTAAATTATAATTATGCATAATTATAATTAAAAAATTTAAAATATTCTGTAATTACAATATTAAGAAATATTACTATTATAATAGTTAGGTAGGTACCTACAAGTTTTACTTTAACTAATTACTATTTATTAGAACACTGCAAAAATATATAAATTAATCAATTATATTTAACACATTTGTTATCATTAGTTTAGTTGTATTTTTATTTGTTTGTACCGTGTTCATATTGGATAATTCTATGTTATATTAAGATAAGTCTCGGCATCAGGGCATTAGATTATTCGTCCAATGCCTAAATAGAAGAAGAACTGACAACCTACTATTTGTTTCAACATTCAAATATATTCATTTCTTTAAGGTTTCTATAGGTCAATGGTTAAATAAATTCAGCATGCCTGTTTACAGATATACATATTATTCTAATGAGCTTTTAATAATTATGATTTCCATTACAGATTATAGTTTTTATTTTATATTAGACTGATTGTCTGAATTACCTTCCTATAAATTACAGCTTACATTTACATGACGTAGACGTCATATGAAAATCATAAAATTAAAGCTAATTTGAAAAGGTGGACAAGTGGGTACCACTCTGCTGTACAGTAGTTGTCGAGCATGTCGTTGTAATGGATGAATTATATTCGAATTCAATGATAAATCATTGTATACAAAAAACGATTCTGAGCGAAGACGTTGTGTCAGCTTAGCATGCTTGTATAAATAACCAAATTTAATAGTTATAAAGGATGGTAAGTGGTTGTCGCACTGCTGTACAGTAGGGCACTGTAATGGATGGTGTTAAATTTGAATATAATATTACCAAGTATATTTGATGATATTATTGTGAATAAAATAATTTATAAATAACCTATTTACGTGGAGTCTTGTTTTCAATTTTCAATCCTTAGCTATAAAAGTTGAACATTTTATAAATTTTTAACTACAAAATAATTATTAAATTTGATAAATTTTATCAAAATTTGAACCTTAAATGCTTATTAAAAAAAATTGTGCCTATGTATTTTTAATATTTTTCAACTGCTATTGTAATAATATATCAGGAGCCTTGCATTACATTTTCACGCTTTTTTACCCAACAAATAAAATTTTATTGATATGTATAGAAAAAAAACTAAAAAATTGAAAACTGACCACAAAATTTTATCGTATGCTAATATAAACATTCAGTGAAATTTTCAAGTATCTACAGTCATACGTATTTTGATTACAACAAAATAAGAAAATCGTTACATGAGTAATCGAGTGAATTCAAATGTTGTAAATATATGAATTTCAAACGCTCATAAAAATTTAATTTGACTTTCTTGTAGACATTTTTTTTTTTATAAAGGTAGATAAACTTATGAAAAATGAATGTTACTTTTCGGTAAACTTTCTTTTTTTTATAGTAGGAAAATTGTTAGTGAATCTTCTTTCAAAATTTCTAATGTTAGCTTTGAAAGGAAAAAGTTTTATGAATTTCTAATTGAGAAATAGTTTGAACATTTTTGAAATGTTGATAAATTGTATCAAAATTTAAACTTTAAATGTTTATAAAAATAAATCAGCCTATGTATCTTTAATATTTTTGAATATCCATAAATACAACTTATAAGGAACCTAGCATTAAATTTTATCGATAATGAATTTAAAAAAATTTACAAAATTCGAAAAATGTCTTAAGACATAATCTTTAGCCAATAACTTTAACAACTAGCTCAAAAAGAGTCAAAATATTTCAAAAATTTTAATATTTATGGAAACTACTAATATAAATATTTGGTGAAAATTTCTAGGGTCTACAGTCATTTATTATTGAGTTACATCAAAAAAATGAAATCGATTAATAAAAATTGGTTTTGCGTAAAAATTACCATTTTTTTGGTGTTTCTTTACGTTTCTTAAAACTACTTTGCATTTCCAATTTTGACCTCCCAAAAGTACCAACTGGTAGAAAAGATGTTGATCTTGAAAATCGTAGCATTTTTACTACCCAAAATGTCGATGACAGACACACCGTTTTTTTAAATTAATACATTTTTCCCCTCCGCTTAGAATCTAAAAATGTAATAAAAATCTAGGTATTAGATTATTATAATTAATATATTTAATGTTATTTGTGAAATGTTGTTGGCTTATTAATTTTATCCAAAACATTTTAAAATTCTAGATTTTATATATTAGATTTAGGAAGTTAATTTATTATTATACAGACTAATGTTACATTTTTAATTCTTTGAATAATCATTTTAAATACAATCTTTCTCCTATACAATTTGTATTCCCTAAATCATAAATATCTATGGATATACATATTAATTTATTTATTAAAGGACTCTTTGGTTAATTTTCTGAATTCTATGAACATTTTAAATATTTTATACGAGTCAATAAATTCACAAGTAATAAATTATATTATTTGTATTTTATCTAGTTTGTATTGAGCGTTGAACGCATATAGTTACTAAAACTTTCATTACATCAAAAGACAATATCATTAATGCAAAAAAACTTAATTCGAATAGATATATTATAGTCAAAACATATTTAGTATTTTAGTCTGTATATTTTTACGTTTTACTATTTTATATTTGAATTGCTAATAATCTTGAATAGTTATTTAAATAAATTATATTATGGTCATAAACACGTTTCGCTAAATGCCTACAAGTTTAATAAATTCGCGTGATCCTCTAAAATTACATTGAAGCGGTATAAATTGTAAATAGATCCATACGAAAATTGAAGATGACAATAGCAGATAGCTGTAGATAACCTTGAGCCTTAGTCACTGAATGACCCAGGTTAAATTCCCCTTTAATAAACTAGCTGCATGGTGTAGTATTTGCGCAGTTGGGTTTTTGTATATACCCATAAAGTATAATATACCCATACTTTATTGTATACAACTTTTCGTATGAAAATAATAGTACACGATTTATCAAAACTATCAAGAACATGTTAGATACCTAACATTATATAAAATTGTTTTAAGTAGGTAGAAATATAAATATTTTAGCGATTTAAGCGTACTTTGCATTATCTAGATTTAATAGAATTAATAATGGAGTGGAACCATATTTAAGTCACTGTAAATTGAGCCCATTTTTAATTTTTCATGTAAATTATGGCCTAAATATTTTTCATTCATATGTATATTACGTCTAAGGATATTTTTGAAAAATAAATATCTTTCAGACCATGGACTGGAAATATATTTGTATTAATATTGGTATGGTTAGAAATATTAGTTTTTCTGTTTATGTTGTGTATGATTTAAATGTATTTTTATTTCTTTTTCCAACATTTGTCTTCTTTTTGTTCTTTTCAAAATAATATAATATGTATCACTTATTTACTTTGCATGTTTTATTTTAAATGTCTCGGGTGTAAAACTCAATTTTACCTATACGTTTCAAAAATGCTGTCCAAAATGTACACAGTATACATATAACTGTGACCTTTATCCGTGGACACAATTAACCTACTCCGCAGTATTTATAGTAAAATGTATTAAGTTAAGTCCTAGATTATGTAAAAATATTTATATAGGATATTTCGAAAATGTTTCCTCAACATTGTAATTATAATTCACCGACAATTAGGTACCTCGTACCTATACTACCAAATACAGAATGTATTATTTTATACATATGTTAAAATGCTATTATTCTGTTATACATTAATTTTAGTCACGTACGAATTTATATTTGAAATTATGGTAGTTATAATTTATAAGTTAAAAGTTATAATAATACGTCTTTACATAAATTGTATTGTCTATTTATATCATTTTTAAACCTACATTTTATAGCCAATTTTAGGAGTATTAGAAATTTGGTTTTCACTTTATTTTATAAGAAATTAAATTTACATATTTAAAAATTATTACGAATTTATTTCTTCAGCAGTCATATTGTTATCCACGCTTACACATGCACAACTATAATAATATGTATCATATATCATATACTATATTAGACGAAATAAGAATACAAAGCAACTTACTATACATATTAAATAGGTAGGTACTTGTGTTAGTGGTAAATCATATTATGTTATTTTATGTTTGTGCAATACAAATTCTATAAGTCCTAGCCGTAATATAATAGTATAATACTATATAATAGACGTTCGTTGATATAATTGCCCAGTGCCGTAGGTGTACCTATTATATATAAATTAGTTAATTTAAATAGTAAACAAACTCGATGCAAACGTCTTTTATGAGCAAATACATATAAGTACATAAAAAAACCTCAAAATGTATAGCACTATAAATTGCTATATTTTTACACACATATGTACATAACCTATATAATATACTAATACAATGTCTTTTTAAAAATGACCAACATAAATTTTTAATTGTCAAGGTTTCAAAATATCCAGTCGTTAAGAATTATTCGAATTCTCATATTGTATTATTTGTTTTGATAACTGCTGTAAAGACTATGCCACTATTATTTTTTATTATTAAGTAAGGTATACTGTATTAGTTATACGCTGCAGATTATATAAGAATATTCTTTATTTTAGAATTTTTACATTTGTACCATTGAAAATCAATTACTTAGTTAAATTAGGTCGATAAGTTTTGAGTTGTTTAAAAATATTAATGTGTTATACCTATTCACGTGTGATTATTATTCGTCTTCTATTGCCTTTGAGATTTTAGATGTTACTATCGATGAGGTGCGGCGTCTATAATAGGGTACCTATATATATATTAATGCTCAATTTAAAATAAAAAAAACTGGCCAAATGCGAGTCGGACTCGCGCACGAAGGGTTACAATTCCACCTAGAGTGTTAATAGTTCACAGATTAGATTACAGAATCGATTTTAGATAAAGCATATAGGTATTAAAGACAAATACAATAAATGATTTTCGTAAAATGTGAACTTTGTAAAATCATTTTATATTTTTAACCACAATATTAGAATATTATGGATAGTGGCTGAATGGTATTATATTACGTACCTAGGTCGTACTATAGACACTAGTCTAACTTTTATAATTTTAACATGACAATTTACTATATTACTATCGAAATACGATGCCGAATGGAGATGAGTTGATGAGAAATATTATTTTATTTTTTCAAACATACCGAAAACCCACATTAAGTCCATTGCGCTAAACATATACATACATTATAATAATGGATCATTAGACTGTAGAGTGTAGGTGTTGGTAAAACCATCATACCTTTTGTATCCAATATAATATATCGATATTCATAATTTCATATAACTATATTAATCTGATTTCTGACACTAATGCTGGTGCAAATAGGCGGGAGCTTGGTAAACTCAGAAAGTCAGAACCTCAAAACTAAGCGAAGTCCCATCAAATCAACTCATCAAGTGTGAAGATAATTTTTTCTACAATTTGGAATTTAAAACCAATTATAGGTAAATATATTGTGTCTGAGTATTACTGCTGGGTAGCTACTCTTCTTAAGTGTTCATATCCTGTGTATATATTTATCACGCTCATACGCTTATTGTAACTGTTGTTTACAGATTGTATTTATTTCCTAATAAAAAAAAAAAAAAAATCCAATTAAGATTATTACCAAACTAAAATATACTAACTAATAAATAAAATAAAGTAATTTAAAAAATCAAATTTTGTTTTGATGTATATGACATTAGTAGACACGTTTTATGATATGGGGTCTGGACTCCAGGTCCACCCCCTTCGTCATATAGAGAGGGGGGACTAGCCTTCCAGATGAAAAATAATTAATCTCAGAATTTCGAGTTTGGTACTTTTAACTCCCCCAAATGGCCAAATGTAAGATAGTTGTGCTATGTATGCCACTGATCTATTGTGTTCGATTAATTTCAATACTGAATAGTATTAAATACGTGCCCATATTGCAGCGTGCGACTTATTTTTGAGCCTAGAAAATTATTTGGTGGAAAAACACACTTTCACTATTTCTTTAAAACCCGATTCTCTAAACCATATATCTCTGCATGAGTTTTAAAAACTAACTATAGTACAATTAGTATTTATAGCTGAGTATTCTTTACGATGGTTGACACTTGAAATATAACAGTAATTTAGGGTTATTATTTTTATTTATTTGTTTAAATTAAACTGGTTATCAGTTTTCGACAACGAAAAACAAAGCAAAAAATGCATAGTCTATAATAATAATGTTAAATATCAAAAAATGTTTATAAAAATAACTTGAGTTATAAATACGGCTCGATAACTGATAAGACGTTATTTTTTTAATGAGTTAATTTTAACATTGGTTTTCTAGAATATTATAAGTTAAAATTGAAAGTTTTACACCCACAAACTGTAACCAATAATGATATAACAAGTATTATTATTTCAAAACAAAAAACCGATAAATTTTGGTGTCCTGTGATGAGAGCTGTTGGGTCGTATTATCGTCATAAAGTGTACTGTGAATTTGATAATTTTAAATTTTTTTTACGGTTATTCGTCATTATAAAAAATTATAATTTTACCTGCCGAAATTGTTAATAATTTCGTTAATTAATCGTCATCATTTGTCATAATAAATGTATAATCGTATACAATTATTTCTTATTTGTAAAAATATGGTAAACAATCGGAAAATACAATTTAGTCTATGCTATCTATTGGACTTTACCTAGACACTCAAAGCATCATAAAATATCGTCTAGAGCGCAGCACACATTACTACTTGCCACACATACATAATATGTATATTATACTTGTGCATACATTTTGCACTACAATACCTATTGCATAATTTTGTATTTATAATAATAATTTCTAATTTATTAATAATCATTTTGTCGTTCAATTTTTTTCTCGGGTATAGTTTAATATAATATTATGACATTAAATAAACTTATTAACTATATTCTCGCCACCGCGAAGATTATATTTATACCTATGTATGAAATATAATAATTATACCTGCATAAGGTAGGTTTAGTGTAGTAGTAGTGTGAGGTTTTTTTCATAAAAAATTAACTTCATGGTCAAACCCCATGGTCATAACTCGTAACAATAAATACCTAAATTGATCAAATATCTAGAAATCCGATAAAATTATTAGATAAATTGATTTTTAATTTTAGATTATTAGGTGTGTGTAAAAGCCTCATCAAAAATAAAACATGAATAACATTAGTTACAGTGTTTCAAACTCTGACATCCGTTGTTAATATTTTACAATATATTACGCTGATAATATTAGACGTAAGTTAAATACAAAAAACACAAAAATACAAAATCAAATCATTTGTACTTAAGATTATAAATTATAATGTAATACTATTATTATATTTATGTCATTACTTATTGCTCAATAATAATTATTCATTATACTTTTAAAATGTACCAAATATATGGCGTATGCAATACATGTACTGATGTACATATATTATTATTATAATTATTATTACATATACATTACCTATTACAAAGTATGAAATGTAGGTATCCTTCAGTAACTAATAACTATAGTTATATATACATACTATACAAATAGGCAATTGTGTGTCAATTTAATTTAACATAATTATTGTATATTTATTATTAATTTAAAAAAATGTTTTACATTTAATAAGACGTTCATATTTTATTATGCTAATTTATTGCTAATCATTTTATAATGACAACTTATTACCGAGCCTCCGAGTTAATTTTTTGCTTAAAAATACATGGCATACCTAACTTTTTGCTGATTCTATTGAAATTTGCTAACAATCATTCTTAGAAATACGAGTACCAGGTATAATGTGTATATTATAGAACAGTTGTTCGTTTTTTTTTAAAAAAAAATTTAGTTTTTAAAGTGCATTTATTTCTAGAATTTACTATCAATAATCATTATTTAGATATTACACGTACGCATTGTATTTTGTTGATTTATAATTGGCATAGGATTTCATATTTCATTTTTATATTAAAATTGATTTATCAATGGCCATCGTATATTTATAAAATCGAACGTAGATCAAACATAATATAGTAAATATGATAATTTGTACATATACTACTATTTATAGTATTATTATTATATTTGTTATTTTTATAGGACGTACACCAAGGGCGTCTTCCGGTCGATAAATTTCATGGGGACTCATGGTGGTGAAAAAAATTTACTCTTTGCTAGACTAAAACTTAAAACTTAAAACCTAATTGCCTATGTGTTTGATGTTTGTACCAATAGTCTGTACCTATAATGAATCAGTGTAGAAACAATTAAAAAAATGTATAACATTTATTTTTCTATTAACAAAAACAAAACATCGCACGACTTATGGGCGGTGATTTCCCCCACCATATTATAGGTAATTAACATTGCACTGTATTATACTGATATATTTATCAATTGAATACATAACTATAACCATTTATATGTTATATAGGTATTATACAATTTTAAGTATACTTAAATATAGGATTGACTATAGGATGATCCATATTGGACAGTGGAATATCGTATTTGTTTCACCTATTCGTGGTATCTAAAGTAGTTATGGATGTTAAATACATATTATAATTTAAAAATGCTCATTTTTAAGAAATCGCCGAAATATTCGAACATTGTAAAAATCTACATAGGTACAAACACGGATAATAATAACTTCAAGTTTGGTAATAGAATTCACTCTTATTTTAAAACTTACAACACAAGATTGGATCAGACGAACGCAACTAATCCAGATACGTGTATATATAGGAACGTAAGACGCAAGCAACACATGCTGCAGGTGTAATAACTACGTATAGTAGGTAACTGGTAGTTCCATAATTTTGATATAACATTAAAATTTCAATATTTAATAAAATATAATAATACAGGTATTGTTTGTAGTTATTAATTATCACTATTAAATAGTTTTATTTTATTAAAGCGCGCTAGTAATGAATTTTAAAAATAACCACGAACCTTAACACATTTCATAAAATGGAAAATTATAATATAATAATATAATGATATGCATTATTATATGTGACACTGAACCTCATTTCTATTTTTTATGCGAGCACAGAGCTGCTTTTAGAGACGCTTAAGTTAGTATAATAGCAAGTAGGTTAATTACTTGTATAAATTGCCTGGCCGCAATTTTTGGTTAGGGTATACAATTTTGGAAATAGCATACAAACAATTTAATTTTTCACTAAATGTGTTTGTGTTTGAAACTGCATATTTAAATTTAATAATGTTATAGGTAGGTACGTCATAATTATTTTAAAATACATAATATAATAATGTTTAATAAATTGTGGCATGCAATTTAAAAATTTAAACGAGAAAAGTATTTTTGCCAAACCTATTAGTTTTTTTATAAAAAAAATAATTTTTCCCTCTCTAAATCCAATTTTAACTACATAGTACAATTACATACACGCCTAACAAGTTATATAAAATACAAAATCGTTTTAGTTGTTTTAAACAATGATCATTAATACCTAAGCGTGTTGTGAAATGTTATAATTTGTTCAATTCGTCAACTTTATTTAATAGACTTACCTAGTATTTCTCAAGAAAAACATTAGGTATAATTAATTAGAATTTATGCCAGCGGTGATGACGTATGTTAACCTTGATCTTTGTTCACATGCTATAAGAGACTATAACTGCTATTATAATACCTATACGTCTAAATACATTATATAATATAATATATGTATTATGTAGTAAATATTTGTGTTATACTATTAGGCATGTATATTCAATAATTAAAACGTAATTTATTTAGATTATTTGTCCGTTTTTATTGCTCGTTTTAATTAGTTAAAAATATTATTTGACACTAAGGTAGTAGGTACCTACTAATTACTGATTAGTATGTCGCCTGTTTGGCTGTTTATTATAGCTGCTGCAGGTTATTCATTCTTCAGATAATTTTTATTGATACATATTAGTTATTAGTATATATACGTATATGATTATATTAATAACGCATATTATTATTATTTACTTTTAATTACCAATCTATATAAATATACCTAACCATTATTATAATAAATGTTTATACATCAATTGGATATTGTTTACATAGTAGACATTTAATAGTGTTTAGTACTTATAAGTATATACTATATATATTAGGTATACACATAATTATTGTCAAATATACCTACATTTTGCATAATATTATAAAATAAGTAATAACTAAAAAAAGGTGGGTAAGTGGATGTCGCTTTGCTGTACAGTAAGTTACAAGTGGGTCACTGTAATGGATGGTGTTAAATTTGAATTCAATGATATAATATCATTGTATAAGAAAAACGATTCTGAGCGAAAACGGTCAGTCAGCCTATGATTTTACCAAGTATATTTGATGATATTATTGTGAATAAAGTAATTTATATATAACCTATTTACGTGGAATCTTGTTTTAAATTTTCAATCCTTAGCCATAAAAGTTAAACATTTTATACATTTTTAACTACAAAATAATTAATAAATTATAAATTTGATAAATGTTGTCAAAATTTGAACTTTAAATGCTTATAAAAAAAATTGGGCCTATGTATTTTTAATATTTTTCAACTGCTATTATAACGATATATCAGGAGCCTTATATTAAATTTTCACGATTTTTTACCCAACAAATAAAATTTTATTGATATTTGTAGAAAAAAAAACTAAAAAAATTGAAAATTGACAATGTCCGTAAACAGCTCAAAAAGAGTCAACATTTTATGGTGTATAGAAAATGCTAATATAAACATTCAGTGAAATTTTCAAGTATCTACAGTCATTCGTTTTTTAATTACAATTAAATAAGAAAATTGTTACATGAGAAATCGAGTGAATATCAAATGTTGTAAAAATATAAATTTCAGACGCTCATAAAAATTTAATTTAAGTTTCTTGTAGACATTTTTTTTTTTGATAAAGGTAGACAAACTTATGAGTAATCTTATATTACATTTTCAAATCTTAGATTTAAAAAGAAAAATTTTTATGAATTCTCAACTCAAAATAATTTGCTAATTTTCGTGATTTTTCCGTATTTTGTCAAAATTTGAACTTTAAATGCTTATAAATAAAAACTGTGACTGAGGATTATTAAATTTTCAAGCTTTGTTACTCAACAAATAAAATTGTATTGATATTTATAGAAAAAAAAACTAAAAATTGACAATGTTCGTAAACAGCTCAAAATAAGTTAAAATATTTGGAAAATGTTATGGTGTATAGGAAATGCAATTATAAGCATTCAGTCAAAATTTCTTGTCCCTACGATCATTTGTTTTAGAGTTACACCAAAAACCAAAATCGATTTTCTCAAAACAGGTTTTGGGTAAAAATTCCCGTTTTTCCTTAATTTTTTCTTTTGTTTTTCACGTTGCTTTTGAAAATTACTGGGAAATTTTTACTTTTGACCCCCTAAAGTACCAACTAGATTCACTTTCCTATCAGAAAAGTTACTGTTGAAGAAAATCCAAGCACTTTTACTGGCCTAAAAGGTAATGACAGACACAAAAATAAAAAAAAAACACACATCATTGTAAAATCAATACATTCATCGCTTCGCTCAGAATCTAAAAAGAATCTTAATAATAATTCAATATTTATTACTTATATGCTACTAGTGTTTTTGTACCAGATGTCGAGATAAATAACTTTGTGATCGCTGTATCTTTTTTGTTTCATATATAGGTAGTTTTGTCTTTTGTGTTATAATTGTACCCATAGGCAGTATACTTATTGTAAAATGTAAAACCGTTGTTGTCTTGTCAACTGTCTCTTTGACTGTTATATTTTTTACAATAGTTTAATTATATAACCATCAATTACTATTTTAAATTAAAAATACCTACCTATTTAGAGAGTGTTAATTTATTTTACCAATCTAGGGGCACCATTTCGCATTATTTTTAAATCATTACAAAAGTCTGACAACGTAATTAAATATGCGGTGTTAAACACGAATTATATTAAAAATTTTAAATATAACAAAATAAAATAATGTTGCATTAATATTGTAAACCAGTAAATTTATTCGCCTGTAAAGTACGTTGACCTTCATGGCTTCATATTGTGATTAATGTGCAGTAAAAGTCAAATATTATTTCTTGTATTAAAAATGTCTAAGCGATATTGACACATACAAATGATAGTTTGTTAAAACAATCTTTAGACGGATTTATTTGTACCTACTATAGCCATACCATTAATTATCGAAGAATTATTAAAAATTAAAAACTTCAATTTAATAATCACATTTGTATTCATTTAATAAAATAATGCTCATAATATTTCCCTCGGCTTGTTTATAGAAGTTAAGAACAGATACATTAATAAATAACATTTTATAAACAATTCTCCATATGTCTTCTGCTATTCAAGTATAATTTCAATCCCTACCTATAAGTAATTAATTAATAATTAATTGTAACTGTTATGTCCGAATTTTTGAGTAAAATTTAATTATTGTTAATTTTTATTAAGAGGACATCGCACCCGCATATGTTGTTTTCGTCTTACACACGTACGGCATAGCAAAAAAGTATTGGCGCGGAAAAGAACCGAGAAGGATAGTCATAAGTGACTCATAACTAAGAAACGAAATTTTCACCACATATAAAGGAGATCTTTTGCTGTGCAATATCGATTTTATTTTTTTGATATCACTTATACGAAAAAGTTCTAATTAATTCAAAATCCATTATTATTCGTGCTTATGAAACTTTAATAACTTTTTTTGAAGTTCCGATAATGAAATTTATAAAAACGGTAATGCACAGCCTAAGCGCTCCTTTTTATGTAGTGAAAATGTCGTTTCTTAGTTATGACTGTAACGTCTTCAGTTCTTTCCAAATGATTTCCAATTTCCAATTTCCAATTTTTGCTATGTTGTACATATTTTATAAGACGGAGAGACACATGAGGGTGCAACGTCCTCTTAATTTGTGTAATTCAACACTTACCGATTTGTATACTCAACATATGAAGTTTGAAAGCTATTTTTATTTTAATGGGATTTTAATATTATATTTGTATAGGTAATTGTTTGTATGTAATCTGTTCATATTATGGAGACTAGGACCTAATATTTTTTTTTGAGTGGGGATAAAAGATGATCTTCAGTGTGAAGATAATTATATTTTATATTATCTGGAAAACATGAAAAGGAAGTGTTTACAATTATACTTATATCAAATATAAGCAGAAACAGTTTAGTTACTGAACAATCAATTATACAAATCTAAGAATTGTATTAAAAATGTACAAGGTATATAGGACGAGAATGCCCTTCGCCCCCTCGATTACCAGTGGCGCAACTAGTGCTAAAACGTCGGGGGGCAGTAGCCCCAAACTGATATTACAAGAAAAGTAACCCGCGATGCCCCCACAGTCAACACCCCAATATGTATTCACTTAAAAATATAGTAAAATCATACAACAAAACCAAATATTTATTTACTCAATTTTTATTTTTCACATTTTTCACATTTTTCACATTTTTACATTTTTCTGTGGTAATCAGAATAAAAATCCTCAGACAACAATATTAGTTTATATTACTCACAACCACACGATCGAATAAATATGTTTTACAATCTAATTAGTGTAATTACCACATTATTAATATTTAATTACAAATATATACTTATAGTATAAGACATAAGTGTATAACTGTATGTCTGTATAACATATATACGTTGTTAAAAAAATTAAAAATCAAGTAGGAATTAAAGAAACATTAAATTAAAAAACCAATCTATATTCAAAGTTTAAAATATGTTAGTACCATATTATATACAGTTTTATTTATTTTATTTATATTAAAATTTTCAAACAAAAACAATAATATTTTGTTTTATATTATATATTAATATATTATAAATACCCGAAATAAAATATTACGTTTCCTAATAATGTTTTGGCAATAATGTAAATATTAATAATAATAATTATTATTATAAGTAGTATTATGGAGTCATTTTTACAAGTTTTACTTATAAATACAATATTTAAAAGATTCTAAAATAAAAAAATAAAAATATTATGTACCTATAATCTTTTAAAATATGTTATTTCACAAAATAATATTATTGTTAATTTTTGATAATTATTTATTATATATTTGTAATTAAATATTAATAATGTAATAATTACACTAGTTCGCTTTTGAAAAATATTTGATCAATCAATTTCATGTGATCGTCAGTAATATTGTAATCATGGGCTTATTTTTCCTAGGGTTGGGGATTTTTTTCTGGGATTGTTCGTAGGGGGTTTATTCCGGGAATTTTTATTTCATAATACACTACTATACACTAGTAACCTAACCTAACCCAACCAATATACAGACATGAATTATTTCCTTAAAACAAATATAGACATTCAGCAAATGATATTTAACATATTATCATAGGTGCAATATAAAATAATTATAAAGTTTTAATACAAATTAGATAATTAAATTTTTTTCCAAAAAAAAAAATAAGAAATACCTTCAGTTGAATTTTGAAAGGTTTATTAATAATTTATTTTGTGGGGGCTATTACAAGTGGCCCCTAGTTGCACTTATGTCGATGACGCCCCTGTCATAAGCAATAACTGAGGTTCGAAACGATAATGTTGTAGGGAATAATTTAAACCATATAATTTCCCCATATAAATTATATCCAAAAACAAATTTAAAAATAAAGTAAATGCCTAACTTAAAAAGTAAAAAAATATAGTAAGTACAATGATATTGCGGTTAAAATGCTCTAAAAGGTATAATACGTTGTGAGTTATCAGTAAATATGAAGCAATGAAAACGTTTTATATATATTTTAGGATGTTATATGAACCGTCCTAATTTTTAATCAGAATTAAGAAATCTGCATCCAATAAATTTGTGTATTGATATAAGAATCCGCGCTGTAGATAAAATTCAATAATAATAATTTTGTATTGAGTTATTCATTAGTCATTTACATAGGTATCGTTAATTTTTAAACAACCCCGAATACAATAACTGTGGACAATTAAATCGATATTTCGAATACGTTGAATAAAATTTATCTGTATGACTGTATTCCTATTGGCTATTAAGAGGATGTCAGCGCACTATTTGTTTTCTCTCTCTAGCCCACGCGCAACATAGACAAAATGCATTTGCGCAGTTTCGATTTTTCTATGTTTTTAAGTAATCTTAGAGTAAAATCACTCATTACAAAAAAGATAGAGAATAATATTTCTGAAGGAATGACATAACGATTTCTCTAAATATTGTTTCAAAACGATTTAAACATAATTTAAATTTACAACATTTTTTTGTTTATTTTGAAAGTTGAATACAAAGTCAAATAACAATAAAATATAAAACCGATATGTCATTCTTTCTAAAATATTGTTCTCTATCTTTTTTGTAATAGGTGATTTTACTTTAAAATTACTTAAAAACATAGAAAAAACGATTCTGCGCAAATGCGTTTTGTTTGTCTATGTTGCGCATGGGTCAGAGAGAGAATGTGCGCTGACATAACTCATATTTTTTTAGGATGGACGTTTATTGAAAATTAATGAGAATAGATACTCAGATGGTATAGACCCTGTAAGCAAATAAGATATGTCAACAATTTTTACGATCTATACGACGGGGGAGGAGAACTTTTGATTGACAACTTTTAATTTATTGTTCTGAGCTTATTCCCATTTACTGCCACAAATATCAGTAAAATAATCCACATTTATTTTCATAAAGATATCAACCCATATATAATAATAAATAATCACGTAATATTATCCTTGACAAATATCGGAAATGTGCAAGCTAAATGTACCTAATCTAACCTACCTATATAATAAAATTGTTGGTAAAAATGTATGCAACTTTATGTCTATAGATTATATGCGTTATTGGTACTGAATACTGATAAATCTTGTATTAATTAATGTGCTGATAAAATATTGATGTTAAATGCTCTTAGAAATTCCTATATTTGGACCTTCTTATAAATTGAAGTCTATATATATTATATTATTATAGGTACATATGCCCTATATACATATAAAAAGACATGCAGATACACACAGTAAACATGTTTTTATTTTTCAACTGCATAAGTACGCTATGGTATGCGAATATAATATTATATTATTATCTATTTTTTAAATAATAATATTACTCTTTCCCGTATATTTTAAACGTGTAAATGTCTATTCCTATTAATGGATAATACTACCTACGTTAACTCTCAAGTCTCAATGCACATTATTATCTTTGTTTGTTTGAAATTATGTTTTATGTTCACGTGCAACAACAATGAAATATTTAATCAAAAAACTACCATTTTTAATTTATTGTGATATATTAACTATACCTACCTAAGTGACTATAGTAGGTATATTAGCTTATAATATTATGTTAAATTATTTATATTTATATATTAAATGAAAGATTTTATATGCCGATAATATTAATTTATTAATTTTTAGAAATGTAATAATATTTAAAATTATAATTTATAAGTATTTACCTAAGTAACATATATTAATAGCCTATATGTATAAAAGTATAAAAAGGTATAAAAGTATGAGGCATACCTAGGTTAGGATGGGCGCATGTTTATTCCGCCCGAAATGATTTTCAGGTAAAATAAGGTACATGTAAATTCCGACTGAAAAAACTACAGGTGAAAAAAGTACATGAAAATTCCGCCCGTACAAAAATTATAATTAATAAACACATCCTGTCTATAAGTAAAAAGTTTTTATTACTTAATAAAGTTTTTACAAAATACCTAGTTTTTAATAATAATATGAGAAATATCAAATAACATAGATTAATCATTATAAGTATTTAAATAAATATATATTTCACATATTAAGTCAATAATTACTACATAATTCATATAAAATTAATAAAAATCTTAAAAATAGTAGGTACCTAATATTTATAATAAAGACGAGTCAAAATATAATCATAATCAATAATTACCACATATAATTCATATATAATTAATACAAATCGTAAAATAGTAATAATGAAGATGAGTCTTAATCTATAATGTAATATTATTATTTTTTTTTTTGTCAAAATCCCCAAAATAATGAGACACGTATTCTACATAATTATCCATAGAAATGTTTATATTTTGTAATTATATTTTGCATGTACATATATTTTTTTTTTTTTTTAATTTCTGTATTCATGTGGTTCATTTATACTATTTATTTTTATTTAATTTTCTAATTGAATTTTCTTAAGTTTGTCTAAAAATATAAAAATATGTGAATGATTAGAATTAAAACTTTTATTAAAATGTGAATGAAATGATTCAAAATCATTGGTCGTTCTGTTCAAATCTTGCTACAGCAGCAGCCCATATATTTGGAGGAAAAGTTGAATCATTACTTATATTATTATTTAATAAATAATCTGAAAATTGTCTAAATCTATGGTCATTTGGCTTAGAGCTTATTAAAAATACTTCAAATTAAAGACGTGCAAAAATGTCGACTGATTTGAAACAAAATACGCATTTTAATTTATATCGAACAATTAATGTTAGTGTATACTGTATTTGTGTATAATATTCAACGGTTCTCAACATTTTCTTAACATTTATATTACTTATTATATTTATATCCTAATGATGAAATTATGAAACGCCAATTTTTTTTTTGTTTATTTAAGTAACGAACCTACCTACATTATATTTGTTTTTTGTACATACGGCTACAATGCTACATTCATAACTTTAATTTGTTCAATATTATGAATTATCATTTATCATGTTTGCGTAAATCGGTAAAAATAAACATTTTTAAAAACATCTATACGTTTGTTTATATTAATTAATGTTAACATCTAATTAGATTTATTATCTGGAAATCAACAATATTTTTTTTATACTATTACGAATTTACCTACGTAGTAATACTAACCTACATGCGTATATTATTATATAATAGTACACGACTAGCTGTTCAATTGTACTAATTTAATTATGAATAGCATTCGAACTAAATTTCCTTTTGAATTCAAATTGTTTTAGGTGCCTACATTTTAAAGTTATAAGTTAAATATCGAAATACTTATAACAATGTACATAATATTATAATGGTATTTGATTACATTTTTACGAAATGTATGTTTGTTATTCGAATTGTTGAGACTATAATTATTGCTGTAAGCATGTATTTTTGAATAATTACGAACAAAATCACTCAAAAATGCTACCTAAACCCACATGTTTTGTAGAAATAATTATGTAGGTATAGGTTTTTACACTCGTAAGGCGTAAGCAGTCGCATGGACGCAATTCTGTTTCAGTACCAACATAAAATAAAATAAAATACATGTACAGATAATGTAGCTCGTGCTACTAGGTAGCAGCAAGGGGTGTTTATGAAATATGAATATAGGACGTGATAGTCTGAAACGAACGAAGCGTCCCGAATACCGAAACACAATACGACAACGCGTAGACCAGACACTATACTTCTATACCTATATAATAACATTAAAACATCGTCTGTTTAGTTGCACGACTGTGCCACTTATTTTTTGAGTCGAGTAACGAGGGGGATGGATTATATCCAGTCTGATCAGACGCGTTACAAAAATTATCAAACACTAAAATGTGAACCCTCCTTTGAAACACTGCAGCAATAGCTGCAGGGACAATCGTCACCGTTGTTTTGGTCGACCAAGTGTAATAATAAAGTAATTGTACCTACCTATTACCTATGCATATTATAACTAACACTCCGACATTCTTTAGGTACTTAGGTTGTATTATAAATACAATCTGGTGGGGGGGGGGGGGCTAAAAATATAAATTAACTCGTATTAACATAATTTATTATACTTGCGAGGATAGTTGAGGAAAATATTTGGTGGACTTGAGGAGTTTTTTTGGGGTGAGAGGTTAGTAAAAACGACGCTGTATGTATAATATCACGTAATCTATCTATATATTATTATTATATAAATAAAAGGCAATTGATGTGTGTACTGTGTGTGTTGTAGTTTATAAAACTACATGACCGATTTTTACGAACATTTCAAAATATTGTTCTTACAGATACCAAAAAGTTTTAGAAAGTAGTTTAAACTACGTTGGATAGATGGAGGGTGGGACCGAACAAACTTCAGATTTCCCACATCGGTCGTATTTGTCTACAAAGCGAGGTACACCACCGGCATGTCCGTGAACTGATATACTTAAAAACTAAAACCGAAATATACAGGGTGCCGTATTAATTGATAATTTTTTTCCCAGAGTTAATTTGGGTAATACATAATAGTAATATAAAATTTATAACGTTAAATGTACAACCGGGTTTATCTATCTGCAGCGCCCATGGGTCGTAGGTAATAATAACTGCCGCCGCCGACAATCGATAGAAAATTACAAACGATGCAACGGGAATAACGCGGACTCAACAACGTCGTAATTCAGACATGTTTATAAATTAAAAATATATAATTTGTAACATAAATTCTGTAACGCGATGTGTCGGTACTTGGTCGATGTGTAGGGATATAAAAAATAATAATAACGGCGGTGGACGGTTCACATATAACGGCGGCCACAATGCCGCACTAGGTCGTGACGTCACCGATAGATAATATGGCTGTTGCGTCCGCCGGCGCCGTCGTCACCACTCTACCACCGACGGGCGACGTCGTCCTCCGTGTTGCACACACTTGCACGTCCCACTCGGCACCCGCACCGGTGTAGTAGTGGTGTACACCGCGCGTACTGCCGCCGGTCCACCGCGCCACCGCCAGTGAGATCGGTAGCGACTATAGCGCGTTTCGTGTCGCCGATCGCTGGCTCGGTCGCTTGCGGACGCACGCACGCACACGTATACACGCACACGCGCACGCGTTCACACAACGGTTTCTGTCGCCCGACGACGGCCCGTCCCCGTGTGCGGTGTCGGTGTGCCCGTCAGTCGGCCATGGTTTCTTGACGTGCGAGTAGGCTGCCGCGCTACCACCACCGCAGCACACTGCGCGCTCTCACACAGACACACACACACACACGCACACACAGTTCCTCTGTTGTGTATTGTTGTAGTGTACCACCACCGTGTACGATCATCGACGCTGCCGCCAATAATAGTTTAATATTTTAATTTCTGAAAAATAAATCAAACCGTTTCTGTTACGCGGATTCATTTCGTTTGTCATCGGGACGAGCGGCACGCCGACGTCGACGACGGTACATCGTTTGCTATCTTTATACGACAGCGATCGTCGTAACACCGCAAGGGTGTACCACTGTTATTGTACCCCGGAGAACACAATCGTACCCGTGTATACGGCGCGTTCGAAATGTCTACGAGCCAGACGACGCCATCTTACTGTCGCCATTGAAACGCGGCGGTGTCTGGCTCGCGCATTCGTGTATCCTGTCCACCCGACGCCACCGGTTACACAGGCATCTCGGCCGGCCGGCTTTTGTTGCTGTTTTGCCTGCACCTCCTTAACACCGCCGCCGCCGTCGCCGTTGTGTCACTTCAAGATCCAATTTTCGTGGTCGTTTACGCGTAACGTCTCCAATCGCCGCCATGTCTAAGGTCAGTTTAAAAACGCGTCGGTGACTGCCGCCGCTAGCATTGCTGTCGGTGGGGAGGGAGAGTGATATGTTATCGATAAAATAATATCAAAACAAACTGTCGTAACTGTGTGAGGCCTTTCTAGTTTCTACTTTCTAGATTTTTTTTCACTACGCGGATCGCTCTAGTTTTCAGTGCAATTATTATACTATACTAATGATACCGATATCCAGGAAAGATTAGATTTCTGAAGAAGCATCGACCTGTCGTCCGCTCCCCACGCCACATCTTCGCCGGGCGTGCGTGTTGTCTGAATAAAACAAAATTTAGGGCGCTCACCTAGGTTGATTTTTTTTTTGGCTCCCGATCAATCCGAACCGAGTCCGTTGGCCGTTGGATTCGGGTACTAAAATTAGACGGCGTAGCATATGCCAGCAACCGAACTCAGAACCGGTGGACCTAGGTAAAAAAGGTACCCAAGACCTACTAACAACCTTGTGTGTAAAATATTTATTGTTTAATTTATAAGAACCTTTCTCATTTTTGCGATCGTTCAGCGCCGCCCGCGTCGTGATAACAGTTATCGCGCGAGTGGGCCGTTCACGTTGTGCTTTCATTGGGAAGGTGGGAGGCGAAACGGTGAAAACACCTGAGTTATAATAATATGTTCCACACTATTTGATCTATCCAACCGACGATGACGAAAACAACTATCATCAGATTATCCACGCCGGCGTACTGGCTTACCGCCGATCCAAAAAAAACTATACGAATAGATTATGTAATCTAGTCAATACCTTTGTGGTTGGGTTTTTTATATACGATATACCTACGATAAAATTAAATTTCATTATGTAGTTAAAATATTTTCTTAGTATGATAGGTACCACTACTGTCCTATCGTTGAATTAATTGTGGTTAATGGTTATTTAATATTTTGTAGCTAATATAATATGACGATTCATTTTATCCACAAATTGAAAATCCTTTTGCGTAGGTACCCATGATTACGCTTATCAATGATATTTGAAATATAGGTCGAGCTATGGGACCACCGGTATCGCTAAATTCGAAACCATTGATAAATCGTAATATTTTTAAACAATCATGTTGAACCAAAATGATTCAAGATTTTACTTAGATAGGACTTATTATTTTTTTTTTAAATACAATTTGTTGTCAAAGCGTTAGGGAGGGCTACCCCTACTGTAATATCTTTTCACTACCGCGAAATGTATTTGAAAAAGAAGACAATACATCTGGTGATGTGGCTAAATGTGTCACAGGGGGAGGGGGGATGATGAGCCCGATTTTTTAACATGCACTATTTGATTATCAATAATATAATTTATGGTTAGGTACAGTTTTATAAATATTAGTATATACTTAAAAGTTAGCATCTACCCTCCCCCCCGTGGTTTGACCACAAGTGCATACATGGTTTCCAATATTTGTTTGTAACATTCTGTTAGCTACTTGGATGTATTATTAATAATTAAGTTTACCTTATACCTATTTAAAATATTTAATTATCGTCATTTTTTTTTATTATTATTTTCCTTTAAATATACATTACATGATATAGATAAAGATTAATATACTGAATATTGACTATTCAACTGACTATAACGTTCTTATAACGTATAGTCCCTGATGTGGTCTAAATGTCCCAATATAAATTGTAGATAGAACTACCCCTTTTAATTTGTCAATTTTTTACATTTTTTTCCTGTTCTTAATTTCTTATAAATATGTTGAAAAAAAAACGTTGATCGGTTTTACCGGATTAGCGAGTAATGTCTTGTAATGTCTCATCAATCTCGTCATCATCTTTGTTTGTGACTAAAACAAATATATTAATTGGACTATTGGAGTTAGTCGGTATTGTATTGTGTCCTGTTAACGCGAAAAGTAGGTGTACATATTATATACGCAGGGGCGATTCGATTGTACAATGTTTGGTGCAGTAGACCACTGCACTATCAGTATATTTAGGTATATTTGAAAGTGGGATTTGTTGAACTTTTGCTAACCGCAATATATAATTATTTAATATTTAATTTTGAATAAATTAATCGATGATGATCATGGTTGCAAATTTAAATTCTTTCAATTATCAGTTGACTGTTACTTTTATAAAAATGTCATAGATGTGATGGTTTGAGGTGAGTGTGGAACTATATACAGGTGTCTATGTGTCTTGTACCACTAAGTATAATACTTAAAAACCGCCTCGACTACACTAGCCACTTTAGGTACACAGTAGTTACGCGGCCACACGGGAAGTTAACGAGTTTTTGACTAAAAACTGGCCTTTTTGTTTATTCTTTTATATTTCAAGTCCCTCATTAAGTCATTAAGATCATTGTCCTACTACATACTGTTTTGATTTTGAAAGGTTTCGAATTGATTACATTAATTACATCGGCAAAAAGATGCGCGTATATACCCGAGTTAGCGACGTCAAACATATCAATATATATATTATCATAGTTTATTTATCTTTGAGTGGTGATAATATGTTTTTTAACGTCTTAAGCCATTACTAATTTACTAATCGTAACAAACTTGTTTAATTGTATATTTTTTTTTGATATCTATGTAGTGTTCTAAATTCTAATCTCAACTACCTAGTAATTCGGACACGACTAACTAATTTTCAATACCATCTATAATTTGTTGTTCGGAAAAAACCGTATACCTATCTAATAGATGTATAATATGTATTAGCTAATATGTCAATTAATTCAATAAATAAGTTAACTGACGAATCGACTGTTTTAAAGAAAAAACTAATGCGAGAAATAGATATAGGTTTTGTATTATTAGATAGGTACTTGAAATTTAAAATTATTAAAATTGCGATTGATTTTTTGTAAATATTTGGTGTATTACCTAGGTATTTGCTATTGAATATGTGAAATTGTACATTGTCTATATAATATTGTATAAATATGAAACTATTCATTAACTATTAATCCATCTATCCCTCAATCTATCCATTCTGTTATTTTTTATGATGCTCTTAGGACTTAGACTGTTTATATTTTTTGGACAACAAACTCCATAGTCCATGCTCGATTTGATTTTGGCTGGTGTAAATGAAAAATAATATTTTATTATTAACTATTTTTATCTGTACATTATGTACCAAACTATTAAATATTTGTTTAGGTATATAAAATAGCCGATTTTGCATAAATTATTATTCGAATAATAGTCGATTGTCGGATTGTTTACGTTACCAACTTATTTATTCATTGATCACTAGTCAGTAGTCGGTTATAGGTATACACTATACACATCAGGTCGTCACTATATCTCAAATGAAGTCTAGAATTTTTCTGTGTTTTTCTAGTATTCATATATATCAAGCATCTTTAACTAATTATTCTATTTATTTTTTGTCATTTGTGGTTATATTTTGCCTCGTATTTTACATTTAAAACTGCCCGTATTAATTAGATCATTAGTTAGTAGTTTCTTTCTAGTTTAAATAATTTCACTTACAATGCTTATCAGTAAGTTAACATAAATTCGAATCACATGTTATAGGTAAGTAGTATGATGTGTATTAAGTATTTTATCATTGCATTAGTCATAGGAAATCAGTTATTCGTTTAGATTTTAGAGGTGAGAGAAGATTACAATAATCTAGTGCTGAAATTTGATGATTTATGTACCTAAATCATTATTGTTGCTGGTTTATCGATTAAAATATATAGATAGAATGATTATGATTTACATGTTTGGATTTAATCTGTTCAGGTAAAATATAAATTTAGAGGAATGAGAATGCACCCCACCCGTTTATTAAATATAGAAGTAAATGACCCAATTTGTATTGATGTACGATTACACTTTACTACTACTTTACTACTGATGAACTAGTGAAACAACTCAATAAACAGTTCTACACTAATTTTGTTCTAATACTCATAAAATGGATAAAATATTCTCCTTATCGACATTTACTTGGAAATTCAACAATTAATGTAGGCAATAATCATCATCTGTGGAACAAAATACTTTTACTTACTATTCTTTTGGTGAAATCACATCCGCCTAAATATTCAAAGTCCCTACTTATATTATAATATAAGGTACATATGAGTTATTTGCATTATTAATATTTAATACTCCCGTGTAGATAAATATTGTACTCGTATAATCCACTTATAATATATTACTTTAGTTTTCGAGAGATAAGAATGGTTTCAACTACCATCGTTTTTAATTCTTAGTTTAGTTTTTATTCCTAAAAACTATGAAAACCTATTTGTGTATTGAAGAACGTGCAAATAAGTACCTACCTATATATATATATATTTATTAGTTGTGTATTCTTCGAAACTAACCTACGTATAACTAATCTTCATAACAATTCATTATTTATGGTATAACATTTTGTCGGTTACGTCTGTATTCGATTTTATGATACCCATGATCAGAGCACGACAAATTAAAATGACCAATGGAAACAATTTTACAATTTCAATCGTCATTATTAGGTACATAATATGATCAGTTAATATTAATTTGAGATACGAATGAGTATTACAATTTCTTCTTTTTATATTGCAAGTAGTGATTATTGATTGTAAATAAACTACTGTCAATAAACAAATTACTAATTGGTTCGCAATAACGCTTAATGTATTGTCTTATACATTTTATGAATTCAAAAAATTAATTGATGTTCAGTATGGTTATATCAAGTGAATTGATTGAGTAACGATAAAATAAAAATAATATAAATCGATTACAATTTTTTATTTGTCTTACGTTCTGAAATAATATCAACCTAACCTAGTTAGCTAACCACTGTGCCACATGTTAATTTATCGTATAGTTTATATATTGAACTGACTGCTAAACGAACTGCTAAATGTATAAGACACTAATAGTACATATTTACATAGTTATATACTTTATATTATACAATATACATAGTTATATAGTTATATATTATTATCGTAAGTTATTTTTCTCACTCGATATACAATAAATTGTACTGTCTGTATTTGTGTAAAGAAAATCATTTGTTTTTCATTGAAAAGTCGTTTTAGACATTCCATGTATTTTCAAATGTATGATAAATTATTAAGCTTAATCACATAAACAATCGTATGACGCAACTCATTTTTCAGTTATGCAATACCTACCTTATAGTATTATGTGTGCAATGCAGTGATGTCGATACTCAGAATATTAAATTTGTGTTTATATCTATATTCAATACCTCCATGTTATTGGTTTTTTTGTTTGCTTACCATTATAAACTAGGTACGACTTCCTCGAACTAATCTTGATTAAATCACATATGTATAACACGTCGTGTTAAAAAATTGCGATTTATAATCGAATTTTACAATATGTTAATTTATATCCTTTTTCCATTGGTTGATGGATTGGTCGTTGTCTCTATATTATAATTTAATATGCTTTTAAAATGCTGACGTTAGGCACTACAATACCTATAGGTAGTATTGGAGTTAATTTCAATAATCATTTATTACGACTTACCTGGGACCCAAATCGGGTCTGTTAGTGTTTCGACATTCTTGAGTAACAAAATTACCGTTCCCTATAGTGAGTGATCAATAGATGTAGATAAAAATGTAAGTTTTAAACTATGCATCTCGTTTACCTATATAAATTATCGATTTTTCAAAAAAAACCATAGTTGACTACTAATTTTACATACGAAAATAATATCGCGTTGCAGTTAATACATGTTTGAATTAATATGCACCCAACCCGTTTTGTCAGCTAGTGACAGCTTGGGCCTTATTCTTTAGAATTTCAATATGATCGAAACCACTTTTTTATTTTAATTCTTAGATAACGTTCCCAAGAATATGCTTCAAATGTATAATATGATTAAATTTATAGGTACCAACGAAATTAAATAAGAAATTGAATCATTATGTTATGCATAATATGGCATGTCGTTAACGACTCATAATAAATAAATAAATATTGAATAAAAGGGGACTGGATGTATAAAAACTAAATGTCGCTATAGTAGTTGCAGATACTCGTCGGACACCAATCCCTTATAAGAAAAACAATAATTGTTGTCGTAATGTTGTCATAACCTACGTATTTTAATTTCGAAAGTAACACCGCGCGGGTTTTGATCAGATTTTGGTTATAGTTGTGTAAAATTTGGTTTTTGATTTGTATATAGCAAATTAATCGTTCGCTTTTTGAAAAAAATACCTACTCAATATTAAATACTACGTGATCCAGGTTCTGATTTTAGTGTTAAAATTTGACTATTATTTCAAGAATGATTTTATATCATCGTTTAAACATCATACAATATTTTGTTCCCTTCCTCAAAACATTTGTTTTAATTACAGCCTTGTACGTGAGTGATACTATTATTCAAAAGTGTTTTTAAATTAAAATAGTATTAATTTTAAAACAAAATATGCAAAAATGTGAGGATAATTATTCTTTCCCAAATAAGAATAGAATTCTTAAAAAATAACACATCGCTGTAAATAAATAGCATTCTAGCATCGCTTTGTTATATTTTATATATTTTCATTCTTTAACGTATAGGTATAGCTACTAGCTGTTATAATAATATATACCTACCTGGGTATTTCTGACATTCAATACAGTTTTTTAATTACCTAATACCTACTGCAGTTTGCAATTTTTATTTAACCTTTTTACAACTTTTAGACACTTAAATGTCGTTTCAAAGAATTGTTGCTATATTAAATTAAGTTTATCTCTGAACTATGCAAGTTTTAATAAGTGTTAAAATTATATATAAAACTAGTTTAGTGGTACATAAAGATATGTGTACCTAATAAAATAACTTTTTTTGTATAATTAAACTTACCTATTGAACATTATTTTGGTAATAATCAAACATAGATATAATAGACTTCCTAGCTATTATACCTACTTCTCCAAAATAAATTAATGTAGACACTAGAATATTATAATAACCATTTTTAGTTGTATATTTTGAATTATAACGAATCCCAAGAAAAAAGTCCGATTTCATTTTTTGGTGAAAAAAAATCGAACAACAAATTACCAACTTGGAAAAAAGTCCAGAGGTTGGACTGTTATATTATGTTCAAAATAATATCTTAAATAGGATTTATTGTATATGAGTACTATAGGCGGGTTTAACCATCATAGAACAATTTTATTTAACGGACCCAGATTTATAAATGTGCAATCGCTGCACGTGCACTTAGCCACACAAATTTAGCAGCCCCATATTTAATATTATATTTCTGTAGACTTATACAACAAACTTATAAAAAACAATTTTTATAATCGGCCATATTGATGTCCATTAGACCAATAGACAATAATGATTATTTTATCGACTGTGCTTGTACAATTTTCTTTGCGCTTGTCCTAGAAAAAGATAAATTATATTATTATATGTTGCTGCGATATTGTTTAACATTTTAACGTTTATTGTAGATACTATACGGTTTTTTTGAGCTTTAGACTTTAGATTTGAGCGTATTAGACTTATTTGGAAATGATTTCTCTACATTAGTTTAAATTTAAGGAAAAAATCTGGGTGCTCTGTTGCACTGACATTTAGAGAAATTTAGGTATACCGAGTATAAATTAATGCACCAATTTCTTTTAATCGGACTTTGCACTGGTAATCTAAAATGTCTTATGTCCAAAAGTCTGATTCTTGGTTATAGGGTAAATACGTAATGTACCTACCCACAAAATTCCTTATTATAGGTACCTATAAAGTATAAGGTACAATAAGGTAGGAATAAGGTAATAAATATATGGCAATAATATTAAACTGCAAGATAATCACTAACCGTTATAAATAATAATAAAACTTAATAAAATTCGATTGATATTACTGAAATACCGTATAGCGAAAGAACATCAGTTGTTGTCCAATCACATAATCATGACTTTATTTCCGAAAAAAATTTAACACGGAATTTGTTCCCACGTTCCCTGGATTTTTGTTTCATACTTTTAATGCAAAATTTGATTAGTTTTTCATTTAATTGATAACGTTGATCAATGTGGGCTTTAACTATATGTAGATTTTATATTTGTGAAGGTCAACGAAAATGTCTTCATTGTTATTTGTACATGTACCTTACCTATAAATGATAATATGATATACCTATCATACTTTTTACTTTATCTGATTACGGTAGGTATACGATGTTAGTGGTTTTCCTTGGCATGGCTAAGATGCGTCCGGTTGATTGCAATGAGAATACTCAAATTGATTTGTTTAACGTCAAGTGGCCTCTATAATAAAACAAATTAATAAGAAAACGCGTGAAGTATATGTGTATATATGTTATATACAAAAGTCAGTGTCTTAAAATGTTCCAACTTCGTAAAATAAAATTTGTAAATGATCGTCCTTGATCACATTAAACACATTTTTCTCATAAATCGGAATCATTTTTCAAAGGAGAAACATTTTATTGGCTTGATCAATACCTAGCCAAGGTTGCTGCCAAAACGTAATTTAATAATATTATTATTTTAATATGAATTTTTAATTTATTTATTTTCTTACCTACCTATCATTTTGATACTTCACTTGACCGGTTTAAGGTTTAACTGTCAGTTTGACCCACAGGCCACGATATAATATTTTATACATTACGGTGCTAGAGAAGCACATTTTTTTTTCTAAAAGTTAAATGTTTCAAAACGATTATACAGTTACTCTTTAGTCTCGATTTTAACACTGCCTATGATTGATTTAAATTGTATTTTGTTCAAGTATAATTCACGATGACTGATGACTGCCTTTTGATTCAGTATAATATTATTTTCTATGCTGGTGCCCAGATAATTTAAATCAATTAATTGTATACAAATTACAAACACAAGTCAACATTTAAAATACTGGTTTGTCCTTTGAATAATGTATGATAAACCTTAAAAACTATTCATTATACGCTAGAGATAACTTATACTTATATACCTGAATACCGGCAAACATTAATTTACATTAATAATTAGGTAGGTAGGTTGGTAATTCTATAGGTACTTGTAGTACATTTTCTTTTTAATCTTTCTTATAATATAAATATTGTTTTAAATGTTAAATGTTTGAGACCCTCAATTATAACATAACAAATAATAATATTTAATAATAGGTATAGTTTCTTACTAGAATTAACCTTATTAGAATCTTCTAAAAATAAAAAGTTTATTTTAATAGCGATGCACAGTATGTCAGTCAATATATCTTTACGGGATTAAATGTCGTAATATATTTTGCAAACAATGCCAATGCTCAATTAATTAATTTATGTTTATTTTCAAAAACAATAATGTTCACATTTTTTTTCAAATTTAGTTTGAAACCTAATTTAAAATAAATTACCCATCCCGTTTGTGCTAATTTATACTTAAATAATAGGTAGGTATTTTATTTTTAATTGATCGTGATTTTTGTTTAAAGTATATTTTACTAAAATTATTTTGCCCCAAAATCATAATAATTGATACCCGTAAATGAATTTGTCTTACAATTTACAACCCAAATGAAATTTGAAAGTAATTTATTATTCTCAACGTGTACATAGATTGTAGTTATTATGTGTATCTATATTAATTATTAGTATTTATTACACATATTTGTAGAAAAAGATTTTTTACAGACACGTGTTATGATGGTTATTAAATTATTATTTACATTTTCAATTGCTGCATTTCGTAGTGTAAAACATTTCCACTGTAAATGAGTAGATGTTTAATGTGTAACCGAGCCCAATGTGTACATAATATGTTATTGTGATGTGTTGATGATAAGTGGACAATTTTGTCTTAGGTTAAATTACCGTGAAGTTTTAGTATTGCGTGCTGCCCATGTATTTATTTGATTTCATAATGAAAATACTCTAGCTTCTGCAGTTTCTCAACGCGAGTAACTCGATTTCCCCGACCGACGACGAAGTTATTGTAAAGAAATAGAATATTGTGTTATTATTTATTATATACGTGCATAGCATTCCATGCCATATAATATAAAATGATGCCAAACAATAAACCAACTCCCACGGACCTATATTATACATTTATACATGAAAGTAGAACTGTATCATAATACATAATAATACATGTATAAAATGGTTATTAAAATTAGATGATAATAACGATTTCGAAACAACGAATATTATACACTTTATCGTTTTGCATATTATATCGTTTCGCGTGCACTATCAGCAAGGACTTTTTCAATGGAACTTGTTTGTCTGTAAAGAGTTTTGTGCTTAATCGTCGCATAATAATATTAATAATATGTAACATGACATTTATCACGTATCAATATTGTGCAGCGCTAGTTCGGTCGGCTTAGATTTATGAGGGATTTATTAAAAAAAAAAAAAATTACGCGTGCTTAATGAATGATAAATTATTGTTTGTCTTAAGAATTGTCAATTGTTTATGCATACCTATCTTAGGTACTTTAATTTTTAATTATTGGAACGATTAATCCGTGTTACATGTGTTTTTTATGTAAGCGTCGATCAAATAATAAATTATAATAATTTAAGTGAATTATATTATTTTTTCTAGGGAAGTGTACATATATTGTTTATCTATGGGTCTTTAAGTGGCAGTAAAATGTTTCTTAGTTTTAAAAACCTAAAACTTTATGTTTTTGAATCATTCAATCAATCAATCGTCTAACAGTCATGTTATTATATATTTTTTAGGTCCTGAATATATTATTTGAACACAATTTTAACAGATTTGTCACAAGTCGATAGGCAAATTATTTTCATAAGATCTAAACATCATATTATTTCATAATAATTAATAATGTTTGTATAATATACAATATTAATAAAATATATATTATAACACTCGGAATATTTGTTGACAATTGATGTTTAAAAATCCGTCTAATGTAAAAAAATGTTCATAGTCACCAAGTTTCGACGAAAATATTCACGTAGATAGATTATAAACCCAGACAATCATAAAAATACAATTAGCCACACATGCCATTAGGTAAGTGCGTACAAAACCAAACGTCATTATTTACGCATTAGTTGTAACTTTACTGTGAAAAACGAATATATTTTAGTATTGTTCGTTATAAGTCGTGAAACCCATTGAATAAAAATTTTAATCAAATAACTGAAAATTCACATAAAAACACGTTACTATATTATACTACTTATATGCTTTAAGAGGATGTCAGCGCACTATTTGTTTTCTCTCTCTGGCACACGCGCAACATAGACAGAACGCATTTACGCAGAATCATTTTTTCTATGTTTTTAAGTAATCTCAGAGTAAAATCCCTCATTACAAAAAAGATAGATAATAATATTTTTGAGGGAATGACATATCGATTTTACATTTTATTGTTATTTGACATTGTATTCGACTTTAAAAATAAACAAATAATTGTTGTACATTTAAATTATGTTTAAATTGTTTTGAGACAATATTTAAACAAATCAATATGTCATTCCCTCAAAAATATTATTCTCTATCTTTTTGGTAATGGGTGATTTTACTCTAAGATTACTTAAAAACTTAGGAAAAATAATTCTGCATAAATGTGTTTTGTCTATGTTGCGCGTGGGCCTGAGGTAAAAAACAAATAGTGCGGTGACATCCTCTTAAACATAAACTTAATTATAATTAAGATAGGTAATAAGATGTTTTAAAGTTGGTATACTGTATACTGTATGACTGTAGAGTATATTTTATACCGATTATTTCAGTTCTCACTAAATTGTGCTAAATGTCATATAAAACGCTATTTCATTCCAGTTAATAATTTAGTATGTTTGATGAGTGACATCATTCAAAACATGCCATCATCTGCTATTTAATGAACGTTAATGTGTTCAATATAAGTTATTGAACCGTTGAATAAACAACTTGTCCATCTCTATTGTTATATTGTTAAACAGATCGTGTTATTGTTTCTCTCAATAATAGCACAAAATAATTTATTTATTGTTCTCGACTTCTCGAGAATAGGATTTTTATTTCAATATTTTGTTAATCTTTTTTTTTAGTAAAAAATTTAAATTATATTATATTTATCATGTTGTTATTAGATTAACGGCTGTAATACTGTAACAGCCAGAAACCAGTATTTTCTCCAAAATGACAATAATTAACTATATTCATTAACAGATGACAAATACTTGACCTACATATAAGTAGTAATTTTAACAGTGCGCCATTATGGCAATTATGCACCACCTATTTCATTATTATTACGACGTAATGAAACATTGTTTTGAATTATGTAAATATGTTATAGTTATATGGTAAACAATATATTATTCGATTTAGTCATTGCAATGTATATTTTATCATTTATCAAACCGTTCAGTATATACATATTATTTATTGTTCTGTTTTCGATTTGTGTGATTAATACGGCAGATGATATTAATAAAATTCGAGATAAAATTTTAATTGATGTAGATGTGTTTTAATCATTATTCATTAAATTTCTTAAAAAATCGTCGTAAATTACACGATACCCAGTGGTGTCGGTTCGATAACATCATCAGTCATCACATTTCATTTTTGTCATGGCCTGTGCAGCGTATTACATTGAACCAATTTCATAATAATATTATGATTTTAGTAAAAGCTCATCAGTCATCACTAACGATGAGATGAAATTCTGCCTACAGCTGATGTTTGAAATCCATCGTAGATTTGTCTCAGTCTTCAGATATGTTGTGTCACACAATGGATATTAATATACTGGTTACGTTCGAAATACTGGTACTTATTGCTACTATATAAATAATTCTTCTAAAACTATTGAAACATTTACGCAAATATCTAAGAAGATGCACTGTGATGCCTTTGAGGTTCGAAAATATGGATTACATAAATAAAAAAGGTAATTAATAAAAACTAACCTAAACATCACAAACCACCTTAATAGTTCCGCTTCAAATTTTGTAGTGTAAGTCTGTTAGCACTTAGCAATATATCGTTAGGTAATCACTCAATCCTCACTTATTATACATTACTATAATATGTAAAATAATAAAAAAGATTAAAAATATGTAGGTACTATACGGAGCTAAACGTTCATAGTTTGTAATGCCATATACAATATTGAATATAGGTACCTACATATTTTAAATGCGTCGAGATAGTGGGTAATGTATAATATAGTATAATATAGTATAATATGATATAATTGCCGTACGTGTCGATTATCGGAATATATTATATAATATATTTAATATTTACAACAGAATCGGAAGAAAACCGCAAAGTTTAAGTGTAGTATTATAAATTATTTACCATCGTAGGTATATAATAATATGTGATGCTAATCTTATTGTTTTTTTTTAAATATATATATTAGTCTATACTCCTAATACGTTTTGATTATTGTTCAACCGCAGCTCCGTCGTATTTTACATTATAATATACCATTATTATAATAATTATGTTTCATATATCCTTTAAAAATCGAATCGTTCATCCTAAAAAAAAGTTTACAACGTATTAAATTCCCATGCCTGTGGTTTTTTTCGACCTTGTATTGTTTGTCTATGCACGTGTATTTAGAACGTTTAACGTTTTATCAGGCTCGTTTGTTATAATATACACCGGTATAAATGTCCTAAGACTCGCGTTAATCGGTTGTGATGTCTGTACTTACTAATATTGCAGTGAATTGTATTCTATAAGGAATAAGTATTATATTATTAATCTTATCTTCTTCGAGGGCTTATTCGTGATCGTGTACAGATGTCTCGAGCGAAATGCTTCAAAATATATAATGCACATCGCATAGACGAGAATATTCGTTAGGTGCTATATTATCGTGGTATAAGTCGTTTTTTTATTTTATTTTTTTAGTTTCGATATTAAATTAAAGAACGGTCGTGATTCGACTATATAAGAGACAGTTATTAAATTGTGCTTACAAGTAATTTGGCGCCAGCTCGCCGATGCTCGCATTCACAGTGAATGTTTTTTAATTGTACGCGACTGTCGAAGCAGCAAACTACACATAATACATATAAATAATAAAATTGAAAACATGAATGGAACTAAAGTATATACATTTATTTGACCTAATGACATTGAAACTATTTGACTTTATAATATATGTGCCATAAGGTTTTTACTTCAAATTTTTAAATTGCCGCGCTTATAATAAAAATAATTATTGTGTTATTTACTTAAAAGGACACCACACGGATATTTGTTGTCTCCGTCTTACAAGTGCTTAACATAACAAATTTACGCTTAGCAGATTACGTTTAGCTCCGTTAGTTTAAAAATTAGAGAGAATCGAAATATTATGAAACTTGATGATAAGAACATTATCTGTGTCCGTATGTTGGTGTTTACGATAGTTCAATTTTTAAGTGAGTTATGACCATTTTTAATTTACGCTATATTATATACGCATAACTTGCTAAAAAATTGAACTATCGTACAAAACCAACATATGAACACAGTTAATGGTCTTACCATCAAGTTTCACAATAGGTTGATTCAATCTAATTTTTTAACTAACGGAGTTAAACGCGATCTGATGAGCGTAAATTTGGTATGTTACGCACTTGTAAGACGGAGACAACAAATATTCGTGTGGTGTCCTCATAACTTTACTCAACAAACGTAGTCGACGCGGCGAATTCGTTTCGTACGGTGTGTCGTTAAAATAATGTGTTTCATCAACTGTATTATAATATGATGTCTTTCGTTTCAGACCGAAAGCGAATGTTCGGCCGTCGACCGAGCCGATGAAGCAGGCCGTCAAAATGCCAGCTCCCCGCCTTTGGCCATGGGGCCTGTGCAGAACACTGATGATGACGGAATTTCGTTTTGCGAATATCATGACCTGCCGCCACCGCCGGACGGCGGATACGGTTGGGTCATCGTGTTCGCCAGCTTCATGTGCAACATGGTTGTGGACGGGATCGCTTACACCTTTGGCGTGTTCCTCGGCGAGTTCGTCACCTATTTCGGTGAAGGCAAGGGCAAGACTGCTTGGGTCGGTAGCCTCCTTTCCGGAATGTACCTCAGCGCAGGTATGTCGTTTTGTCGTTTCTGTTAGAGAGATGTTTTCGTGAAAACCCGGTTAAAATCGAAACTATAACAATGTCAATACAACCATGAGTGGGAGGGGTGCTGGGGGCTTGGTTAATGTAAAATACTCAGTTGATTACTTTTAATATAATGTAAATATTAAAAATAAATACATTTATAATTAACAGAAAGTATTACAGAAGTTGTAGGATAGAACAATGACAACCCCATTGAACAGTCTAATAATAAGTCTTACAGCCAAGATAATGAAAACATTTTTTGATGTAATAATATGTCAATAATATTGCTAGTTCTGGTGCCATCATATTTCTAACTTATAAGTTTTAAGACATAAATACATAATTGATGTGTATATGACTGCAATAGTTGTAAACATTGAACGTTTTGTTATTATATTTATTAATGTTTTGTGTTGTCATCTTTAATTAAAATGTTGTTTTATTATTTTGATATTTTAATTCTTAAGCAAGTTATGAGCATTTTAAAAATGTAAATATATTTTGGTAAATTTTAAAATACCTATAACATGTTTCAAAACAAATACTGTGGTCAAGGATATTTTTAACTTTAAATTTGATGATTAGTCCAAAATGTTCTATGTTCTGTATTAGTAAAATGGAAACTAGTAGACTACGCATATATTATGACATCCTCTTGATGAGACTAAATTGTATATTTACATTAGTTAAATATTATATTAACTATTGAGCAATTTGTGATTAAGCTATTTCAGATAATCAATCAATTTTTTTTTAAATATGTAATACAAAATATAATATAGAGAACAAATCATTATCAAAATTTAATATACTAAAAAAATGGTTGATGCGGTGGCAAAAGTAATGACATTGTTGTTTATAAAATAATATGATGTATTTTAGATAAACGTTCAAAACTTTCATCTTAAATGTATTTTTTAATTTAAATTTTGGTCAGGTTCTTACGAAAATTATTACACTGTCGACATGCCATTCATTTTTAACCATAATTTTTTGTTGCTCAGGTCCTATAGTCAGCGCTCTAACCAACAAATACGGATGTCGTGTAGTGTGTATGGCGGGCAGTGTCATCGCGTCCATAGCCTTTGCGCTCAGCACACTATCACCAAACGTCAATGTCTTGATGCTCACTTATGGTTTTATGGGTGGTAAGTTATACAATATATTGTCTGGCTACCTCTCAAAATGTAGGTGGCCGGACAGCTAATAATGTACTAGCCGTGTATGTAATCTGTCGGCCTGTGATAACCTAACCTAATTGAGTAAAGAATGTTACATTGCCTTGTTTATAGGTGGTACGACATCCCACCTCAACGGACATCAGCTATCGTCATATCAAAAAATATATATGATTACTCTAAAAAAAAAAAATTAGCCCATGGTTAAAATAATTGTTTAGGACAAAAGGTACGTTAGGACAATTTTTAAGTATCAATTAATTGTTTTTTTTTGTTTTTTTTTATCCCCATTTAATTAGATTTGTTTGATACATTTCACTTTCTTAAATTTTTGAAAGTTTTTTTTTATAATTGCAAAACCTATGTCATTAGGGAAGTTTTTATTCGTACAATTATTATTTTATATTTATTTTGATTCATCAAATTTCCAATGCTCGTAGTCGAGTTTCCATATTGTGTACTTTTTTTTTTACTTTTATTTATGCCTTATTTAACAAAAAAATATGTCGGTAATATCACAACATAGAGTTATAAACACAAAATTGAATATTAAAAAATAAGTTATTTTAAATAATTTTGTATGAATGTAATTGTCATATTTATAGTAAAAAAAAGTTATTTTTTTGAGAAATCATGTATATTTTTGGCGCACACACTTAATATTTAATTTTTAATGACAATTAAAAAGGAATTACTTTTTAAATTTGAACATTTATGCTATATTTATAGAATATACTTAATAGTTAAATTAAAATATAATTTACTTGCACAATTTGTAAACTAAACATTCTTTACACGAAAATTAGAATTTAATTTACTGAAGTCTTAAGAGGACGTCACACCTGCATATTATGTTGTCTCCGTCTTACACATGAATGACATAGCAAATTTCACGCTCAGCAGATCACGTTTAGCCCCGTTAATTTAAAATTTTAAAATTTTAAAATTTGAATTGACCTATTGTAGCATTTAAAGGTAAGAATCATGTAGGGCAAATATTATGTAGGGCATCTCATCGGCTATTTGTTATATTTTAATTTTAAAGTGAATTATGAGTATTTTAAAATTGTAAATTGCTTATATATCTTTTAATACTCATAACTCAATTTAAAATTAAAATATAACAAAAAGCCAAAGAGATGCCCTAGATAATATTCTTACCTTTAAATTTTATAAGAGGTTAATTCACTCTAATTTTAAAATTAACGGGGCTGAACGTAATCTGCTGAGTGTAAAATTTGCTAAATTTTGCTAAATCATAAAAGTTATTTATCCTGTAATAAAATATTATAATATTTATAATACGTATTATTAGAAGTGAGATTATTTAAATACAAAGGATGTTTTTCTGCCTATGTTATGAATTACAGTGACTTAGGAGTCAAGGTGGATACTAAAAGTATACAAGAGGCTACTTCAATTAGGAGTTTCCATAATTAGGAAATTTCTGTAAATAGTTTGTCTAACTTAATTTATATAATTTAAATTGCATTGAACATAGATTTAGCACTGAGATTATTTAACTATTTAATGTTGAAATACTATCATGGACATTTTAGTATAAAAATATTTAAAGATAAGAATTTGAATTATAAAATTTCTAAATTAGGTGAACGCCAAACCAGAATTTATTGTCCCTGGTCATATTTTGTTGAGTGAATTGTCTAACAAACTAATCAAACTTAAAAATGAGAATATTGTTTATTGCACCATCATAGGATTTTATTGATATTTTAATTTAAAAATTTAAAGTGAGTTTTAACTAAATATAATACTATAATTTTAAAATGCTATCAACTCACTTTTAAATATAAATATTAAAAACCATGAGGAATTGGCCTATAGGCCTGGATAATATTCTTACCTTTAAAGGTTTATTAAATCCAAATCTAAAGTTTATAACCCAAAATTGGTTCTGCTAAATGATATTTGTGATAATGAGGGTTTGGGCTAATTAATGTTTTATGTATGAGACTACAAGTACCAAAAATGTACCTACCTACTTAAAGTAAAACATTAATTCTATAATTTTCATTAAATTTAAACCATTTTTTTAATTCTTTCTACAGTTTCAAATGTACAATGAAACTTATTTCTTATTTCTTAATTAGTAAATAAATTAGTGTGTACGCCAATAAATTACTAATAAGTAATAATATTTGTAGACTGTTAGTTTATAAAAAAAATAAATTGTCTATGGAAGATGTATATAATAGACCAACTTTAACAGTTATTAGGATATATTTTTTTGTTAGTTTTGTAAATAATTAATTTTTCCTTCCATTAATTAATATTTTAAAAATGTTTGTTTATGTTAAATATAAAATAATTCTGTAAATATAAGAATTATTGGTAGGTAATTATAAGTTATAATTATAAATAGATTACATACAAATATTTTATAAAGAATGAATTTTTATTTAACTTGCATAATTGTTTTAATATGGTCAGATATATGATAATCAGGCTTAGAATTTAATAATTATGTACAATAAAATAGTAAAATATGCTATAAATTTACCAATATTTTCTGAACTATCATTAAATGAAAGAGAAGTTTCTTATAATTTAAATTTAACTATGTCATTTATTTAACTAAAATGTTATAATAAGTCTTACTTTTAAATAATTACGTAACATTTTTAATGTTTTTCACCAAAGAAAAAATCTTTGATTTGCATCAGTATGAAACAATTAGTGGACTTAACTAATCAAATTTGTAAAAAGAAAACCAAAAAAAAAAAAGAACCACCAATGCATACAAATTGTAGTCCTAGTGAAATAAGTTATGTACCACTATTAATTTCTTTCATTTGAAATATTTTGAATATCACACTTTGTATGGATGTAGTTTTGTTTTAACTATAATATTAATATTAGAATTTATATACTGCTAATATTTATTTTTTATATATTTCTCAAAGATGATTTGATTAAAAAAATTAGACGTACTAATCCAATTTTGACAATATTTTGGGAATTCATTCTATTCAAAAGTTATGTATTAATTAGCCAACTGACTTAATATTCGATAAGTGTTAAAGATTTTCTATTCTATTCTGTTGTTTTTTTTTACTTAAAAAATTGTATATACCCAAGTTGAAGTGGATTAAAAATTATTTTAATTGCTTTATTTATCAAAATATGACAGAGAGTATCAAACACTGATATAAAATAAATTATAGTTTATAAATATATTATTAAATTGTTATATTATACTATATTATATAAACCTTGAATCACCACTGATTGAAAAATATAGTACTAAAGTATCGTATCATTGAGTTTGCCGTTTTTTTTATGTATTTAATAAGCATTAAGTAATAATAATAACTGTCAAAAACAACTTTTACTTTTATTATTTATCTATACATAATGTATTAACACACACGACACACACATACATAAATATATACATATATACATTAAGATATTAATATACCTTCATGTTTATATTTAATATAAATAATACTTATATTGTGTTGTAATATTTATTTAATATTATTTAATTTTTTAATAGTTTGTATAATATATTATATTTAGGTTTAGTATGATTAAGTCGGGTAAAACGAGGATGCATGTGGTTTTAACGAGCTGTTTTTTTAAAATGTCTTTAAATTATATAAATTAATTTAGATTACCTTTCAGAGATCTATAAACTTTTCAAAAAAAAATATCACATTTAAAAAATAATGTTGTTTTTTTAGGTATTGGATTTGGACTTATCTATTTACCAGCTGTAGTATGTGTTGGATACTACTTTGAAACAAAACGATCATTGGCCACCGGTATTGCTGTATGTGGTTCTGGTTTCGGTACCTTTGCGTTTGCGCCCCTTGCCACTATGCTTCTCAAAAACTTTGATTGGAAAGTCTCGAATTTGATACTTGCTGGGATGATTCTGTCGTGTGCTGTAAGTTTCTTCTTGATTCATCTGTTGAACTATTTTTATTTAACTGTATACCATTAAATGTGCATTTAAATATTTAATTTTTATTTTAGTTATTTGGTGCTTTAATGAAGCCTTTAGAATATCCAAATGAAGGCTGTAAACCATTGCTCCAAAGAATGGCAGATGAAAAGCGCATGCAAATGGAACGCGGATCGATAGGTGGATCATATTTCATAGTACAACTTAAAGATGGGTCATTAGAAAAAAGACAAAAGTTACCACTAAACATTGATCCTGGTGTTCATTCAAGTTTTAACTTAGATGAATTGGTGGGTGGCACCGGATCTCCCATGACACCGATACCAACCATGGCAGTTTTACCTACAATTAAAGAAGTGAAAGCTCCAGAACAAAGTGGATCTAGCAATAGTTCTAGCAATGCTGGAAGTGGAGAATTTAAGTCTGATAAAAAAGACAATAAAATAGAAAACTCAAAACCAGAAGTACCTGAACAAAATGGTGAAACAAATGGAAATGGAGAGTTGACTGAAGTGAAAGCCGCCATTCCAAGAAATGCTTCTCAACCTGCATTTACAACTCATGTTCAAGGTTTACCAAAAAATGGTTCAGTACCATTTTTTGACCGTATTCGAAAAACAAGTGCCAGCGAACGTTATCGACCTACTTTGGGGCCGATAAAAGTGTCTCGACCTAATCTCAGTTCAAATGGAGATATTCGTAAATCTATACATTTAAGATTATCAAATGTATCAATACTTGGTAGTAAAAACAATAACGCCGAAGATATGTGGTCAAATGTTAGTGTTTCAATAACTTATTTATTAATAATATAATATAATATACACTATCAACCGAGAGAATATAAGTCCACAATTTACTTGGAATGGTTATCTTGCATTAGGAATTTATCAGTTTCAGTTTCAGTGCGCTCAATTCTCTCGGGGGATCCATATTATAGTATCTATATTTAGAAATAAAATGTATTTCATATAGTTTTTGAACACATGATCAAAATTAAGCTAAAGTGTTTTTACTTTTGAAATGTATAGGTGGATACAGACAGCATTGGATACACTTCATCTAAAACAAGCATAAGAGGAAAAGAAACTGTGCGTCCAATGTCCAGAAAAGATATCTTTTACTCGGGTAGTGTTTTGAATTTGCCCGAATACCGATCACAAAAATCACTTGCCAGCTATCGCCAAAGTATTTTATCGTTACCAAAATCCATGATGAAGGATAATGATAAAGATGATGATGAGGAAATAGATGGTCTGTTTGATATTAACTACTTGTAAGGTGAAAGAACACGACTAAAATGTGGATTATATATTGCAGAAGGTTGCTGTCCATTTTTACCAGAATCTATTAACTCTGTATTGTCTTCGATGATGGACACAAGTTTACTTAAGGATCCTGTATTTATGATAATTGGTATCAGCAACGTATTTGGCATGGCTGGACTTTATGTACCTTTTGTGTATTTAGTAGATTATGCCAAAGAATCTGTGAGTTTTGATAGTTCATTAAAAATTAAATAATAATTGGCATAGCCAAGATATTTCTTCTATCAAATTAAATTGTCTTTATAATGATAAATCTTTAGAGTTCAAATATTGATTCAAGTCAAGCATCATTCCTGCTGTCTATTATTGGTATAACCAATACCATTGGACGTGTAGTCTGTGGTTTTGTTGCCGATTTCCCTTGGGTTGATTCGCTGTTCCTCAATAATGTATGTTTATTAATCAGTACAGCTGCTGTTGCTGCAACCCCTTTCTGTGTCACCTATACCCATTATGTTATAATGGCAGTCTTCTTTGGAATTGCAGTCTGTGAGTATTAATGGACCAACATGTAAACACAAATTATTCAATTTAATCAAATATTTATTATGTTCTAGCTGGCTACATATCATTAACATCCATTATTCTTGTGGATCTATTGGGTCTGGACAAGCTCACAAATGCCTTTGGTCTTTTGATATTATTCCGTGGGGCGGCCGCAATTATCGGATCACCATTAGCTGGCGCAGTATATGACTACACAAAGTCATATGACTGGCCATTCTTTATGGCTGCTGTATTCTTCCTGTTGTCTGCTATAACTAGTTTTATGGCGGCTCCGTTAAAACGTTATTTGGACCAAAGACAGATGGCCCTACCCCAAGACGACGATGATGCGTTGACTCCAATTGATGAGGATGATGAAGAAGACGATGAAGAGGAAGACAACACGCACCATCATCATCACCAAGTTCCAACTATCATTGAAACAGCTCCTACGCCAAATAAACCACCATTGCAAGAAATAAAACAGATAGAGTCTGTGGTTTAAATTCTAATGAAAACTCTTAATTTTATTTTTTTTTACTTAAAAATGTACGTCATCTAATTTTATAAGCATTTACATTTACACAATTTTTTTTTTCTATATTTAGCTATTCTCAAATAATAAACTATGAGAAATATTTTTAAATATGTAAATAATTGTTTTATTTCTTAATAATAAAAATATTTCCATGTTAGTTATCAACTATAAGTATGCCCAAATGTAGATGAACATTATTGTGTAAATAATAATAATTAAGAAACATTTGACTAATTTAAACATTGAATTATATAAGTATTTTTTTATTTTCTCTTAATGTACTTTATAAAAGTAATTTTACAATGAAAAAATATGTGTAGAGTTATATATTCAAATTATGATTATTTTTAAGAGCGTAGGCACACCAGAATGCCACTTAAAACACATGTAGAAGCTGTGATAACTTCTTGATTTATATTTTTATCTAAGGGGCATTTAAGTTGATAGGAGACACTACATTTGTTTTAACAGGTTTTACAAACTTGCGTGTTTTACTTTAATATCAAACGTATACTTTTAATACATTTCAATTTGCTTTTGTAAATAAAAATATCATAATTTTGAAAACCATATTATTTTAGTAAATAATTATATTTATTATAAAAGAATACCAGTTATTATTATCATTTTATTTTCATTATTACATATATATTATTTTTTGTTTTCTAAATAGAATTTTGAAAAATGAAAACCACTATATATATTGAAAAGAAAAAATTTACAAAAAAATAAATAACTTTTTGTGTATTTATTTTTCATTGCTTGTATGTGGTATTTTTTCCATCTTTGGTTTGAACTTCATGTACAGTAAAAACATTCCCAATGTTGCAAATGTAGCACAGGAAATCTATATATAACAGAATAACAGAAGCTTAAGTATATAGTTTGATCATGATCTAATTAAGCAGCTATAATTTATAATACTTAAAAAAAGGTTACATCATTTGGACAAGTATTCTTTAAAAATGTAGTGATTTGGCACTAAATCATACTGTTTGGCTTAAGGGCTATACGTTTTTTAAACCTTATAGCTTGGCTTAGTATGTTGGTACAATAGAACCTGATAACACCATTATTTTTTTTCAAATGTAAAACTAATTTTAAGGTTTAATACCATATCATAAGTCATTTGTCAAATTATGAAATTATTATGTAATTAAAAATGTATTCAAGGTAAAATGGTTTAAAAATAAGGTTTTAATACAAAGTTTCTCATATTTCCCTGCAAGGATTTAAAAGATGTTCAGAGGGTCAAGCTCAGTGGCGCACACTCAAAAAACTTTAGGGGTAGCATATTGCATTGATTACCTCTATATTGGCTAATAGACTAATGGCTATAGCCTATAATTATTCAATAGTTTACTTTCAATATTTTTATACGTAGGAGAATTTTTATGATCTAAATATTTTGGAGCCATGAGGTCCACCCACCCACCATCCAAAAAAATCAGGGGTAGCAACTGCTATCCTTGAACCCTCCAGTGTGCGCTACTGGTCAAGCTACATTAATTTCTTATGGGGGTTTGAATTTCAAATGTTGACAAAGTTGTCAAAATCGCAATTTACTTTTGGTGACACATTATCTCTGCTCGGAATCATTTTTATTGCATACAATAATGCATAATTGTAATTCTAATTGAATATATCTATTATAGTGACAAACTTAATGACAAGTACTGTACAATAGAGACCTATGATTTGTACGCTAGTGTCGACGAACTTCCCCAATTTTTTAAGTTAGTTTTATTAAATGTAATATGTAGTAAGTATATTTTTATATTTCCTGACAAAATCAATTTTGATTACTAATTGTTAAAGAATATTTTATGTTCAACTTAAATCACAGGTCTACATCTAATGAAACCCGCCATAGGTTAGGTTATATCCCAAATTGGAAATACTGTTCATAAATAAGTTCATGCCCTAAAAAATGACTTTAAAAGTTCAAAAAAATGCATTTATATGCGCTAAAAATCTAAAAATATGCAGATTAAAAAAAAAACAATGGATGGTATTAATTTTGAATTCAATTATACAACCTACTTATGTGGAACCTTAAACCAAAATCGTTTTTTCCGGGGTTATTTCTTAATTTTTATTTTGTTGTTTTCCCCTGCTCTTTTAAAAATTATTTAGAATTTTAAATGTTGACCTTCCCAACACACCAACTAAATTCACTTTGTCATCGAACAAGATACTGAAGTTGAAAATCAAAGCATTATTGACTACTTGTCGTGTACACAGACACAAAAAACGATAAAAATAAATAAAACATTGTAAAATCAATACATTAATCGCTCCTCTCAGTATCTAAAAATGGAGATGGCACGGTGGCAGTCTGTACTTATATACAAGACGTATTCTACAATGTGACAACTTTGAACTTGTGTACCGTGTTATATTATAAAATTAAATACGAATAAAAATATTGTTTTATTCTGGCGGGTCCCCACCCTAAGTGTATATAAATGTGAAAATTGGCCCACCAACTACAAAAGTTATAAAACATTTATTATATTATCATTTTTTGATAGGGGATTGAGTGATTTGGGGGTGCCTTTGGACCCCCCCCCCCTATTTACGCCTCTGATAAGTATAGATAACCCATTACATAGGTTTACGTATTACATTTTTTATAAATTTATAGTTACTATATAACCATGGATATTATTCCAAATTTTTGTCAAACTTATAATTAAAAAATAGTTTTTTATTGATTATAGGTGGTGGGTGCTCATATATTTTTATGAGATGATAAATATAAACTTAAGAATTTTTTCAAGAATATCTTTACTACCTATTCACATTTTATTTGTGTACCTAATACATAACTGAATCCTTCGATAGCCAAATAAATTATATGGCAACGTTTTACGTACCTAAATTCGTTCTCAATTGTATTGGTTTATTGGGTCAGTTGTAAGTTCACACTTCTTTGTTAATGTTTTCAATATCTCAATCGTACCAAAAGGTATAACGTATCAATCGTTCGATAGCCATTAGTCATTACAGTGTATAATAAAATATGTTGTAAAAATATTGTAAGATACTTATAAGATGTAAACAATTGTTTAAGGTAAACTAAAGGAGGATCCGGGGAGGGGGATTTGATTGGAATATTACTGTCCAGACCATCCTCCATAAAAAAATTTTTTGAATTGTAAAATTCTATATAGGTAATTTATGTGTAGGTTATTTTAACTAAACAAAATCTTAAATTCCTATACGTTAAAAAGTAAAAACGCTCTTGACGACGCACACTACATACTAATTATTACTATATAGGTTTACTCACATTCACCCGGCCGTTTATAGTAGTTGTGTTGAAATACTTAGAGAATCCAGTCAGGGGTTTTTCTTCCAGCTCGGGAGTAGATGTCATTTTATCTCGATTCGTAGTTATATTCTCTTATAATATTAAACACTAGTAATATATAAAATAAATATAAACGAAGTTTTCTTTTCTCTGAAATAATGCGGTCACAGAATCCTCGCAGCTGCACAATGAGATTCAATGTATCATTCAGAGTTACTCGAGGTTTTAAAATACTAAAATCAAATATTATAAATGTAAATTATAGTATTTATTTTGCTAAAAACAAAATTAAGCGATTTAACGGACATTATAATATCATTTATATCGGGATTAGTCGATTCACGGTTCTGCATAGACTGCCATAGAGTAGGTACCATGTTAATAGTATAAGTACCTATGATACAGTGATACATACTCCATGATGACCGTAACGGCCGCGATGTTGATGAACGCCATAATATATTGGTTACCAATTAAATGAATGTGAAGGATAATAATATCATTATTTAGAATTTAATAATTGATAAACTAGGTAAGTAAAATCATAAATTATTACATCCATATACCGTATTATGTAGTTAGAAACTTAATTTTATCAGTTTTGAAGACAGTATACTATTGCCTAAATAGCAAATACAGTGGCGCCGTTTGAGTTTTTAATGGCGGAACCAAATTTAAGCAGACCAATTTTTTTCACCACTTTCATCATCGCAGTAAATAAGTAGGTACCTACAGTATTTTATTCAGCGGTGCATGTTTGGGGATATAGCCAAAATATATATCATATAGGGTTGTATATATTTTAATATTTTAATGAATTCAATTTATTTATTATTGAAATTTTTCACCTTTTGACTTTTGGCTTTTGCCATTTTGAAATACAGCTTATAAGGCTAATGAATAATAATGTGGATTAAGCTTTTGGAAGAATAATTGTTAATATCGACACTATAGTCGTATTATTATAGGTGCTATCTATAGCTAGGCACCTATATAATTGCATGTATTATTAAAAAAAAAAAAATTATCCAGAAGATTGGAACCTATACGCTTACATACTCTTATAATATGAGGAGAATATTATACGTATATTAATTACATAAATTTTAATATTTTAGGCATACGTCATCAGTGCGTTTGTAAATTGTATGACAGGGCAATAAAACACAGAAAAATAGGGTAGCCACGTTCCAATTTACACCCTTCCACTTCCCTTCCCTAAATGGCGTCCAACTTTAGAATTGCCACAACCGAGTACCTATACGAAATAACATATTAATATGATTACCCAGATTTTTTAAATTTATTTAATGGGTAACTTTTCTAATCAGCTGCCAACATAACCCAACTAAGATTTAATAGTTACAAAGGGGGGAGGGGGATAGAGTCCTAGAACACCATTTTAAAATAACCCATTGCCCATTAAATGCAAATAGCTCCTTATATCCCCTATTATATCCATCACGGCATCACTAGGATTAAATGCCCTATACAAAATTGGGTGGCCGTATTATTATTACTCTATGAAGGATTAAGGAATCTTGTAGAATAAAAGTTGAAAATGAACCATAGATAGTTAAACTACCACTTCCCCTAGTAATTTTTTAAAATATAGTAATATATTTATTATTTATTATTTATATATATAATAACTAATAAGTAATATGTGTTTTATAACTGTATACTTATATGCCTATGTATGGATGAAAATGTCTATATTTATATTTTATTCCATTTTTAAAACGCTACCTACCTATATGGTCTTCCTATTGGCATAACTTACCGGCTGAGTTCGCTTCGAGATATAGGCATACAACACCTGATATCAAAAAAAAACCTGGTTTAACAACCTAAATTTACAAAGATCACATATAGTTCAATTTAATCGTTTACCTATAAGACATTCCTTATTAGTTATTACCTAGCATACCGGGCATGGTACCCAATTTGAAATTCTGCCAATTCAAAATGGCGTATAAGTGTATAACATCAAGATAATAATATGGAACTTTTTAGATTGCTATTTTTTTTTATAAATTTATAGTTTTATCATGTTTTTAATTTAAAATAATTTAAGCACCTATACCCAATCATGCAGGGCGGATCTGAAGCTTGTTTAAGGGTGGGCGGGCGAATAGGAATATTCATGAGTGATATATAAAGTACGATGAAAACTTAACCGTCACGTTGCCCTCCCTAAATTCGCCGCTGTACCCAATACCATTACATATATATAAATTATATTTGCTGTTCTCATTTAAGTTACATTAAGTTACATGTAACACTGTACACTGCTATAGTGTAAATATTGATTGTTAACACAGGCTAAGACCAAAAACATGAAGCCTTTATTCCTAAAAAAAAAAAAAAACGGAATTATGAAAAGATTTTAAAACAGTAAAAATAACGGATTATAAATAGTTATTAAAAAGATGTACCTATACTGGATGTGAGGTGCGATCTCACCTAGAACGCCCCAAACAAGAACACGATTAAGCGCATACAGAGCGCGCCACGATGTCGGTGATCGGCAAAAGATTCGAGCATACCACAAAATAGTGATGTCAAATTCTCGATCACCCCAGTAGCCAGTAGGCTTTAGAAAATTTGAAATGTAAACGGGGACCAAAAACCTAAAAGAAATATGTTATACGCGTACCATATCCGTTATTCAATTTCTTTCAGACATAGATACCTAATTATACATGTTAAACATTTTTAGTTAAAAATATTAAATAAAATAATAAATCCGTCCTATATTATGTAGGTAATAGTATACCTAATATTTTTATTAAAATTATAATATGGCATTAATGAATTATTTCTATAACATTTTTAAAATATTATTATTATAATATGTATTTCTATTTTAAATTTTTATTACACCTATATATTTATGTAAACACCAATGAAAAATTAACTTTAATAATTCAATCCATAATTTAATCCACAACTCTAGTTTTTAAATAACGTGATATCTGTGCCAAGTATTGAATTAAACTTCGAAACAAATAATACCGAACCAATGGCATTAGTCGAAATTCTGAATTTCAATCGAAAATATTATTCTTCTAAGTTCAGCGCTTGATGAGCTTATTTGTCGACCACAACGTATCAATTTCTAAAAAAAAAAACAATAATGGCGTTTAAATTGCATAGTATTGTGTTTGTGTGTGTGCGTTTAATTTCTGTACTTACCTACTTTTTTCGTGTTTGTCTGTTCACTAATCCTGCAGCAGCGGTCGCCGGTGATGGCACGAGAATATTGGCAGTGGAGCCGATCGGCAGTAGGTACCTATTAACCTCAGGGAATTCATGACCGGCATCCTTCGTGCGCTGCAGGTTGATGGTGGAGACAGTGGACATAACGTCAACGTTTCACCTCATTCGTCGAGGGAACTACATAGAAGTGGACATATCTGATGGGTTGTGGGAAATCCAAAACTTTGAAATAAATACATATATAAAAAGATGAAATAATCCGATGGGGAATAATATATGCATGATAATATAGCGATGAGTAGGGATATGTGCGACAAGATTTACGCGAACAACCGAATGAGAAAAATGTTGAACTCAAGTAACTCATCAGATCATTACAACTCAGTCATTGTCGAGCCGAATGCCTCGGACCGCGTTTCGTACTTGGCGACAAGATTGAAGTTTCCTCAGATCTACGTACTTTTTTAGAATTGGTTGGTAGAAGGATTTCCGAGCAAAATTCAAGAAATTCAAAATTTTGCAGAAATAAATTTTCAAAAATGTTTGTTCCAATTAGGAAAGGGATTGAAAACAGTTTTTAAAACGATGTTTATGTTACTTCAATTTTTAAAAGGAAGGAGCTTTTTTTTACGCCTCAAACTGCGCTATACTATTTATTTAAATGGCAATCATTACGTTAATAGAAAACAAATTTGGAAAATGTTACTTTTTTCGAACTGATATGTTGGGGACATACCGGTTAATGGCTTTTTTAATACAATTTTTTTAAGTTTTTGGCTGGAAGGATTTCTGAGTGAACTTCAAAACTATAAGGTAAATAGTTTACGATATCATTGAGTAGCAATTTTTCAGAAAAAAATTTTCAAAAATGTTTGTTTAACTAGGAAAAGGATTGAAAACAATTTTTAAAACGACGTTTATGTTAATTAGATTTTTTAAAGGAAGTTGCTGATTTTGACACCTCAATCTGCGCTCAACTCTTTTTAATTTCACTTTAAATAACTTATAATGAATCTGTGTCATCACAAGTTCAAGTTTTTACAAAATTATTTACTGACAAAAATTGAAAAAAAACTTTAAAAAATCATTAGTATTTTATGTTTTTATAGCTTTAAAAGTGACACTAAAATTATTAATTATTTTACACAAACTTATATCCTACCCTATTGAATTTACCATGAAGTTTACCACTTTTGTGTCTGATGAGTAATAACCCTTTTCTAGAAGAAATTATAATGCTAAATATTCAATTTCAAAGGAGAATTTCTGGTTATCTGGTTAGACAACTTACTACGAAATAAAATAATATTCATATAGTATAATATATATGTGCAGGGGGGCACAGTTAGGGGGAACTATGCCCGTGGTGGTGAACATGGTAGGCGTGTGACGGAACCCAACGCCAGCATGTTTCTTCAAACAAGAAAAAAAATAAATATTCTTGTAGGCACTATAAAAAATACAAATTACCACTCAATGTAATTTTAAGCTGAGAAGACTATGGGTCCTTTAAATACGTGGGCCCCGGGGACGTGGCCCCCTGCTCCCCCTTATCCAGGCTTGGTAATAATGTAAATCGTTGTGCGAGTATGCGACTGAATTATGTGATAAGATTAGTGCCCTGACTACTACGAAGTAAACGCCTATCCCCAAGACGTACAAACAAATTTATTAGAAACTCCAGTCAGCTTTAACATATTAATATGTTTTCATATTATAATATAAAAACATGTAAATATAAAAAAAAATTCGTTTTGCCTTAACATCATATAGTATGTACTTATTACAACTTTATAAAAACCAATTATTCTTCAAGTCATGGGGGGGCATTCGCCCCCACTGCCCCCCTCAAATATGCTACTGAAATCCAACCAGTCACCAAATTATATGGACTATAGGATCACCGCTACTGATATGTAGATAGGTATACATATTTAATTTTGAGACGTTCATAAAATCATTTAGGGTAAGGTAGTTATCTCTAAAATGTTAAGTAATTAAAGAGTAAAAATGTATTTAGGATCTGGGGCCTTGATATTTTTCCTAGACACGATGCCACGATCTGTGTTTTCTCTAAACATTCTTAATTCTACTTGAACGATTAAATGCCCAAGTTATTACTTAGCTATACAACTTTATTCAAAAATTTCGACCTTGAAATATTTCTCTAGTATTTTTAAGCATGTTCGTGTAATAGATTATAATTATAATTGAATAAATTAGATTATATTTTGAACTTCCGTTCTATTACTCGTGAGAAACAATACTGAACAATAAAGATAAAGAATAACATGTACCTATCAAAATAAGTCAACCATTAATATATTATACTGTTTAAATTGTATATACATACCTAGATAAAATAAAAGTATTTGTTTATAATAGAAAATTTAATAAACTATTTATAATATTTATATAGGTAGGTAGCATTAAATTATTTTTAACTATTCAACTATTCAAGTAGTATCTATAAACCTTCTTACACAAAATATGCAATTAACTCATATTGGGTATAGATAACTTATAAGCAAATTATAATGGTATACCCTCCTCCCACCTTCAAATGTAGTTTTACAAATTATGATATTATTATCTAGAAATTATGTATTGCTTCGTCGTGTATTGACGTTTGGACCGAAATTAAAATTATAAAATGAAGCTTATAATTAGCTGGGTGTAAATATAGAATATTAAAGCTGCGGTATAGTATTGTAGGTTCGAATTTTTCTACTAACTTCAGACACCTGTTAAACCGATATGTAAAGAATTATTAAAATGTAATTTAAAAACGTAAACAAACTATTTAAACTGCGAATTCGACCTCAAAATTGCATGTGACTGTTAAAAATAATACTGACGTGGCTATTGAACACAGCGGTTGAACCTACAGTCGTAATTCTAGCTTAGGAAATAGGCGTAGTGGTACGTAGGAGGTGCCTACATATTATAAATTACAATATATAATATTTTATATATTGCTGTAGCGTATCTTTGGTTGTCAGTTGACACACATGTGCTGGGGGAAAAAAACAGTGATTTTGAGTTTTATGTGTCGACATGATGTAATATAATTATAATATTGTAAAGAACTTGACGTGTACCTACAAAAATATATAATAATAGTAATAACAAAAATACTGAGATGCGATCAGTTGCCCGTAACTAATCACTATTTTGTATACACAACAGTTAAACAGCGGACTATAATATAGTGTAGGTATATTATCGTCGTACAATAACGGACATCCGTATCGGATACGCAAACGGAAGATTCGACATTGGTAGTGTATACAATAATAATATCTTATATTGTCTTATATAGTTATATATTGCGCATCTACTATTATAGTTAGACAACTATCAGTATCGCCACGGAATGTGCAAAATGTCGGACGAAAAACATTTTTAAAAAATTCGAAACGAAATCACGTGCGACTATATGACGATAAAGAAACGTAACTCGTAAGTAATGAAGACATAAAAAAACACTATTGTCGATACAGCATAATAACCTCGGCTACTTGCCTATAATATTAAATAAAATAAACATCAGTGCAACGCGGCCGACGCGCGAGACGATTATTATTATTATTATTTAATTTGAATATAAAGACGTTCGACGATATTACGAGGAAACTCGCAGTAATCTCTGTGTACCTATCTACTTATATACTATTAATAATGCTGTATAGTAGATAAATATATTAATGTAATGGTCACCGCAAGAAGAATAACCGTTAAAGAACAAGCCCGACCGATGATGCTGGATAATGCGTGGCAGTCGACTGCTTAACTGCTGCCGGATTATTGAGTTCTGTATCAGGTTATACGAGAATTGTACACTGATAATATATTATACCTGTACTGTGCATGGATAATAAAATATACAAAACTAACGACATGCCGGGTGACAGTAAAAATAATAATTTAAATTCCTCTATCTATATAGTTAGGTGTTGAAAAATCCGAATTAGACGCGTGAGACGGACTAATTTGTATATTATCTATAATTGAAACTAAAGACATTTCATCCCCGGCGTATTTTGATTACAATTTACAGGACGCTTGTCCCATAGATATTCAAATCATTAATTTTATTAATTTCTTCAGTAAGTAATAGTAAGAAATGAATGGGTATAAAGTTTAGAAAACGTTTCGACATTATTTTATTGATAAGTACAAACAAAAATGGGGGGAAGTAAGTACCTAATACTACAATAAACTACATATTGATGTACAGTAAGTGTCAAGTGTGCCTCGGTATTGCGTACCTAAGTCACTGTATTGTATAATATGTTAAATCTGAATTCAATAATAACAAAACTCATTGTACCTATTTACGATAAAGGATTCAGAGCGAAGACGGTCTGTCACCTGTCAGTGGTATTATACTAAGGCGCAATTTCAGTTTTTGACTTAAGGAGGCTTTACATATTTAAATGAAAAAGACTCGAGGGGGGCTCTGCCTCTCACCCCACCTGTTAAAATATATATATTACTTTATGTAATATTATATAACAAAAATATATTAATTATTTTTTTCCCGCCTAGGTACTTTTCTATATTTTCTATATTATAATATGCATATACTTATTTACAGGGTGTAACAGGAATACTTGACAAATTAAATAAGTTCCGTTCTAGTTAATATTTTTTATTTTTATTTTTTTTAATACTGAGAAATGAGAATAAAATAATTGAAATCTGATTTAATTTATTTTTTTTATTTTAAAATAGCCTAATTGTAAATTGGTTTTTAGAAAACGTTTGATTGTAACACATTTATCAAACTCAAGTGGTTTTTTTTATGATTTTTTGATGTCAACATTTTTTAAAGTAACTCATTAGTCATTAATTTGAAAAGTAATAGGTAGATTTTAAAAAATAACTTAGATTTTAACAAGTACCTACCTATTTAAAAATTCTCATAAAATATTTAAAAAAGTTTATACTTTTTGAATTTAAAATGTTTTTAACGCCTGGATCGGCTGGATCAACTTTATTTAACAAAAATAATGAAATTTTAAAATTGTAAAAAATAAGTTACGTGACTTAAATAGGTAAATGTTTTTAAAATCAACATTATTCTAAAAACCAGATTTACAAATTTGCTCAAAAAAAACTTGTAATAATGTATTGTGTATATTATTATTTCGTTCATATCAACTTTAAAATATGGTTTATAGAATTTTATGCGGTCAATAAAAACGTGCGATTTAAATATTATGTTATCGATATAGTCATATAGACTATAAATAGATAATACATCTATATGCAGCCCAGGAAATACTGCGAATACTAATAAACTTTTACATTTTTAATATGACAACCTATATAATTTTCCAACATACATTTAAGTTATATGGTATTACAAATTTTAAATGTTTTACGTCATTCATAATAAACCATCAAAATCTATTAATTTGAACGACAGGACCACCACTTACAATTTACATTCCAAATATTTACACATTTAAATATTTTTAATTGTAAGATTCAGATAGAAAATAAAGCACAAAGCCATCAGTCGAGTATAAGAGAAAATAACCACTATTTCGTGAAAGGAAATAATTCTACATCTTATGCACAGATCTCGCAATATTCTCATTGACGTGCGCTACTTTTTGGAGTTATTGTGTTCGCATGCAAAGTGCACTTAAAACGACAAAGAATATATAAAGAACAACAACTGCAGTTTTTTATCGGACGTTTGCTCGTTTTTGATAACTTTACAACAATTACAGTGACATTTCGAATAAAACCAATAAATCGCCGTTATATAAGTATAATAATTTATAATATTATGATTATAAAAATAATATGTATTATGTGCGATTCTTTATATGTATAAAGAGAACAAATATTTTATTTTATTTTTGTGTTTGGTTATTTATAATAATACAATACTTGCGGGTCGTGGAACAAAAGCATTAAAATCGAAAAAACGATAAAACAGCACCTCGTAATACATATTTTATTGTAGGTAAATATTTACGTGGATGGCCTATAGTTATTATAAGACGTTATAAGGTATGTATAAGACTATATAAGAAGTATATAATAATAATATAGGTATAGGTATTTGGTGTGGGGCTACGCATGTTTGAGAACTGAGAAGTTTCTATCAATTACTTAATAATAGCCCGGTGGACGGCTACAACAACAGTATAATATAATACCTACGGTTTAATTTGAATCCGTACGAAACCGGTTCTGGAAGTCTGCAGCACTCAGCAGCGTAGAGAATCTCAGAACTTGCAGGTAAATCGTTCTGTATATTATAATAATATAAGGAGGTACTGCAGTGCACGCACACCATCATAATCCGAGCATTTCAAAACCAACCGGACGATTTCTCGACGATTCTGGTTCGATCGCGCGTCCTGAACTCCTGAACACCGCTATTATACAGGTCGCTTCATCAAGAATGTTCACCGCCCCTCTCCTTTTATTCTTTATTAATGCGCATTTATTCAAATTTTGATTTTATAAATTATTAGGTATACTTGAAGAACATATTTACATATACTTACATTTGTATTCCTTTTTAGGAATATTTTGTGGTGATGCAACTATTTGATGCTCTTATTTGAAACGAGAACAACTTTTAGATGATTTTTTTGGTAGTTTTAATTTTTAATGCAAAAAATTTGAGCAAATACCTAGTTACTGAGTACTATTAAACTTTATGCACTAAGGAACTAAGAAAAATGTTCTTACTTTTATTAATGTATTATAATGCTTTTACATAAAATATTAATTAGATATAACTATATTATATAAGTGATAAAAACTCATTATACCAAATAATTTTTACAAATTAATAACTATACAATCGTATCTACTATTATTTACAAAACAATCATTCGGATCTCGATTTATAGCCAATAGGCTATAAGTATAGGTACATAATACATATAACATATTACATCAACATTTTCAAAAACATCATTACCGTAATAATTTACAATACAATTGTTAATACGGTAGGTTTTAATTTGAAAAAAAGTTTGTTAATAAACTTTTTTTTATAGGATACTCTTTGGATTGCATATTTCAATATTTGCATAAAGAATAATAGTAAGTATATGACAATTTACGGTAAAAAAAACTTAAAACCTTAAAAATCATAATTTAAATAAATACATTATAAAAATAAAAATGGGGATGACCTGTTTGGTGAATTAAACGTACATTAAACATAAATTATTATTAAATCAGCATACAAAAAGAAAATAAGATAAATTAAAATTGTATTTAAATTCAACTTAGGCCAACTGTAGATTACGTTTGTTATAAATTAATAATTGTAAATAGAATAAAATTAATACGGTTCGTTCCGAATCATAGTTTTATATTGCATAAAATATATTGACCAACTATTAGTAGCCGGTAGGTCATCACTGTTTTCTTTCTAATATAGTATTTTGTATAATAAATATTTTAAATTATCATTTTATGGATTCTAATTATATAAATAGGGTAAATTTCTGGTTTGCTCAAAATGGCGCGTTGATTTTTTGTCTCCTCCCTTATTGGATTATACTTTTATCAGATATAGATAAGTACATCGGAAATTGGACACAGATTTATAGATGAGATTTATAATTTTTAGATTAGAAAAAATGGTGTGTTTACTGCTTGTTTAGTTTTCAAAAGAAAAATAGATTTTACTCTGTTGTATTTCAAAGAATAATTCTATATATTATTATAGTTAAGTTTACATCAATATTTATTTTATAATTCAATAAAGGTGATGTAGCCATCATTGTTGAGTATTTAATACTTGAACATATCTAACAAACTATTTCATAGTATTACTATGTATATGCAAATACCGCATTAATAAGAGGACGTCACTCCCGCATGTGTTGTCTCCGTCTTACAAATTTACAACATAACAAAAACTGTTTTGCGTGGGACAACTTTTTTCTTTCTATGTTTGTAGTAGTCGCTCCAAAATGTCCGAACATATAGGGTAGAAAACTATCTATGCAACAGCGTGCCTATATTTTAGATAACATAAATAGTTATATAGTAAACAAGTTATTTACTTCTAAACATTTCGTTTTTTTCATTTGCTTATAAAAAATGATTGGATAGTGTTGTTAAAAAAGCACGCTGTTGCACGGATAAAGTTCTTCTTTACGTGTTGTGAAAATTTGGTAGTTCTACAACAAATATTGTGCGATAAAAATTGTCACGCAAAACTCTTTTTGCTATGTTGTACATTTATATACATTTTCATTTGTAAGACGAAGACAACACATGCGGGTATGACTTCCTCTTAAAAACGTTATTATGATCACTGTCTAGTGACTGATAATAAACACTATTTGATATTTCAATGGCTGCACAGAATCGTTTTTCGAATGTAATCATTTTAAATTTGAAATAATAATACAATATTGTTGCCTGAGCTATCGATATGATAGTTAAGCGGAATGATTATCGGAATGAATCGCCGATCTGCTGTCCGTCTCCTGTCCATACATTTTTTTTTAATTAGGTAATTACTATAGGTGGTACTGTGGTACCCATATATTTTTAATTGTCGATTTCGATTATCATAATTGATTACGTTATACCTACCCTTTTATTCAGCTATTGAGCACAATATGTTCTATGGAATCTGGTCGTATAATAAATATAAATAAATTATATTATAAGTATAATTGTTTTTAATCTACGTAAACAATATTTAACATATTATATTATTATTTTATGATTGTTATTTGTTACATATTGCCGATGAACATATAGGTACTTACATAGAATTAACTATAAATATTGTATTAATTTATCCTAAACAATATTATTTTATTATAATACAGGTTAATTGAAAAAGAATATCAAATCTTTAATAATCGAAAACTTTTGATTATTAGTTTTTTAACCTGTGTTTAATTGTTGATAATTTAAGATACCACATGGTTTTATACCATATGTCTGTATAATACCATGTAATACAATACAAAAATAAAATACCGTATTTTAACAATTTTATACCGAAAACTGAATAGGTATGAGTAATATGACCACAGACAGTTATTTTTCTTAATATAAACTATTATATTATAGTGAAATTTTCATTTTCGAGCACAAATGCACAATAATATGCGCCAATGATTTCAAATTATGACATGATGTATATAATTACTAGGTAATTACTATACGGTATGTAAGTACAAATAATTTATTTTCACGGTGGTCTATTTATTGGTTAGTCCTGTTCATAAACAAAATCTCCGGAAGTATGACTCAATAGATATTGCACGATTATGTCTATATAGATGTGTCTTTTTTCTGGAGGGTCCGAAGATGTAAGTATAGTATACCGGAAGCGGGATTGTAAAAGGGGATATGATATTTGTATGTTACTTGAGGTTAATCGATAGACAAATGGGTTTCCTTTCCCCTTTTGCCATTAATCATGGCACCCTAAATTCTAAAAATGATTAGACGAAGAGGGAATAATATAGTGTACGATAGAAAGAAACTCCAAACAATAGCAAGTTTTACAAAATACAATACATACAGGTGATGCTTCTTTAAAATTAGGCACTTATAAATTGTATACAATTTGATAACTATACTTTAGAGTTTAGTTATAACTTATAGCTTATAGTTTATTGGTATATTAGGTACAATATAACGATTAATCAATATTCGTAAGATAATAGTTACTATAGTTGGTAACATTGACGATTTCCATTTATCTTTATTCTATAGAGTATGCAGAACATGCATAAATATATTACAATATGATAAATATACACAATACACATGATATATTGATGTATACGGTATACCTATTATATTACAGTGAAACTCGAACGTCTGTAAGTCGAATTTTCGATAACTCGTAGAAATATCTTCGCCCCTGCATTTCAATACACAATTTTTTTCTTGAAGTCGAATTTTTTTTCGCCCCCAACCGATTCGAGTTATCGAGGTTTTACTGTATAATATGTATTTATAAGAACGTACTTTATTATTATATCTCAACCTCATCATGCTTTAAATTCAGCTAACAAATATAATTGTAACTAATAACTGTTGATTTTTAGTATTTCCTGGTTCTTAAAATAAAAATACATACATTTATTAGCTTATAACTTGATAAAGTTGTCTTATTTGACTTATTTTAGAATGTTTGTAATAAATACCTAGGGCTGACGGTATTGAAAATAATTTTCGGTATTACGGTATTGATTTCAATACCGGTTTGAAACGGACAAACGGTATACCGAAAAACCGAACAGTTTCGGTATACCGAAAAAACCAAAATGTTTCGGTATACCGAAACCGAAATGAATCGGTATACCTAAATACCGATATGGTACGGTTAGGGCTGATGGTATAGTCGGTATATCGGTATTTTAAAATTATTTTGGTAAACGGTATACCGTAAAAAACCGTATGAACGGTTTTAGTGCTGTTTTCTAGTATCAATGGCAATATTATAGATTATAATATTATATATTATAGTATATAATATTATATATTATAGTATATAATAAAGTATATAATGTGAAACAATAAAAGTAAAAAATATCAATATTAGTTATTTATTATTTCGGCATACCGTACCATATCGGTATTTAGGTATACCGAATCATTTCGGTTTCGGTATACCGAAACAGTTCGGTTTTTACGATATACTGTTTACAAAATAATTTTAAAATACCGGTATACCGATAATATTCTAGGTAGGTATAGGTACACAACTATGTTAGGTAAATAATGAATGGTCGATTGGTATTTAACGTTGAAATCACCACAAAACAGAGGAAATACTATACAATGGTAAAATATAGATAAATAAATAAACTTTTATTAAAGATTTTAAAAAAATGAGTGTTTTAGTTCATATTGTAATGTATTTACTGCAAGAAGTTAAAAAACGTGTATAAAATAATATTATTCTATTTGTTTTTTTTTTTTTATTGTGACAAATGCCTCGGCAACTATGGGCCATTGGCTACAAAAAAAATATTACATAGTATTTATCATAATAGATAAGTTACATTAAATATGGTAGGTACATTATACTTATAATATATATATTAAATTTCTTTATGAAGTTCTGTATCCCTTAGGAATTTGAGAACGTTAGTTGTTCTATTTGTTTTATAGAAATAGAATAGTTCAATTACCTGCGACGGCAAACATATAACGTTAAAAACAAACGGATAACTAATATTAGTTTCATAATAGTTAATAAATAATAATATAATTAGTTAGTCGCTATATATGCCTATATGAACTAGGACTCAGGATTTCCGGATAAATAATGTTTGAAGATTTATCTTCAAAACTATAATATTACTTATTATAAATTATAATTTATAGTATTATGGATCATTTAACTAAAATATATTGTTCACAAATAAAAGGATCAAGGCAATTTCAGTTCTTTCTTATGGATCTGTTCGTTCTGAAACATAACACTACATATCTGTGGCGGATCGAATTCCATGTACGGTCCATTACGTATTTGATGTGAGACGTTGGAAGGATGTGTTATAACTACATAACAGATAATATGGGTACCCAAAATAATGAAGACTTCACGCTGCGTGACGATTTACAAACATAGGTGTAATTTGTTTTCCTCGGTTTACACTTTACCCTGTGATCCATTTTATAATTATCTAAATCCAAGGCCAAATATATTTTGAGAGTAGCACACCTAAAAATATGCACAGTTCCATCGTTGAAACGTTCATTATGACCGTTATATGCACACAAAACAATGAGAAAGAAAGGTTTCTATTAAATAATTACAACATAGTAATATTATGATCAAAAATAGGCATTTGATAATAATTGTAAAATATCTTTGTAATTAATAATATGTGTGTACATCGAGGAGTTATGCTGAATATTTTTAACGTACTTTTTCTATATAACAGTAGTTAGGTAGGTATTAGTTTACATTTTTATTTAGTATCATTGTTTGTTGCGACATAATAATAGTATAATATAATATAATACACACTGGCGTACGTGTTCTGTTTTGTTAATGTGGCTGTACACGGTTAAACGAGACGTTTTATGGTTAAGTCCACGCCGCTGCTGCCAGTCAGATACACAGGCCAACCTATACCTACTGCGGTGATTATGGTTTTCACGTAATTCTTTGAAGTTATACGTAATATTATATAATATATAACTTTAAAATGACACTTTTTATTACACTGTCTAGCACGAAATTATTTTTACAATTGACATTATTATGTTATATATTATTACAGTTGTCGACTTATAGGAATCTACCTATTTACCAATTAAACAATTTCCCAACTACTCAGCAGCTAATGGTAAAGTACGCCCGTCACCCGGTATACGCGTATATTATATTACACATTATTATACATTTTAAATTAGTGATTACTTATTAGTCATTACTATCTAACTACCTATCTAAGCACTTAAGTACTCCATTGGTGATTTGTGACGTGTATGCAATAACTAATAACTAATAAGTAATAAGACAATAAGTAATTAATTTATATAACAGCAGCCAATTGCCTATAAGGGCTATAGACGTCTGACGTCTACTGCCTGGATATAGTATATACTTACTAGTTACTATTATATCTTACTTCGATCATACAAGGATCAGTTTAGATTCCTTGGTTGATCGCCGACATTCACTTAATCTTTAGTTCTTAAAAAATATTCTATCTAGTAAAATAGACTTACCTATCCACCTATCCTTGATAAGTTATAAGTTACCTCAACGATCAGTCCGACATTAAGTTACTTCTTCTATTCCACTACCCTCCACAAATTGACAAACTATATGTAAATTAACCTATTAGGCGTATTATGTCAATTGTTGGTGTGGACCCCTCCTTCTCTTTTAACATTATTATTAATATTATATGCACCATTGTTAAAGGGATCAGCCCGTAAAATCTTAATAAATAAATAAATATTGATTCCAAAATTTTTATTTTGATGACTGGCGAGTGAAAAAAATAATCACGTTCTTCACATCTATAATCAAATAATGATTTTATTTTTAAAAACGATTCGTGCGAAACAAATCACGTTGTATTAATATAAAGAAAAGTCACAAGATAACAATCTTTTAACTCTGGTAGTTTTTCAAGTGTAATGAATAATGATCCTTGTATATAGGACCACTTGTACCCTAATGTTCAGCAGAGTCACTTCCAAATTTTATTTTTTTTTAATTGACCTCCCTTCTTATTTAAATTCTGACACACGAGTTTTGGTTAAGTATATACCTACATAATAGGTACCTATATAACTTATAATTCATATTTTAATTTAATTTCCAAAGAAATATAACTTCCCAGGCACGCCCGGAAAACAGTCGTCTGTCGAACTTTAGTACATAGTGTACAGTGATGAAAGAACTGTAATATCACGCATCTCTTAATACAATTATTTTGGTCACTAATGATATTATTATTAATTTCGTTAATCCATAGACATACATTTTTTAATTGATTTATATGCCTACGGTTACATCTTATATTATACTATAATTTATTTCTTCTTACTTAATAAGAGTTTCTTATTCCGCATGAATAAAAAACTGCTGCAATAGTAGGTATAACAATAAATTACAACAAATTAGTCATATATTTATAAATCTTAAATTACGATCTAACTATAAATAAGATAAATATGAAAACTATGATAGTATAATTAATAAAGATTTTTAATACTTTTCTCTTTAATTCTAAAATTTAAAAATAAAGTTTTCTTATAATTATAAATAAGTCTTTAAACATGATTCAAAAAAAAATTTGAAATTAATTATATTGTGTGAATACACATTACAAACTTCAAACTAAAATGACCAGAATTTTAAACAGAAAAAAACTATTCAAAATATTTAGTTCATTAATGATGGATTATTCAAGGTGCACCAGATTTTCAATGTTCAAAAAGTATATACCAACAAATTCAACTAGAGTTACATAAAAAAAAAAAAAAATTGAAGGACAGTGTTGGCGCCCGCAGGCAAATACATTTTAGAAAACAAAAAAAAATTAAAAAAAAATAATATTGTAGGAATACACATTACAGTCTATACAAAAAATTCAAATAGTCACATAACAAAAAAAAAAAAATTGAAGGAGGGTGTTGGCGCCCGCAGGCAAATGCATTTTAGAAAACAAAAAAAAATTTAAAAAAAAATAATATTGTAGGAAACCCATTACAAAGTCTATATAAAAAATTCAACTAGTTACATAACTAAAAAAAAAAATTGAAAGAGGGTGTTGGCGCCCGCAGGCAAATGCATTTTAGAAAACAAAAAAAAATTGAAATTAAAAACTTCAAACTAAAATGACCAGAATTTTAAACAGAAAAAAACTATTCAAAATATTTAGTTCATTAATGATGGATTATTCAAGGTGCACCAGATTTTCAATGTTCAAAAAGTATATACCAACAAATTCAACTAGAGTTACATAACAAAAAAAAAATTGAAAGAGGGTGCTGGCGCCCACAGGCAAATGCATTTTAGAAAACAAAAAAAAAAAAATATTATTGTAGGAATACACATTACAAAGTCTATACAAAAAATTCAACTAGTCACATAACAAAAAAAAAAATTGAAGGAGGGTGTTGGCGCCCGCAGGCAAATGCATTTTAGAAAACAAAAAAAAAATTGAAATTAAAAACTTCAAACTAAAATGACCAGAATTTTAAACAGAAAAAAACTATTCAAAATATTTAGTTCATTAATGATGGATTATTCAAGGTGCATCAGATTTTCAATGTTCAAAAACTATATACAAAAAATTCAACTTAAGTTACATAGCAAAAAAAAAATTGATAGAGGGTGTTGGCGCCCGCAGACAAATGCATTTAAGAAAACAAAAAAAAAAATAAAAATATAATTGTAGGAATACACATTACAAAGTCTATACGAAAAATTCAACTAGAGTTACATAACAAAAAAAAAAATTGAAGGACGGTGTTGGCGCCCGCAGGCAAATACATTTTAGAAAACAAAAAAAAATTTAAAAAAAAATTTAGAAAAAACAATTCAAAATATTTAGTTCATTAAAGAATGATTATTCCTATGACACTAGGTTATCAATGTTTAAAAAATTCGGATAGAGTTAAATCTTAAAAAAAAATTGAAGGGTGGTGTTGGCGCTCGCAGGCATATAGATTTTAGAAAACAAAAAAAAAAATTTGAAAAAAAATGTAGAAAAAACTATTCAAAATATTTAGTTCATTAAAGAATTCTTCAAAGGGTACCAGATTGTCAATGTTTAAAAAATTTGGCTAGAGTTAAAATCATAAAAAAAAAAATTGAAGGGAGTTGTTGGCGCTCGCAGGCAAATAGATTTTAGAAAACAAAAAAAAAAATTGGAAAAAAATTTAGAAAAAACTATTCAAAATATTTAGTTCATTAAAGAATGATTATTCGTATGACACTAGGTTAACAATGTTCAAAAAATTCGGCTAGAGTTAAATCATAAAAAAAAAATTGAAGGGAGGTGTTGGCGCCCGCAGGCATATAGATTTTAGAAAACAAAAAAAAATTTAGAAAAAATAATATTGCAGGAATACACATTACAGTCTATACAAAAAATTCAACTAGTCACATAACAAAATAAAAATTTGAAGGAGGGTGTTGGAGCCCGCAGGCAAATGAATTTTAGAAAACAAAAAAAATTGAAATTAAAAACTTCAAACTAAAATGACCAGAATTTTAAACAGAAAAAAACTATTCAAAATATTTAGTTCATTAATGATGGATTATTCAAGGTGCACCAGATTTTCAATGTTCAAAAAGTATATACAAAAAATTCAACTAGAGTTACATAACAAAAAAAAAAAATTGAAGGAGGGTGTTGGCGCCCGCAGGTAAATGCATTTAAGAAAACAAAAAAAAAAAAAAAAATATTATTGTAGGAATACACATTACAAAGTCTATACAAAAAATTCAACTAGAGTAACATAACAAAAAAAAAAAATTGAAGGAGGGTGTTGGCGCCCGCAGGCAAATGCATTTTAGAAAACAAAAAAAAAAAATATTATTGTAGGAATACACATTACAAAGTCTATACAAAAAATTCAACTAGAGCTACATAACGAAAAAAAAAATTGAAAGAGGGTGTTGGAGCCCGCAGGCAAATGAATTTTAGAAAACAAAAAAAAATCGAAATTAAAAACTTCAAACTAAAATGACCAGAATTGTAAACAGAAAAAAACTATTCAAAATATTTAGTTCATTAATGATGGATTATTCAAGGTGCACCAGATTTTCAATGTTCAAAAAGTATATACCAACAAATTCAACTAGAGTTACATAACGAAAAAAAAAATTGAAAGAGGGTGTTGGAGCCCGCAGGCAAATGAATTTTAGAAAACAAAAAAAAATTGAAATTAAAAACTTCAAACTAAAATGACCAGAATTTTAAACAGAAAAAAACTATTCAAAATATTTAGTTCATTAATGATGGATTATTCAAGGTGCACCAGATTTTCAATGTTCAAAAAGTATATACCAACAAATTCAACTAGAGTTACATAAAAAAAAAAAAAAATTGAAGGACGGTGTTGGCGCCCGCAGGCAAATGCATTTTAGAAAACAAAAAAAAAAAAAAAATATTATTGTAGGAATACACATTACAAAGTCTATACAAAAAATTCAACTAGTCACATAACTAAAAAAAAAATTGAAGGAGGGTGTTGGCGCCTGCGGGCAAATGCATTTTAGAAAACAAAAAAAATTGAAATTAATTATATTGTGTGAATACAAATTACAGACTTCAAACTAAAATGTCCAGTATCTTAAACAGAAAAAACTATTCAAAATATTTAGTTCATTAAAGAAGGATTTTTCATAGAGCACCAGGTTGCCAATGTTTAAAAAATGTATACAATTTCATTACCTAAAGATAAATTCATAAAAAAAAATTGAAAAGAAGATGTGGTTGCCAGCAGGCAATTGCATTTTAGAAGGCAAAAAAATTAGATGGCACTGGCTTGTCAGTGTTTAAAATATGTATATAAAAAGATCAACATAATATTTATACAAAAAAATCTACTAGAGTTCAATGAATCGAAAAAAAAAATTGTTTGAGATACCTGGATGAAATAACACTAACCAAAAAAATACGATGGAAGCTAAATACTGCAATACATGTTAACTACAATCCAAAAACTAGGTATTGTTTACATTATAATAATACGAAAAATTATTATGATCAGAGGTGTATCACCGTAATATATGTATAAGAAAATGTATAAAAATGATTGTAATTTATAAAGGATGCAAAAAAATAAATGAGAAAAAGGTCCTGGACTCTACTATGTGATTGTTATTTATGAAGGACATAAAATAATAATTTTGTATGTGGCTGGGTCCACAGTCAGTATTAAATTACGAACTATTAAGCCTAAATGCAAATAAAAACATAGTCAAATATCTATCTACATTTTATAATTTGTTGTGGTAAAAAAATCATTAATTAATGTTGGCTGTATTTAAGTTTTTAATAACTATACTGGTACAACTCTAGCTGACAGTCTTTAAGACGTCTAGTTTCCTGTCCTAACCCTCACCTAACCAAATTAATAATATTTAAATATTTTCTTTCATTGTTATGTTTACAATATCGAATACCTTGATAGTTAGTAGGAAAAGATCATGGCAAAGCTCACGACCAGTGATGATAGTCGTCTATCATCACCATAGCTTCAACTAACCATAGGTTTACCTAACTAACCTTCTTATGACTTATTAGGACACTTTGAATAAAAAGATCTTGATATGCAGGTTGCAGAACTTAAGTGTTTGATTATCAAGTTGATCCTTTGATTGTTGACACCTTAATCCATGCTATGGATGAAGCCCATAGATTATAAGGATATGGATAGTCCACGCTTATTTTAAATACATTTAAGGCCGACTTCTATTGGAGGGGAAGGCAATTGAGGGTCCTTTATATTGATATTCGATACTCGATACTCGATTTGGCCTCAATTGTTCCCCTCGAAGATCAGACCGCTGATAAGACTATTATGTCCTATACATTATGTTATATCTTTATTATCTATACCATACCCAGCTCACTCGTGTAAACAATTTGAAGCACATAAAAGAGATCAACGAATCTCTATTAATGATTTATCAGCATCTATCCTATCACAACACACACTTGGAGACAACGCATACACATGAAAGGTTTTTTTTACACAGCATTTTTAATGATTTTTTTTAGCTTCATGTTTTTTAAAAAATACCAGGATAATGTCGAGCATGGGAGCAACTTTATAACGTATTCAATTCATTTTATTTTGGACTTATTGAAACATGCTATGGAGGATGGTCCTTTTGGTCGTCCAGTGTCCACAAATATTTCAATTCATAATATGAAATCCCAGACCTGTCCCCCATACTCTGATATTAAGAGCCCAGCCCACCTTCATATTCTCTATGCAAAAAGTAAATTTAAGACAAATTTGTAAATCAATGCACAGTCTCTCTATTGTACTAATATTTGTGATTTCATTAATTTTCAGTATTTTGTATAATTAGATTGGGAAAACATAAGACAATAACATTTACACAAGACTGAGACTAACACAATCATACTTTGATAAAAGTATATGATATAAGTACCTTCTATATTTGAATTAATCGTTTTTTTTCCCGATACTTTATTGGTGGACGGCACTTTAACAACGGTCCCTCAACCTACTGAGGCAATCTTGAGGCATTTCCTTTTAGGAAATTAATTAAATCTTCAAACATAACTCTTAATTCAAGAGTTTGTAACTAATACAATCATAATATAATATGAGTATAGTACATTTCGTAATATTTTTTTATAATATTTACTGTAAGTGAAATATTAAGTTTGTATTTCTAATATAATATATGTTATGATATTTATGGACGACACTTGCACCATGGCCCCTCGATATAGTAATGTGGCGACCCGGCACATCTCTTTTAGATAAATGATTAAATACTTAATCAAGTCTTCCAATTTACTAAACATTTATATTTTGTAGATGATTTGAAGAAAAATTTAAAATTGAAGAGAGACTGTGTGAATTAACAAAATTTGTGGTATGAAATGTTTATTTGAACACCTGTTATAATTATATTATATTGAACTTAAGTTAATTTTTTATAATGTACTATAGTAAACATTTGAACATTTATTACAATATACGTATATTATACATAGATTTCAAGTATGATTTTTTTTAGTTTTTTTTTTTTTTTGATAGTTACCTACCTACTACAATACAAGACACTTTATTTTTATATTTTGAAGCAATATATGTTTTGGATTATTTAGATCTATATAAACTAAATTTCAGACCCATATAGTTTAGTATTTAAAGTTTGTATGATCAAAGTCGTGGAACCAAATTTTATCAGACTCTACTAGAATGTTGTAGTTAAATTAAACTATAATAAGTATGTGGAATAACAGTACCTAACCTTCTATTATAATTTGTTATGAATATAATATTTTAAGTAATAACTCAAATTTAGCACTTTTACGGTACTTAATACATTTTCCTACTATCTTAACAGAAATTATGGAGCTAAAAATATAGAAATACCAATATTATTTCACGGTCTATAGTTGATAGTTTTGTTTCATTTATAATAATAATGCTTTTTAATATACTTTTTCATAAATTAATATTTATTACAGTTGGCTTTTATGATTTGTTTGAACTATTAGTACGTATTTTTTTGGGGAGATCCCTATTATTACAACACCGTTACCAATATGCTTTTTTTCTGGTTAGTTAATATAATTGTATGTTTTCATGATTTCTTCGTATTTATGTTTATTTTCTTAAAATGTTTTTATATTTTCGGTTCATCCGTTACCTACCTACATACCTACCTACCAAGTGTGTAAATAAAGAATTTTTTGAGTAAACCAATTTGAATTATTATTTATTAATTTAAAAAAATGTTAATAAAAACGTTTTCTTTCAGTATTTTTTTGAATTTTAAGTGCATACTTTTGAATATTTCAATGCATATATTTGCCTGTTTTTAGTGCATACATGCAGGCAAATATTTAACACTTTTTCATTGCATTAAATTCACAGCCCTGCTAATTACTTTTGTCCAATCATAATACCTACCACAATTAATGTTAAATGTCAAATTGTCAACAATCAACTGCTTCTTCAACTTGATAACATTTAAGAGGATGTCAGATTTTTAGCGCACCATTTATTTCTCTCTCTGACCCACGCACAATCATTTTAGTGTTTTCTTAATCGTACATTTGGTATGCTACGCGTGGGTCAAAGATGGAAAACAAATAGTGCGCTGACATCCCAACCAGCAACAAGTTTACACGAGTGAGCTGGGTATGGCTCCATCATAGATAATAAAGATATGGATAGGACATAATGGTCTTATCAGCGGTCTTCGAGGGGAACAATTGAGGCCAAATAAAGTATACCTATATCGAGTATCTGATATCAATATAAAGGAGCCTCAATTGCCTTCCCCTCCGGGAACGCGGCCTGCAATGTATTTAACATAGGCGTGGACTATCCATGGTGTCAACAATCAAAGGATCAACTTGATAATCAAACACTTAAGTTCGGCAACCTGCAACTCAGGATCTTTTTATTCAAAGTGTCCTAATGAGTCATAAGAAGGTTAGTTAGGTAAACCTATGGTTAGTTGAAGCCAAAGAGTCAATAGGTCTTTGCAATTCAAGATCTTTTCCTACGTATTCGGCATTGTTAACATAACTATTCTACCTTTACACTTTTTCTTCCCCCGTCTGTCACAGCTATATACAGGTTCAGCCACTCTCATTCCACACCTCCATATGATCGGTATTCTGTCTATCCATCTCTTCTTCAGTCTTCTCGTCCATCATTTCTCCCCTAAATTAACTTCTATAGCCACTCTCACTATCTCTTATCATACAGTGACCGAACCACCTAAACCTATTCTCTCTTGTTTTCACTACAATATGTACACTACCCTTAATTAATTAATTTCTTATTCTATCCTCTTTTGTACCTTAACACCTAACTTATTATTCTCATATCTCCTACCCTCACTCCACTTACCTACCCTAACCTTACATTTCTTTTTCATCTTTCCCTTTCATACACCAAACATTCTGAAATCCTGTTGACCCATTTCCTTATCTTCGCCATATCACACACTTCCTAATTCCTATTCACTCAGTCTCTAGTTACCTACAAGTCATCGTACTTGATTATCGGTGAAAATATTTAAATATCATTGAGCGAATTCCCTACTCGAAAGAATTACTTAAAAAAATAACATACCTCGCCAATTTTCTAATTTTTAACACGACTTTATTGATAGCCGGAATAGTGTTATACCAGTATAATTACAATACAAATATTGAAAAATTTCGGGCAATACATCCTTTGATCAATTAACAATAATAAAAAAAAACCTACTGAGAAATAAGAAAATACATACCCCGTGACGGAATCAAAATCTGCTACGAAACTTAGTCTTCGAAGCACTGAAACGTTCACACATTTCAATCTGCATATGATATAATATTATTCCCAGTTTGAAAATTTTCACTGACGAATACCATTTCTGAAATAACACGCATCTTATGCAGTAAAATGTTCTACAATATTATAATGACCTATGCGTTACAGTCTACAGATATTATATAAACCTACCAATAAATACCTAATATTAATTTTTATTACACAGAGTTTGTATTTTTAAATGATGTATTCAAGGATTTATTAGTTTTATTTTTATACCTAACAAAATTACATTTATTCACAAGTTCTAGTTTATCAACTAGAACTCGACTACGAGTAAGACAGCGTTTGGATTGTTCGGACTGGCGTATAATTTATTATTATTATTATTATTATTATACATTGCGCCTTTGGTAGGTAGTAGTAAACGTATATGCTTCTACGTTACTGAGTTAACAGATTTTCCGTGACAATAAAAATGTAATTCAAGTCTAAAAAGTAAGTAAATGTAAGCACCAAAATAATATGAAAATAAACTTACGCATAAACATCGACTCTTTCAGTGAAACCTAGCTGTACTGCAGCACACGCTGTCGTCGAAGAAACAGCTATCTTCATCCGTCTTCATCTCTCTCTACATCTCGCTAATTGAAACTTATCTAGTATACAATACTAGTATCTTTATGATCTGTAATATATTCTGGTGTTCGATGAAAAAGATTGAAATAAGATAAAAATACATATTTTTTTGGTTTTGAATATGAAAGCTGTGAGATGATCGATATGAATTTTGTGAGAAATCTAGAGGTACTAGAAAACTGAGACGAGTGTGTTGAATGAAATAAATTAAAAAATTGATGAACACAACAATCGATTGAAAATTAATTTAATTCAAATAATGAGATGAACCTTATTAGACCATTTAAATTTTCCAGAACAAGCCCCCAGTTGTTGGTCGCATGCCAAAAAATTTTAATTATATTTCAAATTATATTACTTTAGTAATTAAATTACGATACGAATTATAAGTTACGTAGGTACTTGTCCAATACTCGACTACCAGAATTTAAATTAAAGAATGTGATATACCTAGGTAACCCCTATCGATCGATTATAAAACAGAAACTTAACCTAGGTACAAATAATATCACAATATCAAATAGTGAAATGTGAAAATTTGAAGAAAATTTCCTATAGGTATATCCCGTAAAACCCCCAAAATAAAACGTACGTTTGAGGTGTTCTCTTAAAACCCAAATGTTTAATGCCCGTATCCCGTATGCGTAGAAAATGTATGTTTCACATTTAACGAAAACTAAAACTATCGTGACGGAACGGAATTACGAAGAACGTATAAGACAAAAATAATCGTCACTAAGTGGTAGGTATAATCTGCTATGTACTTACAAATCATATTAAATAACATTAATCATTATGTATTTTCTTATTTTATTAGGTAGGTATAAAAACCTACCTTCCTACTTATAAAAGTATTGCCAAATCATTGATTTCAAATTTTAAAAATTATTCTACTATGTATAACAATAAATTAACAGTTATAGGCAAAGTATTATAATTTAAGGTATTTTTCATAATTTTTGCACACCTATAAAAACTGGATTTTAAAAATTACTTTACGTCTAGCGGTTATATAAGTTTGTCTGACAATAAATATTTACATTAGGTCTACCGCCTCAACAGAATAGAAGGACAAGACTTACGTAATTATTTATTCTTCCGGCGAAACGCGTTCCCTTCGAGTGTATAATATTGTCTAGTGTCAGAGCTGTGCATCTCCGCCAAGGAAAATGCAGCGCGCGTCTTCATATCTCCGATCCAAAAGTTCAGTCTGGAAGTATTGAGATTAATGACATTTATAAAAATAGGCACCTAGTTTAATAAACAGAATGGAACAAAATATGTGAGTACGTATTGGAATCGCTGTTCGTCTCAGACGATTGTCATTTGCCATAGATTATTTATAATTATAACCTCACCGTCCTAATCATAGACAATATATAATATATGGTCCTAACCGATGGATGATGGATATTTTTACATTATCTTCAAAAAAACATTTATTTGTTAACAATTTGTTAACAATTTCTACTAGACGCAAATGCGGTAAATTGAATTCAAATTTATAATATAGATAACGGTTTTTTTTACTTGGTAACCATTCATTTATTACTTGGTTTATTAACAAATTCTAATTGATATAAAATAGTAATTGAACAAAAATTTATTTATTTATTTATTTATTTATTTATTTATTTATTTATTTTATTTATTTTAGTTTTATTGATCCCAATATTTAAAAATAATGTTTCTAATAAAATAATAAAAAAAATTTAAGAAATACCTATTAATTAATATGTATTACCTAAATAACAAAATAACTAAATAAATTCGTAGCTTAATAAAATGTCCAGAAAAATTAAAAGTCCAATTTAAACGAATATAAAATATAATTTAGATAGGTGTATAGGTAGTGTATTCGTTATATTTTGAGTTTCATTATAGCACATCAGTCAATCAGATGCTATTTAATATTTTAAAATAAAAAACTTCGACAGTAATTCCATATTGGCAAGTGTTAACTGAAGACCGAAGTTATAGTATCGAGCATAATGGGTACGTAAAAAAATAGAAATATAATTTAAAAAAATTACCTTTATTTAATTGTATTTAATTTTTTTTTAATAAGTTTTTATAATATTGACTTCAACCCATATAAATGTTCTTATTTCATTTTTCAATTCGTTGATAATATTATATGAAACGAATTCTTTGCTTGGAAAGCAATGTTTAGAAAATTTAGAAAATGCAGTTTATATTTAAATCCGTGGCCTAATTATAAATAATAATTTCTGATGCATTGATGCTGAAGAGTGAGGGAGGTGCACAATCAGCCGAACCTGAAATCTAACGTCTTAAACACTTAATATAAACAATTTTTCACACACGCGTCATGGTATGAAAATAAAAAATATTTATAATTCATATTTATACCGATTTTCTACCGATTTATACCGATCTTCTATATTAATAATAATTATAAATATATAGCAATAACAAATTATTTTTGAGTAGCGGCCCACCGCGAAAGTTCCCAGTATCCCGCCGGCCCAGTCCGCCCCTGGTTCATATTGTAACCGAAAAATCTAAATAATCTATTATAAACACAGTTACTTTTTACAGATATTATAAGTTAAAATTTGGACGAAATTACATATTAAAACCAAAAATAACGATTTTAGTTATTTTGTTGTAATTTAAAAATAGTAAGTATTCGCGGATTTATGAAACTTTTAGAGTATATTATTATAATTTATAGACACGATGACACTTTCAAATGTTATTATTTGGGCAAAAATGACTTTAACCTACTATTGTAGGTGCTAATGTCTAATAGTAAAATAAATTACTTTAATCTCAATATTATTTATTAGTTAACGATGTCTTTGCTCAAAATCGTTTTTCGTTTGTTCGTTTTGTATTTTAATAATTTATACATAGATATATTATTATTACTAATAATTATAGTAGGTGTGTTTGTTTTATTTCATTAATTAATTTAATACTATACCAATAAATTATATATTAATTAATAATTTTTGAAACATTGTGTTCGAAAAAATAAAAATAAATGTGATTTTAATTAGTCTTGTAATGTACCTACCTATATGTAAAAAATAAATAAATATAATAATAACTGTTGAACTTTTAGGGACATAATAGGTAACACATTCGTGTATGTAGTATTACACTATTTATATACCTATACGAGTATATGAGTAGTTATGTTATTCATAAGTGCGCACACGTCAGGTTAGGCAGTTGACCATTCCGTGAATATTACTTTTATGTGTGCATGGTTATACGGCCCTAATCCCTATGATATAGAATATAGATATTAGGTGAACAATAGAAGTTAAGTATGTGACACTAAATTAATAGCTACCTATAACTTATAAAGTTGTATTAGGAAAAAAAAATACCAGTTATTAATTAAAATTGTATCTTATGACTTTTATCAGTTATAAGTTATAACATATATTTCTATAAATTAAACCAAAACATGTATATATATTTATATATATTGAGTACCCTATAAAGGTATGCACCTATTAATTATAATTATTCTACGAACATGGACTGGAAAAACGACGACGACGTTTATATCTCGCGTATTTTATACATTTCTGGTTCGGAACTAAAATATGCGCATACAACACTTGGATAGCACATTTTTCGTGACATTAAATATTTATTTTAAGTCTTAAAAGTAAATTTAAGCCCCAAAAGAATATAAAAACAAACTTACTTTAATTATCGACTCTTTCGGCGGAATCCGTGACGTGTGTGAACTGCGACGCCCATGAAGAAACGCTCCAGATTACAGAACTTAGAATATTGTAATTTATGAAAAATAAAACTGTACGAAACGCAGTAAGTTTTTTGCTCATATTTTCTTTGCTTATTGAAATTTTAGAATTTTTAATCGACTGTGTCTTCTGCAACGACTTCGAGATTTGCCATAGATAAATAAATAAATTATATCGATATTATACTAGGTACGTCAATATGATGAATCCACGGATATAATATAATGCAACTTTTTATATCAAAGAGTTCCGTGTTAAGGAACAATTTGTTCATTGAAATTTGATATGACAATAAACCAAAATAGTTTATAATTTTGATTATAATAATATGATATGGGTATTATTTAAATTATTATTTTCGTTTATCAATTTAATTATTGATTAAGGTGGTGAATAGATATCAGAAGAACAAGAATATTTTTTTATTGTATATTGTATTTTATGAATTATTAAATAAAAATGCGATTACTGGATTTTAGAGGTACAGTAAATTCATCAAATACTATAATACCTCGTATAATACCAACTAGATTTCTAAAACTCCAAGTCCATAATTCTAGATTCTGAGCGGATCGATGACTGTATTAATTTTACAATGATGTGTTCTTTATTTTTTAATATTTTTAATTATTTTTTCTTGGTGGTCTGTGTAAACGATAAGTATTCGTAATAAAGATTCAATTTTCATATATAATATTATTTTATAGGCACTCAGTATATGTAATCATATGTTTATTTTTAGTTTAGTTTAGTTGTAGGTATTTAGTAAATAATAATAGGTATACGACATTGTTTTTTCGAATAGCAATTTATTGTTTGTATTAGTACCTACACCATAATAGGGAACTAAAATTTTGTAAATGATGTACAAATGTATTTTTGGTGTTTTAAGGCTGCTGTAAGATCAATTTATGAGAATCCTTGCATTAAATTGTTAGGATTATTTGATATGAATAATTATTTTATTACATATAGGTTTATTACATATAGGTAAGTCGATCAGAAACTATATTTACACTGAATGTTAATAGTAAAAAGCTATTAAAATATCTATTATTTGTATTTATTTGTTAATAATAATTAAGACTTAAATATTAGCAGTAATCTTGTTCCTTTCACAAAATGTTTTTTAATTATTTTTAATTTAATTTACATTTATACGTTTGGCATTTATCCCAAAGTTATCTCTGAATAATAATTCAATGATTCAATTTAATAGTTACATTATATGGAATATAAAAACTACAGTTTCCTGCTTCTACTACAACATTGTTTTATGTTTTTAATTTTTTAAATTCAGTCTGCACCTTGTGTCGGTGATTTTACACGTAATAATATAATAAAATTGATACTAGTGATGAGTAGGTACCTGATTGTTTAATCAAATTATTTACACGATTTCAATATAAAAAAAATATCTATGAAGTATTAACATCCGCATTTCTATTAACTATAAATTCATAATTGTATGAGCTATACATGTTACATATATTTTTCGAAAAAATTATTTAAAAAAACAAGAATAATTCCTATTTTACGCCTAATTTAAGTCTAAAAAGTAAATGTAAAATAGTAGGTAATAATATGAAAACAAACTTACTCGTAAACATCTACTCTTCCGGTGAAACGTAGCTAGAGTGCCGCCATCGCCGAAGAAACAGCTATCTTCATCCATCTCCATCTAATCATCTCAGTCTGATGAACTGAAACTTGAAAGTATCGAAATACTTTATGAAAATAACCTGATCATAATGAAATTTGCGAGTTTGTATTAAAACTTACATTATAATATGTACGGTTTAACGAACTGTCCGTTTATATTAGTGGCTTATTATTTTTTTGTTCACTGAAATCAAAATATACAATATATCAAGGCTGGGCAAGTTAATGATTTTTTTTAACTCAGTTAAGTTAAGTTAATATGCACCAATAATAAAAAGTTAAAAGTTAAATGTTAATTTAAATATTGGTTAACTCAGTTAAGTTAAAAGTTAATTCACACTTATTGTTAACTTTTTATAAAGTTAAAAAAAAGTTAATTTGTTTATACAACGCTAGCGTATTTAATTGTTGCTCAACCCAAAACTAAATAATAGGATATAATGTTAATACTTCATACAGTATTTCCATATAAGTTAGATTCGAATGATATAAATTTTTAACTTTAAACAATTTATGATACATATTTTTTGACATGAAAACAATATAGACTGAAATAGTGAAATATTATAAAATTAAAAAACACAATAAATTAACTTAACTTACTTCTTAAAATGAAAAATTAACTCGTTAATTTCACGTTAATTAAGAAAGAAATTTAGTAAGTTTACAGTTAAGTTAATGAAAAGCCAAAAGTAACTAGTTAAGTTAAAAAGTTAAAACAAAATCAACTTTTTAACTTAACTTTAACTTTTTAACTCGTTAATGCCCAGGCTTGCAATATATTATATTTATAATACAATAGTATTTGCTGGAATTATTAGAATTGTTAACCGTCGCCGACGAATTTCGACAATTGACGATTGCCATAGATATTATAAAATATATTGTTTATTATGATAAATCCATAGAACTTATATATTATAGTATTATCTAGTACTATCAGTATTATCAGTACCTATACGGTATATTGATAAATCGTATGTTCTTTTACAGAAATCTTTGTCATCTGCAATGCACCTATTCTGGTTTTCTATTTCAATTATAGTTCGCATGCCAAATTTAACTATACAAACTGGTCCGTAAGTTTATAGACATTCTAATACATTCTCCCGGCAGTGTCAATAGACACAGTGTTTGAGAAGTTATATTTTTTGGCACCTAATTAATTTACAATATGAATGATTAAAAGTTACCTATGTAGGTACTTGTCCAAAACTCTACTACCGGGAAACCATTGGTATATATGGTACAGCCTTACGAAGTTCACGATTTTCGGTGTTTTACGCACCCGTACAACGCTTAAAGTTTACCGAGCTTAAGTATAACAAATTAATTTTTTTTTTAATCTAGGTAAATCAATGTTTTAAAATTGATGATGCAAAAATAATTCTGACACCCACCCATGGTGAATTTACATAACAAGTCGAGGTATGTTTTTGATTTTAATTGTTCGAGCAAGCGCAGTGTGCGAGTGACTACACCGGATATATTATATGAAAATACCAAAAAGTTCAATTAGCTATAATATAACTTAAAAATAAGACTGACCGCCAAATTCAGACTTCTCTGTAGTTTTCAGTTAAAAACTAAGATTTTCGGCAATTAATTTTTGAAATATCGTTCATAATTCGTTGTAACTTGTAATTTATATACCTATTTTAAAAATATTATTCGTGGGTAATTGAAACGTCTAAAATGTATTATTATATACAAATATGATAATAAACAAATAATAATAACTCAACTTAACCGGCTACGGTATTAATAATATTTAATAATATCAATATAAGTATAGTATACAATATCCTAGGCTGTCAAATCGTCTCCACTTGGAATCGTTTTTCGTATACAATGATATTATATCATTGAATTCAAATGTAACACTATCCATAACAGTCACCCACTTCAGTCACGCAAGTGGATGTATTCGTCTGCATTTGTTCTACGACAAAAATTGGCACTATGGCATCTTGCTGGCATTTTTAATGACAAAAATAAAAAGAAAATATTCGAATTAAAAAAAAATAATATGGGTTGCTATGGGTTATAGGATTTGAGAATAATATTTATTTATTATTATTTTTTTTTAATTTGAATATTTTCTATTTGTTTGTGTCTATATAGCAATTAGGAACCATTAATAAACAAAAATTTCTATCATAAATCTCAAAATTCCTATTTGAGCACCTTCCGGGGGTGATCAACTCCCTTTTTAAATTAGCCTAAAACGTATTCTTAGACCTACCAAATATACACAGAAAATTTGATCAAAATCGGTCGAGCTGTTTCGGAGGAGTTCAATCACTAACACTGTGACACGACAATTTTGTATATTAGATGGATATTTTTGCTACCTATATTAACAAAAGCAATTAATATTTCAAAAAAAACGATTTTGGGTTCAACAAATTAATGAATTGTTGTACGGGGAAAAATTACATCGAACGATCAAAATAAAATATGAATCACAATACCTCTTGCCACTTTGTGCCACTTTTACCCCTGCTTTTGAGTACCTATAACAAACAAAATTGAAAATTGTTGGGAAGTGTGGGCAAGTTAACACAGCAGTATGTTACTATAGGTACTAAATAGGTAGAAAAAAATGATAATAAATGTAACTTATCATATTTTTGAATACCTTTACCTATTATTGTATACGTCGTCATCCACCCGGTCGCGGAATCCGGAACTTAATAATGTCGACTTCAGACCTATACAATATTTTTAACCTTATTATGATAATTTTCAGTTATATACTTTGTAGAATTGTAAGTTGTAACCTAATATAGACAAAAGATAACACGTAAACCGATCGCGAGACGAACCGCATGGTTCATATAATATGAGACACAGCTGTATAATATTATAATATATATACCATGTATACTGTATATAGCTTCCGGCATAATATTATAATATATAGGTAGAAACGCGGTCGACGGCCGTGAGTAAAAGTCGTCCGTCCTGCGGGGGAGTACCAGCTTACTATCCCTTCCTACTTTTACGTATGTGCACCGTGCGGTATGTGTGACGTATGTGCAGAACGAGCGAGATGCAATACCGTCGGTTTGTGATGACGGCGACACCCTCGCGCCCGTCTCGGAGGCGCGTGGTCTGGCGCTTTCTTTTTACCGCGCGCGCCAAATATCGGTCGATTGACGCTATGTATACATAAACATAATAATATGCACTATGCAGCAAACATAATACAATAATACATAATACATAATATCACACCTACTAATGCGGAAATCCATTTCAATTTCAAGGGGGGAGGGGGGCTAACACTTTTAATATAAATTTGAGCAGGAGGCATCGCACCCACACAACTAAAAAAGGCATGGTGAACTTTGTTTGTTGGGGAGGGGGCTACCCCCTCCCACCACCCCGATTTCCGCCAATGCACACCTATAAACACCTATATAAATGGTTAACAATATATATATGAACATATTATCTATGATATCTATTATACATTGTACGCAAATACTTAAAATTAAAATATAAAATATATTGAAATGCTTTTATGTCTATATTATACATATTTTAAACAATGTACTAGAGTGTACACTGTGCAGGGCAATTTTTAGAGTCGTCGAAACCCCAGGCAATACTGCAACTTGTTGTCCACACTCCACATCTCTAATACCTATTTATAAATATTACGATTATTAATACACATATGACATTATTATTTGCCTTCAAAGTTTCCAGAACATTTTTTTGACTTGTAATAAAGACGAATTAATTAACCAACAATAAAATTATAAACCTATACTAAAAAATATATAAAACTATATTTAGATAATATAGTTTATGGAAATAATATTTTCGCATTTATTAATTAATCATAGTAAACTCTTAACATGTTCTCGATTGTGGCTTGATGTGGTACGGTGGGGGTCTTCGGATACAAACGTGTTCTGAGTACCAGTACCGGTTGGTGTCACTAGTTCCCGGATGGGTGACCACCTGGGTTTTTAGTGAAAATCTTCGCCACGCCACATATAGACGTATTCTAACTTCTAACCAACCGCACCCTTCCCCACAGTTAGAAACCTACTGAAAAAATTAACCACCCAATGGCCTATGTTGCCACGGCTTATTTAATAATTAAAAAAAAATTTTCTTGATTAAATTATACGAAAAATATATACACAATACACATCAGTGGTGAACAAACACAGAGAGTATGAGGAGGATAGTTGCTCCTATAAATTATATTTTCAATGATCAAATAGTGCATGCATGTTTAAAAATCAGTTCCCTCGCCCACCGTCAACGTATGTCCATTGTGTCACTGTTTAAATATTTTGCTAATTAAGTAACTGAAGTGTCAGACGATAAAATTTGTTCTATAAAATAGGTAGGTATATAGATTATAGATCTATTATAGTAAATTTAGTTGGTAGTGTAATATAATATGTATTATCTATATGTATAATGTATATATTATATAGTTGACAAGTAGATGGTTGCGACTGGTCGATAGTATAGGTGTATATAATATACTTCAGAGTTCAGGGTAGATCCATAATGGTCTATATAATATTCTAATAGTGTAACTCACTATTATATCATATCATATTATTGATATATACCAGATACCTGGACACCTGGTGCAGTATGGAGTGAAAACTTAAAACACACTATTTCGAGCAGGAAATGCAGTATACGTGACACTAAACCTATAGGCTATAGTACCTACTTGACAATGTATTAAAATATTAAAATATAACGGAAACACGTAATAGATATTAAATAGGTTAGAATTGAATCTTCTATATCCTATAAAGTTAAAAGGCGTAAAGGTGTGATTTTAGATTTATTATAATATATTACGGTTATAACCTATAGGTTAGGTTAGACGTGATGCCCTACAAATCCTGTAACGCTGAAAAAATGAATAGATGTTAAAAATGGGCGATTTCTTCATTATGTCATGTATAAGTATAACTGTAAAAGTATAATGTAATATATAATTTATTTACCTATTAATTTATCAATTTATTGTACAGAATACAGATTATAAATACTAAATTGTCTTTTTTTAAATTAAAAAAACACTGAAAATTGTAAAAATATGCTTATGATTAAAATGTATTGTAAATGTAAAGTATAGACGCGTCATATTAATATATTATACATTTTTATAGTCCTGATCCTAACCTAAAGTATAAAAAAGGTAGACAAGTAGTTGTGATGGATGTGTTATATTTGAATATAATCAGAAAGCATTGTATATGAAAAACGATTCTGAGCGGTTAGGGTAGTGCTTATAATATTATATATTATTCGTTGCTATGGTGATAATCAAAGCGTTAGAAATTAAAATCCCATTTTTAGCGGTTTTTCGTAATTTGTCGGTAGTTTTTCTCGACGCTTTCTAAAACTACTTGGCATTTTCAATTTTGACCTCCCAAAAGTAACAACTAGGTTCACTTTCTATCAGAAAAAAATGCTGATCTCAAAAATCAAAGCATACTTACTATCCAAAATGTTGCTAATAGACTGAAAAAAAAATACATCATTGTAAAACCAATTCATACTTTTGCTCCGCTCAGAATTATAAAATATTGCAGATTTTTGTAATTAAAACACAAATGTTCAGTATATTTTACATATTTTATCAATTTTAACTCCTCTATAACTTCCCTTTTAATTATATTTTATTATTTTATAACTGCCGTGTGCTGGGGGGCCTCGTTGTAAGTGGGTACCTATGGTCGGGGTTTTACAGCTGAGAATAAATGTTAAAAAATGCATATAAAACATATGCAACGAAAATGTAAAAACCAGTTATATGCACTAATGCACTAGTAGTATATAACGTTCAGAAAACATACAAAATACAATTTAAAATTATATTATCCATAAAGGTATAAGGTTAGGTTCGTTTAAAATGGCTGTGTGATTTGAATCTGATTTGTATCTCGCAGTAATTATGAATAAAATTGACCGACATACCTAAGTGAAATCATTAAATTCCAAGCAACACTAGACTATTTAGACGCCTGTCGAGAAAAATTCTGTTTCAGTTACTTATAATTTATTTATTATTATAGGATATTATAGGTATGCGTAAAAATGTATAATGCCTCGTAGCTGCAGTAGAACGGTTTGAGGAATTCAGAAAAAAATTATAAATAATATTATGTTGCACAGAATTATAGAAACCGATTGCAGGTGACTACGTGAGTGAAGAATCGAAAAACGTATAATATTATTACTCATTTTATATTTTTAATGTTTAATATTATTTGTGGGTATAAAGCAACACGGGTAATAGGTGCATCGCGTGCACCGCGGACATTACATTTTTCACGATCGGCGGACACGCGTTCGGACGGCGTTAGGCTTTTATACCGTTCTCAAGATGTGCTGTGGACGATCCACTTTTTACTACAGTTCGATATAATCAGGTAATACTGTAATAATAATACAATTAATATACAATATGACAGAGTAGATGGTATAGTAGGTAGGTAGTCGGCAAACACTCAAACGTCAACGTAAAATGTAAATCAGTGAATACTGAATACTGAAGTACTGAACGCCGAACGGTCTAAATTTGTGTAACACTATTACACTAAACTCACTAAAGTCTAAAGTATATAATATTATTAATTATGAAATTCCGTCGGACACGTTTGGAACCCCTGGCCCGCCGATTGATTACTAGTTTCAACCGGTGCGTGGGCGGGAGGGGTTCGGGGTGCACGGGTGGACTGTGGTACTGCGGAGTGCGGTTATAGTAGTAGTAGTAATAGTAGTAGTCGGTAGAGTGGTACGAACGTAAAACTCCAGTGAGTAACGTTCTACGCCGTCGGTCATTGGCGCGTCTGTGGCACACGAGTGGAGCGTCCCGGCATCGTCGTCGGTCGGTTTTTGTTCAGTTTGTTCTTCTCGTTCGTGTTGTGCGGGTGGAGGGGAAACGGTTTCGTTGTGTCCGCGGCTATTGCGTTCGTTTTCGAGATTCAAAACACAATGGCGTCCTGTAGACGATAGTGTCCAACTCTGTTTCCAATTTCGGGTAAGAAATATTAAATAACGTGCGGCCGCCGTCCGTGTAATAGTAAAGTTCGCGCGCCGTTTACTCATCGTCAGTCGTGATAAGAGGTTTTCTTTCCTCTCTGACACCAGTTACTAATAATTTAATCTTCCTGACGACCGAACGGATCGGTTGTCCTACACGGACTACAATTTGACTATGGAGGCGAGTCGTCCCATCGCAGGTATACCGTACTGTCCGACTCGTCGAACGGCGCGATGCTAGTTGTGAGGCACAATCATGTCGCGGTGTGCTTGCTGCTGCTGGCGGTGGTCCGGTCGGCGTTTGGATACTTGCTGGTGGTATCCGACACGGACTCACCGGGGCTGGTTCTGTTCGACGGCGGTACACCGTTCTACGACCGGCCGGCCAGACGGTATGCGTTGAACCCGGAGAAGAGCGGTGACTTTGTCGCCAAGCTGCTGCGTGTCGACCACTACACTGGATCGGTTATACTCGAACGGCCGTTGGAATGCGATGGTTTCAAGTATCCAGACGTGTTTACCTTCTATGTGGATTCCACTTCAAATGACACACTGGAATATATGTCCGTACCTTTGAGAATGGTCATCAAGGGGTGCGAAAAAAACAGTAAGTCCTATTCTGTTCTAGATACTTGCATACCTATCTAGTATGTTGTATCTCATGAATTTAGTAATTTTTATTTGAACTTGACAAATTTGTCTAAAAATATAGGTGCTTATTCTTGAAAGTCTAATATATTATCTAGAGCAGGGTTTCTCAACCTGTGGTACGCAGAAAGCTCGTAGGTGATACGCTAAAAAAATCTCACTTTATAAAATACGCTTGCAAAGTCAGGGATCGTCATGTAAACTTTTTTGATTTTTAATTTTTAGAAATTTATTAACTCATATCACACCCAAGCGGTATAACAATTTGAATCCACAAAAAATCATTTTCATTTTCATTTTGTGAGATAGATCTCTGAAACCGGAGAGCGAATTTCGTTGTTTGGGGTCTTGTTAAATTCACATTTGTTAGGAGAACTGCAGTGAAAACTGCAGCACTTTATCTTTAATAGTAAATAAAAAAAAGTCAAAACAAATTTTATTGGGCGCTTTTTGATGTCTTTCAGCTTTACAGCTTTGTAGTGAATTAACAATTAGAGATAAAGTTCTGGAAATCTTCACTGCACTTCTCCTGGCCAATGTAAACCTAACAAGACCCTAAACAACAAAATCCATTCTCCAGTTTCGGAAATCTACCTCACTACCTCTCTAAATGAAAATCTAGCAATAAATAATCTCTTTTTTATCTGTAAAAATTAAATAATTTTTTTTAAATAATCTTAATTCCACATTTAGTATATACTTGATGATCCCTTTTTAATGAGTTATCAACCAACTTTCTAGCTATCATAGTTTAGGAGAAAAGTTAAAAATAGAAATTATGGGATTGTTCACGCCAACGTTTTTATGGTTTTAAGTGGTAATACCGCTTGACTGTGATATAAAATCTCTCTCATTAGTATTTTATATTAAAGCTAGCTAAATTACCCTCCTACTCATGATTACTGAGTTACATTTTTATTATTTTCCTATTTAACACAAATCGAGCACAAATTCTTGATGATTTCAAAATTCAGACTTTTTTCATTTCAATTACCATACTTACTTGATTGTAAATCAAGAAAGTAAAAATGGAGTGGACCATTCACAATATATATATTTTTTGGTTTTTTTGATATTAAATAATAATATAAATAACAATTGTACATAGGTACCTCGATAGGTACCTATTTCATTTTATTTTTATGAATTAAATGCTTGTATTATCATAATTTTATAGTTCCTAATAAAATTAATTTCAATACGTCATGTGAAATAACATATTCATTATTCATTATTGATAAGCAAAAAAAAAAACTTTATTTCGCCAAGTGGTACATGAAAATTGTCAAACTGTGTAAGTGGTACGTAAATATTAAAAGGTTTAAAACCGCTGATCTAGAGGATTTTATTGACAAGGATACTGGTGTATAAATAGTTTGTAATTTGTTCTTTGATCACATTATTATCTAAGTGTTAATAAGTATAAGACTGCATTCTAATGATTTATTTGTATGGATTGGGTTAGCATTATTTGTTACCTATAAAACTTAATGAAATATTGAAATGTATAGGTTTTTTAATCAAATATTCTAGTCTTCTAAAGCAGTGTTTCTTAAATATTTTTATTTGTGGAACACGAGGTGGAACACTTTTTTATGTCCACTTTTATCGTGGAACCCCTACTTTTTTTTTAGATTTTTATTTAACTTTCAACAATCAGTTATTACAGCTCGACAATAAGAACCCCTAATTTGTTTCAATAGTCATTTTTAGCGTCATTTTATGTAAGGATTATTTGCAATAAAAATTATAGTAATTTCATATAATAATAATGTATAGGTATAGGTACCTACTGTATTTAATTCAAAAAATATTTTAAATAACAAACAAATAGGACTTCTAAATTTTAATTTTAATGAGCGATTTGAGGAACACAGTTTAAGAAATACTGTTTTTAAGTCAGGCACGTACTCAGGATCTTTGTTTGAAGGGCTTATAAATTTTTCTACTTTTGTTACAAATGATTACACAAGTAAACAATTACCCGCAAATCTCAATTACCACTAATTTTAATAATCATTTTTTTTTCTACAAATCTAAAAATAACTTTAAATGAAATAATTGATCGGTGATTGCCACAAACCTTATCATCTACAGTTATTAATTTGTATCCAACATAATAATTTAATTAGGATAAAAAAACATTATTCATAATCATAATATATTTGTAACAAAATAATGTATACCTAATCGTCGGTAGGTATAATCTAATGTAAAAATTATTAAAAAATTTTTTTTAGGGGAGGGGCTTCAGGATAGGTAGGCTTGTTAGGTAGATGTTATGTTTGGATAGGGTTATCATATTTTGTTTTACTTAAACCGGAACAACAATTTTTTGTATAATTTTTATGAAAAATATTGTACCACTCCTCCCCAATCATCCAGTTATAACACACTATTTTTAGATTCTGAGCGAAGCGATGAATGTATTGATTTTACAATGATGTTTTTTTTTTAATTTTTTAATTTTTTTTTTTATTTTTGTGTCTGTCATCACCTTTTAGGACAGTAAAAGTGCTTGGATTTTCTTCAATAGTAACTTTTCTGATAGGAAAGTGAATCTAGTTGGTACTTTGGGGAGTCAAAATTTCCCAGTAGTTATCACAAGCGACATGAAAGACAAAAGAAAAATTAAGGAAAAACGGGAATTTTACGCAAAATCTGTTTTCGAGAAAATCGATTTTGGTTTTTGGTGTAACTCTAAAACAAATGACCGTAGGGACATGAAATTTTAACTGAATGTTTATATAAGCATTTTCTATACACCATAAATATTTTCCAAATATTTTGACTCTTTTTGAGCTGTTTACGGACATTGTCAGTTTTAAATTTTTTTAGTTTTTTTTCTATAAATATCAATAAAATTTTATCTGTTGAGTGAAAAAGCTTGAAAATTTAATAGAAGGCTCCTGGGTTATTGTTTTAAAGGCAGATGAAAAAAATTAAAAATCCTTAGTCACAGTTTTTATTTATAAGCATTTAAAGTTCAAATTTTGACAAAATACGGAAAAATCACAAAAATTAGCAAATTATTTTGAGTTGAGAATTCATAAAAATTTTTCTTTTTAAATCTAAGATATGCAAATGTAATATAAGATTACTCATAACTTATGAGTATTATTACATTATATACATTATATATTATTTATGAGTCATAAGTTTGTCTACCTTTATAAAAAAAAAAACGTCTACAAGAAACTTAAATTAAATTTTTATGAGCGTCTGAAATTTATATTTTTACATTTGATATTCACTCGATTTCTCATGTAACAATTTTCTTATTTTATTATAATTAAAAAATGAATGACTGTAGATACTTGAAAATTTCACTGAATGTTTATATTAGAATTTTCTATATACCATAAAATTTATAAAATATTTTGACTCTTTTTGAGCTGTTTACGGACATTGTCAGTTTTCAATTTTTTTAGTTTTTTTTTCTATAAATATCAATAAAATTTTATTTGTTGGGTAAAAAAGCGTGAAAATTTAATATAAGGCTCCTGATATATCATTCTAATAGTAGTTGAAAAATATTAAAAATATATAGGCACAATTTTTTTTTATAAGCATTTAAAGTTCAAATTTTGACAACATTTATCAAATTTATAATTTATTAATTATTTTGTGGTTAAAAATGTATAAAATGTTTAACTTTTATGGCTAAAGATTGAAAATTTAAAACAAGGCTCCACGTAAATAGGTTAGATATAAATTACTTTATTCACAATAATATCATCAAATATACTTGGTAAAATCATAGGCTGACCGACCGTTTTCGCTCAGAATCGTTTTTCTTATACAATGATATTATATCATTGAATTCAAATTTAACACCATCCATTACAGTGACCCACTTGTAACCTACTGTACAGCAGAGCGACATTCACTTATCCACCTTTTTTGTAATTAAAATACCACTCACAATGGTTGACGATTTAGGTTTGTAAGTTAAAAACTAATTCAACGTTACAAATCAAAACGAGTAACAGACAAAATTATCAATTAGCGATAATTGATTAGGTACAAAAATTATAGAGGGTGAGTAGGAAAACAGTAAAATATTCAGTATTTTGTCGTCACCAGAACTGAAAAATATATTTTGTCAGTCAATCAAGTACCTAATCAACTTGATTCTTTTATTATTTATCAAAACAAAATTGTTTTTCTTCTAGAAATATTTAGTAATTAAGACAAAATAACATAAGTTATTAAAGTTTGATTCAGGGACAAATGTTGGCTGTCCCGAAATACTTTATTAGTCCCTGCCAAATCAGGCAACCCTATGTTTGCCACCTATATAATATTTTTATTCCAAGTAATGCATCCAATTACAACTATACAAGTAGCCCTATTGGTTGTTTTAAATTTGATCTTTGCTAGATAATATTTTTATCCATCAAGATGTTATTTTTACACCATTTAGCTTAAAATTAATGTTTGAACTCGTGCTTGAATTAGTTTAATCATCACTTTAACCTCGACTTTAACATTTTTGTTTCATTATCTAAAATAGATTAAGTTAGGTAGAATTTTTTATTCTTTGCTTAACTTTGATATTTTGTCATGTGATAAATAATAAGTATTATTCATCTTATATAATATCCAAGGAAATATTCATAACAAAAAAAAAAATATAAAATCTAATAAAACAATATTTTCTTTTCTTTTAGAAATAGACTCACTATTAAACACTCGTATTGAACTTGCCAAGAAGTGGTCTAGCAAAACATTGGTCTCAGTGGTTTTATCAGTGTTAAAGTATGTAAACAATTTTGTATTAAAAATTAACCTCTCATTATTTTTAACTATATATGTAATCTGTAGTCTTAAATTTGGTACTGGTGTTTCAATGGATGAAGTGAATAAAAAATGTTGGCGGCAAAGTGAATTTGTTGCACCTCTTGGACCTTCAGTGATACCACAAAGTGTTTATAATGACTGTAAAATACGGTATTTGGATATTAGTGACAATAGATTTAATGTGGAGTCAAAAAGTGGCGATCTTGTGGTAGCTGAAAACTTTTGTTCAACACTTGATCCAATGTCCATCATTGTCATGATTTCTTATGAATGTGATGTGAATAGTGAAATTGTGTCACCTTCAGAACATTATATTAAAGTATTTATTTTTTTAATTAATAAAATTATTGTTTTTTTTTTTTTATTTATGTTGAATTACCTATTTCTAGATGATTTTGTGGCATAAACGAAGTGTAACTGAAACTGGACGTGTACGAAGAGAAGTAGAGATGGCTGATAGTGGACTTCAGTTCGAAAGAAGTCTATATGTAGCTAGTGTAGCTGAAGAACTTCCATCTGGTACAATTGTTTGTAGTGTACATGCAAGAAGTATGCCTCCAAATAATAATCCAATTGAGTACCAGATGAGTCCAATCATCGATACTAGGTCACATGCAATGTTTACCATTGATTCTAATTCTGGTTTAGTTACAACATTGGTATCATTAGATAGGTATGTAGTCAGTTTTTTTAGACAAATTTTTATAACTGTTTTATACTTAACTGTGGTAGTACTGTAAACTCCAACCACTTTGTTTATGTATCTATGCCAGCTGAATATAATTATTCTTATCAATAATAAAAATGTTCAGATTTAATTTTTAAAAGTAAATGTATTAACACTAGTTACAATCAGATAAATTTTATTTTTGGTTGTGTGACTATCCATAAAAAGAAATAAAACTTCTTTTTGAGTTAAATTCTTACAATGTTGTTTTAAGACTAATTTCTTGCCAGTTCACTTCTTAAAAAAAAATATATAGCTTGATCTAATTCTGATACAATTTTGTTATTTCAATAATAAATAATGTCTGGTAAAATACTAGTTAAGTATACTTGGTAGTAACATTGTATTAAAATGTTTTCAGAGAATTCATGGATGTTCATTATTTACGAGTAATTGCTATAGATACATCATCTCATCCATCTACAGCAACTACAACTCTTCAAGTAAATGTTGTGGATGCCAATGATCATTCACCTGTTTTTGAATCTGCTTCTGGCATGTATGAAGCTTCTGTGAGGGAATCTGTTTCTGTTGGAACTACAATTATTACCATACGAGCAACAGATCTAGACATTGGAGTAAACTCTCAAGTATGGTTTAATAACTATCAATTTATAACACTGGTAAATATTTGTTTACATTAAATTTTTTTTCAGATTGAATATTCTATTGAAAGTATATCAGGTGGTGGGATAAACTCTAGTGCAGATGAAACTTTTGGAATCGATCTTCGCAGTGGTGTGGTTAGTGTAAGGAGAAATTTGGATCGGGAAGTATGTGAAGTTTACACAGTCATGGTTAAAGCAAGTGATCAAGCAGCACCACCATCACCAAGACGTTCAGCAATTGCTTCATTAGTAGTAAAAGTATTAGATGATAATGATAACTATCCACAATTTTCTGAACGAGCTTATACAGCTAATGTTCCCGAAGATCTTAATCCTAACCAAAGACCAGTTATCTCCACAATTAAGTAAGTTTCAGTTTAATACAATTAACTAACATGACCATATTCTAGTTTTTATATTTTTTAATACTAAAAAAGTACCTATACTGACTACACTTGATATGAGAATTGTATTTAGTGGTTTAAAATATTACTTTGTTTTTATTTTTAGTTAAAATAGTTTTTCACTATAATAGTGATTTTATCATTTCAATTATTAGGTAATAATAAAAATACTAATAATATTATTATTATGAAAAAAGTACAGAAATTATTTGCTACATTTATTCTCTTAAGTTGTACAGTATATTTTACAAACATAAAACAATAAGATAATACATAAATTATATTTTTAGTTTTAAAAAAAAACAATCGGTTATAAAAAAATATTCTTGAAGAATTATAGATACCTTTATTTGTGGCAATATGGATATTTATTCTTTGTGGACCATTTTGTCAATTTAATTAATTAAAATTAATTTCCCAAAAATGATTATGTTATAAATATAGTTGACTGTTTGAGTTACAAAATTTAAATTATTGTTGTATAATCTGAGACTAACCGTCAATACCAACTTAATAAAAAAATTAAATTAATATATTAGATTTAGTTAAATCTTTAATAGTATTATTTTTAAATCTTGCTTTTAAAATGTAATTGATTGCAAACCTCTGAAGTACCTTTAGGACTTGTTTAACAAATGTTCAATTTTGATTATTATTGGAAAACATGTTTATTATAATTTTATTTTATTAATTAGAAATACATTTTAATTATAGAGCTACTGATGCTGATCAGGGTTTGAATGCAGTTGTGAGATATGCTATAATTGGTGGTAATACACAAGGACAATTTTCTATTGACAGTCAAAATGGAGAAGTTTCATTGGTCAAATCATTGGACTATGAAGCTATGCGAAGTTACCGACTTATGATAAGAGCTCAAGGTATACACTTAATCTAGAAAATAGAATAATAGTTTAAAATGTATATTATAATAAATTAACATATTGTTTTTACAGACGGTGGAAATCCAAGTCGTTCCAATACTACTCAATTACTAGTGAATGTAAAGGATGTTAATGATAATCCTCCTAGATTTTACACTTCACTTTTTCAAGAATCTGTATTAGAAAATGTTGCTGTTGGATATAGTATTGTAAGAGTGCAAGCATATGATGCGGATGAAGGAGAGAATGCTGCTTTAAAGTATCGCATTTTCCCAAGAGACTTTGAGGGTACCTTAGCCGAGAACTTACCAATTACCGTTGATGAAAAGAGTGGTTGGGTGTATACTACTCACTTATTAGATCGAGAAACTAATCCAAAATACCAGTTTCAAGTTGTGGCTGAAGATGGAGGTGATCCACCCAAATCAGCCACAGCTAGTGTTGTGGTTACCATTCAAGATGTCAATGACAATGAGCCAATTTTCCATCCAAAACAATATGATGTTGTAATTAGTGAAGACTCACCTCCAGGAACGCCGCTTACGACTGTCATGGCTACTGATCCAGATGAAAACCCAAGGTATCATTATTGATGTTATTAGTAATTATTATCATGTTGAGTGCCTCGGTTGATGGATAGTTGATAATTGTGACATAACCCCATGACCACATTTACGTGTAATCAAAACATTACTGGCATCTTTATGGCTTATAATTCACTCGAGTATCGTGGAAACGCTTTCATTTTTAAACGCAGAAACCTTATATCAACTAACGTAGTCACATACCCAATTTGACGCCGTGGTTACTTGTGCAACGTGTGTCATATACTATGAGCCACTTATCAAATTGAGTGTTATCAAATTTTGATTTATTTATACTTACATTTTTTATATTTTTTTCATTATAATTTTAAAGATTGCATTATGAAATAGTCAGTGGAAACTTGAGAGGAAGATTTGCAATTGCTACTCATAGTGGTAAAGGTTTAGTAACTATTGCTCAACCATTAGATTATAAACAAGAAAAGCGTTTTATTCTATCGGTAAGTGTTTAATATTATAAGTTTAACTAATAGATAATACAACATAAAACACTTTAAAAATATGTAGTAAGATTTTATTATCAAAAAATATTTACTTATTTCATTGGATGTACTTATCAACATGTATTATTTTAATTGGTAGTATATTTATTATTAACACAATGACAAGATTTCATTAACTTATTCAGCTCTTGGCTATTTTTTGTTAATACTTAATAGTTTTACATTTTTGTTATAAATAACAAATAAACAGTTCAATATGATATGATGATATGATAATTTTAAATATTTTAAAATAAAAATAAAATTTTATAGCACTTTTAACAACTAAAAATGATAAGAATATATCTTCAATTAATCATTTTTTTTTTTTTATTGAGTATAATCGATATCTTTATTTTGAATAGTAAACATGCAAAGTATTTCTATCTACAGCATCATGCTTAATATAATGTTATAACAATTATTATTTTGAAAATATAGGTAACAGCAACAGATTCAGGTGGCTTATCTGATACTGCTACAATTTATGTCAATGTTACTGATGCTAATAATTTTGCTCCAATCTTTGATAATGCACCATATACTGCTAGTATTTATGAAGATGCTCCTGTTGGTTCTACAGTTCTCGTTGTTTCTGCTACTGATGGCGATGTTGGTCAAAATGCTCTAGTTAGTAAACCCTGTAGTTCAAAAAATGTTCTTATTTATGTGTATTTATATATATTATGTCTTTTTAGATCACTTATTCCTTAGCAAGTGGCTATGGCGATGCTTCTGAGTTTACCATCAATGCTCAAAGTGGTGCTATTGTCACAACAAAAGCATTAGACCGTGAAGTGCAAAGTGGATATTTACTTACAGTTACAGCTAGAGATGGTGGTAATCCTCCACTTTCAGACACCACTGATGTAGAGATTTCAATCACTGATATCAATGATAATGCACCACAATTTTTCAATGCATCATATTATGGTTCAGTTTCTGAAGATGCTCTTACTGGCACTAGTGTCCTTCAAGTACAATTATTGTTTTTTGTTATATGCATTAATGTTTTGTTTTTAATGCATTGTGATTATATAGGTAAGTGCATCTGACGCAGATTCGGGTTTGAATGGTCGCATAAAATATGCTTTAGATGACGGTGTAGAAGCCTTTGTTATTGATCCCACTTCTGGAATTTTAAGAACTGCAGCTTCTTTAGATAGAGAAAGCATTCCTCAGTATAATATTCATGTATTTGCCATTGATAAAGGTTCACCATCCCTCTCCACAGCCGTAAGAAAATATAGTTTTAAGTATGAAACTGTTGCTAAAATATACAATTTTTTATAGGTTCCTGTTACTATACGTATTGAAGATGTAAATGATTCACCACCAGTTTTTGAATCCGACAAATTAGTCATGTACATTCCTGAAAATTCACCAATTGGTTCTACCGTTGGCGAGCTTTATGCTAAAGACCCAGATGAAGGACCTAATGCAATTGTTCAGTATTCTATTATTGGTAATTTAAAAATATATTACATATTATTATTATGCTACTATCGTAGTTCCTCATTATGACTATTATAGTGGTGGTTGTAATATAATTGACTGGAAACGACCTAGTTGGCGGGTAACGGGGGTTGCAAAAGGTTCTTCTGATATCATCAAAATTGAATGTTTTCATTGCTACCAGTAGTTTTATTTGGTTTGGTGTCACATTTTATATCATAGTTCATGTCTTATACTATAGACTGAGCATGGCTATAGTTCCAGCAGTCTGACGTGAGCACGGTAAGCTTGGTATACAACGTACATTGCACATCAACACTAGAATTTTTTGATTTTACAATAATTGTTATTATATCTGTATATTAGCTGAATAACTCTGTTTCATCACCTGTGTGCAGTATTTTTTTATGTTATAACTTTTTTTATACATTACAGGTTGAGATTTAGATCATTACTATTATTATAGTTAATATTATTTATTAAAAACCGTTGTATCTGGGCCCTCATATAAAAAATTATAAGGTATGATGCCGGATTTTACAATTTAGATCCTGAACGGAGCGATTAATGTATTAATTCTACAATAATATATGTTTCTTTAGTATTTTTTTTTTGTGATCACCTTTTGGGACAAAAAATGTTTCAATTTTCTTCTACGGCATCTTTTCTGGTAGGAAAAATGAATATAGTTAGTACTTTGGGGGATCAATAGTAACAAATATTACCAATAGTTTTCAAAAGCGTCTAGAAATACAAACAAAACAAGGTTGGCAAGTGGGTGTTGCTCTGCTGTACAGTAGGTTACAAGTGGGTCACTGTAATAGATGTATATCATTGTATATAAAAAATAGTTCTGAGCGAAGACGGTCAGTCAGCTTATGATATATTACTATACTCTGTCCCACAATAGAACATGCCGGTTCTGTCCATCCCCCTACGTCACCCTGATGTCGAAACTGGTTCCCCTATGACAGGGTTTGGTGTGGGGGAACCAGTTTTGGTCTGTGCGTGGCATGATCTCGTAGGACAGAGTATAGTAATCTCTTTTTACTACCTAAACAAGGTAACTGAACTTTGAAGATAATGCATTCTTCCGATAAGCCTCAACTAAGGAAACCCTGCAAAAGGCGTACCAAATACCATCAACTTTTGTTTCCCAAAGTAATAAAAAATTATATGAATAAAATAATTTTTTTTTTGTAGGTGGAGATGATGCTAGCAGTTTTTCTTTATTAAGAAGACCTGGACTTGATAAAGCTGAATTATTAACTTCTGTTGAGCTAGACTATGAATCAAATAAGAAAAAATTTGAATTAGTAGTAAGAGCATCATCACCTCCATTACACTCTGATGCTCCATTAACAATATACTTGACTGATGTAAATGATAATGCTCCTAGACTTTCTGATTTTCAAGTTATTTTTAATAACTTTAAAGATTACTTTCCTACCGGAACATTTGGTCAAGTTCCTGCATTTGATGCTGATGTATCAGACAAGCTTATTTATCGAATAATTTCGGGAAATAATGCTCATCTAGTACAATTAAACGAATCAACTGGTATGCTAACCTTATCTTCACAGTTAAACACCAATGTACCTAAAATTGCTTCGATGGAAATATCGGTTACTGGTAATTAGTTTTTACTTGATTTTGGTTTTATTTGTTCTTATCTTATTTTAATGTTAATGCTTTTTTAGATGGAGTGAATGAAATTAAAGCTACTATGACCCTAATAGTGCGATTGGTCACTGATGAAATGCTTTTTAACTCAGTAACTGTCCGATTAGCTGATATGACCAAAGAAGCTTTTTTATCTCCGCTGTTGGAATTTTTTACATCTGGATTAGCAGCTATAATCCCATGCCCAAAAGAAAATATATATGTATTCAGTGTACAAGACGATACAGATGTTGATGGTCGAGTGCTCAATGTCAGTTTTTCAGCAAAACAACCAGATGGTATTTTTTATTCTCCTCAATTTCTTCAAGAACGTGTTTATTTAAATCGAGGAATACTTACTCGTTTATCAACTGTACAGGTAATTGTTTTTAACTTACAACTTTTTATTTTTAGAAACTAAAATAATAAAAAATGATGGTAAAATATTCAATTACAATTTCAGATTTTACCATTTGAAGATAATTTATGTGTTCGAGAACCTTGTTTGAATTTTGAACTGTGCTTAACAGTTTTAAAGTTTGGTAATGCTTCATCTTTCATTACCAGTGATACTGTTTTGTTTAGACCAATTTATCCAGTTACTACATTTGCTTGCCAATGCCCTTATGGTTTTACAGGTAATACTATATATTCAATTTTTTTTACTGTAAATTGTAATGATTTATTTACTTTAGGAAGTCAAAAATATTACATGTGTGACACTGAAGTTGATTTATGCTATTCTAATCCTTGCAAGAATGGTGGTCAATGTCGAAGCAAAGAAAGTGGATATTCTTGTATCTGCCCACATCGTTTTACTGGCGACAACTGTGAAATAAACTTGAAACATGATGAATGCAAACCAGGAATATGTCATTCAGGGGCCACTTGTACCCCATTAAAGAGCGGTGGATTTTTATGCGATGATTGTTCTCCAGCTGGTACTTTTGAACATTACGATGAAGTTTGCCGACTTCGTTCTAGAAGCTTTCCAAAATCTTCGTTTTTGACCTTTCCATCATTAAGACAAAGATATCGGTTACATATTTCCCTAAAGTTTTCAACATTAGAAGAATCTGGATTGTTATTATACAATGGTCGATACAACGAACGCCATGATTTTATTGCTTTAGAACTCGTTGAAGGAGGCCGTGGGATGCAGTTTTCATTCTCTCTAGGATCTGAAGTTACTTATGTAATAGCTTATCCACCTACTAGTGCAGTAAACGATGGTCTTTGGCATTCTGTTACAGTTTCTTATATCAATCGAGTGAGTAATATTATATTAAAAATTTGAAGTACATATTTTAATAACTTTTATATTATAATTATTTTTAAGAGTGCTACTCTGAGCTTAGATGATTGTGACGTACCATTGACTGTAAAATATGGGTCAAAACTCGGATATTCTTGCGCTAATGTTTCTACTCAAGTGCTAGAAAAAAGGTAATAATCTCCAGCATTATTGAAATATTATAATAATGTTTTAAATAATTTTTAATTTCTAGGTGTGAAATATTAACAGAAAGTTGTCATCGCTTTTTGGATCTAACCGGTCCACTTCAAATTGGCGGTCTGCCCATGTTGCCAGACTCTACTAGTTTTCAAGTGAAAAGTAAAGACTTTATGGGATGTATTGCTGACGTATACATTGATTACAAACTTCTCGATTTGAATAGGTTTGCAGCAAATATTGTTAAAAATATTTAAAATGTTATCCATATTATATGGTTGTTTATAATTGTATATGTTTTTAGTTATGTAGCCGATAATGGTACCATCATTGGTTGCCCAGAACGTAAATCTTTGTGTGTTGATAGTCCTTGTAAAAACGGGGGTAGTTGTACTGATCACTGGGGTACATATAAATGTGACTGTCCTAAATTGTGGGGAGGAAAAGACTGTAGTCATCGTAAGTAAAATATTTTTATTTAAATGCAACAATATGTTTTAATCTCTCCATAACATGTATTGATGTAAATATTAATGTATAAATTATTATTGGTTTAGCTATACAAGCTCTTTGGCGTTTTTCGGGAGATGGAATTGTAGCGTTTAATCCATTATTGCGTACTATTCAATTTCCATGGTATACATCATTATCATTGAAAACTAAAAAACCTAATTCTCCAGTAATTTCTGTGAATATAGGACAAAACACTACTGCTCGAGTTTATGTTAGTAGTTTACGTTACATTATTAATGAGTATTTTAACTTACAAATGTTGTGCATTTTTAGTTGGAAAGTGGTTTTATTGTCTATGTGGTTGATGGCCAAAAAGCTGTATTCAGCAGTGTACAAATCAATGATGGTGATTGGCATAATTTGGAAGTAATATGGCAGAATACAGGTGGTGTCAGATTTGTTTTGGATCACGGAATTCGGTCAGTTGTAAAAACACTTAATGCCAAACTTCAAGGGCAATTTGTTGGAAAAATCCAATTAGGTAACTTTAATGAAGATTCAACTGATGTTGATGACAATATTGGATTCAAAGGGTGTATTAAAGTAAATAAGAATACATTTTTTTTTTAGTAATATTTTATTAGAATTATATTAATCATTAAAATAATTGTTGTATTGTAAAATTTAGGATGTTCGAATTGGTCACAGTGGAGGAACAACTGTATTGGAAATACCTGAACTTATGATACGCGTTAGTGAAAATTGTGAACAAGATAATCCCTGCAATGGAAATAAATGTCCAAAGCATAGCGAGTGTATACCTTCGTGGCAAAACCATACATGCAAATGTCATACAGGTATTTATTGTGAAAACAGTTACTACTTAATAGTTAATACCTACTAATACAAAATTGGCTATATATTTATTTATAAATATTTCACAATATCTGTTTTTAGGATTTGTGGGAATAGCTTGTGAAAGCGTGTGTCATACTAACCCTTGCGAAAACAATGCTCTGTGCATTGAAGATCGAAAAAGCCTTCGTGGTTATCATTGTCAATGTAATTCGACTATGTTTACTGGTATGTGATCATTACATAAGTGTTTTCACTATTTTTAGAAATTTATTTATGACATTCTTAGGTGATTACTGTGAGCACGAACTCAAAGAGTCATGTCCTGTTAGCTGGTGGGGACATCATCGGGGAGTTTGTGGTCCATGTAACTGTATGGTGGAAAATGGTTATAACCCCCACTGTAATAAAACCACTGGACAATGTTATTGCAAAGTAAAGCTTATTTTCTTTTAATTTATACTATGGTATTTATTGTGATGTCTAATCAGGTATGTTTTTTTAATTATATATTATGACATATTTTTTTAGGACAATCATTACACTCCTCATGGTTCTGATAAATGTCTTGAGTGTGGTTGCTACAATGTTGGTTCTTTTGATCGATCTTGTGATCAAACTACTGGACAATGTAAGTGTCGTTCTGGTGTTATAGGTCGCAGGTGTGACCAATGTCCAAATTCCTATGCCGAAGTCACATTAAATGGATGTGAAGGTAATTAATATAAATTTAAAATTTAATTCTTAATACATAATATAATAATAAACTAAAACATTCTTATAATCTATTTTTTTTCTAGTTATCTATGACGGCTGTCCAAAAAGTATAGCAGGTAATATTTGGTGGCCTAGAGCGAAATGGGGTGAACATGTAACTGAAAACTGCCCGATCGGTTCCCAAGGCAAAGCCACGCGCTTATGTCAAAATACTTTAGATGGATGGCAATATCCTGACATATTCAATTGCACTTCAAATTCATTTGTTGATCTTCAGAGACTCGTGAGTATTAAGTCAATGAAATGTTTTAGATTTAATTTCATAAACTTAAGTTTTTGTCAATTTGTTCACGACATATTTAAAACCAAATGTCTTTATTTACTTCTAGTTGAATGGATTAGAAACCAAATCTATTAAGGTAACTACATTTGTCGCCGTAAATGGAGCTAATAATCTTCATAAAGCAGTCAACAGTACTCAATTCCTGCACGGTTCTGATGTTCTCATCGGTCAACAACTTTTACAACATTTACTATCTCATGAAGGATCTTTGTTAGGGTTGAATTTGACTCATAGTCAAGATAAAGATTATATATTGGTTAGTGCTGTACCTAATTTTTTTAATTATATTTTTAGCTTTTTTCAATTTTACTAACCAACATTTTGTTCCAGAATTTAGTTATGGCATCCAGTCGTTTGTTAGACTTAAGTGAAATTGATCATTGGGAACGCATAAACAGTATAACATCACAGGGACCATTTAATTTAATGAATACAATAAATAACTATGTTGCTACTTTGTCAACAACCCAACATGATACATATACAGATCCATTTGAAGTAGTTAGTCCTAATATTGGTATGTATTATAATTCAAAAATGTAACATTTTCTCAATATTCTATCCTCCCTACATTTTATTTTGTGTATTAATATATTATGCTATCGCTGCAAACCATACAATTCTGAATTCAAATGCATACATTTGATCATCTTATTGAAGTACACATAATTTATTTTTAAAATTGTAGATAATCTTATAATAGTAAATAACAGATTGCCACTCTAAATTAATAAAAATAATAGAGGTAGATAACATATTTACCTGGTACTAGTAATAACATTTCGATAATTATTAGTTAGAATTTTTTGTTTTACATTAAAATTATTTATTTTTTACAGCTATTGGTTTAGATGTAGTTTCAGCTGAGAGTCTATTTGGGTTTGAACCCGAACACGAACGACCAGATTTGTCTACTTCTGCATTGACAGAAGAGAAAGTAAATTTACCCGATTCATCTATACTTCAACCAGCTATACAAGTATGTGCTTATAACTATTTTATTTTATTATTTTTTTAATAATTTTTAATTTCAATTTTTGTTTCTATTCAGGTGTTGAGTCTAAAACCGGGTTCAGAAATATTAGGTTTAAAAAATATGGGTAGTCCTGTTGTTGTTTTACCTAAATATAATAACTATCTTTTGGATTCTTCAAAGTTTGATAAACATACCCAAATAATGGTGCCGATCGATTTACTGGGTATTGAGCCAATAAAACATGGAATGACCACTACAAAAGGACAATTATCTAAAAATGCAGCTGTTGTTGGTTATGCACAGTATCTTACACTCGGAGCGTTGTTACCATTACGTTACGATGACACTGTTTTAAAGAGGTATTCTGTAGATCTCCAAGTGGGTTCTCCAGTTATATCATTTGTTGCTACTCTGAATCACAATAATCCTAAAAGTTAGTTTTAATATTGTATATATAAAAAAATTTAATAATGTCATGGTTAAAATTTAAATTCAACTAGGAAAACAACGGCACGTAAATGGTAAAGAAATTTCAGAGTTATCTGACATGGTGCCTTTGGATTCACCGATTCGTATCAAGGTTTGGATTAACAAAAACCCAGTTACATTGAGATCCAATCCACAATGTGTACGGTGGTCAACATCTAGAGTGTAAGATTTCCTAATGTATTTATATATAAATAATATTTAAAAACTACTAATATTTCTCAGCTCTCACAAAATAGTTTTAATAATTAACGATAAAATATAAATAGTCTATAAGCTAACTACTGTAAATCACTATGTACAACAAATTTAGATGTACTGCATTATAATTAAGTATTTTATGATATAAATTATATCTTAATTGATGCTTATTAGTTATTACATAACAAATATCAATAAACTGTTAAATAATATATATATTATAAAGATGAAGGATATACTAGGAAAATAAACTGAAGGGTTTAAATTACATTTATACCTGTCATTTTTTCAATTACTCTACTCATGCTCAAAGAATTGAGTGATGAACTCAATAAAATAAACGTAATTTATTATTTTTAAAAAAGTACTTTACTCACCCAACTATTTAAGTTCATTATTCTTTTGGCATAAACTTTTTTTCAATGGGAAAAAATAACTAACACAGTTGAAACATAACATTTATGAGATTATATATCATTATTTTTACCATAGACCAAGTGGTGAGTGGACTCGAGCTGGCTGTCATACAGAGTTGCCAGAAGACAATTGGTGGAAAAAAGATCCTATTTACATTAATTGTACATGTAACCAGCTGTCAACATATGCTGTTCTCACAGACGTAGTTGATGAACACGTAAATCATTTTTTTCTTAACAATAGATACCTGATAATATTCTGTATAACTTTTTATCTAATTGGTGATTTGTTCTTTTTTTTATGATCAGTACATAGTTGAATATTCAAATGTTGAACTATTCTCAATTTTGGTATCATTTGGATTAGCTATCATTGCTCTCATTGTGACATGTGTACTATTAGTTGCTGTACGTGCAGGAACCAATACAAGTTCTATATACTCACATTTTGCCCTGTGTTTACTGCTCACTCAATGTGTGTATTTGGCTGCCACTCAAACTCGAGGAACTCTGTATACTTTTGAGGTATATCTTATTTAATAACACAATATTTATGTATCAATGAATAATGATGATGTATTTACAATTGATAATGTAATACATTATTCTCTTCTTTTTTTTTTAGATATGGTGTAAGTTTTGTTCTATAACTTTACACTATTTGTGGTTAGCCACCATTGGTTGGTCTTTGGTAGCTGCACTCCATCTGTATCGAATGTTAACTGAATTAAGGGATGTAAATCATGGTCAAATGGGTTTCTACCATAGTATCGGTTATGTTCTGCCAGCCATTATAGTCAGCTTGTCTGTTGGAGTTCGTATTAATCAATATGGGAATTACTACTTTTGTTGGTTGTCTGTTTATGAATCTGTTGTCTGGAGTTTAATTGGTCCCACTTGTCTTGCTGTGGCCATTACTGTAATTGTTTTACTCCTGTGTATCAGAGCAGCATTCACTTTAAAAGATCATGTGCTCGGTTATGGAAATTTAAGGTATAAATTCATATTTAGATATAATTATGCCAATTATACACACTAATAATTAAATACATTTTAGAAGTGTTTTGGTTGTACAAGTGATCTGCGTTCCTATACTAGTTGGTGTTTGGTTGTTAGAAGTGGTTGTAGCATCAGAACGTGACACACGGCTTACATACACACTGTGTGCTGCTGTTTGTAGTCAAGGTTGGTTAGTATTAGCAGGTCTGTGCTATTCTAATGCAAAGCTTCGATGTGGAATACACCACTGTGCACTACGGCTCATTGGTAAAGAAATACCAGAAAAAAATGAACCAGATTCTGGTATTGGTGCTATATCACCTCCGACTATAAGATCATCTTTGTCGTATCGTAACACGGCAATTACAACTACAGATGGAGTAAGAAGACCAATTGGTATATCTATGTCCAGTACTACTTCACGGTCAACTACAAAGACAAGTAGTAGCCCTTATAGGTATTATAACAGTGTTTTCCAATGTTATCCAGTTTCCATGAACCATTAAAACTATCATAGTTAATGAATGTTTTCTTTCAGAAGCGATACTCAATTAAGGAACACATCGACAACAACAAGTAATTATGACCATTCAACATCAGACTTGCCATCTAGTTTTCACCGAACACAACACACATCAGATTCAGATTCTGAAGGTTCAGGTGAAGGGAGAAGTTTAGACTTAGCTTCTTCCCATAGCAGTGATGAGGATGATTCTTCTCGCCACAGAGGTCGTAGAAGTAATACTTCTTCAAATCGACCACCTCCATTTTTACCAAATATAAATGAAGATCCTGGATTGCCTCCTTCACTCAACGTGATTACAAATTCACAATTGTTTCCCAATTTAAAACCTTTGTATGCTCCACGATGGACTAGTCAACAATATCCAACAGGTAAAAAATACAAAATATTATAATTAAAACCAGTATATTTTTAATTTTTATTAAATTATTAAAAAATATACCTACTTTACAGTATAAAGTTGTAGCAATAAATAGTTTAAAGATTTTTTATTATTTATTGTTACAACTTGTCATCATATTTGTCTTGGTGTAGCTAATAGCTGAATATTAATAGTATTACAAATGTAGTTGGTTTAATTAATATATTATGTACATTAAATAACATTAAATTACTATTTTAAATAATTTAAATTTCTTGTATGTAAATTTAGGTACTTGTTACAAATAAATTTTATAATATATTTATGTTTAGTTCAAGAAGAAGACCATGCAGTTGGACAACATCGTTGGACAGGATCAACAATATCTGATCAGGACAATTCAGTGATAAATAATCGAATGTCTCTTGAACCACCATTGTTAAACAGTGAACACTTTGGTTATCATCACAAGAGCTCAACATTCAATTCTCTGAACAAAACAGAATCGGACTGTGATGTAGATGATAAAGCAAGTCTTGGAGACAAATACTTATTTCCTTATACCGGTATTTTTAAATATATATATTATTCATTGTTACTAAGTTAGGTTAAAATAAAATGGAAATTGCTCATTGTTTGTGTACTTGTGTAACTTTGTTGTAGCCGAAGAAGACCATTGTCACTCACCTTATCGAGATTTGTACGGTGATAATCGCAGAGGAAGTGACCTTTATGGTATTTCCATGCCACCGCCTATGGTAAATCGGGGAAGTGAGAATGGATCGTTACATAGTGTAGATAGTAGGTTTGTAACTGCTCGAGCTTACAGTCAACCTGTATCACCATCCACTCACGCTTCCACTTCTACTCTTAATTTACAATCAAGACACGGTTATACAAATGAGTATGGTATACAGGAAATACTAGAATCTGAGTAAGTCTTATGCTTGATCCGGTTAATTTTTAGTTTTTATTATTACTGTAATGCATTGATGTTAATTTGGTGTAGTACTATTTCAATAGTAATAATTAACTCACAAAAAAAAAAATTATATTCACATAGTACTTATATAATTATATTTAATTGTTATAAAAACGACACTTGTTGACTACACCAATTTATATAAATTATTAACTATTAACTAATAATATAATTATGTTTATTGCTCATCTTAACAAGTACACAGCTCAGCTAATTTAGCCTTAATAATATTAACAAAATGATTGATTTTTAACGGTTATTTTCTTCTTTTGCATCGCTGCTATGGTGTTTGGAATTTACAGCGAAGAAGAGGTAAGTGTTTAAATATTTTACTCATCTCACATTTACTTATGCAGTTATGTCTTATAACTTAAAAAGTGTCTACAGTCTACAGTACTAAAGTAATAATAGATATAAATGATTTCAAAATTATATTACTTGTATTAATTTTAGTTACCGCATCAATTATTGTAAACTTGTATTATACTTAAATTTTTAAGAGTCATAAGTGAACAAATCAGCTGTTGCTCAAATGCAGTCGTCGAGAGTAGCGACATTACAGTAGCATGCTACTTTAATAGTAGCGATTAACGTAGTGTGGCTACAATACACCTAATGTAGCGATATACTTTAATGCGCTAGTAAATTTCAGTTAAGGTAGCAAAAATTACCATTATTTTAACGCTATCTTCAATACTTATTTGGTGATAGTTAAAATTGTATAATAATTATTATTTTTATTTATTAATATCATAATAATAATGAGTATATTAATGCATTTTTCGGGTTTAATCCACGATTAACTCGCGTAGTTAAAACCCGTCTAGTGACCAAATATAAAATCAGTACAAGCTATAAACTACCAATTTTCAATTGGAACATTTAAAAAAATGTAGCGTAAAAGTAGAGCACTACATTTTAAAAAAAAATTAATGATAGCGATAGCAAGCTACTTTTTTGGTGGGGGGGTTAACGTGCTACAAAAAACTAGTAGCGTCCCGACCACTGCTCAAATGTGGTTTATCTAATATTAATAAAATTTACTTGTTTAAAATATTTTTTTACTATAAATTCTAAGGGTTATTAGATTGGTTAGTATATTTCAAGGTTCTAGACAATTTTGGAAAATATTTCATGTAGCATAATAAATTCTGAATTACTTTTGTCTTAAGGGGATCCGATACCGTGATTTTCTGTTTTTGTCTAACACACACGCGACATAGGATTTTAGACAGATTCTTTGCCAAAAATTCCAATTGATCTATTGAAGCGATAAGAATTCTAAAAACAGATTTGAATTTGTCGTCAAGTCTACTTGAAATCGACTTTCCCACATTTTTGAATTTTTGATTTTAACTTCTCCAAAAATTAAAATATGTCAATTTTTAAATACTCTTTTTTAATATGACATTTTTAGGAATTTGGGGGGATAATATCAAACATGTGGGAAAGTCGATTTCAAGTAGACTTGACGACAAATTAAAATCTGTTTTCAGAATTCTTATCGCTTCAACAGATCAATTGAAATGTTTGGCAAAAAACACGTTTAAAATACTATCAATACAGAAAATCACGATATAGAATACCTTTAAGAATAACATTGTATACGAATACTTGACTTTATAATCACCTGTGTTAATTTATAACAATAATATCATATTTTATTTAAGTCTTAATAAAAACTAGCTATATCATTCTCCAATCTTAAAACAGACGATATATATATTTATTCAATCTTAACAACTGGCTTACGCAATACATGACTATGTTTCAACGTGCAGATTTAAATTTCAAGTATACAGTAAAAGAATAACATAAGAACTAATTCCACTCAATAATAAGTATTCAATCTTGTTAGTCGTTAAAAAAAACAATCAAATATTTAACCTTTAATCACATGTATGTTATATTTTCAAACGTAACAAGATTCTTCTTTCCATTATTGATATTAATATAACAAAAATTGCAACAAATTAATTATAATAAAAAATGAATAGATTAGAGGTTGCTCCAACGATAGAAATATTTTAGAATCTGAGCGGAGCAATAAATGTATTGATTTTACAATGAAGTGTGTTTAATTTTATTTTTTTAATTTTTTTTTATTTTCGTGTCTGTCATCGCCTTTTAGGACAGTAAAAGTGCTTGAATTTTCTTCAACAGTAACTTTTCTGATAGGAAAGTGAATCTAGTTGGTACTTTGAAGGGTCAAAAGTCAAAATTTCCAAGTAGTTTTCAAAAGCGCAGGGAAAAACAAAAGAAAAATTAAGGAAAAACGGGAATTTTTACGCAAAATCTGTTTTCGAGAAAATCGATTTTGGTTTTTGGTATAACTCTAAAATAAATGACCGTCGGGACATGAAATTTTGGGCGAATGTAAGTTCCCACACGAGATATAGCAGGTAAAAATTACCCCTGAATCCATACGTAAGTTCCCACACGAAAAAAAATTATACCAAACACCAAGGCTGGGCAAAGAAAAGTAACTCAACTTAATTTAAAGTTAAAATTTTCTTATTTTCAAAATAAAAAATTTCAGACACATAATAATGTTTATATAAATTGCTTATAATTTTAACTTTTAATTCGTTAATGCTCAGCCTTGCCAAACACAAACTTCCTTTCCACTTTATTCAGACTTAGGACTGACAACTTAAACGTACTTGGTATGGTTAAAATTTGTTTTGTTTTTGTATTACATAAAAAAAAATCCAATTCAATTTTGAATTGAATCTAGTCCGTATAATATATAATAAAAATTAATAATATAATGTGTATAATATTTGTATATGTATAAAATAAAAATAATAATAGAAAAAATCAAATTTTATTAGGTTTATTGCGATAGCTCAAACACTTGACATAGTCATACTGTGTAATTTTTTGTAAGTTATAATCTGAAATTTTATTATTTATATCGTTTTATTTTTTTACTTTTTTTTTTGAGGTCTTTAATTCTGATGTTCTTATCTTTATATATGTATTTGTTTGGAACATTTTTAAAACTTCTATTATTTTGAATATATTAGGATGATGATGATAAAAATTTGAATTGAATTCCGAATGGAAACTTTCGCAAGCGTTTGTAGTAAGACTTGTATCAGAACTAGCACTAGCCCAAATACTAAGGAGGAACGTACTGGTATCTTCGATGTAATGAGTTACTTGGATTTTTTTTTATCCAATACAAAAACAAAACAAATTTTAAACACCAATTTCGTTTAAGTTGTCATTCCTAAGTCATAATAACTTAACTTACGTACGGGCGTATTTTTTTTCGTGAGGGAACTTAAATATGTACTCGCTTACCTGCTATGTTTCGTATGGGAACTTACCAAACCCCGAAATTTTGACTGAATGTTTATAATTGCATTTCCTATACACCATAACATTTTCCAAATATTTTGACTTATTTTGAGCTGTTTTTATACAATAACGGTCATTGTCAATTTCCATTTTTTTTAGTTTTTTTTTCTATAAATATCAATAAAATTTTATCTGTTAAGTAAAAAAGCTTGAAAATTTAATATAAGGCTCCTGATATATCGTTCTAATAGCAGTTAAAAAATATTAAAAATACATAGGCACAATTTTTTTTTATAAGCATTAAAAGTTCAAATTTTGACAACATTTATCAAATTTATAATTTATTAATTATTTTGTAGTTAAAAATGTATAAAATGTTTAACTTTTATGGCTAAGGATTGAAAATTTAAAACAAGGCTCCACGTAAATAGGTTATATATAAATTACTTTATTTATAATAATATCATCAAATATACTTGGTAATATCATAGGCTGACTGACCGTTTTCGCTCAGAATCGTTTTTCTTATACAATGATATTATATCATTGAATTCAAATTTAACACCATCCATTACAGTGACCCACTTGTAACCTACTGTACAGCAGAGCGACATCCACTTATCCACCTTTTTTTTATTTTATTTTATTTTTGTTGTGTCTGTCATCACCTTTTAGGACAGTAAAAATGCTTGGAATTTCTTCAACAGTATCTTTTCTGAAAGGAAAGTAAATCTAGTTGGTACTTGGGGGGGTCAAAAGCGCCGTAAAAAAACAGAAGAAAAATGAAGGAAAAACGGGAATTTTTACTCAAAATCTGTTTTTAAGAAAATCGATTTGGTTTTTAGTGCAACTCTAAAACAAATGATTGTAATTTTGACTGAATGTTTATATTAGCATTTTCTATACACCATAACATTTTCCAATTATTTTGAGCTGTTTACGGACATTTTCAGTTTCCAATTTTTTATTCTATAGATATCAATACAATTTTATTTGTTGGGTAAAAAAGTTTGAAAATTTAATAGAAGGCTCCTAATATATTGTTTCAATGACAGATAAAAATATTTAAAATTCATAGTTACAATTTTTTTTTATAACTATTTAAAGTAAATTAAAGTAAATTAAAGTAAATTAAAGTAAATTAAATATTGACAAAATACGTAAAATTCACGAAAATGTGCAAATTATTTTGAGTTAGAAATTCATAAAAATGTTTCTTTTCAAATCTAAGAATTGATAATTATATATAAAATATATATATAATAATTTATGAAGATAAGTCTGTCTACCTTATCAAAAAAAAAAAAAAAATGTCTACAGGCAAATCAAATTAAATTTTTTGAGCGTTTGAAATTCATATTTTTACAATATTGGATATTCATTCAATTTCTCATGTAGCGGTTTTCTTATTTTATTGTTATTCAAAAACGAATAACTTTGGATATATACATGACAATTTTACTGAATGCTTATATTTCCATTTTCTATAGGTACACCATACAATTTAAAAAATTTTAAAATTTTAAAATTTTTTTTTTTTTGAGCTATTTACGGACATTGCCAGTTTTCATTTTTTTAGTTTTTTTCCTAAAAATATCAATAAAATTGTATTTGTTGGGTTAAAAAAGCGTAAAAATTTAATGCAATATATTGTTACAATAGCAGTTGAAAAATATTAAAAATACGTAAGCACAATTTTTTTTTATAAGCATTTAAAGTTCAAATTTTGACAAAATTTATCAAATTTAAAATTTGACACCATAAACACCATTTATTACAGTGACCCACTTGTAACCTAATGTACAGCAGAGCGACACCCACTTGCCACGTTTTTTTTTAATCTAATTTTTTGAAATTATTTAAATCCATAACCCTGGTTAAAACAAAATCTATATACTTTTCGTACTATACATAATTAATTATAAAATCATTCTAAATTGGTGTTTTTATTTTTTTTTTCAATTTAGGAAGGATTCGAGTGAAACTCCGGTGTGACGTGAATTGATATACAGTACAAATTCAACTAATTGTGGTGTTTTTCTTTTTTCCCTATCAAACTGTAACATTTAATCCTGTTCAATAAGTGTAAATTTTCAGTAATTTAGCATATTAATTTTTATTCCTTTCTTTTTACTCCACACATTATATATATATAACAATGTAAAATAAGTATGAACATTTTATGGTCTCAATTATTATATATATTTTTTTGTATTTAAGGTTATATATTAACTATATAAATTAGTCATATTATGTATACAGTATAAATACCTTGTACCTACTATGTTTTTTTAATAAGATTTAATAAGGCTAGGGTTTGCGATTGTTGTCATATTCTCAATTAGTAATTACATGAAAGTCAATCAATTATGTTTATTAATAGAATATTATGTAACTATATGACATAATATTATGCATTTTATAATAAACCTCTCGCAAGCTCTAGTCGGCGTAGCCCAGGAACCAATCAGCCACGCTTCCACTGCCATGGACCTTGTACAGACAAACAATATATCATCTCACATATAATGGACACATATCTTTATTAACATTCCAATTGACGTAACGTTGAATGTGATTATTTTATTTTATTAATTTAGACATATAATTATATTTATATATATATTTCCCTTTTAGTGCCATACTGTCCGAGTTGGTATAATCATTTGTGATACGTAGGACTAAGTTTTATCTTTAATTTCCACAAAAATACATTCACAAAATGTTGATTATCACATTTTTTTAATCTACAGTCATATTTATATTTATATGTTATAAAGATCATTGCGTTTGATCGTGTAACATCATGCTCAATATTAACCTAGTTATGAACGTTATTGACGATATTTGTACGATTTGAGTATAATAATCGTGATTTATCCATTTTTTAAACTTAACATTCCGTAAGAGTTGTGATTTTTGTTTTATTTAGACGTATTGTGTATTAATATTTATATGTATGTAAATAAAATATATTATACAGATTTTTTTTTCATTCACGCGTGTGTATACATTTTAAATTATATTTTTCCATGATAATTATTTCGAGTTTTTATTTATGTATATGTGTGCTTACAGCTTTCGTATGTGTCGTTGAAGCCCACATATCCAGATCATGATGTAGTTCATAGTTTTTCCACTTATTGGCTGCATCCGAATTGCATGCCAAAAAAGAGTGATTTTTGTCGTATAGTAAAAATATAGTTAATAAATTCGATATAGATATAAGTATATAACTTACCTACTGTATTCTTTAATATTTTAGGTAGTTTGAATACGATTAGATTATTAGGTGGCGATTAGATAATGTACCTACTTTTAATAATAATTTGATAAATATGTATAACGATCTATATAAAATAATATACCTATAATAGTTTGCATCCAAATCGATTATCAGAAAAATAAAAAATGGATACACAATTATTATTTGTATAATTATCTACTTTTATTTATTTAAATTTTAAATTCTTTTATTTAAAATAATAATCTTTTATTTTTACAAACTTTGAACTGCAATTTATTTATCAAATATACATTATAATACTGAATTTAAGGTGCAGATGCGCGGGTATTACACATTTACACGTAGGTTGTACCTGGGTATGTCCCGTCGACTTTTTAGGATTTTTAGTGACTTCAGAGTCACGTTATATTTTATCAGATATTTGAAGTTTGACAAACGTTGAAGAAATATTTGACCGTGTGAACATGTGTATGCATTTTCATTAAACAAAATGTTTTATAATTATTTTTGGTTTTAAATTCTCGTATGGTAATTAATAATAGGTACCTACCGTAAAACAGGGTGAGTTGAAACACTTTTTAACTTTGAAGTATCATATAAACTTTTCTATTTGGGTTTATAGATGATCAATACATCAAAATATTAGTCTCATCGAGTACTTTAAGTATGTATATTCAAATTGTTTTATGTTTAACAAATTATTTTTTATATATAAGTGCTTTGCGTCTATTCCCCCTAAAGATGGTGTCAATAGAAACATTTATGGTTTTTTAGTGTATTTTTCTATTTTACAAACTGAAGGTAGAAATAATCATTGAGATTATAGGTTCTGTATTTCTTTATCTTTGATTTTGTAATTAAAAATTTATAAAATGTTCAGTTTGTATAGCTAAAGATTGAAAATTTGAAACAAGGTTCCACGTAAGTAGGTTATTCTTTAATCAAAATATCTCAAAAATATAAAAACACATTTTTTTCTATAATTATTTTATGTTAAAATTTGGACGAAATAACATTTTTAATAACCAAGAATACGATTTTGGTTATTTTGTTGTAACTTAATGATATTAATTCAACTTACCGGCTACCGAGAAGATTTTCTCTACATTGTCTTAGAGTCTTAGACCCTAGATAATCTACCAATAGGTCAGGGCCGATTCGCCGGCCGATGGCCAACTTGTGGCACGCCTATAGTATGTAGTCATATACTCATGTAGACTATATTAGACTATAGAGAGCCTACAGAGTAGAGACACCTACTATTAGCAGACCATTAAGTGAGGGGTGATGTGTATATTTCATATTTGTCATAACTTAAAATAGGAGTAAATATACAAATATTATATAAAGTTTATCTTAATATCTCATCTTTATAACAATTCATACCTATATTATCATATTTATTTTGTATTCTTAAAATTATTTTTTTTCTGTGCACGTGTCTGCTTTGGCGTATATTATAAATTACATAATTACAATTATAATATAGGTACATGGAAGGCACGTCGGGTGTTATAAAATCTAATATATTGTAATTGTATTAATTTTAAAATTGAAATAATAATCTTAATTGTGTATGTAAATTATGGACCTTATCTAATATCTCGATTAGGAGGTTGATAAGTTATCCTAACTGCGTGAGAGTGCGCAAGCCGCAAGGTTTAATATTATTACTTTGATTACCAGCTATTCTGTATTCAATATAGATACATTTTAAACGTGTTATTATGTGTACTTTTACTATATAAATTATAAATAAAATACAAGTCCTTATAAATAATTAACGCATATTCAAAATAAATAAAACATATTCATAAGTGGGCAGTGGTATTATTGATATCGAATTACACATTTTAACCATAACTCTTTTAGATGTCCGATGATGACTATCCGTTGTCCGAGGTTTTTGTATCAGTTTTTTAAACATAAAGACTTTTTAGCTTTTACATCGTATACATGGCGTTATTCTCCCCACGATAAACCTCCATAAACCTTGGAGATACTGACTACTGAGTAAGGAGCTCAGCCCTCAAAGGGTCTGGACACACTATAAGCTCGCAACAACATTGTTATTCATCTGTTAGTATAGTAGCTACATTGTACATTATAATTCAATCAAATAACAGTTGGTGGTTAAAATAAAACAATAATTAACTATGAAACCAATAGCCAGAGCTGCCGCGGACTTTTGTTTAATAAAAAAAAAAAATTAAATATGGAATTTGTAATACAAACCAAAGATTATTCTCATACTACTATATAAATATTGGTATTTATGTAATATTTATAAAAACAAAAACCTGTTGGCTATGATTTTTTATTAACTTAAGTTATAGTCTATATAGCCTACAGTTCAAATGTATTTTGATAATACACTTTAATTTATTATTTAATAATTAACTTCTGTAAACAATATTTGATACCTACCTAGCTATAAATAATTATACCTTGCATATTCATAATAATAGTATTAAAAATAATATAATTACAATTTGATCTTCAAAATAGAATAAATTATCGTTGGGCTTTTGTAGTAGGTATTAATTGTTTTTATATTTATATAATAATCCATAGTGCTGTTTAACTATTTAAGTTATATTGCAAGTGCACTTCAGAGAATTGTGAATACAAAATCATATGGTAATTAGTTTGACTATATAGATATAATAGATGTATTCAATCTTTAATGAGTAGTTAATATAGATAGCTTATGCAACAAATAGCTATATTTCGACTAGGTAGGTATATATGATGCCCTTAAAATGTAATGCCTTACATTAAGTTTTCTATAAAACATATATTATAATATCCTATATAGTCTTAATCCTAACACTTGAGTAGTAGTTTTAACTCTCAAGTACCTAGATACACTTCCAATTGAACATTTATGTATTTTACGATTCAACAATTCTTAGTTAAACTATAGAATCATGCAAAAGCGTATTATAAAATTAAATAAATAAATAAATTATACAATTTTCATTGACAGCACCTATGATTTCATTTGTATTTGAATAGTATACCTATTATTATGAATTTTTATTTGTTATGGTTTTATTTTTGATCCTTATGACATAAATTCGTCATGTTAATGAATTGTTTACATCAATGTTGAATTTACCAAAATTGGCTGTTAGTGTTTAATATTTTATGTTATTTATTTTATTATATTATGTAGGAAATGTACACTATATACTTTCTGATAATTATTGGTGTTACACAGCTTAGCAAATTGTTAATACCTATAAGTGTAGGTAAGTAAATTATGATTTGTCATTGAAATTTCGTAAATTCCATTGATTATTTGACTACAAATGTATTACCTATAATTGTTAGATGGTAATTAATGATACGTAGATATTGTCAACACCTTATATTATAGTTAGGTTAAATCACGTAACATACTAATATCCTAAGAATTAACAACGAGCAACATTTTTTGAGAGCATAAAAATAATCTATAGTAAAATTCTAATTTGATTATAACAATTTCTAAAAAAGGAAAAAGTAGGGACCCTTATATTTTTTAGTATATAATTCGCAAACGACAAACCGTAAGTACTTGATATTTTTACCAAACGTTTATATAAACTATTTTGACAAAATTCGTCAAACTTACAAAAATGTTTAAATCATTTTGTAGTATTTATACCTAAGGATTGAACATTTAATACAAAGTTTCTCAGAAGTAGGTACAGTTTTTAATAGTTATTTTAAGTTCACATTTGGATAAAATTAAATATTTAAACTAAGAATTATGATTTTATATAATAATTATCATTTGTAATTTAAACTTCTAAGTACATGTTATTATTTTTTATACATAATTATATTTTCAAATGCAATATTTTTGGTAAAAATTAATTCAACCTATTGTATTATACCTATTGGCTATTAATAGTAAAATAAATTACTTTAAAAGCAATAATATATATCATATAATATTATATACTTAGTAATATATATTGACCGCCTTCGCTCTGTATTGTTATTTGTATGCAATAATGATTAATCATTGGATTCAAATTTATCGTGCATATTACAAGTGACTTATAGTTACCTTCCTTCCCCCCTTGATTATTTTAAAAACACCGAGAATTTTCAATTATAACCTTTCAGAAGTAGGTACTTACTAGATCCAATTTACAACCAGGAACCTCCATTAGGAGGATTAGCAGAGCGTTTTTCCTATGAGGAAAAGTTTTTTCAGACACAAAAATAAAAAACACATCATTGTAAAATCAATAGATTCATTAATCAACGCTCGGACCAGGATTTTTTTTGAGCATTAACTTTTTTTATTATAATATTTCTTTACTTTGATATTGGTAAAAATAACATTTTTGTTTTTTAGATAGGTACAAGAAATAATAATATGCATATTAATGGTATTATATTCAATGCCTAATGGCTAACACCTAATGTAATTATGGTTAGGTACCTACTTTTAAAAAAATAAATTTTATTCAACCTACTATACGTACGTCGTATTATCTTGTATATTATGTATTTATTAAATCTGTTTTTAAAATGTAACAACACAATATTTTAATAATAATTTATTTATTGTTCCTATACCTATATACTGTAAACACATTATCTTTTATTATAATTTTGTATGTTTTAATAAGTTGATAAATAGTTTCATGATTATTATTTTATAAAATAGAAATGATATCATTGTTACATACAGCTATAGTTTGTTAAAAAATTCTGATTAATGTTTTAAGAATTATAATCGAAAGTAGATCAACTGTATAATATAATATTATAATACCATATTTATTATTATTGATACTTTGATAAGTAATACAATTTATGAAATAAATATTTTAATACATTTCTTAAGTTAAGTTAGGTATTTTTAAAATTTTTAGGAAGTTCTATGACGTAACTATATGATAATATTATTTAAAGGCTACGTCCAGTTAAACGTACATATTACTTATTAGTACCTAATAAATATTACTAATAATGGCAATAAATACATTGTATAATAGGTATAATATATCAAATATATGATATAATTTTTGTAATGGTCAGTTTTAAAATTAAATTATTTTGACATGATAATATACGAGGAGTCGAATAGTCGGTGAGACCAATATATTAACACACATATAACTGGTGTGAATAATGAAGAGATGAGAGCAGGGGGGAGAGATCCCTATGACGGTTTAGGACAAGGTTTTGGCCGACCCCATACATAGGTAGGAGCGAAGGGCGAAGAGAAAGGAGATAAAAGAAAAAGAAGATAACTAATATATAGAATTTTAGATTCGTCGACTTTGATTTATAACGATAGTTCCAATTGGTTTTTCTTCTCCTAATTTTAATTTACTATTTTATAGTCTATTGTCTATACTAAACGTGTTAGTGTTATTTAAAAAAAATATATTTGTATTTGTTGGGTACCTATATTTACTTCGATAGCTGGTAGGTACACGTCTTGAGTATAAAATAAAATTGTGCATTTATATTATATATTAGATAATCCTATTTGCCTTTAATTTACGTAGAATTATAGCGAGTCGGCTATCAAACATTCAACGATGTGCCTATACTGCATTTGAGAATTTTTATCGTTGATAAGTGTTCCACCTGCAAAAGACGTAGGTAAATTAAATCTTGAAATTAAGTATTCATAACATTATATATTTATATTACTCATATTTTCAGTGTAAACGTGTATACAAATTATATTGTATATAGTATATACCTACTGTACAATTTTTTTCCACTGGTCGTTAACCTTAATTGTCTATTATTTTGAATATGTTAACCTCGTTGATCATATTAATTTAAGTCAATAATACATATTATGATGTCTTGGTAAGTGTGATACTAGACTCTGCTTACAATTCAACCTGCAATCGAATTGGCACAAACATTCAAGTGCTGTCATATTATAGGTAGTATATTGGCGTAGTATAATATCATTGCTTGTGTTTTGATATTTAATTTTTTTTAAACTAACGACATTTGGCTTTAAATAACGGTAAATAACAGTATTTTTTACAACAATAACAGATATATATGTAATATATGTTTATATGTATATATATTATATATATTATATAAACGAGAGTGTTCTGAGTGACTGATTCATAATAACGCAGAGCCGAACATATTAGAGCTATCGATTTGAAATGTTGAGATTAGATTAATATTATAATTTCACCGTGCACTAAGAAAGGATTTTGCAAATTTTGATTTTAAGTGGTTAAAATCGGCAAAAACAAAATTTACGAGTAAATTATACATATACATTGAACTTTATTATTATTATTATTATTATTTCCATGATTACCATTATTATTGTTTATTTTCATTATTAAACATATAGTTGGTTGTATATTTAAAAAAATATAAATTTAATATAATTGTATTTTGTAAAAATGTCTTCAACTAAAGAGATTTTTGTCAATGGAATATTGACACCTCAAATAGTTGTAGGTACCAATTATCGGTCATGGTGCCTGCTGATCAATTTCATACAAATGTGTTTAACATTCAAGAAAGATGCCAAGAGATCCGAAATACAAGCTCCATGTCCCCGGCCCCCCCCACTTTGGAATTTCGAAACAAAATTAATTCCATTCGTTTGTGCTTTGTTTGTGCTTTTAATACCGTCGTTTGTGCTCAACTCCTTCCAAAGTTATTCAACTTTCAAAGTAGGGGGACTGGGGATATTTTTAACCCCCCCCCCCCCACTTTAGAATTTCGGAACAAAATTAACTCTATTCGTTTGTGCTGGTTTGAATAACTTTGGAAGGAGTTGAGCACAAACGACGAGATTAAAAGCACAAACTATCACAAACAAGTGGAATTAATTTTGTTTCAAAATTCCAAAGTGGGTGGGGGCGGGGACATGGAGCTCGAAATACAATTGTTTTTTTAGGTCTCTGGTAATTTAAATAACTTTATTAGTTATTATTATGTCTTACAATTTAAATGGTGAAAACTTCTCCACAGCTGAGGATTATGTACGTGGATTGGTCAGTCCTACTGACTACGGTGGTAGTTGCAAATTAGCTGCTAATAAAGTACAACATTGTAAATTGTGAGGGGGTCCTACATTAAAAGTATAAATATTTTGTTCTTACTTCTATAAATAAGGCCCACCCTAAACTATATACTGTACGTCTGTACGGGAGATTGTAAACTCCGCCAGTATTAGGGCCTTCCTTATGTAAAACTAAATGATATTTCTCTACAAAGTAAACTCAAAAATTCAAAATGAAAAAAAAAACTATTGTGTTAGAGAAAGCTATAAATACTAAATAGTTATAATAATTGATTTATATTAGACTTAATGGTTTAAATATCTACAAATTGTATCTCATAATTTTAGTTTACAGCTCAAAATATTATAAGTATTATGTTATTATATTATATTATATTGTTACATTATACATATAATGTCATAATAATATAATATACCTACATATTTTTTGATTATTAGTTATTACAATATTATTGTCTATTATTTTTTAACATAATACTGGCCATTGCAATTTGTATGATTTGTTTGAACAATTATTATTTTTATATTTTTTGGCATACTTATACTTATTTAATAAGGATAATTATTATTATAAAATTAAGATTTTTTGTTTAATAATAATCTGTATATTATATTAATTGTATAGTGTATACTGTTGCTTGATTTATTTTCCTGGCGGAACTTACACTAAAAAAAGATTCTCGTGGCGGAGTTTACATGGGCCCGTCTGTACAAGTAGTTCGTACTTGATTTCATTTAATTAATGATATAATATTGTCAAATAAAATTATAAAAAATGTTAACTATTTTCATAATATAATATGTATACATCGTTGTATTTAAAGAAAACTTAGGATTTTTTAAGTACGTGAGCCCCTGGCCCAAACTAGGAGTCCAAACCACGCTCGCCCCGGCCTTAGGACGGCCCTGCAATTCATAATTTAACCAATATTAATTTTTTCTTATCAAATAGCAATTTAAGGTCATATAATATTATTCCCATCTAATCTATTAAAATATATTTAATATATATGTAAAAAGTTATTTTATCAAGAAAAATATAAAAATATTTGTAATTTATTTTATTATGGTATTGGATTTATTTTTATTTTTATTTACGTATAATATCCATAAAAACTAAATTTATTTAATTTGATGCATTATTTTTAATCAATTTAAGAATGCTAAGTGAGTCCAACGGTCCATCAAACTATTTAAGTTCATAAGTTGATTAGAAAATTAACTTTTTAATTTAACTTTAACTTTACCTTTGAGGTGTCGTATACCTATATCTTGGTAATAATAGGGCGTGCACACGGTGGGGGAGGGATAACTGGATAAGGGTGTCATATTTCCCTTGCCTTTTTTTTTGTCTATTCGTTTTTTTTTCAACACGGAAAAACACTGTATAATTTGTCGTTAAAATAAAACCTCATGTTTTCAATATTCTTTTATGTGTGATTTTTGCAATTTATTTAAAAATGCTCATACTTAAGTATTTCATTATAAAATTGAAATATTGTAAAAAATCCAACGTACAAATACAGATATTTTTCTTAAATTTAAGTTCGATAATAATTAGTTAATTCACTCTAAAAATAAAGTTAAAATTGTATATGTTGCGCGCGAGAATGCAGAGAGAGGAAACAAATAGGTAGTTCGCTGACGTCCTCTTAAGTTGATTGATAACAATAAAATATGTAATGAAGTAATGCAAGCATACTTACCGCTATAGAGGGGTGATTGAAACCAAGATGCAGTGTTTGGAATGAACGTCGTTTAAGAACGCTCGTACACGCGTTCACGTTCATATTTAGTGAACGATACGCGAACGTCACTCGTATTTTTTAAGAATAGAACGTGAACGACGTTTATACATTTTATGAATTTGAACGATTTTTAAGACGTTTAAAATTATTTATTATTTAATAAACATTGATTGAAAATACCATTATTATAATATATATTATATACTATTATAATATTACAAATTATAAAAATAAAATAGGTACCTACATGAAATTCCAGTGGGCACGCCTGGACATAAAATAACAATAATAATATAATATTATGATTTCCACGATTTTCTATTCGTTTTTAAACGATACATGAAAAAAAAATTAAATAAATTAAATGAACGGCGAAGTGAACGCATTCATATTTTCAAAGAACGTGAACTTGAACGAATTTTTTAGTGAACGTTCCGAACAATGTCAAGATGTTACAAATATAGAGGAAAAGGAGATGATTTTTCAAAATTGTATTTTATGTATAACAAACTATGTTAAATTATTTCAGTTTAGGTACTTGATGTTATTACTATTACTATTATTATAATAAACTAGCGCCTGCAGGTAAATGCAATAATTCAATTTATTTTCGTGTTAACGGGATCCTCCCCTTCAAAAAGCTTATAACGTACTGAGCTGCTTTTTTTGAATATTTTTGTAATATTGCTATTTGTTGTTCACCTATAATCTATTTTTTCTTAAATGTCTGATTACCAACCTATATTTCTGTTCAGAGCAAAAAACAATTTAACCGTCGCGCATCGGCAATCGTCTCATCTTGGCAATAACGAATCAGAAATATACTATATTATACATATTACACAAGTCACTTTCATGTGTATTGTGTATAATATAGGATTATTATTTATTACAATTTACAATATATTTGTATTGTTTTGAATGTTTTGATTCGGAATTGTTCAACAATATTGTGTATAGTGTATACCCCCATGTGTTGTCTCCGTCTTACAAGTGCGTAACATAGAACATTTTATGCTTAACAGAACACGTGTAGCTCTGTTAGTTCAAAAATTAGAGTGAATTGATCTCTTGTTAAATCTTAAGGAAAAATTAATATCCAGGTAACCTCATGGGCTTTTTATTGTATTTTAATTTTAAAGCGAGTTATGAATATTTTCAGATGTACAAACAATTTACAGTTTTAAAATACTCATTACTCGCTTCAAAATTAAAATATAATAAAAAGCCCATGAGATTGCCTAGTTAATAATCTTACCTTTAGATTTTATAAGAGGTCAATTCACTCCAATTTTTAAATTAACGGAGCAACACGCGTACAATTTGCTATGTTACGCACTTGTAAGACGGATACAACAAATATGGATATCACGCCCTCTTAAGTATACGTATACTTTACGAATGATTAAATATTATTCAACTACAATGACATCGTCCTCCAACCCTTATAGTACTAACCAGTCACTTAGTAGTTCGTTCTCTGCGTCCGCTCTTGAAGTACGTAGCCGAATTATTTAGGTATGATGTGACCAGGTGTGTATATTATTATTATTATTATTATTATCATTATCATAATTGTTATTATTTTGAGTATAGCCACACATACGACACGCAGTACGCATTCAGTGGAGAAGGGTTACGCGTGCGTACTGCGCATGCGTGTGGCTGTAGTCGGCGAAACGGATAAAATACCGATACCTGATCGTGCAGCACCAGTGTGGCAGTCTGACAACCGGAGTGGAGTTTGTCTGGAGCAGTGGAGTCAAACCTTCCTTTGATACAACGCCGTTCACTAGGCCACGTGCTCGCCGTCCAACAAATAATTACACCGAAACCGAATATTGTAAGTGTTATTTTCGCATTCAAGTTGTGCTATATATTATAGTTTAATACAATTATTAATATTTTACAATTGTTGGCATTTAACTAACATGAGTACCTACGTATGGGCAGTAGTTATTCTGAGTACTTAGGAAAAAAATGATTCAAATACCTTTACATACCTAATAATATATTACTCTGAAATCTAAATATCATTTTATTTCAGTACTTACTTATTTATATATTCATAGGTATTCGAAAAAGTACTTACTTTTTTAGAAATATAAATAAAATATACCTATACCGATATACTTTGTTATATAGTTATGTATTTATATTTTAAAAACCAACTGGTTTAAATTTAACCAAGGATATGTTTACTGTTGAGTGTCAAATAAATAATAATTAATGCATTGTTGTAATAATTTATTTATTTTATCAAAATAATATTGGTAAAATAATAGTAAGATAGGTATCCAAAAAAAATTTAAATAAAAAAATTTTAAAATACATGGGTAAGTACTAAGTACTAATGAAAATTCAAGTAAAATATCAGTTTTAAAGTGTATAGTAGGTAATAATAATTTAAAAAATATATGAAGTCATAATAGGTAATAATACCTAATGGCAATTAAAAATGTAATTTAATTAAATATTTAATTATTCCAATTGGCAATTAGAATTTACATTGAACTGTTGACAAATATAAAAATATTCTTAATACTAAATCTTTGTAATTGTTTTTTTTTGTTATTTGGGAAAATTTAAATTTTTGATTTACGTGACGTGCTTTCATGCTATACTAATTTTGTAATGCAGGTGACATTGTAGCATTCAAAATGATTGTTTGGAAAAAAAAAATTTCCTAACTAGGAATTTATACCTACTATTTTATATCTATTGTATTAAACAAAAAAAATGAATGCATGTAACTACTACTAACTAGGTATATTCTTACATATTTAGTTAATTATTCACATTTTTAAGAGCTTATATAATATATTATATGAGTGCATATTTTAATGGTCTCTTTAGTGCTAAAAGTCCTAGAACCCCAAATAACATTTTTTTATGACCGGATGTAGCTACGAGTAACCAATAGTAACCACGTTCAATTACCTGTTTTCTGAATTTATTTAAGCTTTGTTGTGCTCTATCCCAGATAACTTCAAATCCTAGTTAAGCAGACTGGGTTCCACAATACGTTTCCTGCTATTTCGTTCTTTTTTAATCATACGATTTCTGACATATAGGTAGGTACTGTCATCTATTCTAGTCGGATAGTTGTTATAATATGCATATAGAAGATATAGACGTGTTACAAAAAAATGAAAAAATAAATAAAACACCACCAATATAACAAATTCAATATTTAACTATAGTAATTAGTAATTATACTTATTGACTGTCTTAATATTTTGGAGCAACAAAATGTTTTAACCTTCAACTTTGAGGGTGGTGCTGGTACCAAAAGAGAAGAAAATACCTCAGAATAATCAGGAAAAACAAAAAAAAAATGGGAATTTTTACCCAAAACCAGTTTTTTATCTTTTAAATACCTATCAAAATTATCCTAGTGTTTTTTTTTTATGAAAATAAGCAATCCATGTGTTTGCGGACATTTTACGGAATTAGTAGATCGTGAACAGTTATTATACAATAGAACAGACCCTTCCTACCCGCTGGACACGCGTCTCGGTTTATATATGTCTAATATTTTATAAACACGGATGGTAGGTAGTCGTATTTATTTATATATAATATATGTATATGAACTTATAATAAAGATTATTTTCAGTTAAATATTAAGTATAATGTTCATTGCAAAGTACATTTTAAAAATATCTATTACACATATTAAATAATTTATTACATATTCAATAAATACTAGAGTTGCGCCGCTATAATGAAAGTAAACATGAATTTTTGTGAAAATAATAACTCAGTCTGTAGGTGTATCTGTAATGTTTTTTACCTACTTGATCTATTACAACCTCTTTATAGTTAGGTTATCCAATAATAAAAGTGTTAATAAAAAATTCATACCCAATTATAATACCTATAATGTTTAAATTATCAAAACCTAATATGTAAATGTTTTTGTGCCTATAAGATTGTTTCATTGATTAAATACGAATTGAAAAACGCTCATGTAAACATTATCTTAAAATTTAATTAGGTATGAACTTTATAACATTATAATATGCATATTATAGTTATACAGTATATACACAATATAATATTATTATCTATGACTAGCTAATATGTTATCAATATTCAATATATACTTATTAGTTATAACACAAATTATTACAAAACATATAAGGAATAACGCATATACCTACACTCCTGCAATACCAGCATGTAAAGTTCCTTTTGGTTTCTATTCTATATTACATACCTACGTACTATAATGTATTATACATGCTAATATACTATACTATACGTACCTACGGATAATGAGTTTAAAATGAAAATAATAATTAGTTTCATATTTGCCTAATCAAATTCAATGCGGTCAAATTTACATTACTAAAACGGAAAAATATAATATATATTATGAACAACACGTGATATATGCACGAATGCTCATTGCACGATAGCAGGATTAGGCCATATAATAGCATACATCTATATGAACCTATATGAACTATCAGCTATTAATCGTCCCAAATGATAGTATATAGGTAACTGCTCCGGCGCGGCGCTCTGATATATACAGTAGGTATACAGCCAATAGATATTAAATGTATCTCGTCATTGAGTAGGTCACTGTAATGGATGAGTTAAATTTGAATTCAATGATAAATAATTATAGCATACAAAAAACCATTCTGAACGTAGACCGTCAGCGTAAGTCACTAAAAATATTTAAATATATATATATTTATATTAAAATATTTGTACTAAGGATAATATACTTACTTAAAAACGGTTTTACAAAAGTATAAAATAGACATAATATTGGAACTAGTATTTGTTATCCTTGGGCCATTTTTACAAATTATTTATGTTGATAGATGAATTCTAATAACTAAAATTTTCAAATCAACATAGTTTCGTATCTTATAATGAAACCATTACCATTGCTCTTTTATCCTTAGAACACAAAGTTAAATAACTCAAAAACTACTCGTACGAATTTTGATTCTGATACGTAGAATTTTTCAGAAAAATTATCCATTTAACAACTTACAGCTGTAGGGGGGGGGGGGTTCTCATTTAAAAAACAGAAGTTTGTATCTCCACGGGACACTCCTTAAATATTACAACAGATCTCAAGAATTTTAAAATATCAAATTTTAAATAAAAGAGTTATTAAAGAAAATAAGGGATGTGCAATGAGCATGCTTAGTGAATCACCCTGTATATAGCTATAATATAATTGCTATTCCCTATTGAGCCAATATTGACTTACCGTTGAATAGGTTGTGGCATAAAAAGGTAATAATTTAAGATTAATCTAATTATTTTGAAAATGTTATTATTGTGTTTAGAACGTTTAAGTATAGTAAAATATAATAATATACGTAAAACAGTTAAAAATTTCAAATCTCCACAAATAGGGTTTTGAATTACAACAAATCAATTAAAATCGTATTAATTATTTTTCATTTAAAATTTAGTGGTCGAAACCTGTTTTCCGAAAAAATTGAAAATTGCATATATACCTGGCAATAGCTCAGAAAGCAAAATAATTTAAAAATTAAACTATGTATTTATATAAATGCTTATACACAAATTTGGTGAAAACTTCAAGTACCTTTATGAGGGTTATTATCGTTCTTTTTTTGTTATTAGATCTAAGTATTCGACGACCAAGGTATTTAGCCTGTAAGGCTGGTAGGGTTGAGACGGTTGGTACGGTTGATTAGGAATAAGGTATGTGTGGCAAGGTTTTTGCGCACTACGAATCCAATGACCACCCATTCGGGAACTAGTGGCAGCAGTCGTTGCTTACTCTCAATCACGTTGCGTGATTGATTTCAGCCATTGCGCCGCGCTGACCCACTATTATCGTTAATGAATAAAAATTTGGGTTATGTAACAATTTGCGTTTTTCCATAATTTTTTTTTGTTTTTCCCAATTTATTATTACATCTGTTATTATTTATTACTTTTGACCCTCAAAAGTACCAAATACTAAATTCGCTTGTCTACCAGAAAATATATTGAAGTTGAAAATACTTTCCTTTGTATAGGTACCTAGGTACTGTGTATTCTCGGCATCAAAGTGAAAATTAAGTTATTTAACTTGCAAAACCTCAATTATTATTAGGTATCTACTGCTGTGGCATACTAGCATATATATATAGGTAATTGTTGTGTTTTTATATACTTACAATAATGAATATAATATTTTTGTACACGTAAAACTATTAAGTACCTTGGAAAAAAGTCGTAATTTGTCCAGAATTTGTATTTTTTTCTAGATACAAAATTTGGTTTGTGATAGCGTGTTAATTAAATTATTATTTATTATTATATTAATATTTATTATTATTATTTTTTATTACTAATTATTTAATTCAATATTTCAGTAAAAAATGGCGGATTCGAATGACCTCCAGTGCCAGAAGAAGATCGATCCACACTTCGGAACTAAAGCCATTCACGTGGGTCAAAATCCCGACCAGTGGTCTTTCAAAGACGTCGTTCCTCCGATTTCGTTGACCACCACCTACAAACAATACGGTCCAAACGATCATGCTGTGAGTTTTTCTTTCAACAAACAGTCTGTCATAGGCCCGCAGCTGTTTAGGGTTTTAAGAGTAAACTGCTTGCAAGCAACAGCGCAAAAATAAATTGAATTTCCACTACTTAACCTATAGAAATTATTTAAGTTGAACTATTCGATAAACCGTTTTTAAAATGATGGAACACTGCAGTGACGGTTCTAACCATAAGAAATATCACACACATATATTATACTTGTATACTTAAGTACTTAAGTTAGTCTCGATTTTATTAATCACAAATAAATACTAACGCACGAGTTTGCCAAGTCTCCAACTTCCCTGTATAGCACACGGGGTGCAGTAATATAGTGATTACTGATCAATATTTGAATGTTATTATTTGTAGATTATTGTAATAAACTAGCAAGAATTTTAGGCTTCATTCGAGTGGTATTATATTTATTCATTTTTTCCCCCGCACGACAGGGATTCGAGTACAGTAGATGCGGAAACCCGACAAGAAATGTGTTGCAGAACTGCATTGCTTCGCTGGATAGTGGCAAACACTGTCTGACCTTTGCGTCCGGCCTGGCCGCCACTACGGCCGTGGTCCAACTGTTGCAGGCTGGAGACCACATCCTGTGCGGCGATGACATGTATGGTGGCACAAATCGGTACTTCTCGAAGATCGCGTCTAAATTCAATGTGAAATTCACAATGACTGACATGACTAACGACAAGAACATAGCGAAATTGATTTTGCCCGAGACCAAGGTGAGGGGTCAGATTTTATAAATCACTAATTATATATATATAACTTAATAAATATAAACATTGGCGGCGCAAATATGGGGACTTATAACTTATAACCTAACCTATAACCTTATAACTTACGCCCCTCACTCCCTCATTTCAAATTGTAGTACTTAGTATATACTAAACATATATATAGGTACTTTTATCATTTTTAAAAAATATTATGGGGTGGGGACTTTAGTTAGGTTGACCCCGCCTTAGATATATAAAACAACATTGTTTTCTATATAATATATCTATGGTCCCCGCAAAAAATTTGCGCTATATTTTGCCTATGCATGTCAGCATTTAACCTGATAGAAGCGCGTAGATATACAAAACTTCGCTATTGGTAGCATATTTGAAGAGGATGGGTGGGAAGGATGATCAAGATTAGGGCAACCGCCGCCACACCAGAGAACTTCTATTCACTAATCATATATTTTCTGTAGCTATGAAAAACAGTTATATCGATTTGATGTTTGTAAATACAATATTGCAGTTATAGACAGTTACCGCTAGAGAGCCTGTATAATAAAGGCTCTCTATAGTTACCGCTATACGTATAAATAAGGTTAGATAATTATTATAAAATCTAAATAATAGATAACCCAGCCATAGGCTATACCATAGAGTAGCACTATATATAGTCTATGTGGGCTATACATGATAAAATTTCCATTGTAAAAAAATGACCAATTCAAGAAAGCTATATCCTAAAAATATTGCATGGTATCTGCGCGTTCAAGTTTATCACTTGATCAGCACTGATTGTGTGATAAATTATATTTATATATACCTATTATATAAGTTTATAGGTATATGTATACGACATATTATATTAACGCTTAATATTCGTCTGAACAATGTAGAATGTAGATACTGTGTGATTTAAATACATTTGATTCATACTTATATACTTACTTACTACGAAATATGTATCTATATTATTCCAATCTCATAACCACCGTGTAGTTGACCTCGTGTCGACCTATTGAAGTTCAAAGGTTTATACATCTTCTTGCGATTTTTACGTAGGTACCTCTATAACAATTTGTACGTCTCTGTTCATAACACACATTATATGATATATATAACGCTACACCACTGCAGTTATTCGAGTGTGCACAAAAATCAATGCGAAATTTTTAACGAATCTATAATACAATAATACATCAATCATTCGAACACGTTTATATATTTTCCCCTCGATATGCCATATTATTAAAAGTTATAACTGCATGTCAGCATGTTTTTAAGATACCTATAAATATTTGATTACATTTCTCAAGTCGAAGGTAGGCATAATAATATGCTTTTAATCCAATTCAGTTTAGTCTTTATATTAATTTATTTTCTACAAATGTGAAAAAAACATATTCCCCCTCATCGTTGGAAAGACATTGTAGTTTACTAGAGTAAATACATGTATCAATGTCATCAATTGCAATGAATTCAAAATATCCTTTTGTTTAACACGCGTACATACCTTATTATTATTTTTTTTGAGCTGTGGTTTCGACAACTGAGGTCATTAGCCTGTGGAACTGTGGGGAAGGGTACTGTAGGTTTTGAACACGTGTGTGTTTATTTTGGCAGAATTTTTAAGTGGGCACCTGTAGGTATCTGCCATGTCTGGGGGGGGGGGGGGGGGGGGGATGGCGGCCTCTCTCTCCGGAGAGCTTCTCCTGCCCGAAGAAAAATGCCGCCCGTGGCCGAGTTCGAACCGGTGACGGCGCGCGTCGCAACCGACGCCTTAGTCCGCTCGGCCACTACATCCCCCACCTTATTATTTACTGAATCACATTTAATACTTTAAAAAAAAATTATAATCAACTTTTGTATTTTTATTAACTAACTATATTGTTGATATTATTATAGGTACCTAAGTATTACAAATTGGGTAATATTATTTATTTAATTTAAAAAATATCTTGATAGTTTTTTTTTAACAGTATAAAACAGATTCGTCAATGATTGAAATACCTATTAGAAACAAGAATATAAGTAGATACACCGTATACATAAATAAATGAGGATAAATTAAAACCAAATTCTGGTTGTATTAGATTCTGAGCGAAGCGATGAATGTATAATTGATTTTACAATGATGTGTGTTTTTTTTTATTTTTTATTTTTTTTTTGTCTGTCATCACCTTTTAGGACGGTAAAAGTGCTTGGATTTTCTTCAACAGTAACTTTTCTGATAGGAAAGTGAATCTAGTTGGTGCTTTGGGGAGTCAAAAGTAAAAATTTCAAAAGCGACGTGAAAAACAAAAGAAAAATTAAGGAAAAACGGGAATTCTTACGTAAAATCTGTTTTCGAGGAAATCGATTTTGGTTTTTGGTGTAACTCTAAAACAAATGACCGTAGGGAGATGAAATTTTGAATGAATGTTTATAATTGCATTTCCTATACACCATAACATTTTCCAAATATTTTGACTTATTTTGAGCTATTTACGGACATTGTCAATTTCCATTTTTTTTAGTTTTTTTTTCTATAAATATCAATAAAATTTTATCTGTTGAGTAAAAAAAGCTTGAAAATTTAATAGAAGGCTCCTAGGTTATTGTTTCAAAGGCAGATGAAAAAAATTAAAAATCCTTAGTCACAGTTTTTATTTATAAGCATTTAAAGTTCAAATTTTGACAAAATACGGAAACATTACGAAAATTAGCAAATTATTTTGAGTTGAGAATTCATAAAACGTTTTCTTTTTAAATCTAAGATTTTAAAATGTAATATAAGATTACTCATAAGTTTGTCTACCTTTATCAAAAAAAAAAAATGTCTACAAGAAACTTAAATTAAATTTTTATGAGCATCTGAAATTTATATTTTTACAACATTTGATATTCACTTGATTTCTCATGTAACAATTTTCTTATTTTATTGTAATTAAAAAACGAATGACTAGATACTTGAAAATTTCACTGAATGTTTATATTAGCATTTTCTATACACCATAAAATTTTGAAAATATTTTGACTCTTTTTGAGCTGTTTACGGACATTGTCAGTTTTCAATTTTTTTAGTTTTTTTTTCTATAAATATCAATAAAATTTTATTTGTTGGGTAAAAAAGCGTGAAAATTTAATATAAGGTTCCTGATATATTGTTCTAATAGCAATTGAAAAATATTAAAAATACATAGGCACAATTTTTTTTTTATAAGCATTTAAAGTTCAAATTTTGACAACATTTATCAAATTTATAATTTATTAATTATTTTGTAGTTAAAAATGTATAAAATGTTTCACTTTTATGGCTAAGGATTGAAAATTTAAAACAAGGCTCCACGTAAATAGGTTATATATAAATGACTTTATTCACAATAATATCATCAAATATACTTGGTAATATCATAGGCTGACTGACCGTTTTCGCTCGTAATCGTTTTTATTATACAATGATATTATATCATTGAATTCAAATTTAACACCATCCATTAAAGTGAGCCACTTGTAACCTACTGTACAGCAGAGCGACATCCACTTACCTACCTTTTAATATTATGATTTCTTATTGTAATGTCTGTGATGATTGTACGAAACACTATAATAATTTAGTACAAACATATATGTGTTTATAAAACAATAGCATGTAATAGAATTCTACTGTTCTAGCCAATATATAGGACTGTTAATTATTATGTCCTATGTGAATCTGCTTGATATTGGTTTGGTGGGTGGTACCTCACGTTAAATGGGTGTATTTTACAATATAATTTTTTTTTATACCTATATACTGGCTGTAGCTACCATAAAGGTAATATTTATAGTAGGTATATTAATATATTTTACTCAGTATTCTTATTGGTACGAGGGTACGCGTTATTTATCTATATAATTGTATTTACCTCGTGTCCAATCAAGTGGTTATTAAGTGGATTTTAAAATATCAAATAAATTGAGTTATTATTTTATGAATGAACTAATTTTGCATTTAGCACACAGGTCATAATAATAACTATAATAACAATAATAATAATATAATGGTAACGGAGCACGTATATATATAAATATGCTTGTACTTGACATTTAATTCGTTTTCTGCAATGTTTATTTACAAGTGTTTTTTTATTAATTGACTGGTACTTATATTATTATACAGGTATTTTATTTCTAAACGTCTAAAAAAATTTTAATCGTGTGTGTACATAGTTGGTGTGGATGGAGAGCCCTACAAACCCATGCATGAGAGTTGTGGACTTGGAATCGATTTCGACGATTGTGCATAACATACGAAAAGACATCATAATAGTTGTCGACAACACGTTCCAGACACCTTATTTCCAAGTAAATAAGTAAACGTAACATTAAATCACCTATTTCATATAATTGTAATGTATAATACCTAGATATAGTTTTACATAGTATTTTAAATTCACTTAAAATGTATTTTGTGTATACACATTACACATATAAGTAAGTACATCTCACCACCTAACCTTACCTCCCTCTGGATAGACGTGGGAGAATCCCTCCGATGTCTGAATCTTAATTCGTCATCTGTAGGACATGATTAGGACACACGGTAGCCAGCCGCCGCGCTCTATACCAATTTGTGGGATAAGGTGAAAGACGATCCGACCAGTGCCGGCATATTATAATCCCCTCGATACCTTGAGGACATGGGAAATTTCAGGCTAACCGTGGGACATTGGGCAGTCCGACATAGGTCGGTAGTCTAACCTAACCTCGTTAGGAGGTGGTGGGTATCACCCGGGCTTGGACTTCTTTTTTTTTGACCGGCTTCTTCCCAGCTATAAAGGCTATCCGCAGACGCGATCTATTCCGTGAATACCCTGCAACTGCTGCAAAACCACCACCCGGCGCCCTTGGCTGTGGTTTCGCTAGATATAGACATTAACAGTTCATAATAATTTGTTCCTTACTTCCTTACGAGTCATGACTTATTATATACAGTACCTACTTATTTCAGTCTATTTATACCAATTTATACTGTGTTTATACTATTTATAATTTATATTATAATCCATGTGGTATTGCAATAATAAAAAAATGCTTTTGTAGGAGTAGTAGGAGCTTATAAAAGCGGATAAATAGATTTTGTTTAAATATTTATGTTGATAAGTATTAAGTAAAGAAAGTATTGGATTACGAAGTCTTGTATATTATTGTTTACTCGTAAGTCGTAGTTACACATTTATGGTCATCGTTCAATTACTACAGTTCGTAAAAATCATTTTTATTTATCATATTACCCATAAAAATATTTTTCTCATAATGAGTATAATGACGACACGCGTTCCGCGTGGTACTATAGATTTATTCGTTTACATATTGTGTTTTGTTATACATAGAGACCACTCGAATTGGGTGCAGATGTCGTGCTCTACTCACTGAGTAAGTACATGAATGGTCATTCAGACGTCATAATGGGTGCTCTTGTCGTAAACGATACAGAATTATACGATCGTCTAGCCTACATTCAGAACTGTAAGTATCTATACTCGTATAAGTTAATTATAAATTATAGTTCATAATATTTTATTAAGTGAATATATATACCTATAGTATCTACATCTGTTATTAGTGCTCACATTTTTGTAACCTCAAAGGAAAAACGTATTTCCAATTTTTTATCCAACTGCTTTTAGATTCTGGCGGAGCAATGAATGTATTTTAAATTGATGCTCAAATTTTCAATTTCATATTCACAAGCAGATTTTTTTTTTTTGGGGGGGGGAGGATTTATTGTAATTATATTTTAAGCACCCTCTATAGCCCATATAGTCTATACTTGCCTATACATATATTATATATAATAATTAATAAGTAATATACCTATTAAATTACTGAAAATTGTATAAATACGTACCTAATTATAACCTTTTCAGAAACATATATAGACAATAAAAACAGAAATTAAAAAAAAAAATTAATTAACCTAAGATAATTTAATGATGCAATTATAATTTGTTTGCATGGATAATATAGACAACAGTGGCGTCTCAACTCTCATGGCTATGTGTCTTATTGTCGTATATACAGTTATCAGCGTTACAGGTATCTACTTCTACTACATTTGGAAAATAAAAAGACGTTGAATTATCTGATTTCAGTTAGGTTCTCAAGATTCGATAAGACTATAATAATTATACTTATACTATATACTTTACTATTTAACTTTTATAATCCTCGACGACCATGGTTCAATACCGGTTTTAGATCGGATTAAAAGCATACAGTAATTAAGTACCTATTGTAACTACTCAAAAAAATTTGCACCCTTTATTAAAAAAATACATAATGCCAGTGTCCCTCGGGTCGTCGCAGCTATACACCCGTACTCCGACCTTCAAAGTTCTTCACGAACCTACTCTCCGCGCCGGTCACAGTCCCGGCTGTCTTAATGCCTAATGGATATCATTTATATTAGTGTTGCCTACCTATACAATATTAGATCAACAATAATATTTAAAAATTTATATTTGTATTCTATTTATTCTATTTAATATAGTTCATATCATTATAGATACTTATTATAATAGGTACTATTTGTACACACGTGACAGCTATTATTTTCACCATACATTTATATTAAAACGTACAAAATATTTGTCATAATAAAACATCACTTATGAATATTGAATATATTTATTGATAATTGCTTTTGCCATTTTCTGCAGCGTGCGGTATCATGTCGTCACCTTTCGACTGTTACCTTGTCAACCGCGGCCTGAAAACCCTGCACGTGCGCATGAAGGAGCACATGAAAAACGGATTAGCTGTGGCCAAGTACTTGGAACAGCATCCACTTGTTGAACAAGTGCTGCACCCAGGTTTACCGTCGCATCCCCAACACAAGGTGGCTTTAAGTCAGACCAGCGGTTTCAGCGGCATGTTGTCGTTTTACATCAAAGGCGGCATCGGGGAAGCCACTAGATTTTTACAGGCAATCAAAGTGTTTTGCTTAGCTGAAAGTCTCGGTGGTTTCGAGAGTCTGGCTGATCATCCGTAAGTTAACCTATATTATACCTATAAACCAGAGACGGGTTCAGGAATATTCAACGGGGGCAGTGGAGGAGGGACTGTTAAAATATTTTGATACATATATACTTGGAAGGTGGCACAGTGGCATCATTACATTTTTTAAATTTGGAGGCAAACGTTTTTATCAGCCTATTTAACTGAAAAAAAAACGATCGCAAATTCGATCCCATTTGTATTTAACAAAGTATTAATTACGCTTTAAATAATTGTATACATATTATAAAATTTTCAAATTGTTGGGGCCTAGGGAAGAGTGTTGATTTAAAAATGACGTGGGTGGCTAAATAACTATATACATAATGCAATATAACAATGCTAGGTACCAAAATTGAAATTTTATACATAATTTTAAAAAAATAGATAGTTTTCATAATTTGTCTAGATATTATACAAAATTATACGACATTGTTTATTGTATCCCCATCAGTTACCGATCAGCAGAGGTAGTCTGGTTCGAACTCCATGACAACCTCCCTATTTTGAGCATGTCTTGACTTAAACTATGCATTTAAGAACCAATTTTAAATTGGCACACATACCGTTTAAATATTTATTTATTTTGTATGTATACTTGAAACAATTAAAGTCTATTAAATTAAAACTTATGAGTCATAAGTTTATAACAGATAGATTTTGCACCCTTCCCACTCACCCGAAGATAGATCCTTATTCATGATCAAATTTCTTATATTTAGTCTCGTTATAAAGTCTTAAAATATCTACTCTATATAATACATATTTGTATTTTATTATAGATACTTTTCGAATATGTTGTTCAGGTGATTCAACAAATGTCCACATTTAATAACAATTAATACAATTCATCGTAATTTTCGAATGGTTTGGTTGGAAAATTATAGTAATCTTGCTGCAGTATTGTGATTCTAGAAATTATTCTTTTTTATGTTACCCTAAAAAAACCTTAAAAAAAATCTTTGTGCATCGTGATGAAAGCTATACCCACTCTCTATATATAGATAATATTACTATAACCATTGATTATAAATACTAGCAATAATACTATAACTAAAGTAGACAACCACCTGTAGTGCATTATCATTGTACCAATATTATAAAAAAAGAACTTTATTTTTAAATGAAGACATTTTTGCAACTTTATATTAATTTATAATACATTATATTTTCAGAGCACTTATGACTCATGCTTCAGTTCCTGCAGAAGAACGAGCAGCATTAAACATTACAGACAATTTAATCCGTTTGTCCGTGGGATTAGAATCCGAAGAAGATTTAATTGCCGATCTCGAACAAGCACTAAAAGCTTCTGTTCAAAAGTAATAGTGTTTTAGTTTAAAATAGTATTTTATTTGTGTCAAATTACATTAATGTTAATTGGTTAATATAATTATTATTATTTTTATATTATATTTTAAAATATCTATTAATAATTTGGTTTTATTCGTTAACATTTATCTTCGGCTCCGCTTGCTTGAATTGCTTGTTCTAAGTCGTCGATCAAGTCCTGGTAGTATTCCAAACCAATGGACAATCGTATGAGATTATCGTGAATGCCTGTTGATTGCCTTTCTTCGTCCGTGAGCGAAGCGTGCGTCATTTTACAACTATATACGACAACATTTCAATATAAAAAAAATATTAATTATTTCCGGACGTCTGCGGAACAAATAAAATAATATAATGAATACATTTCTCTGTCGATACTATATTGTGTGGCTTCTTCGGGAATCGGGACAATGTGCATCACAAACGAGCGTAAAATGTAAAAACTTCGCTGGACCAATAAGTGACCGACAGTATATAATATATTGTGGCTCCGGGTTAATATTATATTTATATAATCAGTAGAGTCATTGAAGGGGAGGGGAGTGTGGCAAGATGTGCGTCCACGCGGATTTTTGTAAAACGCCCAAATATAAAATAAAAGCACTGTAGTATGTTTGATTGTAAAATGATGTGTATATTATGTTGTTTTCTTTTTTTTTGGTTTCTGTAAACACTTTTTATAGTGGAAAAAATGCTGTGACCATCAACTTTGATTATGGTTTTCTGTAGAAAATTGGATCTACAGTTGGTACTTTCGAGAAGTCAAAATTAAAAATTCACTAAACATTCGTTAAAATTGTAATATTTCTATTAAAATAATTGTTTAGTTTTAGTAAATGCATGATTTGATTAATTTTATGTTAATGATTTTTATTTCATTTTTTTTCTTATTGTTCAATATTTGATCGATAAAATATTAAAATTGTAAATGTATAGAATTTGTTGGTGAGTGGTGACGCACGTGAGTACGTAACAGTCCTTGATAAATCGTCGTTATTGTTAATAAATAATAATAAAATCATTTTATAGAGCACTTTTGGAATTTTTTTTAGTGCATACGCGCATGATAATTTAACACCTTTTTAGTGCATGAAATGCTCAGCGCTGGTAATACATTTAATACATTTTGAATTATATAATGTGTCAGAAAATTTAGTTGTCGGTAAATCGGTACGTCACGAAAAGGCTATGGTTCAATGTACATGACCTCATAATTGATATACTACCTCGGATGATGTGTTCTGTCTTATTTTTTATGATCTTTATACGTAGGTACTGATAGAATTGTTATCGAAATTAATTACACTTTATTATTTATTTAAAATGCAAACAGTCACTCACATTCAGGCGCGGATCTAAAAATTAAAAGGGAGAGGCTGATTAAAAAATTTACTTCGAGTAAATTAAAGCATATTATGGGCATTAAGTTATATAATTTATTGATCATACGCATGCTTATTAAAAAAAAGTAATAAAGGTAATAAAACATTTTATCGAAATCATCAATACTTGTACAATACCTTTACTGTATCGATAGGTACCTACTAGAAGAGGTATTAGATATAGTATGATTAGATCAGATTAACATTAAATAATATGGCCATTACCAACATTCACCAATATGGTTATATAAATGTCGCATTCACTAGTGAATGTTTATAAACGGTACAAATTTAATCAATAGCCAACATTCACCAACGAATTTGGTGTACGACGACATTAACCAGTGACTGCCAGATAGCACTATCGTCCATCGCCAATTGCGGACATTCGCAGTAGTCGCAGTAAACATATATAAAAGAAATATTTTCAATAACGTTTTCTAAAATAACGACGATGAGTGTCTTATGGACGACCCCGTAATGGGTAAACTCCCCGTGGCATATACTCACGGTAGAGCGGCCAAGCTTTCGTAGCAGCCCAGACTGCACGTGATGCAGAACAGCTTGAGCGATTCCAACAGCTTTGTGCTCACTCCGATGCCGCCGTTGACGTAGAACGACACTATGCCGTTGTGGCCGGTAAACTGTTTTTCGATGATTTCGCGTTGCCGATGACTGGCCAGGCCCGTGTAGTTCACTCTGAGCACTTTCTGGTGCGATTCCAAGTACCCGGCCACCGCCGTGGCGTTCTTCATGTGCCGTTCCATGCGCACGTGCAGCGTCTTCAGCCCGCGGTTCACCATGTAACAGTCGAACGACGACGGTACGTTTCCGGACGCTGCGGCCAAAAACAAATCGACGATTTAATGAGATTTTGAATTTTTAAGTTTTGAGGAATATTGCGTATATGAACAACTAAAATAGATTGTGAAATATCTCAGTGAGCTTTTAATAACTATTATATAGCTATATAGTGAAATTTAGAATAAAAAAATTGTAATTGCAGTTACACAAACGATCACGTCATATTATATCGTTTGTGAAGCGGACATGCAAATACTATTCAAATGTAAAGTATGCTCAAAACTCCAATATTTTTTAATAATCATGTTGTTTATGATAGGTATTGACTATCGGTTCAAATCATGTATACCTACCATAATCACCTACCTATAATGTCATATCAGATTACAGACATATTACATATACAATATTATAATAATATAACTTATAGTTGTAATAAGTAATGTTTTACAAATTTAATTTGAAAACTTTGTCCCCGCTGAAATCATACCACGACACTATATATTATAGCCGATATAAGTATAAACCGTATTTATATAACGTTACTTACTGTATTGAAAAACGTATAATTTATCATATAAATCCTTGTTGTTGGTAACCAGTGCCCCCATAATTATATCTGAATGTCCGTTCATATATTTACTCAACGAATACATTATTACATCTACGCCAAGATCCAACGGTCTCTGTACATATGCAGGTGTATTAACAAAACAAAAACAATTTTAATTATTTCTTATGATTTAAAAATTCAAAGGAGGTATAATATTTTAACATTATAACAGTTTGCTTGATAGGTATAATATTGTATTTTTGTATTCTTGTAACAAAAAGTACTATATATACAATATACCTATATAGGCTATAAGTGATAAAACAATTTTCTAAAATATTCATGCATGGATTAAAATTATAAAACATTCCTCCCCATAAATTCCAATTAATGGATTTAATTATAGTTTCTTTAAAAATATAATATCAAAAATAATTTACCTATGTACTTACCTATACTACCTATATACTACCTACATACTACCTAATGTGCTTAATGACAATATTTTCCTAAAATATTTGCTTGCGCTATTATGGCATTAAATATCACACCATAATATACGAGACGTAGGTAGGTCAATCACATTAAATGTGAACTACGTTGATGAATTGAGACAGGATAGGCATGGAAAGGCTCCACGGAAGACCCCTCCAAATCGCGGAACTTCCGAACTTGCTGTGTGGCCGTGTGGGCCCTAGGAAGACCTACCGAGTGCCGACCAACCAACACCAAAGAATTGTTGTTTATTTTATTATATATTTATATCATATGCAGCTATTATGTAGGTATATATGCATATATTTTAGATGTAAGCTCTACCCACCATATGTATCGCATATGTATTGTATATATTATAAAATATGTGTTTGTATGTATATTGATGATTTTGTATAATTTTACTGTTATCATTTTACCTACAATAAACGATGCAATTGAAGTGGAAGTAATACTATCTCAGTCCGTCTCAGTTGTGATACCATAATATGAAAAAAAAAGGTGTAATAACTGTCTAATGGCTACTCAATCTGTCATTATATTATAATACAATATTTGCGCCTTCACTTTTTGGCTATACTCTATCAACTAACCAATTGTCAAATATCACTTAGCTAAATCGATTTGCAATATAATAACGATCTAGAGTTGATTAACTGGACGATAAAAACGATTCACAGAAGAAATTAGATACACCGTACATGCATTTATGTAATCCTGTATTCCAGTATAATTACCTGAAAATAGGGGGTCACGAATGAATTATCAACGGCCACTATAATGTCTGCTCGAGTCCTGTGAACGACTTCAGACACTTTTTGTACATCCAACACGATCATTAAAGGATTCGACAGACTCTCGAACCAAACGAGCTGAAAAAAAATGCAATATATTCTATAGGTAACATTATATTAACTATCAGTAAGAAGACAATTTAAAAAATCGGGTAAGTGGATGTCGCTCTGCTGTACAGTACGTTACAAGTGAGTCAATGTATAATGGATTGTATTAAACTTGAATTCAATGATATAATATCATTGTATAAGAAAAACGATTCTGAGCGGAGACGGTTTATCAGTCTGGATTTTTTAAAATTTTTATTATTTATTATAGCCTTTAAGTTAAATTAATATTATAATATTATAATTTTTTATTCGTTGCTACGGTGATAAACAAAGCGTTAGAAATTAAAATCCCATTTTAAGCGGTTTTTCGTAATTTGTCAGTAGTTTTTCCCGTGGCATTAAACAATTATTGAGCAAATCGAAAAATGCCCTCTCTAAAGTACCATATTGGTCCAATTTTCTAAAAGATAAGGTACTATATGTTGAAATCGAAGCACTCCTTCTGGTAGAAATTTTGTATACAGGATATAACAAAAAAAAAAATAATAAAAAAATACAATTGTAAAACCACTAGCTTCCTCGCTCCGCTCAGAATCTAAAAGCAACAACAAATAATTTACTGGTATGTTTTTGCGCAAAAATTAATATATAATACAGAGCTTTTGACACGTGTAGTCTTATAAAATGATACATGAAATGTGAACAATGTATGGAAGTGTGTATTGAATATTTATGGGTCCAAATCAACATTTTGACATTTTCATTCAGAATGAGTTAATTATAAATACGAAAAAGACACATATTTTATCTATACGTTATTAGAAATGTTCAAATGATTAAAAAATATGTTTTAAACATACAACTATGCAATCCAAATAGTTTAAATACCTATACAATACTTATAATATATATTTGTATAATAGTTATCAATAACAATGGTAAATGTATAGTTAATAAATAAGTGATCTGTTTTTATCCCATATGATTATTCTGAAGTGTAAGGAATTAGCTGCAGCTGCCAATAAATCAAAATAGATATGTATTAATCTATACAGATGCGTAAAATAATTGTATCAAAATAATTGATATAGATACTTACCAATACCAAATATAATATTCACGCGCGTGTGTTCAGAATGTCAATGTGTAATTGCTATAGTTATTGTATTAAAGCTCCAGTGATAAGAAACTGACTACATAATTGAAAATATACTATAGTTGACAGTTGTTATAAAATGTGTCCCTAGATGAATTTATTAATTCATTAATTTTTGTTCTATATTAATTAATTTAACTATACAATATTCTAATCGGGCCCTTAAGTGAATATTTTCATGATTTTGCATATTTTACGAGGAAATTCGTTCTGAATTCAAAATAAGTAAAATACCAAAAGTTGAAAAAGTTACCCGTCATAATTCATAATTGTAAATTTGTACTAAATTTATTATTTTATTATGTCTATTTAACATAATTTGGATTTTTATAGGGTGTACCTTTTTTCCTATTTATGCATGCATATTTTATGATTTTTAGTGCATTCAATTCACAGTCCTTCATAAATTATAATATATTATTGCTGTATCTTATACAACCTTTAAGTTTTATTTTGAATGTTTGATCGAATATTTATTTCATAGTATTTAAATAGTTTATTAATTTCTTTTCTTAAGCTTTTGTTTTGTTTGAAGCATTATATTATTTACCTATTTTAAGCTTTTTTCGTGCAATATCATAATTTGTAGCACATATTCAACTGAAGTTTTTAGCAGTCTCTTGAGCACAATGGAATGTTGACAATATTGTTTAAGTAAATCACGGATAAACGGCTATGATTAGGGTTGTGAATTTGTAGAAAAACGCTTACTATAAAGCTTTTTAGCTTACTACAAATCTAAGTTTGATTGATAAGCTTGAGAGAATTTAAATTGAAGAATAATATAAGAATTAAATAAAGGAATAATTTTGTTCTTATTTTGAATTTTTCAAGATTTTAAAACTATATTAAACTCGGAGCTTTATAGTATAATATAATGGCGTATGGGCGCGGGTACGATATTATGCTTCCCGTCTCACCTTCGTGTTGGGTCTTATACTTTTGACGATGGTCGCCATGTCGGAAAAGTCGACAAAGTCGAACAAGATGCCCGCGTGCTTGGCCATCTTGTTCAGTAGCCGGTACGTGCCGCCGTACACGTCGGAGCTGCACAACATGTGGTCGCCGGGCGCCAACAGGTTGACCATGGACGAGATGGCCGCCATGCCGGAGCTGTAGGCCAGCGCGTACTCGGCGTGGTCCAGCGCTATCAGACATTTCTCCAACACCGACCGGATTGGGTTGCCGCATCTCGTGTACTCGAAACCCTATAACACACCATACGTAAGTATTAATACTATGCACGTATCGAAAGAATATTTCGACGTATTTATAAAATATGTAATTTCAGTGTAAAACTGCGCGTCGAACCCTCCAGATATTTTCCGAGTAAACCGGTCCCGCATATATATTTCGATGTTATACCTATATAAGTAGCCAAGTATGTATAGGTATTAAAATGTCGAATCTTTGAAATTAAAACTGTTAAATTGTGAATACTCAAAACGTTCCGAGATAAATAATAGTATACCTAAAACCATAATATTATAAGCATAGATTCTGAGCTTACGGAGGGGGGTTATCAAGCTCAAAAGCCCTAAAAGAAAATCATACATGTCAGCGTGTTGTCGAGTATTTCGCATAAAATATTGATTATTTTTCATGGCTTTATTGGAATAGAATGACTAAAATTATTATAATCTATACATTTATATTTTGGACTATTTTATTCTTTTGTTTCTTATCTTTATTCGAAAGTAATTAATAAATAGTACCTATATAAAATCGTGTAAAATTTCAACAAGACAACACATTAACTACCTATCAAATTGTATATTAATATAATGTTTTAAAAATCATTTTAGGTCGGTCATGTACTTAATATGTACTGACTAAAGTTACTGTTACTATGTACTGTTAATAACTAAATACAAGAGTACCTACAAGAGTATTTAGAGCATTTGAGCCGTGGCATTATCAAAATAATATAGATAGGTACACACCAACCTATGTATTTTTATTTTGAATTTTCTGTGTTACTAAAAATTTAAGTTTTCTGAAATTATAAGCAAATCACTTACATGATATGACATATTTAATAAAAATTAATTCATTTCATAATTGTTAAAAATATTGTTTTGATATTTTTAAATTTAAAAAACAGTAAATTAGTAAAAAGTACAATGTTTTAAATTCAGTTATTTCTTAAACCAATAGGCAGTAGGCACTAACACTATATTTAGCAATATTTTTCTTATTATATAATACGTATATTGTAGGTAGTTTGACGGTGTGACGTCCTCTTAAGGAAATATAATAGAGGCATGATTCTCTGGGTTATAGAGGTGCAAATTGAATAGACGACAATAGTTCAAACTCAGATTCTGGTTCTGAAAATATTCCTCCTAATAACGGGAATAGGTAGGTACTATGGAAAATGAGTAGAAGGGTCTTGGGTTTTTGAAACGTTTCTTTTGTTGTTGAACGTCGAGATAGAGCTACACTTATTCCAATAATTTAAAAAGAAATATACTTTCAGGAACAACAAATGTCAACAATCGTGTCAGGTGAATGGAAACCCTATAAGTTTTATAAAATAAAGGTTAGGTATAATCACTTGACTGTAAACCATTCTAAACAATTTTGTCAACCGCCGTCAATACCCAGACAACACCCAGAAAATACTTCGAAAAATGCATGACATTACATCGGAACAACGGTGGAGGCCAGTTAATCTTCAACATACTTTTTTTAAATGTTTAGTTGTTACTAAAAATGTTTATGTCTATACTTGGAATTTTTTTAGATTCTGAGCGGAGCGATGAATGTATTGATTTTACAATGATGTGTGTTTTTTTATTTTTTTATTTTTGTGTGTGTACACGATTAGTAGTCGACATAATGCTTCGATTTTCAATTTCAGTATCTTGTTCGATGGGAAAGTGAATCTAGTTGGTACTTTTGGGAGGTCAAAATTTAAAATTCCCAATAGCTTTCAAAAGCGCCCGGAAACACAAAAAAAAAATTTAAAAAAAACGGAAATTTTTACGCAAAACCGGTTTTTGACAAAATTAAATTTTAGTTTTTGGTGTAACTTCAAAACAAATGAACGTATATAAATGAATTTTTCACTGGTTGTTAATATTTGCATTTTCTATATACGATAACATTTTCAAAATATTTTGATTTGTTTTGAACTGTTTAGGGACATTTTCAGTTTGAAAATTTTACTGAATGTTTTTATTAGCATTTTCGATAAAAGTTTGAAAATAATTTGACTCTTTTTGAGCTGTTTACGGACATTGTCAGTTTTCAACTTTTTTATTTTTTATTTCTATAAATATTAATAAAATTTTATTTGTTGTGTAAAAAAGCGTGAAAATTTAATGCAAGGCTCCTGATATATTGTTACAATAGCAGTTGAAAAATATTAAAAATACATAGGCACAATATTTTTTATATTTTATATTTTACACGAGAAATCGAATATCAAATGTTGTAAAAACATGAATTTCAAACGCTCATAAAAATTTAATTTGACTTTTTTGTAGACATTTTTTTTTTTTGATAAAGGTACATAAACTTTTGGATAATCTTATATTACATTTTCAAATCTTAGAAAATAAAACACACATCATTGTAAAATCAATACATTCATCGCTTCGCTCAGAATCTAAAATAGTATACTATTAAAAAAATATGTTTTTAATTTTTACATTGATACACGAATGCCCATAGTTATTTATGTGGGTACCTACATAGATGTAATATTTAACTTGAACTGTTTATATTAAAGTGTATTAGGTATGCACATGGGCGTCGTGAGCCGATCATCTGTCGTCCTAGACCTTAGATATGTTTTAACTCTCTTTAGAGCACTAAAAGATCTTTCCGATGAACAATAATTAGATGATAAAAATATTCTGAGTGCTATGTTGACGTAAGGATTTATATTTTAAATGTCATCATCATGTATCATTTTACACATTTCTAAAGCAGTTTTAGGTATTTTTTTTTTATTTGAGTTTGTAAGTAAATACCTTTTAAAATGATTATGTTAATTTGTAAACGTAACAGGTAAATCATCGGGATAATACTTCCTCAAATAATCTGCTTGTTTTCGAACTTCTGTTATACTTAACGTTTGAAGCCGGAAAAAAAAAGAAAATTTTTTATTGATCTCTGCATAAGCGCTCATTGTTTTATTTAATTCAAAAATAAGAGAATCCATAATTGGTTTAAATATTTGACTTGAACAGTTCAAGTGTAGGGTTTATTTTTTAAAAAAAGGTTTGGAAGTGCTGTTCTGCTTTACATCATTGTAAACGAAAAATTATTCCTAGTGGAGATGGTCCAAACAGATATATGATGGTCTATATCAAGTATTCAAATATAGTTCATGATATGTTTTTTGATATTGCTATAACTAAAGTAAATTATTTTACTATTAGTATTACAGTAGGTTGCTTTATTTTTTACCGGCAATATTGTATTTATCACAATATTTAATATTTGATTATTATAATAGTGTATTATAGTGTATATTAAATTTTCTAACATGTTATATAATTATATTATTGTTATTATTTATTATAACTTTTGACTTTTGAGTCAATAATACCACCTTACCGCAGAACAGCGCGAATAGGTCTATGGTATTATAATAAATAGGTACCTATTTTATTTTATGGTATTACGTAATACCTAACTAGAAATATAAGTTTGTATCACCACAGGACACAAGTACCTAGGTAGTCCAAAAAATATCGGGAATTTGAAAATACAGTCTTTGGGTGGTTTTAAAAAATAGAATTCGAATTATACTATTAAAGGAAAAATGGAGGTGAACATGACTGTTTAGTACATCACTGATTGTGACATTGTGTATAACCATAAATATCTAGGTAGGTACCTCGTACCAATACCTATAAGAGGAACTATAAAATCCAGGAAAGTTATACCTATTTATTTTATTTCATTATTTTCCTGTTTAATATTTTACCTATTTTGAATTTGTATTATGTATTATTTTCCTGATTTATATTTTCATCAATTTTCAATTTCTAAAAATAATTTTCCTCTAAAATATACTATACCAAATTTATGTTTACTAAGAAGTGATTTCCAGTTAATATAAGTTCCCATCACAAAAGCATTCCTGACGAAAATGACACGCCATCAAAAAGATCTTGATCTTTATTCGATTTGATCCATTTTACAATTGTTAGTTCGCATTTTCGTAACCTATATTATAACCGTATCCAGATCATTATCAACTATTTGTTTTACACAAACGCACAGTAAGTACCTAATTCTGTAAACCATAATATTATAATTTTTAAACCATATGCAAATGTAAACCATAATATTAATATACCATATATAACAATATATTATAATATGCCTACCTAATAAATGAACGATGAGAACCTATCTACACAATATGTTTTCACGTCATAGTAAATTAAAATGTATAGTAAGGTAACACAATATTTTACTTCGATTACTCCCGGCGATCTTGAATTGAATATCGTGCTCATTGCAATCGGTGGTACGACATCGTTGTAAGTCCACTCTGCGGGGTTGTGCCCGGCGTGTACGAGTTTGGTTCCGAAATTCGGATCTTTTACGTTATTTTTCGTCACGGACCCGTTGTCACACATTTTTTTTTTTTTTTTGGCAAATTTGACGAACGAATATCTTGAAAACTTTGTCCTGCCTGCTATTGATTAAAGGCCTTCGCGAATACACACCACTGATTTGTACGGTATAAACTACGATTGTTTCGTGTGCGTTGACGGACCTAAAATGATCTATGACACGTATAGATGGCTCGTAACAAATTACAACATAACTCCGTGTACAATATTATCATTATCTAGTAGTCACACAATGCGCATAATAATATCGAATAATTTCGTTACAATTAATCGGACGATGTAATTAATATGGAGTCATTCGATCGATTGGTCACCGTCCCGCAGTGTTTGGAAGCTATTAACATCATAAGCTATGTACAATCGAACAACTATAATCTATTATTTATGCGCACATATATTATACTAAACAATATAATTTATTGTAAATTTGCCAGTCTTATGTGTATGTATGTATTATGTTCATCGAACAACTGTCTAGAAATCTAGATTATTATGGTTATTAATTATTATTATTAGACTACCCGAAAATGAGTGACCCTGATCTCAAACATTTTAATTTGGTCATGTTTCATAAGCAATAACACAAATTGTAAGTTCACCGTAGGTAGATAAAAGTTTGTAATTAACAATAATAATATACTAGATTTTATATAATACCTAATAACAAGGCTGGGCATTAACGAGTTAAAAAATTAAAAAGTTAATTTTATTTTAACTTTTTAACTTAACTAGTTACTTTTGGCTTTTCATTAACTTAACTGTTAACTACTAAATTTCTTTCTTAATTAACGTGAAATTAATGAGTTAATTTTTCATTTTAAGAAGTAAGTTAATTTATTTTGTTTTTAATTTTATTATATTTCACTATTTTAGTCTATTTCGTTTTCATGTTAAAAAATATGCATCGTAAATTGTTTAAAGTTAAAATGTATATCATTCGAATCTAAATTATATGGAAATACTGTATGAAGTATAAAACACTAGATCCTATAATAAAGTTTTGAGTTGGAAAAAAATTAAGTACACTTATAGTATACGTTGTATAAACAAATAAACTTTTTTTTAACTTAATAAAAAGTTAACAAAAAGTGTGTATTAACTTATAACTTTTTGTTATTGGTGCATATTAACTTAACTTAACTGAGTTAAAAAAAATCATTAACTTGCCCAGCCTTGCCTAATAATATCCCAACCTACTTGTATTTATAACTACTGGTATGAGTGTATTGCCTGTGATTGTGGATAATTGTTTGATTCTTCTGTATTTAATACTGCGTATATTGTTATATTTTGTCTAAAATAAATATGTGAAAGAGAAAAACATAAGCAATTCCTTCAATTAAAAAAAAAAGCCCCTAATTAGCTCATATTCCTACCTAGATTAAAGTCCTGGCGCCACCAGTGTTATTAATCGGGATTAATTATCATTGGAAATCCCACAAATGTACCTGCCTTAAAAGGGTTGATAGCAATTATTTTTAACATAAAATAGACGTAATATTATAATATATAAATGTGTGTGTATATGCGGTCTCGAAATCATAATAAAAAATAATATATTATTTATTTGTGTTATAGTATATGAGATTTCATCCTGAAGCTCACATTGGCTATATAGGGCATTCAATAGGGATATCCAGTTGTTACCAGCTGTATACTGTGAAAGTATTGTAATATAACCATTAACTATATATGATATTTAATTATTGAACATTGCAAATATATTATAATTTAACAGTAATTATTAAAAATAATTTAGATGACCTTAACAGCCAATAACTATTATTGATTAAACTGGTGATTACAGATATAATAATTATTATTATGTACTATAACACTTTTTAATACACTTACATCAGTATTATCACAATTTATTGTTGTAATGTTAATATTATGTTGATGATCTATATGTTTATCCATAATAAAGATTGATCATATTTAAATAAATAAATACTGTAAACATAATACGTACATCGTATAGTACAATGATAAAATGTAAAACTAAAAGGAAATGAACAAAAATATTATTAATAAATTCACTTTTTGAATTATATTGGAATGATCAAATTAATAACATTGCTTAGGTATATATCTATGATTAACAACTACATTAATTTAATGGTATAATTAAAATATGGAAAAAAAAAACAATAAATCACAAAATACCGCATTGAAACAATGATAATACATAGATAATAAAATTAGAAGAAGAAATATATATATTAACTTTAATAAGAAGTTATCATATATTAATCTTTTCAACCTAGTGTTGTATTTATGAGGAATCTACAAAATGAAAACTTTAACATCTGTACATTATTATTTGGATTTTTTTTTGTGTATATTTATGAATAAATTATTTTAAGCTTTTCCTGTAAGAGCAGTGGTTCTGTCTGTACTGGTACCCTGTTCTTTCTCCAACTGACGACCAAGATACTCCCTAAAAAAATTAAAAATCAAATCAATAATATATTAATTTAAATCAATTTAAAAAAGTTGTATTTTTATTTTTAACTAATATTTCATTATAAAATCAATCTCGTTTAATCAAATAAATATTAGTATAAATTGTAATCAAACAAAAAAAATTTGAATTTTCATAATAATTTAGTACATAAAACTATGTACAAGAAAAATGGTCAGTATATAATATATCATTAAAGATAATATTAATATATTTAATATTTAATATGCAATTTATGAATTTGTCAACATTTAAATTTATATAATTAAATATACAAACTAAACTAGTTCACACTTCAAGCATACACTGTCAATGTTGGATTTTGGTAATTACATTTTTTAACTATTTATTTATTTATATACATATAAAAACCTAACAAATTTTTTTAGCGTCACAACAAGTATACTCAAATAATAATATGATGTACAAATTCAAATATCATAAAAATTTTAATGTGAAAATGCAGTAAATGTTTTTAAGTTTTATAAAAGGTTAATTCACTCTGATACTAAAATTAAAATTACAAACTTGGTTATACTGGTAGCAAATTTGCTATGTTGCACGTAGGTCAGAAAGAGAAAACAAAATATAGTGTGCTAACATTATCTTAACACATTACCTACCATGGGTTCCCCTTGAGTTAAATGACTCTATTTTCAATGTATTGCATTTTGAATAAATAAATTTTTTTTTATTATTATTTTTAATCCGTTTAAGGCCACAAATATATTATTTGATGAAAAATGTTCTCTTATACACTATCATAAAAAAAATATTAATTGTCAGTCCAATGGCACGAAAAATTCCATTGACAAATAAATGTGTTTTTGACAGACAACTCACGGTCATATGGCCTATAGATATAAGATAATGACAAGATGCAATCACCCACGTCTACAAAATTCACTCATACCCTGATACTGTGTGGACGCCAGCAGTCAACATGTTTAATGTATAATTATAAATAGGGCTCGAATTTTAAAGGATATACTTCTATAGACATCTAGTTAGTATACATAAAATCTTTTCATATCATTGTTATTCCAAATAAACAAATTTATTTTTGCTTTTTTTCGGCTATTTTTATGTAAATGCTTTTTTTGATTTTTTGCAATTATTCCATCTGTGGCATTTTAATATGTTATAGTTTATTATACAATAGTTATAAAAAAAATGTAATTTAATTAATAAGAAATGTAAAACCCAGTATATGGACTAAATGGTTATTGAGTTATTATTGTTTTTGTTGCAAATCTAGCAAAATACAAGGTAGTACATTCTTTTTTTTTTAAATTTTAACTAACTTTTCAATTTTTTACTTAGTTTAAGTTAATTAGTCATACTTTTTTTTTTGCTTTCTTCAAACAATTATATCCTCTTTTTTGTTATTAATTGTGCTTTAAAATCTGAGCCCTAATTATGAATAATTTTTTCAAGGACCTAAGTTAGTAGATACTTGGAATTAATTATAATTATAACTTATAAGGTATCATCAAGTAATCAACGAGGAAAAATAAAATATTAATCAACAATTTATCATTTAAAATCTTACCAATTGTGCACCATAAGTTTTTGTACAGCTAATAGTGCTTCATAACGCACATTTGCATCGTCGTGTGATAACAGTTGCATAACAAGTTGTTTTCCTCCTAGCTGTTCAATAATGCTGTAAAATATTAAAGAAGATTCGGTAATATGAAATAAATAAATTTGTTATAATAAAAGTTAAATATTATATGATATTTTATACTCACTGTTTACCACGTGGATAATGTCTTACATATTCACCAACATCAAAACTAGCAACACTTAAAACGAGTGGGTCTCTACTTGTTTCCAACAAATGCACTAAGATACGTAGAAGTTCATAATTTCTTTCATTTAAACGAGATGCGTTTTCTCGCCAAAATTGTGCTGATCTATGCACAGGGCTCCATTCTAATCGGCCAGATTTTACTTCAGTTGCATACTCATCAAAGGAACTGTAAAATAAAAATGTTTTAAACAAAATAAGTGAATTGCATTAAATTATATAAAATTAAGATTCTGATGATGATACCTAAGATCTTGCACAGATGCTTGTAGACGTTCATTTAAAAATTGTATATCTTCAACAATATCTTCATCATCAAATTTCCTTTGTTCAAAAATACTAAGTTGTTTTAAAACTTTGCTCTGGACCATTGCAATACAATGTTCTTTGGAAGTAGTGTTATCTTCTGGTTTCTCAATTAAATTCTAAATTTTGATTAATTAGAAATTTTTTTTTTAAATTAATTTAATAAATTAAAATTTACCCGGAATACTGCAAGAATAATTCGTGTAACTTTTTCTTTAACAGAATCACTAAGAATATCTGCCAAAATTGGAATAACATTAAATCTGTACAAAAGAAAACACAGGTTAGTCAATAATTATTGAATTTAGATTTTTTTTTTATTGAAATCTAACTTGTTCATTCGTTCAGCCAAGCGTGGATTAAATGTCATGACCCACACACAGAATATCAATTGATATTGAATTTGGAAATTGACACGCCCTGATAATATACTCAAAAGAGTAGATATACCATCAACAGAAATGAATGCAGTTCTGTATTCATCACGACGAAGTAACATTTGCAAGCAGCGAGCAACCGACTGCATGTATTCATTGTTCTAAAATCATTAATCAATAATTTGAAATTAAAATACCATATTAAGAAATAATTATGTCTCATTTATCATTATAATGAAATACATAGAATAAAAGTAAATTGATTCTAAATATTTTTGGTGTAAGTCTAGTTTAGTTACGGGTGAGATCTGTGACCTATACAATATACATATACCTGTATAGAAATACATATTGATTCAATAGTTCTATTTGGCAACCTTTGTATCGAAAATATTGTAACTAAATTTGTCATAAATATATTAATTTAGATGTTTATCTATACTATAAAACAATTTAATTTGAAAATATCTCAAACAACGTCCCAACCTTGTTGAAATACTTTAGTTAAAAAAGTATAATAGCACACATAAGTATACTAACTAGATTAATTGTTTCATATTTGTTTTAAGTTGACTTACAGCAGATAGCAGTTGCTCTTTAATCCAATTTAAGTAAAATTGAAGATCAGTTTGATTGATAAGATCAGTTGAATAACATGCAAACTTCGCTATAATTCGAGCAGACATGTTATTTATGAACCCATCTGCAGCATTCAACAGGTTCAAAAAATTACCACACACTGGTTCGTTTTTCTTAAGAGCATATTCATGAAAGATTTCCACACGTGATCGGTCTTCCTGTGAGATTAAATGTTTGAAAAAAAAATTAGTTTAACCATATTGTTGATTACATTCGACCAATGATTTGGTCAGAGCACAGAATAAGAAAGAAACAACTCACGGTCAACAGATCATCAATCAAAACAAGTACATATTGTATTGTCGATTCCTTAGAGATATGTTCCAATAGACTGAAGAAGGCCTTTGCAGACTGTTGACGATTGTCATTTAAAAATTGGCCTTTGGTATCGGTCACATCGTAGGCACTGATGAAATCAAACACGTCTTGTGATATCATTTGAGACCTGCAACCGAGTTAAGTTTAGGCTAATAGGCATACACACACACATTGGGTGATATCAAATAAAATAACTTTACTGTAAATAAGAAGACCAATTGGGGTTCAGGTTCCTTATTTCAGCCGCCTGTTGCTGCAGAACGCTGGTGGCGGCAAACATATCTGCGAACATAAACAAGTCCCAAAAAATTGTTTAAACGAGTCTTCGTGATGAATATTGTCCGGAGGTACACGCCCTTTTATTCCGGACATTCGCTTACCGATATTTTCTTCCGGAAACGCTGGCAGAATTTCTTTCATATTCGCTGTTTTTGTCATTCCACAGTTTCTGATGACCCGGAGGAGAATCTAGAATCGGTAGGTTTGGTGAGAGAAATTGGGAAAAATATGTTAATCTTTATTAATGTGGATTCAGAAAATAACTACAAACCTTCTAATGATGATGATCGTTGTTTATCTATGAAGAGTAAGGACTAAAGACCTATATTATTATTATTATCCACTGTTAATGGAAGACAGTGTGACCAATACAATGCGAAAGTAATACTGTGCGACAGCTGTTCTTGAGTCTATAATCTATATCATAGAACAATATTGAATATAGAGTAATACATATTGTATAACTTAGGTTATAGGTATTAGGACGTCTATCCATGACAATTATAATATATCATAATAAATTATAATTTGTCATAGGTCTATCATGGACTATGGAGTAATTAGTAATATTACTATATGTCTATATATATCTTTATGTAAGACAACTAAGAATTAAGATATCTTGAAAATCTTCACTGCACTTCTCCTAACCAATGTGAATCTAACAAGATCCTAAACAACGAAATCCGCCATTCGGTTTCGGAGATTTATCTCACTAAATGAAAATGATTTTTTGTGGGCCTGTTCACACAGAAATTTTCCTGGATTCAAATTGTTATACCGCTTGGGTGTAATATCAGTTAATAAATTTCTAAAAATTGAAAATCAAGAAAGTTTATATGCCGATCCATGACTTGGCAAGCGTTTTTATAAGCATTTAAAATCCAAATCTTGACAAAATACGTAAAAATCACGAAAATGTGTAAATTATTTTGAGTTGGAAATTCATAAAAATTTCCTTTACATAGATTTTGGAAAAATGTCGTTTTCCAGCGCTTCCATCGGCATTGAAAATTATCCTTTTCACCGGAACAGTTTGAGGATGAAGCGTTGGAAAATTCTTTTTCCATTCAGCGAACAGAAAATGCACTGTCCAAATCAGACATTATCGTATGCGTGTCATATACATTTTATCTAATATTATATCATTATATCAATTAATACTAGTTGCAAGCTGGGTAACTCCCGAGACCCGAGATATGAAACAGTTGGGCGAATCTAGATAGGCCATAAGTACCGAGAACAGCAAGAATAGTTCATTACGGATCCGTAATATCAATTAATTTTCTGAAATAGTGAAATAGCCCGTCGCCCACTCCGTATACTATTACGCCCATGCAATGAACCATATATACGGTTACACAACTTGGATTTAAGTACCACTACTATCGATAATAAATTCTATATTATTCACATACTAGTATAATACTACCTACATACATAGTAGTATTATAAAACTAGTTTATATGCCTGTGAAGTGTGATTATACATTGCTCACATTGCTTCACCGGTTTCTCTCGGATGGAAATTTTGGTAATTGGTAAATGGTAAAATGATAAACACTATTACGTATAATTTGGTTACCAACATTATAAAGATTTTTAAATACTTGAATAATTATGTTTTTAAAATAGTAAAACATTGCACATGGAAAATTGTTGAATAAATATTTATAAAGGTAGTTAATCACTAGTTCAGTAAGTCACTGAATTATATTATAATTATTTATTTATTGTTAATAAGTTATTTATTCCAACAGATCCATATTCCGTCTATTGCAAACATGATAGTTACAGTGATATTTAATTTTTTAGTAGAATGGATTGAAGAACAGTAGAAAATTCAAATAATAGAAGTCAAACAAATATTTAACTTATTATATATTATGAATTATAATGTCTCTCACAAAACAAAAACAAAAAATAACTTGTACAGTTCAATACAGTTACAAGGCCTTCCAAACCTTTTTTTTTCATTCTAGCAATGCATCGTTCCTGTATCATACAATTATTCTCTCAGTTTTGTCCATAATCCACAAAAGAATATCTGCTTGCTAGTGCCTTGAACTTATCCCTCGCTCGGGACGATTTGTTGTTGTTGCTCTTTGAATAATCTTACATCCTGTAAAAGAAGTTTAAAATAATATGTACTTCTGCTTCTTATTTGAGCGCTTATGGTTGATAGTATCTGATCTTTTCCTAGCCTGGATTAAGAGGGAGTTTGTCCCATAAAGATTATATATATGTAAAAAGCCCATAACTGCCAGCCAAAGATTATATTGAAATAATTTATGCTTTTTAATTTTTTACAGTGAAAAATATTACATTTTAAGAAACTGTCAAACTATTTTATTTGTGTTTATTAAGTTATGTGTATGCCGTATTAAAATGTTCAAACAAGCATAAGAGTAGTATTGCATTTTATTTTCATTGACTTGGTCCACAATTCTGTATTGGCCCTTAGAGTTCTTAATTCAGACCTGATCTCCTCTAGTCTCAAATTCACACTATCATTAAGACTATCTATGATACTCGTGGTTAAGGCTTAAAACTATAGGTGTTGATCGTTTTCAATAAACCTATAAATCTAAACACTAATGTAATAATTCCATAATTATTAGTAAGCTCCATGTTATTTACTAGTCAAAAGATTACGCACTTAGGCCTGACATTTATTTTATCATTGGAAGCCTATTTGGATTTTAGTTTGTTTAAATATTGTAGTTATCAAAATTTAGCAAAAATATAAAATGATATACATCAGTGTTCTTAAATCATAAAATAAATAACCATTAAAAAAAGTACTAACCTTTCATAAAATGTTATTAGCAAGGATTTTTGGTTACAATAACTATTCTTTCAATTCAAAGGCATTTCCTAGAAAAAATAAAAACCGTGAGTACTTATTTAAACTTTAACTAACAGATTGTTAACAGTAAATCTGTTTTAAAATGTGAAACTGCATAAAATTTAAATTTACTTGTTGGATTCTACTTCTTCGAGGCATTTTTCAGTTTTTATTGAATAACCATTTGTTTGATAAAATTTGGCTGTCAGATACATTTGGTAAATTTCACACGTAATGCTGAAATGAATTAATAACATTAACTATACTAACTAATAAACAAAACATGATTTATACAATTTTAAATTATAATAATAATAATACTTGTATAAAAATGGTTTTGCATTGGATAAATAAAAAAATACCTATTTGTAAACCAAACAGAACAAATCATAATTAATTTACATGTAAGCTGATCAATATGTCCAATATATTTCAATGCTCAACTATATAAACAGGATAAAAATAAAAAATACATGCTGGTAAAATAAACAAAACAAAAATTATACATAATCGAGAATCTGAGTTAACACACATGAAAACATACATACTTACAAAACATTGAAGATGTTCCGTTTGCTGAATACATTCACGGACACAGATTGACAGCTATTCGACAATATTATAGACCGAATTTCATTTCAATTTTATATTTTCAGCAACAAATAATTATCACATTACTCCACTTTGACATCGTAAGACATATTTAACTCAATGTTTAAAGTTTAAACCGAGCACTCCATACAGGCAGATAATTTTGCATACATTTAAAAAAGGTTAAAATGAAACAACTTATTCATTGCCGGCAGACAAAATAGTCTATGACAATAATGATAACAATCACAATTAAATTATCGTTCATTCAGTCAGACTCGAAATAATTATATATACAAGGAGGATTATGGCAATCATGCTAAATAACATACTTCATACCCAATGAACACGTTTTTTTTTTAAATTAACAATTATCACTGTAATTGAGATATACTAAAAACATGAATGAAATAAAATACTCTGACTCAAACTGTATATTATTGATTTTCAATTGTGTATTAGATTTTATTAGAATAATAACTGTTATAATGTAATTTTATTCAAATGAAAGATAAAAACCATCATATTTATAATTTTGTTTTAAATAAATTAAACATAAGTCAAATATTAGTAGTATAACTAATTGACCAAATAACCAACCAGAATCAATATTTTGGAAGTTGATTATATTTTATGCATACATGTTATTATAGAAAACATTGATACAGTCAACTATTGGGAAAGACAAACAAATAAATATATATATACATTATACATATATTATGACATTGTATTTTAAGACTTCATTTTATTTTCAAATAGGTTTGGTTAAAATATTTTTACGACTGTATAATATAATATAATATAATATAGTATAATATAATATAACATAATTTTATTGAAAACTAATAGCAAATTTAGATATAAGAAAATAACAAATATTTTTCAATTGTCAGAAAACGTAGAAGTACATGACACTTGAATATTAAAAAAAAATTAGCTGGTAGTACAATTAATAATTATGTAAGGTAAAATAACTGTATTGTGGATATTGAAAGCCATAATACCATCCATATTTTCATTGCGTTACAAAAAGAATCCAGTCTATACAGTAGACATACAGACACATAATAAAACTTCTATTGAAAGTATAACTATTTTTTTTTTCTGTATATAATATTGTATTACCATGTGTTCAGGCACAAAGTAAAACACAATTATTAAATGTTTTAATGAGATAGTATAATTTCCAATCAAATAATGTCATACAAATACGTTCATACCATTTGTAAGTTCATTCGTACCACCAAGGGATAATTAATAATTTAAATATGCATTCTATTAATATTAAGATAATCCTTAAATTAACAATTATATAGTAGTAACAATAAATAGATTTATAAACAAAGAATACACAAGTACCTATAAGTATATATTTAATACATACTCTGATGCATAAAAAAATGGTTTTTACATATACCTATTCATATGCGTGTAATGTGAATCTACTTTTTAAATTTTGATTAATAAGTTAATTTGTCCAGTAAATAAGGTTTTTTTTTTTTTTTTTGCTATGCCACATTCTGTATCAAAACAAGTTGTATTTTAATAAAATTAATCATTATTCTAATAACATTTCAACTGGAACAAAATTGTAACTACAAAACATAAGCCATTTAATTTTTTTTATTTGTAATAATCATGTATGTACAATGTACATATTGAATACGTTAGAAAAACTGGTATGGTTTAAGGATAGTAAATAAATTGTTATTGATATTATTCATTTAACTTTGTATTATATTACCATTATCTTTTTTAGCGATTGCCTGATGAATTGTAATCATTATTAGAACGTTTCCTGTTATTATAGTTATTTCGTTGAGAGTTGAGACCATGTTGAGACCATTGATTGTTTCCACTAGGAGGCGGTGGTGGTGGCATCATACGACCATTAGCTAGACTCCATCCAGCAGCTTGCGTTAATGCAGCAGCAACAATAGCTGGGCTCAAAGGCAACATTGGGTTATAGCTGTCTTGACCATTAATCCCCAACGACTGTAGATTAGGCATGTCTACACTCCCCCGATTATCATGTTGTGAGTGATACCAATTTCGATAATTGTCATTATGGCGATTATTAGAACGCTCCCAGGGTTCACTAGGTGGGGGAGTTTGATGACGATTTTTGGGAGCTTGTGGTTTTGGGGCGGCTTCGGAAACACGCACCGAAACATCTTTAACGATATGATCTTCTCCACATAAACTAGCAGCTACCTCAGGATCAAGGAAAGTTACAAATGCAAATCCGCGGAATGGATTTTTGGGTACAAACACATTGATGACTTCTCCAAATTTGCTGAAATACTCACGAATGTCATCAGCTGTTAAATCTTCTGTCACACGACCCACAAATACTTTTCCAGAAAGCTCTGAACCATTACCTTCCTAAATTATATAAATACTTAAATAAATATTCAAAGTTTGTATAATCTACTAAGTTTATCTCACCTTAGACTTTGGAACCTTAACTTCACAATTACGACCATCAATCTTGTGACGCTGAGAAAGAACTCTTACTTGTGATTCTAAGTTAGTATATCTTAAAAATCCATATCCTCTAGATTGTCCATTTTTATCCCTTTTTATCTATAGAATAATAATAATAATAATAATAGATAAATATTATTAGCTATAATGATATATGTGTAAGACACTATTCAATAATAATCTTCTTTCCTTTCGCCCATCACTTTCAACTTTTATACTACTCTTAATGAATTAATTTCTTCTTATATCCTTCCTAGTCATTCTACACATCTACTTTAGCATTCTTATATCTGCTACGCTCACTTTATATTCTGTTTTATTGTCCACTGACCAACATTCCAATTCATACATGTTGTAGTCATGATTGGCATACCCCATGGGCATGATTGTAGCCTGACAACTGCTGTATACAATTTACCATTTAATCTCAACATCATCATCTTGTTATACAAAATACTTCTCTCTACTTCATCCATCCACACAAAATCCTCAAAACCTTTTATTTTATTCAACATATTTAGGATATACACTGTAACCTATTCACTTCATACACTGCATTATTTCCCATCTTCATCACAAGCATTGCCCCATAAACTTTTCAAATACTTAAATCCTTCAAAATCAAACACAATTATCTCGGTTTTAATTCTACTTATCTTTAGGCTTTAGCCCCTTGCTTCCAATTCCATCATAAGCCTTAACCAGTGTTTATTTCAGACCTTCTATCTCGGGGAGTATTGTACATTTTCAAGGTGGTATCCTATGATGAAGGAAAGTAAAAATATATTTTTGGGATGGTATAATTTTTTTCCAGAGGGGGAGGGGGGTAATTCTCCTCCAGTCACTCCCCTGAAATAAACACTGGCCTTAACCATATCTGTAAATACCATAAACAAATGTATATTCTTCTCTCTATTTATAATATTATTCAATAATTGTGTAATTTTAAAATTCAAAAATAAAATATTTCTCTTCTCCCCTCCAGATAGTTATGCACAAGATAAATTATGTTCATGTATGCATTTTTTAGATCATTTAATTATTACCTGTAACATAAGTAGTTCTCCAAATTGACCAAAGTATTCTTTTAATTTTTGTTCATCATAAGTGTATGGTATATTTAAGACAACTAAGTCTGAACATTTCAATTTTGTCTCTAATCTCTTGGTTTTAGCAGTTGGATTTTCTACACTATCATCAATCTTTCGCTTATTTTCAACTAAAATAGTAAAATTATAGGTAAATATAAAATTTTAAATTTATAAAGGTATACTTACATTATTATAGTACATATACTTAAAATAATAATCACATATTTATTTATTTATGTAGGTTTTAAATAAATAATACAAATTATTTATATTAGATAAATGTATTATCCTAAACGACCTAAAGCAATGGTGTAAGTATTTGCTGTAGGTGAAGCAGATAATTTTTAAGTAAATAGATCTACCTATCAAAAAAAAATTATTAATCAAATATTTTCCATCACTAAGAACATAAATTTTCTATTATCTAGTGTTGGGCAATGATATCAATAATTATTAAACATTAACTTTTTTTTTCAATATTAATACTCAAGTATAATTTTTGAAAGTAGTAATTAATTAAGAGGACGTCACACCCGCATGTGCTGTCTCATCTAACAAATGTATAACATAACAAAAAATGTTTTGCGCTGGACAACTTTTATCTTTCTGTGTTTGTAGTAGTGGCTCCAAAATGTCTGAACATAGAATATTATCTATGCAACAGCGTGCCTATATTTTAGATAACATAAATACAATTAAAGTTATTTGCTTCTAAACATTTTGTTTTTTTGTTTTTTCATTTGCTTTTAAAAAAGGATTGGATAGTGCTATTAAAATAAAATATAATTGCACAGATAAAGTTTTTCTTTATGTGTTTTGAAAATTTGGTAGTTCTACTACAAAGATGGTGCGAGAAAAATTTTCCCGCGCAAAACAGTTTTAGCTATGTTATACATTTGTAAGACGAAGACGACACGTGCGGATGTGACGTCTTCTTAAGTGTATAAACCAAAATATAAAAATGATGTGTGTTTTGAGAAAAACTCAGATGAGATTAAAGAACATTTTTTTGTTTAATTGTTAAATTTTGCATTCAACTTTAATGAAAATAAATAACAATAATATTAATATTAATGGCATATTTTAAATACTGCATTCATAGTATGTATATATTAAGTAATATAAAAATATTTAATACATTTTCTAAAAGAAATAATAGATTTTTAGACTTAAATGTTCAAGATATTAAATAATTAATATTTTATAATAAATTTCAATAAAATTGTCTACAGCTCTGCGATTTATAGTATATTATAATATGTAGTACATACATGTATGCAAGCATCCCTAAGATACATTTGCTTCTTAGGGAATGCCCATAATCGTTATAAGTAGTTAGGATAATTTGACTTAATTAATATGTACCTACCTACATGCTCAGTTAAGTAGATTATTAATATAAAGGTTGACAAGATATTTGATGAAATAAAAAAAATTTAAAAACATTGTTGTACATTTTGTAATACTATGAAATTACCTTTAGGGAAAACACAGTAGTAAGGTGTCTTTCCCCATTCGTTGTCAGGCACATGGAATCGGAAGTCAGCCAACCGAACGCCTCTGACAACATTGTTTTCAGTGCGAAACTTAAGACCACTAGCCCCTGGAAACTGGGCCGTTAACGTAGACAGCAGTAATGTACCATTGTCCTCAAGTGGCAGTTCGACCGCTTCACCATATTCTTCGTCAGACACCAAGACATACTTGACAGACATGTCGTCGAAATCCCGACGATCCTAAGGGGAATTTCAAACGGACTACCGTTCTCTCGTTTACAAAAAATTTAATTTCTGACGCACTATGTAGTGATATCCGAGTTTAATGGATGGGTTATGAATGATGTTATTGTATTTTTATCAATCGATTTAATTGATTGTTGTGACAACGAAAGTCGGATATTTACTATGGATTTAAACACAAAATGTACGACAGCGACACAAGTCAATAATTTTTACCCACGAGTTTGATCGTTTGATGCAGATGCGACAATAAAATTTGAAAGCACGGACGCACGGTCGCTGACAATTATTGATAATTAATATACTGGTGTCCGGAACTGGGTAGTTTCGAGATCATACGAAAATACGACATAGTCTAAAATAGTAATATTTATAATTCAATATTTCACAGAAAACTCTAAAAAGATTAAATGTTTAATGTTCTATTATCTAAAAGTTTTTTTTTTGTGAAAGGTTCCGAACTTATTTTTATGGTTAATGGTTACTGGACACTGGTAAAACATTAAACCATAGAACAGCTGTTGTAATATGAGATATACGCGCCAAGTAATGAACAAATCAACTATATAGTACCAGATGTTATAATTTTTAACCGCGCTTTTAAAATATATTTATTAGTGATTAATGATTAAGTGATATTATATTCTATATTGTAATATATTTATATTTATAATATAATAATATATCAGGCACCGCTCTAAGAGGGGAGGCACTTTAGCCATGCCCCCCAGGCTTTCCATAACTTTTAATTTTTAATACATATTTAATTTTGCCTGAAAAACCTTAATATTTTATTAATATGAGGTGTATATCATACTATTCATACTATAGAAACGTATCATTGTACTCTGAAATATAATATATTCAGGCGCGGATCCAGAGGGGGTGCTAGGGTGCTATGGCACTCGCCCCTTGCCGCCTTTGGCATGTTGCTTCCTGGAAAACAAGTGTTCTACACAACATGTGTATTATTCAGTAGGCTGGGGACATTTCTAAACAAAATTGGTATAGAAACGCAAACGCTAAGCAATATACTGAGGAAAAGGAATAGATTCACTTTAATTACCCACTAATTTTTTTTTTTAAACATACGTATTTTAACGAATTAAGAACGATGGTGAAAAAAAGAATTTGCGGGAATCGTCATTTTGGAAGTATTTTTTTTCTTAGTTAATCACTACATGGGAATTGGGAGCCGTACTGTATACACATTGCTTGGCCCCCATGTAGCATCGTTTATTTAATAAGATGTATATACGTCTTTGTTTTGTGTATAGAAAATAGTAATTTATTCGATGACAACAAGTCCCTAGATCAGGGGCGTATTAGGGGGAGGATTAGGGGGATGGATCCCGCCAAAACTTTTTTTTTACCGTTAACATTTTGATCAAAGTATTGATAATGACCATTCATGTTTGCTAAAAACGTATATCCCTCCCCCCCCCCCCCCCCAAACCAAATTCCTAATTACGCCACTGCCCTAGATTATTGTTTACTGAATTATAAAAATATAAGTATATGACATAAATAATAACTAAAATTGTAATTTTTTGAATAGATATTAAAATACACAGTTTTGTTAAAATTAAATTTTTTAATTACTATGAAAAATATTACTCCTTTATAGTTTTAATATTTTTAAATTGTTATAGGTACAACCATTATTGATTATAAATAGTATATTATAATAGTTGTAGTATAATATTAGTATAATAGAATTATATAGTAGTAATAATAACATACAATAGTATTTATAATAAATATTCAATGGTTATTAATTAATATCAATATTCTAACTTACGAGGAACCTCGTCAGAGCCATATTTACCATTAGTCATTAGACAACTGCCTATGAACTCCGTTATTAGTGGGCCTTGAATTTGTATGAACCCTTTTTTTTTAGAATACAACTTCCATCTCGTATAGAATAAATATAAGCAACAATTAATATTAAAAAAAAAAATAAAATAATTAATCCTTATATCAGCGTAAAATGTAACTTTAGTTAACCAGTGTAAGCAGAATCCACATAATCACCAAGCATTTCAGCATTTGTATGAAATTAAAATTCATCAAACATTTCCAAACATACAAACTATTATTTAAGGATATTTTTATCAATTCCATGTAGGAACGTGTGCTTCCAATCAAGCACGAATTAAGATATAGATATATCCATGGTTTAAATATTTAAGCCATGGGTATATCTTAATTCATGGTACTAAGTACCAATCGTAGTAGTGAAAGGTCATTTTCTATACTAAATTTAACTGAAGAGTGAAGAGGATTAAAACAAGATTAAAATCAACACTAACTCAAGAAATACTTGATAACTTAGGTTTACTATTGATAGAAAACGATGTTCTTTAAACTTTAATGACATAATAAATTAATTTTCTTTCAAAAAAAGCAAGAAAAGTATTTATATTATTATCAAATAACTTATTAATAATACTAAAATACAAATCTATTGTTTTTACAATCATTAATATAAAAAAAAAATTGAATTTTTACTATAGGTATGTATGTATATATGAATTAATAGGTATAAGAAATCTGTAGGGATAAAAAATGTATAACTTTGTAAATTTGTTTGTGATAATTAAGAAGTAAATTGTAATTATTCATTTGTTTTAAATACAACTCATGTGTGTGAGGGGCTAGATACGCTACTATTGTGTTGACAAGAGGCCGCATTTTTTTATTTTTCCTAAGGCTTCAAAATGCCCAAATCAGGCTCACACTACAAAATTTAAAAATTTTAAATGTTATTCTATAAATAGCTAAACAATTACTAAAAATATTTTCAAATTAAAAACCATAATTATTTACCTAAGTAATAGTGAAATGTTTCAAGTTTACCGGAATATTAAATGATTGGTCAGAGGTACCGTAAGAACGGGATACTTTACATCTGTACTATATACATCTATACTATTACTATAGTGTAGGTTTAAACTTATCTATTTATTATTTATTATTACGTATTATAGATGGCCAGATCAAAAACTCGATGTCCTATCAGATTTGTTCTTCAAGCTGCTGCTCGAGAAAGGTAGTTATAACAATATAACCTTGTGCCCGAGTCCATGACTAAACAGGTGGCTAAGTGCTGCGCACGATTTAAGATATAGGTAATATAGGTAATATTCTAATATTGTAATAATATGATGATGGGTTCTGTATTTATCTATTCTGTGGTTCTGTGGTTATGTGGTGCTGCAAGACCATAGAGTAATATTACTCTATGTGCAAGACGGAAACGGAAGTGACGATGAATGATGATGATGATAATTGATAATAATATTTTTAGGGTTGTTGATTGTTGTTACTTATTTGTTATCTGTTGATTGCTCAGATAACAGATTTGTACTTTGTAGTTTGTTGTTCTTTGATCTTTTTTTTTAGCGCTAAGTTCTGATAATGATAAACTTATTAATGATTTACAATACGTCATATTATTCATTATAAATACTAGTGTAGTAGTGTCTAGTAAAAGTATTCACTATTTATAAACAATGGGAATATTATAAATTATTTACAAAGTAATTATTTTTATAGGCGTAAATAGATACTATAAATAAATATTTTGTTAATGCCTACTGCGTACAATAATTTAATATTTATGAGATCGACTATAGACTGTTAATGTGACCCACTGGAAACCGACCACTTCCAATTTTTATTTACGTAAACTTGTTTGCGCAATAATTGGTGTAGTATTATGACGAAAAAAAATCTAGTAATAGTAATAGAAGTATAGTCATCCTCTCTTTTCTCAACTTCGTCACTGCACTCAACCATCATCGTCATCATCATCATTACATCATCATCACCGTTATCATCATTTCGACGCGTTTTAATAATATTGTCGAGCACTCTTAGGACCGGTATTTCGCAGTGTTTGCATAAACATATTATTTTCTATTTCTCCCTCTTTATTGAACATTCTCTCAACAATTTCATCGTGTCGTCATAACATTCATCGTATCGAGTTTCTTTAAGTTTTTTACACACATTTTACTGTATGAAATCAAAAGTTCCATTTTTTAAAGCACTTAATTTGAATTTGTAAAATTTAAAACTGTATACATTTTCTGTTTAAAATAGTAAAAATAAGTCCATTTATTTTAGAACAATTATTTTGTTTTTATTCATAGGTAACGATCACGGATTTTTGAATTAAAATGAATCCTAAAGTCAATGAGGATCTGCGGAAAGAACGCCTAAAGTGTACATTTAACACAGAGGAACTTACACATTTTTTGGATGGAGATGCTAATAAAACACTTAGTAGAAGAAAACTTGGTTTGTGGTTAATTAATTGTTAAATACATTAAATTAACATATTAATATTCTCATTTAAAAAAAAATTCATAGAATCCTTTTTTCTGTCCGATCTGAATTTGAAAGATAAAATTCCTATGGAATACCTAAGTCACAAAGAACGTTATGAAGAAGCTGTGCGTAAAAGTTGTATTTTATTCAAAAAAGTCAATGAATGGCAACAAAGTGGTGATAGTGGTAGCAATTCGATGGAGGTTTATAAGTATGAAATAAATACATATATGTAATTATGGTTTATAATTATTGATGTTATTTCAGGTCACTTCTAGGTGGATCAGTGGGTAGTGCAATAATTAAAGATGGTTCTCCTTTTGCAGTACATTATGTCATGTTTATACCAACAATTATGGGTCAGGGCACCTTGGAGCAACAAGGAGAATGGGTTGGTCGAGCTTTTAGCAATCAGATTATAGGCACTTATGCTCAGGTATTTTGCTATTAAGGTTCTTAGCTTTTCTAGTTTAAAAAAAAATATTTCAATATTTTATATAGACTGAACTCGGTCATGGAACATTTATTCGAGGCTTAGAAACAATTTGTACTTATGATCCAGCTACAGAAGAATTTGTTTTGAATAGTCCTACATTAACATCGTATAAATGGTGGCCCGGTGGACGTAAGTTATTAAAATTTAATTTACCTAATTAACAGTAACCTTAAACAGTTTTAAATTTTTAGTTGGACATACCTGTAACTATGCAGTTGTAATAGCTCAACTTTACACCCAAGGAAAATGTCATGGAATCCACCCATTTATAGTTCAACTCAGAGACGAGGAAACATGGAACCCTATGCCTGGTAATAATATAATAATTAATTAAAAATTATTTAAATTATGATTTAAATAATTACACTTTTTTTATTACTGTGGTATCAGGCATAAAAATTGGTGAAATTGGTGGCAAATTAGGTATGAACTCAACTAATAATGGATATTTAGCATTCGATAATGTGAGAATACCCAGAATGAATATGTTGATGAAAAATGCCCAAGTTTTGAAGGTATATATTAATATTATATTATAGTTGGATTCATAGACCCATTAATATGTATAATGAACCAATGTACTTAAATATTTTGTAACTGAGAACTCAGAAGTAATTCATAAGTCATAACTAAGTTGTAACTATATATGCATTTAAAAAGTGTCAAATATGATGCCAATATGCAAGGAAAAAGTGGCTAAATATGCAATTATATGCCATATGCTATACATTATTGAATGTGGTTTTTTTAAAAAAAAAACACACTTTTACTTCAAGGAAAGTAGGTTCTAGATATTTTATCAGAAATAAAAAATATTTATATAACTAAAATTGTATTACTTCAAAAATCAAAATACAATATTTTATAATCTTCATTTTTTCATATTACTGATTGCTTAAAATACAATGCCTAAAACTCTCAGAGAACTTAAAAAATAGACAATCAAAATAAAAATAAACTAAAATCATCTGTAAATATTATACTTATAAAAAAAAAGTTGTAAAATTGAGTTACTGCCTTATTTGTTGAGCATGTCGAAGTAATAACATATAGTAAGCCGGAACGCGGGTGTATGTGATTTATTGTTGTTAATACCTTAACTATACGTGCTACGATCTCATGTAGTATTGCAAACATCACAATATAACAATATTCTTCCAGGAAACACTGTCAACGATTATTTTTTTTCCTTTAAAATTACTAAAATGTATTTATCTTAAATTAAAATAGCTAATTTACTAAAGACCCATTAAATATGCATGTTATATACATTTATGAACAAATATGCAATAATCCTCTAAATATGCAATGTAAAATGTTGTGTTTAAATTCCATGTAATATGAACCGTGGACATTTTAAAACCCCCTAGACGTTCATACACTTAGGAAAAATATGCAAATGCATATGATTCCGGGCTCTAGTCATAACTAAAGTAGTAAAAATAAAAATAAATATTTGATGAGGGAAAAATATTTTTCAATATTATTATGTACCCATAATATATTTAAATGGTGTTAAAAAATTCTTAATTTTAAATTGCTATTAAAATAATTTATTTATTTATTTGTTAACTCGTTTATTTTTTTTAAGGATGGTACTTATAAAAAGTCAGTGAACGATAAACTAACTTACGGTACCATGATTTTTGTACGTGTAGTTATTGTTAGAGATTTAGTATCAAATTATATATCAAAAGCTGCAATAATTGCAACTAGATATAGCTGTGTCAGAAGGCAATCAGAACTCAAACCAGGGTAAATATTAATTATTTAACATTAAAGCTAATTAATAATTCAATTTTAATCTATTTTTTAGTGCTGGTGAACCCCAAATTTTAGATTACCAAACACAACAGTATAAAATTTTCCCAGCTATTGCCATTAGCTTAGCATACAAATTTGCTGCATCATGGCTTTGGGATGTGTACAATGATGTTACTTCACAATTAGAACAAGGAGATTTAGAACGATTACCTGAGGTGAAATTAATTTAAATGCCATTGTATTAATCCTAACTAGTAATTCAAAATCCACCTCTTTCTAAAATACTTTTTACATGTTAAATAAAACATTAATTTTATATATTTAGTTACATGCAATGGCTTGCTGTTTAAAAGCTGTTAGTACAGCTGATGCTGCTGTTGCAGTAACAACATGCCGTTTAGCTTGCGGAGGTCATGGATATATGAATTGTAGTAATTTCCCAAATATGTACGCAATGGCATCTGCTGCTGAAACATATGAAGGAGAAAACACAGTGCTACTTTTACAAACAGCTAGGTAATGCTTTTAAGGTGTTATTAAAGAAATTTGAATAAATGTACTCTATTAAATAGTAATATAAAGAATTAGTAATTTAAAACAAATTACATTTTACACGATTCTTTGGCATAGAATTTAATGAAACTCAATCACTATAATATGTACTTAATTTTAATTAAGATTGTATTTTAAAAAGTTTACTTACTAGGTTATTAAAAAAACTATATTTCATATCTTTATAGCACAAACAGAATCGTTTAACAACTAATAGTTGTTATTCGGTATTAACTAATTTCAATTTTGAAGGTATTTGATGAAAGCCTGTCAAGATGCAAAATCTGGACTAAAATTAACTGAAACTGTATTGTATTTAAGTAATTTCAAAAGCTTAAGACGTAGGAACTGGATCACAGATTTGGATTGTATTGGCAACGCATTCTTACAAGTTGCTGGAAGGTAAATTTTATTTTTAAATTAATCTAAATCTAATATTCTAATATCATTAACCTGTTTTTAGTAAAATTGAGAATTGTTACTTTGCTATTAATCAACTAATCAATTCTGGGATGTCTCAAGAAGATGCTTGGAATGAAACCACTATAAAATTATCGAAAGCAACAGAAGTAATTTTTATTTGTTCCAATTTAACTATAGATATATGTCTACTAATACCCGTATGCATAGTGAAGTATGTGTCACATAAAACATGTTAAACTATGCCTTTTGTGATACATAAATTGACTATGCATATGGATATTAGGAAATCAAATTTTTTTACTGATAATATATTTTAATGAGAAATGTTAAAAAATATATTAAAGTAGATCTGGAACTGTTAGAGTTAATTGTTATAGTCATTTTAATTATGAAGTTTACTGATTATATTTTATCTTTAACATATGCATAGCTGTTGGGTATTTTTAGAAATGTTTGATAATTGTTTGTAAAGTAATTAAAAAAAATTTAATGTTGGTTCAGTGTAATTTATCTGACACTTAATAAATTGATTTATAATTTTGAATAGATATATTGTCGGTCAGTTTTAATTCAAAATTTGGTACAAAAATTGATAATTCATATTTCATACTAATCTTTTACGAAATTTAATTATAATTTAAGTTTAATTTGTAAACTGTAAATAGTTATTTATTTCTATAGATATTATAGTATGTGCTAGATATGTACTATTGTACTGTAGACTGTAGTAATACAATAATAATACAATTGATTAAAAAAAAGGGAGTGACTGGTAAATCAGATTTTTGGAAACTTAAAACATTAATTCATTTACGGTTCTACCAAAACATTTCTTTAATTGTTGTTTGTTTTAGGCACATTGTAGAGCATTTGTAATACAGAGTTTTATTACAACAGTTAAAACAGTACATTTGTCTTCAGAATTAATGAAAGTACTAACAGAGCTATGTAAATTAGTATGTGCTCACTGGATGCTTAATCAGATGGGTGATTTTCTTCAAGTAAATCTCATTTAATTTATTAAGTTTTGTGTTTTGTAATATTGTTCTGATTTGTGTAATAAAATTATTTTTTAGTATTCAAATCTAAAACCAAGTGATGTTCCTTCCATACAGTCTCTGTTAGAAGAATGTTTGAAACAAATTAGACCCAATGCAGTTGGTTTGGTCGATAGTTTTGATGTTCGAGATGAAATACTGGGATCGGCTTTAGGAGTTTACGATGGAAATGTCTACGAGCGTCTAATAGAAGACGCAAATAAAAGTCCATTAAATCAAGAGCCTGTCAACGAATCTTTTCATAAGTATTTAAAACCTTATTTAAAATCAAATTTATAAGCATAAATATCAAAATTCATCATAGTACTCATTTACCTAAGAAAATTCAAAATTTGTGACAAATCAAACATTTTAATGCAATACTAATATTGTTATCTAGATTCTGTTATTACGATGTTGTTATGTAGTAAAGGTTAATTGTGTAAGTGGGTGGCTATAGTTTAGGTGAATTTTTAAATGATTAAATTAAATGAGTTTTATTTTATTATTTTTATATTATTACTATTATGTATTATATATATATGTATATTTATAAATTATAATTATATTATGGTGAATATTGTATACAACTGAATCGAAATGTAAATGGATTTGCCAAATTATCCTTTATTGTTTATTAGTTTTTTTTATACTTTATACATTTTTTTGAAAATAAATTAAATCGATTGCAATATTTTACATATTATTTATGAGTTTATGACCTACATCTTTAAAATAAAAATGTATAAATACATGTTTTATGATATTAAAATATCATCAATCAATAATAATTAGTTCTTAAATAATATTTTAATCTAATATGAGCAAAAATTGCAAACAAAATGAGATGAATTATTAACCTATTTTATGGAATTAAGACCACCAAATAGAATAAAAAACATTAGGTAATTTAAGTGCTGTAGAGTCTCCCTTACAGTAAAACATTTTCAAACTAAATATAGAATATATGACCAGGAAAGAAGAAAATTACTAATATTGGTTACCTAGCCGAAATACTCAACCTTGAACCCAAGAATGTCTCTCAGCTCATCCTATTCCTATTGTAAACTCACCTAATCCTGTTGAGCATATTACATCAACACCTGACATAACTATTATTATTTACTATTACGTTATGTAATATTTAATATTTAAATTGATTGTTTTTCATTATTTTTGATACTTTAAAAATGTCAGTTTGTTACTATCATCACAGATTAGATTACATTTAAGCTATTCTGTGTTACTATAATAATGTATACATATTTTGATTTACAAACTAACTTACTAACTAGGTCAAATGTAACAAAATAATTGTTTGCATGCTTAAAAATATTTTATATTTTTCGAAAATACTGATTGATTAGAACATTATCATTCAACTAGGAAATACCCACTCCAATAAGAATAATATTAAATATTTGAGGAGACTCTTACATCATAAATCGCTGGGTATAATTGTGGATAACTAGTGTATAAATAGTAGGTACCTACTAAGGTATGTTGCGTGTAACATTTTTTCATAGACATTCGAATTCAACATTTTAAGAGGATATAACAGGCATTTGTTGTCTCCATTTTACAAGTGCATAACATAGCTAATTTACCCTCAGAACTCAGGAGATCACGCTTAGCTTCGTTTGTTTAACAATTAAAATGAATCGACCCATTATGAAACTTGATGGAAGTAAGAACACCATCTTAAAGAGCATTGAAAGTGGCTGTTATGGACAGTTTGTCATTTGATAATATTATTATAGATGACTTTGCACTTTTGGAGAGAAAAAAGTCTAGGAAAGTACCAAATTTATCAGATTTGTAAATGTTGATAGTTGATAAAATATATTTATATTCATTTTTAATCAAACACTTTTTAGCTTTAGATTATTTTGTATAAACATAATATATTATATATATACTTACATTTACAGGTTATACACATAACTGTATGAATTGATATAAAATTATGAATTAATATAAATATTTATTTATAGATTTACTAGATTTTATTGTATATTATATACACGGTAACTGGTAAGTATAAAATTTTCATTATGGGCCGACCAGGCCCCAGGGACATCAAAATCTTCTTTGCCCTAAGCCGCTTAAAGTTTAAATCTGGCCCTGCCTATATAGGTACAAATACACAATGTATAATATATACATACCTATAATTATGTTTATACCTAAATTTTGGGTGTTTTCAATTAATTTAATATTATATTTGAATGAGTTTATTTAATAATTTATATATATATGCCGACGTCATACCTATATATAATAATTTATTATGTATTTTGTAAATTTTTTAACACAGGATCATCCTTATTCTTTAAGTGGTACAAAAATCTCAAGTATTAAAAAATATGGTCTTAAAAATATCAGAATTTGTATATATGTGTAAGTACCCATGTTAGCAATTTCCAATTTTTATTGCGTTCCAAATTAATTAAATCAAAAAAATATTGATATTTAAAAAAATTCTAAAAAATAAACTACTTGACTTAGATAAATGTTTTTACCATCCAAATCGTTCTTATAGTCAGATTCACAAATTGGCTATTTTAAATTTATTCAAAAAAATTCAAATCAAATTTAAAATTTTTTATTTTTAGTATTAAAAAATAAAAATATTTTTTTTTTATTACACGTGTAGCAAGTGGTTATAAATTTTATTTAAACAAAAAAATTTAAAAACATTGATTAGAACAAAAGTTATTCCAAAAGTCAGTTCTTTCTGTTACACTGTATATATAGAAAAATTGAATTCAAACTTTCAAGCCCCCTTCAATATATGGTAGATACCTATTTCAACTAGGTAACTAAATTATTTTGGTCAGATTAATCTGAGTAGTTAACCTTGTACTAAATGTTAAGGTCTTGATTCAGTACCTAATATAAATCGTTAAAAAAATTATTATTATTGCGTTCAATTTCTTAAAAAATGTGATCTTGTATTTTTGTGATGGTAATAATATGTATGTGGGATGTAGGCATGTAGCCAATAGCCGTATTTTATTACTACCTACTTATGGTATAGTCCTTTGGATTAATGACGTATAAACTATAAAAAAAAAAAAAATAGTTTTAATTAAAATCTAAACCAGATTATAGAATACTAGTATTCTATGACCAGATTTCGGTAAGTACATTACATGATATGAAAAAAATTATAAATCAGCTATAAATAGGTACTTACATTAATGTACGGTCTACGAGTGCACTGCGGTAGTGATCATCGAAACGTCGATATAATAATAGGAACATAATATTATATTGTAATAGACAAAATTCTAATCGTTTTCAAAAGCGGCACTGCTATCACAAAATCAAACTTTTGGTATAAGCAGCAGCTAAATATTATGATGTATCATTTATATGTTCTAATTATTAGAATCTAATATGCTCGACCTATGAATTTTGATCTAATATTACATAATATACATACGCGTATTGGCTTGACTCATAAAGTCGTAAAGTCATAACCGATTCGCTGTGGTAGCTATTTCATTAATATTTCAAGTCAAATAAAATACCGACCTACATTATAATATTATGTACACGAAATAAAATATGCACGACTGAGAGAAGTCTAGAGCATTTCACCATTTATACGACAGCCAGTGGAATAATTATCGATCACCCGCGAGATCTAAAAGCGATTAGCCTTTTATAAAGGCTAACCTACTGATTTAATGTCTCCGTGCATTTTTAACTAATATACCTTTCTAGCCTCTACCTCTATTTATAATAACATGTACAATATGATTGTAATTATTTTTTATTATTACTACGCGCATTACATATTCACTATTTATAATATATAATATCCGTGTGACGATTGACCCCTCGTCAAAATAACATAATAATAATAATATATCCATCTCATTTCCTTTCGCCATTTATATACCAATTTATAATATATACAATAATTATCGAAAACGGATGTCACTCGCCACTCGCCAGTTATCGACACCGTTTTATCCGTTACTTGTTCGGTAGGTTACCTGTATAATATTATTATGATATTGAATGCGATCGATTATAAGAGCATTGCCCATGCAATATAAATATAATATTATACATAATACATGCATATACGCGTCTTACCCGATTTATCGACTGTTAATTCACAATTTACTGTTTAGTTGAAAATAAAACGCTACAACGGGCGTACGTAAATAATTTCTGATCAGAGTGCTTAAAAATTACAACGAATACCGTACGCATATAGACAATAAGATGGTCGAGCTGCAAACCGTCAACGAAGATTTGCGCAATGAACGGACGAAGTGCACCTTCAATCAGGAGGAGCTGACGAATTTCATTGACGGCGGCGCGGAGAGTACCGACATAAGACGAAATATCGGTAATATATATAATATCATATAGGTACCATACAGTATACATTCTCATAATATATTTTATGTTACAATATGTACCTATAGATATTATTTCACGTAAAAGAATTTTAAAACAATAATAATAATAATAATAATAATAATGAAAAATTAAAGCATTTTAGAAATAGTGGTTAAGTACTTAATTGAAATACCAATATGTAGGCACGATAAAAAGTTTGAATTTATTTATTTATTATCATTGATTATCACAATAGTATTTAGACCGTGTCATTTTAAATTGCATAATACTTTTTATAATTTAGGTACATATTTTGGTACTCTTCTTTGTGCAAGTAACCTGCATTATTAGAGTTTTACAAGAAAACAAAAGAAAACCTTGGCCTCCTGCAGACAGTGCATTTTGAATACCGGTTGACCGGCATGTAAATTGCTATAAATTGCGTCCCAATTTAAATTTTTTATGTAAATTGCAGCCCGGGTATATTTTGTATATGTAAACATTCAGTGAAATTTTCATGTATCAACAATAAATTATTCGTTTTTGAATAACTACAAAATAACAAAATCGCTACATGAGAAATCGAGTGAATATTCAATCTTGTAAAAATATGAACTTCAAACACTCATAAAAATTTGACTTTCCGGAAGATTTTTTTTTTTAAATAAAAGTAAACAAATTTATAATCTTAGATTTAAAAAGTAAAATTTGTATGAATGTCTTACTCAAAATAGTTTGCACATTTTCGTGATTTTTACGCCTTTTGTAAAAATTTGAACTTTAAATGATTATAAAAAAAATGTTGGCTATGTATTTTTAATATTTTTCAAATTTCATTGTAACAGTATATTAGCAACCTTGTATTAAACTTTCAAGCTTTTTTACCCAACAAATGACATTTTTTGACATTTTGCTCTAAAATTCTTGTTTTTTCTTATTTTGTTTATAATTTTATTCACCAAATAGATTCATTTTCCCATCGAACAAGATACTGAAGATGAAAATTGAAGCATTATTTTGACTACTCATCGTATACACAGACACAAAAAAATTAAAAAATTAAAATAAAACACACATCATTGTAAAGATAATACTTCATCGTTCTGCTCGGAATCAAAAAGGAGTTTTTAGTTTTTACAGCCAGTCAGGCCATGAATATGAAAATCAGACCAGGCGCAGGGGCGGTAGGTCACAGGGAAATCTCTCACCGGAGTAGTCCGCCCTGACATGAATGTGCACATTCCATGATTTATAAAATGTCAATGAAACTAAATATGTTTGGGGTGATACTGTGATGAATTGATTTAACTGTTTAATTTTATATGAAATGATTCACAATTATATTTTGTTGTGCCAATCGTTTAGAATAGGTACTAATACGGCCTATATCTGTCGTGAAAACTCTACGTCGTTGATTAAACACGTTTAAAATGTTTAAATAATTAGTAGCCAGTAGGTATAAATAATTGTATTATACTCTTATTATCTTATCATCTTGTGGTTACAATGTCATTAAATCGTACACAAAACAATCTTCAACCATATCAAAACATAAAAAAATGAAGTTCAACATTTTTTTTTAAAAAAGTACTTTACTTATTGTTGTTTTTGTAAGCATTACTTAACTACAAGTCCAGCTACTGCATTTTCCTGTATCAACTTTAACCAAAATGAAATCTACACCTTTTCACTTCAATAGAAGAATTATTTAGAAATTACCGACCTGTCCACGATTTATGTACATTTCAAATATACCCTGGGGCCTGGACGCAATTTACGTATATTTTAAAAGTATACACGGTCCGCAATTTATTTAGTATATGACTAAGACCTTTTTGGGTTACGCCCTAATTTGTTGACTCCGGACCGACTCTAGTCCATTGATTGCACCCATGTATCAAATACCAAACTAAGTCTCCAGCTCACTAAATATTAATCTTCAATTTTGGCAAGCATATATTTATTATAATATGTAATACCACCGTGTATGTGTGTGTGATTTTTAGCGAATTTTTTCTTCAGCGATCCACGATTCAAGGACGAAGTGCCTGTGGAGTACCTAAGCCACCAAGAACATTACGAACAGTCGATTCGGAAAGCTTGCATATTTTACGAGAAGATGAAAGAATGGGAGGAGATTTCAAATAGCAACATGTTGGAGATTTACACGTGCGTTTGAACTTTGAATTGTACCTAAACCTATTAAATCAGTGTTTCCCAACCTTTTTGCTATGGCCACCTATACATTTTCTCTTTGTTGGGTACGCGACCCTCGCTAAAAAATCAAGTATGCCATAAATAAATAATATTTTTTATTATAATCAATTTTATCATATATTTATTCCATAATCGTAATAAAATAATACAAAAGTTACTAAAAATATATTGTTATCCAATGTAAAATCGATGTCATACTTTCTACAATACTATAGTTGGACTTCACATTATTTTCAGTTTTAAAAAGTAAAAAAATCATAACAAACCTTTACCTATTGGGTGTATATTATTTACGTATACAGATTATTCATAACATTATTGTATAAAAAATTATTTTAGAACCTTATTGAAATCATTTTTTTTTTCAAAAATAATTTTACCAATAAGATGAAAAACTTATAATGCCTATAAAAATAGAAGATGCATTATTCATAGCCCAAAGAAAATAATATTATTATTTTGTATTGGTAAAGATAATGATTATCTAATACATTATTTTGTTAGGATAGATTGGCCTTGAAATTAAAATTATAAAATATAAGACATATTTATTTCTTGAATTTTACAAAATATTCCAATATATGCAAATACCAAATATTCCTCTACCCTTGATATATTGTAAAAAAAAAACAAAAAACTTGTTAGTGTAAATTCTGTGTTAAAAAATCGTTCAATCGTTCACTTATTTTTCCTCTTATAAAACTTCATAATAGCCAATTGGCTCAGTAACTTAAAAATCCAGACCCTAGCTGATAAATCAGAGAAAAAGATGATATATATGTTGAGTACATTTTTTTTTTTAATTAGTGTGATATGGACTAGTGGAATAGATACAGCTATTTTAAAACAAAGTATACCTTTTGCCGTTCATACTATTATGTTTTTGCCATCTCTAGTTGGTCAAGGCACTCAGGAACAGAAAGAAGAATGGGTTGGACGTGCCTTTAAGTATTCAATTTTGGGTACTTATGCTCAGGTAATATTAACATGCTATAATTATTTAAATAATTAATAAAAATATGATATCAGTTTTTACTTTCCATTTAACTCTTACCATTATTCAAAATCAGTATAGCCAATATAAGTAGGTACCTAATACAAATGTTATCAAATTGATTATCATTGTTTTACTTTTTAGTAAATTCCTATTTCGATCATCTAGCTGATTTAGCTGTTTAATAATACTAGTCTACATTCTTACCTTAGACGTTTCTTTAATATAATATCAAGTTTCAGATTTCAGACTTGCTTATATTATATAGTTAGAAAGAAAATGTATTTATTTTTCTGATATAGATTATTTTTCCACATGTGAAATAATTCACTTCATAAACTTTTCACTAGAACAAAATATGAGAGACTTTTAAAGTTTTATACTTTGATATTTTTTTTTTTATTATTAGCTTCTAAGATATACAACTATTATAGAATTAATTTGATCTTTATGTAGGTATATCGCATGTAATTTTTTACTTTGTAATATTATGTCTTTAAATATAATAAATTATAATATAAGTGCATTATGTTTATTGTGTTAAACAAAAAAAATAATGTTTATGTTATAAAGACTATATACTAACTGAATGTGAATATTTTAAATTTAGACTGAACTTGGACATGGAACTTTTATTCGGGGGTTAGAAACAACGTGCACGTATGATCCGGATAACGAAGAGTTTATTTTAAATAGTCCGACATTGACATCGTACAAATGGTGGCCCGGCGGACGTATGTCTTAAAAAAAAATATTTATTTTTATACGTATCATATCCTATATTTTAAAATTAATTTAAGTTGGACACAGTTGTAACTACGCAATTGTTCTCGCTCAACTTTACACTCAAGGCATACATCGTGGGATACACCCGTTCATTGTTCAATTAAGGGATTCAGAAACATGGATGCCGATGCCTGGTATGATAATATTGATATTTTATCGAAGCCCAATCGGGTAATATTATTGTAGTAATCAAATGTATTAACAAATTAAAATATTATATTATACTAGGTATATGCATAGACATATAAATAAATAATGTATATGTCTATGGGTGTATGTATGAGAACGGATTTCGTTGTTTGGGGTGTTGTTAGATTTACATTGGCTAGGAGAAGTGCAGTGAAGATTTTCAGAACTTTATCTCCAATCGTTAGTTCACTACAAAGCTGTAAAACTGAAAAACATCAAAAAACGCCCAATAAAATTTGTTTTAATTTTTTTTTATGTTCTGTAGTGAATTAACTATTAAAGATGAAGTTCTGAAAATCTTTACTGCACTTCTCCTAACTAATGTGAATCTAACAAGACCTCAAACACCGCTCTCTGGTTTCGGAAATCTATCACTAAATGAAAATGAAAATTATTTTTGTGGGACTGTTCACACCGAAATTTTTCTGGATTCAAATTTTTATACCGCTTGGGTGTGATATCAGTTAATACATATCTAAAAATTAAAAATCAAGAACGTTTACATGCCGATCTCTGACTTGGCAATCGTTTTTAATCGTTTTGATTGGCAACGGGCTTGTTTGGTATGAAATGTTGTTGTCTATTATCATATTATCTTTCTAACGATTAGTAAACATCACGATTGTAGATATATATTGTGTATCTTAAACCGTGGTAAACATGCCCAAGTGTACATGGCTACCAGCGCCATTGATAAGAAGAAATCGGCTATATATAAAAAAAAGTCATTATATTATATTATTATAGTCATATTTTATTAGTTATAGTTATTATATAATATATCTGTGGTCCAAACAAATATAATTCATCATGATTATCAATATGTTAATAAATAATAACTTTTTATTTTTAATATATTCTCAAAATCATTATCAGGAATCAAAGTTGGCGAAATCGGCAGTAAAATGGGAATGAACTCTGCGAACAATGGATATTTGGCGTTTAATAACGTTAGATTACCTCGAATGCACATGTTAATGAAAAATTCTAAAGTTCATAAGGTTACTTTAAAATAAATACTTAATATGTCTATTAAAATTTCCGATGGACTATTTAAAATCCTCAATTCCTTCTATTGCAATGATATCATTCCTAGTTCGTGAAAACTGTGCAATCTTTACGTCATTTCTATATTTAACACATCCCCTACCCTTTATACAGGCCGGTAGCACAATCATCTGTTTTTTTGTAAAACACTGGTGGAATCTATCGTCAAAAATAGTCTTTACTGGTTTAATAACAAACGACAATTATGGATATGACTTCTATCTGATTATATTAATTATACTCTCCTTACTATCTAACTTCTGTACGCAGATGACATTGTAATCTTGACCTCTCACAAATCCCTAGATGAATTTATTTAGCGCATAAAATGATACCCTAAAAATTTTTACTCGAAATTATATGAGTTCTCTACTTCGCATTGTTCTGGACAATAAGCTCGTTCTGTTAATTTCTCCTTCATTATGTTACGTATATAGGCTAACTATACTTAAATTATCTTTCAGCCATTATTTCACGCCGGCTACCTTTTGTCTGACCTCGACTGGTTAAAATTGGGGCTTTCGTCCTTCAGCTTAAAAATGTTAATCTTTGAAATTCCTTCCTTCTTTCTCTTAATTGTTCCTCAACCCTTTTCTTTCTTCACCACGAGAATACTATTTGAGATTTTGAACATACTCTATTTTTTTGCCTATTATCTTGTTGAACAACCATTTCTCTCTCTCTCACAAGTCTTCTATGTACCTAGTTAGACCTCTTTTAATATTCAACTTCTCCTAAATTCTAGATCTCTTCCCTTTATCACCAATATTGTTTTCTTCTCTAAATCATCTGACTTCCTTATTTAACGATTGTTATATATAAAGCACGGATTTGTATGCATTTGCATATTTATTCTGGTTGATCGTATGATATGCTAAGTGAACACTTAATATGTTGTTTCATGACACAACAATTTAAACTATGAAACTTTTATAGTGCATATTTTGTATATTTTGACAATATTACTTTTTTTATTTTAATGCTTAAGGGCTTATTTTGAGATTTAATTGCATATTTCATCATTTAGTGCAAATGTTGGTGCTTAAATAAACACCATTATTAATAATATTTTTATAGTTTCGATTTTTTTATAGTTTTTATATATTGGAAATTCATTTTTTTCTTATAGTTTAAAACACAGATATTTTAAAGAAAAGTATTTATATTAGCGTTTCATGATTTAAATTTATTATTTTAATTAAATATTCAGAAAATAAATGTCTTTTTTCCTAATTATTAAGTGCATAGTATTTAGTTTTTTTCATGACTATTTGAACATTTTAATGCATTATATATTTATGCATAAGGATTTTTAGCGCATATTTGGTTGGTTTTTAATGCATACAAATCCACGCTCTAATTATAAAATTTGAAACCATGTTTTCGTTGTTATTTGATGTTTTATAATGATTAATAAAGGAAAAAAACTATCAAACACAATATTCTCTATTGTTTATCTAGGATGGAACTTATGAAAAATCACCTCATGAAAAATTAACATACGGCACAATGATACTTGTACGGGTATTAATTGTTAAAAGTCTAGTAACTAGCTATTTAATGAAATCAGCAACAATTGCAATAAGATACAGCGCGATTCGTCGGCAATCGGAACTGAAACCCGGGTAATTTAATTAATTGTACATTTATTTAATATTTGAAAAGATCAATTTTATATTTCATTAATAAACATGTGGATTCGTGTGCTGTGTGTGTTTATACAACAAAACAGTGAACGAGAACCTCAAGTTTTAGATTACCAAACACAACAGTACAAGTTGTTCCCAGTTATCGCCTCATGTTTAGTGTACAAATTTGCAGCTAAATGGTTATGGGATAAATACTCTGCAGTAACATCGCAATTAGAACGAGGTGATTTAGTTCAATTGCCGGAGGTAAACTGTTCATTTTCTTTATAACAATTTGTATTTTAAATTTTAATTGATATTTACTACCTATTATATTATTTATAAGTTTATAACACATTTTATGAGAAATACAAATATTTTAACATTTGAAATGATAAAATTTCAATCAAATAGCTTATGTAAATATACGAGGGACGTCTAAAAAGTAAGGTTACAATAATGGGTACGAATTAAAAACCGAAAAGTGCATAATATAATTTAATGAAATTTACAAGATAAATGATGCCATTATTTCTCCATATAATCGCATTCTTGGTCCCCAAGCCACTTTTCCACAGGCTCCTTGACCTTCTCATTGTTAAAAAACTGTTGCCCACCCCAAAATGTCTATCAATTTAGTGAAAATATGGTAATTTGTGGTTGCTAAGTCTGCAGGGAGTAGAGTAGGTGAGTCACAATATTCCATCCAAATGACACAAGCCGGGTGGTATGGTGGTATGGTGGTATGGTGGTATGTGGTATGGGACAGCAAACACGTCAATAAAAGCCGACGGATTATCCACAATTTGACCACTTATTTTTCTTTTTATGGAAAGTAACGTCAGATCATTTAATCTAGGACTTTTCATAGTTGATCTGAGGTATGTTTTCACTCTTCTTATTGTTGAAAAGACACTTTCCACTGAAGTACTAAATACAGTTGATACAGTAGTTATAATACAAAGTTCAATTACTTTTTTTTAATTCTTTAAATCCAACTTGATAACTTTGTACTTGTTTCAACAATTCAGAAAAAACCAGTTTGAGACTGAAAACCCGTTAGATGAGGAGGAAAATGACGACAACAATACTTAACTAAAATGGCATTTAGCGTAGGTAACTGAATACTCCAACCAAGGATACTTACTATACCAACTGCTTTGAAAACATTGATGCTTTCCTGAAATAACTGTACGAGGAAAACTAATAACAGGCTGCAAAGCACTTTCGGCACAAGTTGAATTTAAAACTTGAATGTTAAATTAAAAAAGTTCATCTGATTTTGTTTGTTTTTATTCTGATTTTACTGGTTCAACTACTGTAATAGATATACAATACTTAAAAAAAATCAATTTTTGGCGGATCCAAAATACTTAAAACAGTTTCAATGACATAATTTGATTTTAATTTATTACCTAAATTGCAGTCGTGATTTAGGCGATGCTCCTATAGCCAATAACGTAAGTCGTAACTAACATACGTAGTTGCGAACATAGTGTAAACAAATAGGCTACCTACTGGCTATGACCCTGCCGGCGGCAATAAGATCCCTTACCAGTCCCAAAAAACAGATGCCTGATCTTCCTCTCTGAAAACTGGACACATAACTTTTCAGCTAATCAAGAAGCCACTGTAGAAACTGTGGTTTTGACTCAGGAGTATAGTGATACACTCATGTTTCGTCCCCAGTCACAATTGAGTCGAGAAACGTTTCACCCTCTCTCTCATAACGTTCAAGAAATTCAAGTGCAGCCAAAAATGCAGAAGGTAGAGCGAAAATGGTTGATGCCTTTTGGTGTTGCGGTGACATTTTGTAATGGACTGAGGGGATTGATGGCTTATTTTGACTGTTAGGAACTCTTTTATACATCAGGGGTGGCAACTTTGGAAAAAATCCCTACACCCTAAACAACTCTTATGACCACACTTTCTGGACGTAATAATAAACATTTTTATGTAAAAAAATAGTAGGTAGGTAATAATAGATTTACAAATATGTTCGTAGGTTTTCGAAACACATTTTTAGTTAGGAAAAAGAGGCTGCATGCCGTCAATAAGAATGTTTTACATGAAAACAATATGCAAGTCTTCGACGGAACCATACAATTATTGTATATTATGTCTTATATTATATTATATACTAAATATACCTATTGCAGTTACATGCTATGGCCTGTTGTCTGAAAGCTGTTGGCACGGCCGATGCGTCTGTCAGCGTGACGTCTTGTCGTTTGGCGTGTGGCGGTCACGGATACATGAACTGCAGCAATCTGCCGAACATCTATTCACTCTCTACTGCTACGGAAATCTACGAAGGCGAAAACACAGTACTGCTTTTGCAAACGGCGAGGTGAGGTTTGTTGCAGTTGACTGTTTGCGGATTAAAAAAAGAATATAATATCATTAATTAGGTGTCTAGCTGATATATTGGCCCAACATCAATTTCCGGACAACACATTTTTTTCCCTCGTTAGATTTTGATTGAACAGAATTATTGAAACACGATCATGATCTGTAATCGTATATTTAATATTATCGTCGATCATAAGCTAGAATGCTATTTTGCGACCCTAAATGGCTAAATAAGATAGGTGAATAGGCGATATAGGTGTAGATAATCGATTATTGCGTGACTTTTAGTGTGATAAATTAATTTAGTATTCGTTTCTCTTTGGTATAGCAATACCTAATACAATCGGCTCGATTACTGTGTACCAGCATAGCACAGGCGATTTGGAACTATCGTTGGAAAATGTCATGTTAGTTATATTCATTGGAGATATTAAAAAAGAACAAATTCAAGTCAAATGAAGAGTTTAAGATATAGTTCATGGAAATAGACACATTCCCTATCTTGAGGAGAATAATTGAACGAGAAAAATGTATTGCAGTGCAATCATAAATGACAGAAAATCGTTAAGGGAATATTTATCGCTCTTAATATTAATTTGTAAATTATATATTTTATTTTTTTATTACACTTATTGACACACTCATATCGAATGTCTAAATGTATACGTATTTATTAAATAATATTAATTAATATTAAATATAAACACCTATAGTGACTAAGTATATAAAGAGTATAAATATCAATCTTGTCGGTTAAATGTTATCTCGTGAAAATCATGTTGGGCAATTTGAACGACCCCACTCATTAGTTATTAGCAGTATCTCGTAAGTCGTAATGTATTTTGGATTTAATAGATTTTTGATGAAATCTTACGAAACCGTGCAACTGGGAAACTATGTGTCTACGTCGGATTCCCTGTCATACTTGAATAACTACAACAGCTTAAAAAAATCACCTTGGACGACGACGTTAGATTGTATGACCAGCGCGTTTTTCCAAGTCGCCGGAAGGTATGTACATGGCGATATATACTCGTAGCTATAAATTTAAATTATAATATATTAATTACCTATATCTATATTTTTGCACTTCGTTGACCGTTAAAATTGCAACTCTATGTCTCTATTGACTCTATTTGATTCAAACTTAGTCCAATTCGTTATTTAATATTCGGTGTAAATGGTGCTCAAAATTTAAAATTGTTCTACTATTCCTATTATAATCTGTAAAAACTAGTGAAAAATGTTGTTACAAAAACCACTGGTCTAAATAATAGAAAAGATGGGAAAATATTTTTTATACTAAAAAATTTAAAAATCATTAGGTAGGTAAGTTATTGACAACAATTTAGATCCACTCCACATTTTAATAAAAATATTTTGGGCATTAGTTTGTCCCGTCCCCCCGGTAAAAAAAAATAGTTTTTGGTAAACAAAGAAAAAATAAAACTAGTAGAGGAAATCCGTCCCCCTAATTAATATGTTGAAAATATTTGGGGACTAAGCTTCAGCCTCAAGCGAACACCCAAGCAATATACCATATTATATCAACAATAGTTAATACCATAATAATTACGTATATATAAGACTTGTATAATATAGTCGATGGTAAAATATATATATAATTTAATACGAGTATAAAAGGTATAACTCTCAAGATTTTTTTATTTTTAGTAAAATCGACGACTGTTACTTCACCATGAAACGACTGATGGATTCTGGAACGGCTCAAGAAGATGCTTGGAATCAAACATCCATTAAACTTATTCAAGCATCTGAAGTATATATTATATTTTATAAATAATTAAAATATTATAATATATATTTTAAAACAAACTTAACATATTTAATAATTTATATTCTGATAGCGGTGCGATGAATCTATTGAATTTACAACGATGTTCTTTTTTGTGTCTGTTATCACAGTAAAAATGTTTAGATTTTCTTCAACGGTATCTTTTCTGGTGGGAAACTGAATATAGTTGGTACTTTGGGGGGGTCAAAAGTAAAAAATTCATTATAGTTTTAAAAAGCGCAGGGAAAAACAAAATAAAAATTAAGGAAAAACGGGAATTTTTACGCAAAATCGGTTTTTGACAAAATTGATTTTGGTTTTTGGTGTAACTCTTATATTATGGGCTGACAGACCGTCTTCACTCAGAATCGTCTTTCGTATACAATGATTTTATATCATTGAATTCAAATTTAACGCCATAACGAAAAATGATTCTGATCTAAGCCGGCCAGCGACTGTATTAGTATAATATTGCTAAAGTACATATATATTTTCATGATATTGCAGCTAATAAAGTAATTTATTTTACTATTACTATCGTCAAAATTTGAACTTCAAATGCTGGTAATAAAAATTATGTCTATGTATCTTAAATATTTTTTGATAACTTTAGTAAGAACTTATGGGGAACCTTGCGTATACAATTTTCAAGCTTTTCAACCGACCGAAATTGTTACTGATACATAAAGAAAAAATAGAAAATGTTAAATGTATATATAACATAGTTAACATATTTTTAAAATTATATCAAGTAGGTAAAGAAAATTATTCTTGGATCTTAAAGTATCTATGGATTTTTGTTTTTGTCTTTTGAATTACAACAAAATAGGAACATTTAAATTTTCAAAAGCTGATTTTACGTGAAAATTCCATTTTACTCTCACTTTTTTTGGTTTTTTCCAATTATTAAGAAAAGTACTGAGCATTTTTAATTTCGACTTACTAAAATTCTGAACTATAGATTCACTTCTATACAAAAAAAATATTTATGTTGAAAATCAAAGCATTTCTTCTACTAGATGTAAATCATGTACAAATTCACAAAATAAGATATTATAAAACGGCTGAAAAGTGCTCGCTGATCAATATTAAAGTTTAGTCTATATATTGTGTGCATAGTTCAGTTGATATCGAATTTGAGTTTATCATTTAACTGTATAAACTCCATGTCACACATGGTTAAAAAACTGCTAAAGAGGGTAGTTTTACTTTTGGTTTTTCGAATTTAGTTAAAAAACCATAGCAGGGGCTACGTTATGGGTACCTATTAGAAGGTTATAATTAACAGTTTCAATAATCGTATTGCAGCTAAGTCTCAAACTTCATATATTTTTTGTTTTTGTATAATATAGGTACCTATCATACGTTATTTTAATGTCCATGTCTAAGTACTAAGTGTATTTTTATCCGATGTTTTTGGTGATGTGTTAATATTCAACAAATGCAAAAGTCGAAACTATCATTTCAGAAAACTATTTTATATTTTTACAGGCGCATTGCAGAGCGTTTGTGATTAGCGTATACGTAAAAACACTTGAAACGAATCAGTTTTCGCCAGAGCTGATGGCCGTTCTTACTCAACTCGGCGAGCTAATTTGTGCGCAGTGGATATTAAATAGACTCGGCGATTTTCTACAGGTAATTATAACTTTTCGTCCGCTTGTTCTGCGCTTTCGTTTTATTACCGCGATTATATTTAACAATTTCAGCATTCCAACCTAAAACCAAACGATGTACATTCAATACAAAGTTTATTAGAAGACTGTTTAGAACGTATTAGGCCCAACGCAGTCGGTCTAGTTGACAGTTTTGATATACGGGACGAAATATTGGACTCCGCGTTAGGATCCTACGACGGAAATGTATACGAACGGCTTTTGTCGGAAGCCAATAAAAGCCCTCTGAACAAAGAACCAGTGAACCGCTCGTTTGAGCTGTACTTGAAACCGTTTTTAAAATCCAACATGTAAATAAAATCCATTATTCCAGCTGCGTTTGTAAAAATATCGTTGGAGAGAATATCATTTATGAGGATAATATTATGTTAATAATTCATTTTGCACAATTAGGTATTTAATAAACCAAAAAATAAAATACCTTGTTAAATACAATTGTATTTATTTAAGTTTTAGAACTAATATAATTAATATGATTTATCAAAATCAAAATATAATACAATACCTACTGATTACTACTTCGTAGTATAGAAACATATTACGGTAGGTAGAGTATATAACATGATGAGTAACAAAATATCAAATATAGGTACCTAGTTAAAAACCAGTGCTGTATATCTGATTTCTAAAATGTATTAGACGTTAAGGCAATATAAATATGATAAATAAAAATTTAAAATTATATTATTGGAACCTATTAGTTACAATTAATATGATATGGACAATTCAATCAAATTTATAAAAAAAAATCATTATTTTAAGCAATGGGCTTTCAAAATTGTAAACAATATTAATCTACACAATTGTGTATACCTATTACATGGAAATTGTTTCTTTTTCTTACTTCTTCAGTAGATACTATAATACGATCCAGCAGTTCATAAGGAGTAGATAATTTATGAAAAAAAAAACATCAACAAAATTCAAATTATATAATAAGTATATAATACATCAACTCTTAAGAAATCAGAATAACAATAAATTTAAAACTATATAGTACCTACATAATATATACGAATAGAAAATTTTCTACAAATTTCTTTTGAATCAAGCCATCTTGAGTAAAAGAGATTTGTTATGGCATCCTTTATGAAATAGAAAATAACATATTAACATATTATACATAACATCGGTAATGCTTTTAAAAACAGCCGTCGCAGTGATTCAGCTGCATATGTCTTGTATGATCGTACATGATAAGAACGATGAGTAGATCATTTTAAGTATGTATATTTTATGATATTGTTGTGATTAAAGAAATTAATTTTAGTATCAGGCATTAGTATCTACTACAGTAGGTTAAATTTATTTTTGCAAAAAAAATTACATTTAAAAATGTCATTGTGCGTATAAAATATAATAAAGGTACTTTAAAAGTTTTATATATCCATGAATAATATTTTTAAATTACAATAAAATAACTAAATTCGTTGTTCTTGGTTTTAGTATGTAATTTCATCCAAATTTGAATTCGTATTTGCATAAAAATTCCCATTTTTCCTTAATTTGTATGTTGTTTTTCTCGGCGCCTTTGAAAACCATTGGGAATTTTAAATTTTGACATCCCGAATGAACCAACTAGAATTACTCTATGATAGATTCAGCGAACAAGATTTTGTTGAAGAAAATCGAAGGAGTTTTACTTTTTACTGTCCCAAACGGTGATGACAGACACAAAATATAAAAATAATAAAAAATGTGGTGAAGTGGATGTCGCTCTGCTGTACAGTAGGTTACAAGTGGGTCACTGTAATAGATGGTGTTAAATTTGAATTCAATGATATAATATCATTGTATAAGAAAAACGATTCTGAGCGAGGACGGTCGCAGTCAGCCTATGATATTACTAAGCAGTGCTTGAATTGGAGGATAGCTCAATCCGACAATTTAAAAACTGCGTTCCAAGCAGTGGCGTCATTTGGGGGGGGGGGGGCAGGTTTGAAATTTCCCCCCCTTGTTATTAATGGGCCACTGTAAGGCCGGGTATGGACGTATTGGGCCTTCGGTTGCATTCAAAAACCACACACTTTTGATTTCGACCCCAAAAACGTCGATAGAAATTATCGGTCATAGTATAACTAAATGTATAGAGGGTTAAAATCGCACACTATTTTGTGTGCTAATAATAATGGATAAGATAATAAGATACTATACAATAATCATGGTAACACGTTTTAAGTCTTAATTCTTTAGTCACGTATTTGGCCACTCGTTATTAACCGGTTTTGTTTTCCTAAATAGTGGTTAAAGTGTAAGTCCCAAATGGAGTGTAAAATATTGTCCGTCCAATTGAAAAACAAAAACAAGTTAGTAAATACAATATACATAATACTAATATTTTTGATTTTTAATTAAATTATATTTATTTTTAGGAGCAGTTGTTTAGATATTTAAATCTTGTTTGCATAATATTGTACATATTATATATTGTAAAGTATTATCGTAAAGACCTTTTTGGACTCAAAATCATAAGTGTGCGGTTTTTGGATACAACAATTTTAAAAATTGTGTAGTTTTAACCTACTAAAAATGTGTGGTTTTCTCCTGTATTTTTTCGCAAGTGTGCGGTTTTAGGAGTCAACGGGGTTTCATATAGAAGCTAATTAGTAATGGGTAATATTATATTTAGGTATCCCTCTGCATATTAATTATACATTATTATTTCTCAAAAAAATGGATTATTCACGCCTATGATAGTAACCAGTAACCACTAACCACGGTTATCTTAGATAGCCATGATAGTAACTAGTAAGTATAAAATTATGTAAGAAGACTATTTGTATTGAGGTAAAAATGCAATTGTAAATGAATGTAATGTAATTGTTAGAGAGTCGTTTTTTTTTTAGTATTATGGGCTGGTCAAATCTTAGATTTAAAAAGAATTTCTAACTCAAAATAATTTGCAAATTTTCGTCATTTTTACGTATTTTGTCATTATTTGAAATTTAAAAACTTATAAAAAAAATTGTGACTATGGATTTTTAATTTTTTTCATCTGTCATTGTAACAATATAGTAGGAGCCTTGTATTAAATGTTCAAGCTTTTTTACCCAACAAATAACATTTTATTGATATTTGTATAAAAAAAAATAAAAAAATGAAAACTGAAAATGTCCGTAAACAATTCAAAATAAGTCAAAATATTTGAAAATTGTTATGGTGTATAGAAAATGCTAGTATAAACATTCAGTCAAAATTTCATGTACCTACGGTCATTTGTTTTAGAGTTACACCAAAAACCAAAATCGATTTTCTCAAAAACAGATTTTGCGTAAAAATGTCCGTTTTTCCTTAATTTTTCTTTTGTTTTTCATGTCGCTTTTGAAAATCACTGGGAAATTTTTACTTTTGTCCCCCTAAAGTATCAACTAGATTCACTTTCCTATCAGAAAAGTTACTGTTGAAGAAAATCCAAGCATTTTTACTGTCCTAAAAGGTGATGATACACACATAAAAAAAAAATAAATAAAAAAAAAACACACATCATTGTAAAATCAATATATTCATTGCTTCGCTCAGAATCTAAAACGTACAAAAACGAGTTATTCATATTTATTATTTTAATAAATAATAGATATGCTGGCTCAATAGCATCCTGCCTAGTTGTTAATAATTTTCTTATTAATGTTATTAGGTAACGTTTTAATTTTGTAAATAATACATTTGTATAATAAATTATAATACATCAGTTTTTACTTTTTACTTTCATTAGTAATATTTATATTTTTCCGATTACTGTTATAATTTTATTTTCTAAAAGTTTTTCTGTATTCTTTTTAAATTTTTAAATTTTCTTTTCGTTTGTAAAGTATAAGTTCTTTTTTTTATTTTCAACATAAAACAATAACACTTTTTAAATTAATAGACGCACGCACATCAACAATGCATGCAATTATTAACGAAGGATTATATCCCTCAGACCACAGATGTAAAGACTTAATATTTTTATGCACCTACAATGTTTCAACACCCGTCAAGCTTTATAGAAAAGTTATTAAATCCAAGTGACGATAAGGAATTATTTTGATATGAGTCTTGGTCGGCGCATAAGTAAGCTAAACTATAGATGCCTAAACCAAGTAAGATGATTTTATGTATTATAAGAGAACGCCACACCCGCATGTATTATCTCCGTCTTAAAAACGCGTAATATACCAAATTTACGCTTAGAAATTCAAATTTTATACTGTTAGCTTAAAAATTAGAGTGAATCGACCTATTATAAAACTTGATGGTAAGAATATTATCTGTGTTTTATTGGAATTTTTTTTTTTTTTAAAAAACTACCTCAAGGTGTGTCGTTTTGGCACCCATAAATTGTCAACCCCCCCCCCCCCCCCACATATCTCATTGTTTTGTACCCGATTTGCACCCATTTGTACCTAAAAAACAAAAATAATAATAATTTGTACCCCTCTCCCTTTTACGCAAAACTAAATCCCCCCGTCCGGGTGCTATAACGACGTCGTCCTGGCACCTGGAACCACTAAAAGTCAACCGATCGATTTCAGACCTATCTCATCTTTTTTGTACCCAATTTGTACCTAATTAAACCCTCCCTGTATTTTTTCTTACCCCTTTCCCTTTTTCACAAAACCGAATCCCACGTCCACAATACAAATAAAAGAGGAGTGTTGCTCTTTAATGTAGGTGGTACAGTGAGGTTATGAAATAAAAAATAGCAGACTTGGCCACAATGTATATACCACTACTTTGATAGGACGACTTTTTTTTGGGAGGGAGTTTTGAACTTGGCTTTTTTTCACCGTTAGGTTTTTAATTTAGGTTTTGGGGATAATATTAACGCAAAGCCTGACTAAGGGAATCATTCGTTGAAATATAAATATTAAATCATAAATTATTAAATATAAATAAATATAAATCATTAAATTATTTGAAACTGTAAAATAATAAAAAATAATTATTTATTACACAGAAACGAAATTACGAAAACTAAAATTATATTTATATTACCTATAGAATATTAACTTTGAGACAAATTCATAAGTTATATAAGCATATAATATTATTATTCAAGTAAACTTTTAAAAGTTAATGTCCAATCTTCATCATTGTTTTGTATTTATATATATTATATAGGTATAAGTCGACGTATAATATTATAAATCATACATATTTTTGTATGCAACATTTTCATGATCGCTGACTCCTACAGCCGGGCTGCTGCAGAGTCGGCTGAGTGGGGCCATCGTGGCCTCGCCCGAACCCATTGTTTTTAAGGAGAGATATAAAACCTAACTTAACTTGCAGTAGCGCAATTAATACAAAAAAACCTTCGCCTATTTATTACTTGACACTTACTATTGTGCCCGGCTCACACTATAATAGGCCAGCATCTGGGCCCTGTAAAGAAAAATTACGTACGGTAAAATATATCGATAAATACTTTACGGGGTCTTTACTCTCTATATAGACCAGGCACATGCCAAGCAAATAAAAAAAATTACAAGCCCCTTAAAAACACCGGCAGGCAGGCCAGGCCGATACTGAGCCGTTGCTGGTAGTTTTATTTGGCGTAACATTTATATATTAGTCACTAGTCAGTGTTGTATACAGGTGGCCAGATGGCACTTATATACCTATACATACATTCGTGGCCACTGATAACCTATATTTTAACACAGCAAACATTATAATTATACAAAACAATAAGAAAAAAATAAGAAATACAGAATACAAGAAGTTAGTTAGGAAAAAATAAACCAGAAATAAACCAGACAACAACACATGTGTCGTTTATTGAGCACGTCACGTATTTTTATTGTTGATGATTTTTAGTTTTTATTTGTTCCATTTGTTTATTTTTCCCAAACGACTCTATGAACAATAACAGCAGTGTATAAAAAATTTTTTTGTTTGACGTTTACAATATTTCAACTCAGGTTTTATATTATAATTGAGTATTATATTTTATACATAGTAAAATTATAACTCATATAATTTTACATTAATTACTTGATTGTATATTGTTATCTCGTGACTTTTTGTTAATCTTTCTGACTAAGGTATAATGGTCTAGGAAACAAATAGATTATCAGTGGCAAGAAATATATTATATTATTATGTACAATCAGTGCAAGGGGTCGCAATAATGGTCATTGAGAGTTTACAATGTCATCTGTCGAATCTGTATAAAACACGGGTCCCGGACTAAGATATAAATGTGACGCTAAAAAATAAAACAACTGGTAGACTGATGACGTTCAATAATCAGTGTTTATGATAGGGAAACCTTTTATTTTTATATCAAAGATTTGAACATTTAGTACAAAATTCTTAATATGATTGCCTACATTTAACAAAAAAATTAATTTCTATATCGGGAAGTTAATTAAAATTTCTATCGGAAGGTCAATGCAATTTTTACCAAATGTTTATTTTACCATTGTCGATACATGATAATATGATATAATGCAAATGGGTTACGAGGCACAACATATCGAGGTGTGATAAGTCATTACACGTTGGGGTGTGGTGGGGAGTGACAAGTCACGTCATAGACTCGCTCGGTTTAGAAGTCCATGGGCTAAGTTTTAGAACTCTCCTTTTGATACTACTTACATGTTACATGTATGCCTTTTGATGCCACTCGAAATATTATATTTATTTGGCAGTAAAAACGTATTTTTCAAAATAATAATAGGTTAGCATCATACTTAAGCAGTTTTGTGATTTTTGTGCCATTGTTCCGTGCCTAATATGTAAACAAAAAAAGATTATTTACTATTAGGTATTTGCCCAAATGCCCAACCATGGTTTGTTCAGTTGCTCTGGATACTCATATTTTGTTTTGTATTTACATAATTACCTTTTAAATACCGTTGTTGAACGACGTTTGCTATTATTTTTACTTTATCTTATTCAAAACTTTTATCATAATTAATTTATAATAGATACATAACTTCGAACATGGTTAATAATATGTTAGCTTTTTTTTTTATGTTTTATTTTATTGCATGTACTTTTGCGGGTTCTGGTGATTATATTTTTATTTTTACTATACGATAAATAACATATTAATATTTATGGTTAATCTTTAAAGTTTAAGTTACTATAAAATATATAATTACTAGCTGACCCTGTGCACTTCGTTGCCCTTACAAAATTACAACCCTTTGAAAAATTGTAATTGTTCAAATCCTTTTGGATGTAACTCGCAGCAGTAAGTGCAATTCAGCTACCCTGGTAGGCAATCCGATTACGTCGGATCGCGGACATTGTGCGACAGCATATCAAGTAGATATGTATATCTAATATATAACAATTTCGTGCAGCAGTGTTTGTTATTGAACTCCTCCGAGGCTCCGAAATTGCTTGACGGAAACTAAATAATGTTCTAATTATTAATAGGTGCATACATCTCTAATGAAATGGATCAAGTATGATAGAGAACATCGGAATAAACGTTTTGTTTCCCATGAATTTTTTGAGTGAACTATTGATAAAGAACCACTTTTGAAGTTAAATAACAATTGTAACTATATAATATTTTTGTATTTGATTTTCTTATTTTTTCAAAATATATTATGTTGGTAGATAGAAAATATTTAGATGAAGCTTATGCTGTTCATACAATCCTTGGTACTGAGTTATAAGCACCAAATTTTACTTGTTGTATTATGTTTAAATTATGAGCAAAAGAGCCAAACACCATCTTACTCTTTTGTTTAACATAATCACAAATCAGTGGAAAACTATACCAATAATTATACCACTAAATAGTTATGGTGAAACTTATTTACTCGATGATGGTTTGAGTAAAAAATATGACCGGATTTAAGAAAATATTGAGAATTACTCTTAATACGACCAAGATCAAATATGCGACCATTATCGAGTAAATAAGTTTCACCATAACTATTTAGTGGTATAATTATTAGTATAGTTTTCCACTGATTTGTGATTATATTAAACAAAAGAGAAAGATGGTGTTTGGCTCTTTTTTTCGGCTCATTTGTTCAAAACTTTCAGCCAGCTCATCTCGATCATAGTCTTGCTCCCGTTGCAATTCACGATTGGATGCATCCATCATGCGTGGGCTTCCAACATGAGTAGCTGAGAGAATGGTCAAACGACCAATGTTGGCCGGGTCTCCTTCAGTAGCGATGGCGTCACGCAAGTACCGGTGTACTCGTCTGATCGTAACTTCGACTGATTTACACGAATGAGATTGATACGCTACATTAATATTCAAATTAAAAAAAAATAATAATAAATAATTATTATTCCCAACTCCTATAACCCATAGCAACCATTAATAAACAAAAATTTCTATCGTAAATCTCAAAATCTCTGTTTGAGCACCTACCGGGGGTGATCAATTCCCTTTTTAAATTAGCCTATGACACTCACAAATAATGTGGCTTTCTATTGGTGAAAGAATTGAAATCGGTTCAGTAGTTCCAGAGATTACCCTCAACAACAGTAACTAACAACTCCTCTTTATATAATAGTATAGATAGATAGATATAGATATAGATAGATAATTTAAATGCATAGACTTATTGTTATTTTAATGAAATACATAATAGTGAAAAAATATTATTTATTAGAACGAAATTTCATATGGCACTACATTTTTAATAGACAATAACCTTAGAATCTATAAGTAGGCCCAATATTATACAATTTTTTTTATATAGCTTACCTAAGATTTGCACTGGTAGTTATACTGGTCATTATAGTTATTAGTTTACAATATATATTCAATTTGTTTAAATATGTAATTTATTATATTACTACTATACAAAAGTATTACATAGGTATAATATTTGTAATAATTCCGCACGTTTATAAAAATGTCTTTAAATTATTAAAATGATGTCAGCACTATATTTTGTTTCCTCTATCTAACAACATAGGTAGCTAATTTACGTTTAGCAGAACCATCCTTGTGTTATTACTTTTAACATTAGAGTGAATTCACCTATTATTCAACTTCAATTTATACATTACCTGTGTTTCCGCGTTGGCTATTTTATAATAGTTTTATTTTTATGTAAGTTATGAGCATGTAAATTATTAAAATTTAAAAATGCTAATAAGTTCTACTTAAACTAAAATATTTTAAAAAATTCAACGTAGGGACAAAGGTAATGTTCTTCATCTTGCCATCATCTTAAGATCAATTGATTGTAAAATAACACCTTGTTTACAAACTTTCAACTTATTTTGATTCAGATGAGAAACTAGCAAAATGTCGTTGTAAGTTAATTAATTTTACTTTACAATAATATATTCACGTAAATACATTGATCACATTTCTACTGTACAATTATAATTTCTATGAAATTGTTATTTTAATTGTAGACTATTATGAAAAATAAATTACAATATTAAATAACACTCAAGAACTAAGTACTAAGTAGTAATTGATTAGGTGTTACTTATACATGATATTGTTTATGGTACTTATTTTTTAATAATACATATAATTTATTTTATTTTTTAATTAAATTCAAATGCATTATAATGACTATTATTTTTATATACCTATAGCTAAACTTTTAAACATTTAATATAATTAATGAAGGGCGTGTGTGTCAATTTTAAATTAAATCGATAGAGTGAGACGTATGAGTTAATAAAATAAAATACTAGGTAGATATTTAGTATTATGTAGGTACCTACATTTTGTAATCTATGGTCAAAACGGTTTTTAAGCCAGTTTTTTTATATTAATATTTAAAAAACCAACAAAATTTGAAAATTTAAACCTTCTATAATTATACCAATTAATATTTTAAAGTTAAAAATGTAATTAACTATACATTTCAGAATTGAAACTTATATCTAAATACATCAACTAAATATCAAATCACGAATAGAAAATGCCGGGTTAAAATTATATTTAAAAATATTTATTTTTAATTTTCAATTAGTTTGGAACTTATTAAATTTACTATTGCAATATCATAATTATAATAAATAATTGGATACACAGTTTCATCATACATTCATTGTTAGTAGAACTTAATTCATAATAATCTTTTGATACTAAATACTTGTAACTAAATAGTCATGGATACGTATTTGTAGTAAAGAATACTGAAAGTTTTTAACGTAGGTAGTTATTTTAAATTTCACTAATATGGTAATTTAATACTGTGCTAGTCAAATAAATATTAAATATATATAGGTAAACAATTTTTTGTCACGCCTGCCATAACCTAACCTAACCTAACCTGAAATAAAAGTTAAATTTTTGATGCTGATTGAAGCGTTAGAAAATTATATTTTTTATGTTGAATGGAACGTTAATGTTAGTAACTACTAACTAGTAACTAGTAAGGTAAAAATCCTGCCATGCATTGGTCGGAAAAGTGTATGTCCAAACCAAATTATTATACATGAAAGTCTCGATACGTTTTGTCTAATATATCAAATATTAGGTTGTAGGTATGGGTTACTTCTGTGCTCTGTTCTATGAAACATTTTGACAAATCTAGATACCAAGGACGGCAATTACAGTTTATTTTGAATTATCATAATATGGATAGAGGCGTAACAATAAATAGTATGTGTGGATTGTTCGGGAAAATAATTAAGTTATAAGTGAATTTCAGCCTTCACCTGCAGCTCGTTTGACAATAGTTGCCCATGATTGAAACAACTCACATCCCGCCCTTTCCTTACAATATACTATTATATATTATATATAATATAAATATTAACTGTTATTATTTTATGATCCAATATTTTACAGCGCAAATGTCGAAAGCTGATCTGTCGCATAGTACGTTGTGCCACTAAAACTGTGTTATTTTTGTTAATTAATAAAAGCATACTAATTTTATATGACTAACTTTTTTTTATAAAACTTAATTATTAACTGGTGAAGTACGATACAGGGCTGCTGATCACACATCACAGAAAACTAAAAACCAGTACTAACTGTAGCTGGGAACTGCTGGCTGTGTCTGGCCACCGCAACGGTCTAGTATATAGGAACTAAAAAATAATATACAAAATATGTATAGCCTTTTTCCAAAAGAAATAGGACGCAAATCTCCAGTATCTGTTCCCCTTAGTTTTTTGTATTTACATCTACTTCTATAGGTACTATGTGCACATCTGTATATTTTTAAAAGCCAATAGTGTTCTTGAGTTTTCCTCAAAGTTGGTCTATAATTGTTGTATGTCCAGCTACTATTATACCATGCACCATTATTAACGCCCTTTTTGAGATATTTGGGCACAACGAAACAAGTTGTCACATTCTAGTTATCGCTACGATACACCGTCTGTCTTCTTGATTTTATCCTTAGAGTTCATATCGTATGAGATTCGGTCTTCTGAAAATAATAATTTAAACATTTTTATTTATTCCCAGACAGCATTTTGTAATGATAATATAATAATAGTATTATAATAACGTTATACTAATATTATTCGTTATTACAATGTTATAATAATATTATTAATCAAAAAAGTGCTGTCCGGATTATTATATTGTATTTACGTACACAAATATGTCACTAGTTGATTATAATGAAATATAAAATCAGTAAAAACTGAGATTTATATATTATGATATAATGTATCTTTTTAGAAATAGACTCCAAATACACTGCTCAAAGTGATTGGATTGACACTGTATCTAATATTTTAGGTAAGTATACACTATTAGTTATTTAAAGTGTTTTATTTAAATATTTTATGTTGTATGGATCACCCTTATTCTAACCCTTATTCGGTAACAGTTGTGACAATCCCATGCACATCAGTCCCTGAGGTAAAGGTTAGCCTGAAGGTCTATGAACACTTAAGACAAGCAAGTAAACTATAAGATCCAGTCACTGAATCCATTATACACCATGTATAATAAACACAACATTTGCCAATTTCTTAGTAGCAAAATATTATAATTTGGTGGGCACGTATGGCATGCAGAAGTATGTCCCATAAGGATAGCTCTCACTGAAAAACCGAGTGGAAAAAGACCCATAGTAAGATCGTGCTAAATGTGGTTGGCTCGGTGAATAGACACTTAACAAGAATACATACTACTTGAAATTTCAGTTTGGTATTGAATATAAATCAAGGGAGGGAAATCGTAGGAGCGACGAATTACGCAAACGGTCTCTTTAAGCCAGAGAAGAAGACTGTATATTACTGAATGTATACTGTGCTTATAAGATGATGGGATAAATTACAATCGCAAGGATTTGAGTAAATTATTTTTTTCGTATTGAATATTTTTTTAAATACCTTTAGTTATAACTTATAAGTATTTGAACGCTATGGATAATGGAATAATATTGTAGTTCGTTATTATTATCTATAATAGTGATGGCAACCCCATGGAAAACATTTTGAGGGCACGCAAAAATTAAAATACTTATATGTCTATATTATTTTTATATTTAATAATAAATATCACAATTATTCACAATGTTTAATGTTAGTACTTTTTCGATAAGTATCGTTGACGTCTTTCAGAAAGATTAGGTTATTAGACTGAACTCAATTTTATACATATACTAGCTGATCCCGCTGGTACTTCGTTGCCCGTTAAATGTACCAATTCTATATTACTCAAACTTTGTTCAATTCGTTATTTAATATTCGGCGTATGGTGTATGGTGTTCAAAATTTATCTTAACTTTTCTGTTGCCCGGGATAAAAGTTCTGATTCGCGGCAGTACATTATCAGGTAGGCAATCTACCTGCGGTAGATCGCGGACCCCGGCGTGCTGTTTGTACGTAAGTGTACGATTTAACTCTAAAGTATCAAAATTGTAGTACTAAGTTTGTCGTTTTTACTTAATTCCACATACGGAGGATTTATATAATCAATTAATGCAAAAGCCTAACGCAACCGTACTGAAATCCGATGAATAAAAAAAAAAACAAATTTAACACTTTTTATAATTAGCCTATCTTTTCCCCAGAGGTCTAATCTACACACAAACATTCATTTTTATCTAAACTAATATATAAAATGATAGCCATAACTCCGGAACTACTTATCCCACAGCGTAAAAACTTCACAGAAACCATCTACATATCAATCTTAATATATCCTGAAATTTTCATCGAAATCGGTTCGGAAATTGAAGCGAACAAAAATAGCGATACAAATTATATTATTATCTCGATTATCACATATTATTAGTATTGTACGCATTCCGCGTACGACGTCGATAAATAACAGATTATTAATAGATAATAATAATAACCTATTCGCGTTATCGCATGGAAACACACGCACGCACGTCGTACGCTGAAACCGCGCGCGCGAAACATCGTACTAACTTAAGAGGCCATAACTCCGGAACCACATATCGCACAGCGTACAAACTTCACAGAAACCATCTACATATCAATCTTAATATGCCCTGAAATTTTTATCGAAATCGGTTCGGTGGATCTTGAGCTATAAGATTTATTCAAAATGTACACTTATTTTTATATATATAGATTCCAATATAATATTTTACATAATTTAATGGCACGTTCGGAAAAAAATAATAATAAAGTAATTTTTGGCACGTAGCGTCAAAATAATTTGACACCCCGGGTCTATAAGACTATAACTACCATATTATTTATAATATTCATTTTATTTCAATCTTTTCTTTGACTTATAATGCGTTTATACTTCATGTACTTATATTTTTTACTGTGTCTAGAGAACCTATGTAAATATAAAACTGATCACTAATAAATTAACAATGAATATTTAATTGAACCTAATTCAAATTATTTCAGTACCAATATGTAATAACGTACGCACATTTCAAGAAAAACATAAATTGCACATACATTTTTCAAGTAATATATTATATTATATCATAATATATAGTTAAGCTCTAAAACTATGAACTATTACTATAGCTGTTGTATTCAACTAAAATAATAAAGGTCAACTAAAATATTTTTTAGTGAACAATAATATTTTAATAGCGGTTGCTTCTATTATATTCTATGGTATTATAACTATGACATCCTTTTACAATATTACCACGAACTAAGATAGATTCTAACTTAGTTAGTGAATAGTACGTACACAAATATATCATTATCTTAGTACATGAGAGTATTTGAATTAAATTGATAAAGTGTTATGACTTATGGGATAATCATTAAATTCTCTAAATATACATTTTAAAATGCTAATAGTTGCTTCAAATATCGAAAAATGTTTACCTGAGGCTCTAGATAATAATAAGCAATTATAACGTAAGTATACTTAAACTTAGTGTACACGTCCAAAGTTCGATAATTATTCGATATATACACATTTGTATTTTTTAGTGTCTATAAAAATATGATATAAACATAATTTTCATTTGAAATTCAGGAGTACAAGATTAAATAAGGATTATAAATGATAATTATATTAATCACTCAAGTACCCATCCGGTTTATAGGTTTGAGTTTTACCGTTATGACTATTATAGGACAGTCACAATAATCTATATTTTAACGATTGAATTATTCATTATTGAGCTATTTTTTTTCAATTTTTTGTACTTTATAATTTACAAAATAGAAAACAATAACAGTTATTAATATATAAATAAAACAGAAAGAAAACTAATCAACAGAAGAATAAAAATGGAAAATACGTGTGTACAATTATTATTATAAAGATGTGTATAAGCAGGCTAAAAATAGAGTACCCAATGGTCCGATGAGATGTCCGGGGTTAGAACAACTTCCTCTTCCATAAGAAACCATTAAAAATATCACAGTTATAGCAGTAGTGACACATTTTGGATGGCTTTTATACAACTGCTATAGCAGTAATATTTAAAAATGACCCCTGCCATAAACTATTCATATTACTGCTATAGCAGTAATATTTGGCAACTGTCCATAAACGTGTTAAAACTATTGGCTTTATTCTAAGATAGAAAATCTGTACTAGTAAGAAATAATTTATAAAACTGAATATTGTAAGATTATATAATTGATACGATACAGATTTAAATAGTAAATATTATTTTTTTCAAAAACAATCACTTTTTGAAATAAAGTGGTTAGGTTCATGATATAAGGTATACACTAGGTATTACCCATGTGATTTGTTAAATACAAGAATTTTAACCGACTTTTGTGACTGACTTATATTTATACTATAACCCCTAAAGGTTATTGAGTAATAATTCATAACTAAATTTTTCTTTTAGATAGACTATGTTGGATAGATTTCTTTCCATTACAGACAATTAAGTGTTATATGCCTACTTCATTGTATTAGGCCAAGATAATAATTTAAATATTTTTAATTTATCATCATGTTATATTTCTTTACAAAATTATATTACGACTGGAATAAACTGAAATCTAAAATCAGTATAAAACTAGTTCATGAATAATATAATGTATCTTTTTATAGCCAAATATATTTTTGACGACTTATGTAAGTGTACATTACTAGTTACTTATAGAATTATGTTTAAATTTGTATAATGCATGGGATAACCTTATTCCGTAACGAGTATGACAATCCCCCTTACCTCAGTCACCGAAGTAAAGTTGTAGCCCGAAGGTCTAGGCAACACCTCTGGCAAAGTAAGTGATCCAGTAACTGAAGTACCTACCTTCAAATAAAAGTTGGCACCTCATTAACGAGGGTTTTCAATGATGGGCCAACACCCCATAATTATAGAACACTCTTTTGTTTAGAAACTTCAAAATAATCGTCGGACATCGTACATAAAGGATTCCCGATCTAGAAATGGAAACAAAAAACTTTTGGAACACTTTTTAAATTTTAGGAACATCAATAATTAATCAGGTAACAAAGATCGTGGAGAGACTATTCAAAGCAAGTCCAAACATAGGTTTAATAGTTAACGAAGCTAAAACAAAAGATATAACTGATAAGAACTCTATAACCATAACCAAAATATTTTCATATTCGTTTCCGTACAATAAGAACAAATGGTCTTTCTATTTCTTAATATATATGATTCTGCAAAGGTTTTATCTCCTCCTCTGCTTCTCAATTAACTCTGTATCACTCTGCGTGTGTTATTCAATTTTTATTTTTATTTTTAAATTTTAAACGTAATTCTTTCATCAGTATCAAGAAGTCCTCTAATCATTAGTTCTAACCCAATGTTGAAAAGCATAGGAAATACCACGTCTCCATGTCTTATACCTCATTTCACGTCAAATACTCACATCAATGTCTTCTTTTACCACCCATAGCTCCTATATTATTATGGAACCGGAGACTGTTTTTTTTTATTTATGGATAGCATCAAGAGATCCTGATTAAATTCATAACTCTTTCTTCATTGATTGTTAAATTATGTGGATCTGGTCTAATGTATTTAAAGTATTTTATACTATCTAATGGGATTTTTACATTTATATTATTAGTAGTTTAACCACATACCCTTGTAATAATATTACAAGAACCAAAATCCTTTCACATCCCTTACTATTGTTTTTTTGTATACCCTTTTATAATAATATGTGTTATTATAAGCCTATTTTGCAGTTTATAATATCTTAAATTATACGGTTTAATAGTAGCTAAAATATTAAATAAATACTAAAAGAAATGGAATAGTATCCTAGACCCTAGTTAGTTATTTTTGTCTATAACTACCATATCATTTATAATATTGTTATTCGATATTTTTTTCTTTAAATTGTAAAGCATTGTAACTCATGTATATTTTTTTCTGTGTCTAGTGAACCTATAGACATGTATGAGTAATAAAGTATTAATGAATAACTTAATTTAACCTAATTCAAATTATTTCAGTATCAACATGTGGATTTCTAAACAAATATCTAGATAATGATACGATAGATAAGAAAGGTAATTACCTAGATATTAAACTGTCTACAAGACATATATCTTACACTTTATATAGGTATGTTCTAAAACCATAAGACAATACTATAGCTGTTGTATTCAACTAAAATAAAACATATAAAGGTCAACTAAAATATTTTTCAGTGAACAATGGTATTTCAATAACTGTTATTTCTATCATGTTCTATGATATAACCAATAACGTCTTGATATAATATTACCACGAACTAAGATAGATTTCATCTTAGTTCGTGATTAGTACGTACAATAGTATATCATTAGTTTAGTCCTTAGATCATATACTATGGACGGAGCTACAGCGTATGATTTTGTTGCCGACATAGCGACGAGTCACCGAATTGGGTGATCGATGTGCTCAAGCGCAATGCAACTCCTCGCATAATTATCCATATTAAAAAAAAAAATAGGTATAAGTACAATAGGTATCTATGGATAAATATGCGAGAGGTCGCGTTGCGCATGCGCATATCAACCACCTAATTCGCGACTCGTCGCTAATATCGGCAACGTTTTTTTGTATTGATTTAATACGCTGTGGCTCCATCCATAGTATATAATCTAAGGTTTAGTCCATGGTAATATTTTGATTAAATTGATAAAGTGAGATGAGATGATCATTATATTTTAAAAATATTAATTGAAATTAATATTAAAATTAATTATAAAATAATATAAAACGTTTCTGAACAGAAACGTTATGTAATTTCGTGAAAATTTAAACATAAAATAACTAAAAAAAAAGGTAGGTAAGTGGATGTCGCTCTGCTGTACAGTAGGTTACAAGTAGGTCACTGTAATGGATGGTGTTAAATTTGAATTCAATGATATAATATCATTGTATAAGAAAAACGATTCTGAGCGAAAGCGGGCAGTCAGCCTATGATATAACGAAGTATATTTTATGATATTATTGTGAATAAAGTAATTTATATATTTACTTATTTACGTGAAACCTTGTTTTAAATTTTCAGTCCTCTAGATACAAAATTTGAACATTTTATAAATTTTTAACTAGAAAATAATTATTAAATTTTAAATTTGATAATAAAAATAAATAAATCGTGCCTATGTATTTTCAATATTTTTCAACTGCTATTGTAACAATATATCAGGAGCCTTGCATACAATTTTCACGCTTTTCTACCCAACAAATAAAATTTTATTGATATTTGTATAAAAAAATACTAAAAAAAACGGAAACTAAAAATGTCCGTAAACAGATCAAAATAAGTCAAAATATTTAGGAGTAGTAGTGTTCACACAGATCCTCCTCTGCTGTCGGTTCAAACGGAAAAAAAAAAAAATAAGTCAAAATATTTGGAAAATTTTATGGTGTATAGAAAATGCTAATATAAATATTCAGTCAAAATTTCATGTACCTACGATCATTTGTTTTAGAGTTACACCAAAAACCAAAATTGATTTTCTCGAAAACAGATTTTCCGTAAAAATTCCAGTTTTTCCTTAATTTTTCTTTTTTTTTTTCATGTCGCTTTTGAAAACTACTGGGAAATTTTTACTTTTGATCCCCCAAAGTACCAACTAGATTCACTTTCCTATCAGAAAAGTTACTGTTGAAGAAAATCCAAGCACTTTAACTGTCCTAAAAGGTGATGACAGACTAAAAAAAAAATTAAAAAAAAAAACACACATCATTGTAAAATCAATACATTTATCGCTTCGCTCAGAATCTAAAAATTGGTTATAAACAATTTTGGTTAAATTTTCTATCCAATATGGAAAATTAAATGTTGTAGTCATATACTTCAATGTATTATGCTTAAATAATAATTTAAATATTTTTATTATTTTATATTGTATTTGCGTACACAAATATGTTACGAGCTAAATAGACTGAAATATAAAATCATTAAAACACTGAGATATGTGAATGATATTATAATGTAATAATCTTTTTATAGAATATAAACCTGTTCTAGATAATTTATGTAAGTATATATAACTAGTTATTTATAGTGTTATACTTAAATATTTTATATTGCATTGGATACCGTTATTGGGTAACAGTTGTAACAATCCAGCCGATCTTAGTCAACGAGGTGTAGCCTGAATGTCTATAAATATCCTAAGTAAGTGATCCTGTTAGTTGTCACTGAAGTACCATCACTAAAAAATTGGTCCTTCGTAAACGAGGATTTTCGATTAACCATCACTATAAAACATTCTTTTGTTAAGAAACTTCAAAATAAGCCTCAGACATAGTACATAAAGGAGTCCTAAACTGGATATGGAAATAGGAAAATAATCAGGAATTTACAGGTTGGCACATATTGGAACATTTTTTAAATCAGGGTCAATAAAAGTAGTTAATAATGAGATAACAAAGTATAAATTAAATATCTTAGCTCTACAGGAAATTATATGTCCAGGGAATGGCAGTATTAAACAAAAATATACAACATTCTTTTATAGTGGTTGTAATGATAATAGACATGGGACTCCAAATGATATATGATAAATAACAGATTGTTAGCGAATGTTAAAATATTTGAACCCATAATTGAGCGAATATGTTACATCTGCCTGAGAATCAATGGGCAAAATATTATACAATTCAGTTGTAATGCACCAACTAAAGAAAAAAACGGATAAATTAAGGGCCTTTTTTATGATAAACTTGAGCAGATTTCTAACACTGGTATGATATTAAAATAATAATAGGGATTTCAACTCAAAATTAGGATGATATCCCAGTGAAATCTAGGTGTGCTAATGAATGTAGCAAAATTTCGTACTGCACATAAAGTAAATTATAGCGTAAATTATTTTTTTCTTGTATTAAATTTTTTTTTTAAACACTTATTTTATAAGTTTTTTAACGGTTAAAAATGGTTTTCCATGTTTATATATTTTTTGTCGTAGGCCATCTATACTCCATCCACGTTAAGAAGATACTTCGTCTTCGACCAGTTGTCGTCGAGCTGTGGTCAGCCGACATCCAATTTTCACCCACACCGAATCAACCATATGTTTGGTTAAGGCACGCCCCTGCGTGATAATCAGCCACCGATCTTAACGTGAATTTTGTATAGTACTCTAATCCGCTAATAGAGCCAGTCCGTATCTGTCAAGTTTAGATACTTCAATTATCAGTGTTCTAGTTGTATATAGTGTACACTGATCTTAAATCCGAAGTTCCGATCTTAAAATCCCGTTCATCATATTATTGTGTTGTGTTTGTTTCTTAACTACTGAGTTTTGCGTATTGAGTGGTTGGTCTAATGACAACCACCATTAATGGAGTATTCAACATAGTGATGGCGTAGGATGTTGGTTTTACGGTGGTACGATTTAAGTAGATACTCGCTTACCTGTGACTATTCTGATATCCATCTTGCTGCATTCCACCTATGCGTTAGGGAGTTCCAGAGGATGTCATCCCCGTTACTCAATAACCAAGACATAGTTCTATTACATTTGTAAATATCCTTGTATAAATTGTTAAAAATCTACACCAGGGAAGAGGGAACTAATAATTATCACTATAAAATAGAAGGTAGGTAAACACACTCGTATTAACAATCGTAGAAAGAGAATAGATCCTTTGGAAATCTGGTGGTTGTAAAAAAGTTGTGATTACCAGAATTGGGTGAACCGTTTGAATAAACATACCATAATAATTATAAAACCATAATTTACGAGTACGTGCAATATCCTGTCTTGTCCTGTATGTTCAAGTGCGCCGATCGATGATAATTCCTGCCTGTGTGGCGAATGAATACATGTTCTCCTCTCTTGTCTCCATGGTTTTGGTAAGACTCCACTGATACCATGTACTGGAATATCAGCCGATTAATTAAAAAAATTTCCTCATTTGTTCTCTCTCTTTCTCTACCTCTCACTGTCTCCGTCATCCGTCGTCGATTTCGTGCTTTTGCGTCCGATTAAACTGGAGCGCGACGACAATTATTTTATATACGCTATTGATATAGCATGGAGAAGTAGAACCCTGTTTTTGTCGATGCACCATTGGACGGCATGGCATGAAGCGAATTGTGTTTAATTATTAATGTACTATGTAGTAGTAGCTACGTATTTTTAATATCAAAATATTATCAATAAACCGTGGCCGGTATTCTCGTACCTTAATTTATTGTTATTATCACTATAATTATATTTTCCTAGTAACCGTACAGAGAAGCGGGTGGGATGTACAAATTTTTATATATTTATATTATAATGTATCTATTGGTTTATTTATTATATTTGTGTTTTCTCTTTTGTTTGAGTTTTATACCTGAACAGCTTTCTTGGCACTATATTAAAAAAACGAGTGTGTGAGCCAACCATTACACTCTGGGGAAGTAAAACTTCTTTCATAAGTATTGGGACCCGTGAAATTATAAGTAATGCAGGGATAGTGAGAAAAATCAAAACGATAAAAATAAACATGCACGCCGCCGCCGCCATGCATGACGTTCAAAATAAATAAATAAACAAACGTGTCGTTTTATTTTTCGTTACGATTTTTTTCCACCCACGCACCTCAAGAAAGAAGTTTTACTTAAAAATTGCACTTCTTTCTCTAATAGTGTGTTACTAGTATTATTATCGTTATTGTAATTAATTATTCCTCGTGTTTCAAACATCGAACTATATAAGGTGAAATCCACGTCACTCCGGCCTTACCAGGTCTCAGGTTAGGTTAGGTTAACTTTTTTCAAGTGTAATAGGAGCGCACACAAAGTTCAAATCCAAAGTATTTTATGCGACGCAATGTGATTTAGACACTATTATATTATTAGAAGATTATTATTATTACATATTATACAACATAGATTAATAATATTATAAGCACCACAATCCTTTCACATTCCTTCCTGTTGTTTAATTGTATACTTGTTATTGTAACATGTGTTACAAATTTACAATAAGCCCATGTCGCAGTATATTACATAGGTATTATATTATACGGTACCTATATATTAGTAACTAAAACAAAAAATGAAAGAAAATGGAATAACATCCTAGTTATTATTGTCTATAACTATCATATTACTTATAAGTTATAAGTTATAATTTTGTGTTTGGAATCATAAAGCGTTTATAATCAATTTATATTTTTTGAAAATATGTAGATATAAAATGTATCTTCAATAAAGTAACAATGAATACTTAATTCATATAATTTCAGTACCAACATGCACTGCCCTATACAACTATGATGAAAAGATAGTAAAAAATACTAACGGTAATTATATATATGTGGAAAAAAATACAAACAAATTGTTGTATTCTTTGATTATTACTTTTAATATATTCTATATAAAAATATTATTACAAAATATGGTGGTAAAATTTATTATAATTAATAAATTAAAGGTCTATTTACGCATTTATAATAAGTAAATAGGTAATATACTTTAAGTGGCCCATCCGGTTAATATGTTCTATTATATTTCATCGTATTAAGCTAAAATAATAATTAAAATGGGGGACGAGGTGGCCGAGCGGTCTAACGCGACGGATTCGGCACAGCCGGTCCGAGTTCGATCCTCGACCACTGGGCGGCATTTTTCTCCGTGCAAGTCACGGTGTCCGGAGAACAAGTGCTGCCATCCCCCCACCCCGGGGCACGGCAGAAACCTACGGGTGCCCCATTAGAAATTCTGCCAAACACAACACACACGTGTACCAACCTACCCAATATAAAAAACCTACAGTGCCCTCCCCACACCCAATGGCCTATGTTGCCGCGGGTTACCCAATAAAAAAAAAAAAATAATTAAAATATTTTTATTTATTATTATATTGTATTTCTGTACACAAATATGTTAAGAGTTAATTAGAATGAAATATAAAATATGTAAAAACAGGCCTATGAATAAATTAATAATGTATCTTTTTATAGAATTTATCTTTACTCTTGACTATTTCTGTAAGTATACATTCATAGTTTTTTATAATATTATATTTAAAAAATGGATAATGCATGGGGTACCCTTATCGGGTGTGGCAACCCGCGTACCTATCAGTCACTGAGGTAAAGGTGTAGCCTGAAGATCTAGAAACACCTCAGACAAGTCAGCAAGTCACTGAAGTACCTTCACCAAAAAGGATTTTGATAGATCAACTCCCCATTACTATAAAACACTCTTTTGTTAAGAAACTTCAAAATATGCCTCGGGCATCGTACATAAAGATTCCCAACCTAGAAATGGAAACAGGAAAATAGTCAGGATATTATATACCCTTGTAATAATATTACAAGTAGGTACTACAATCCTCTTACGATCCTGATATACATCTTGCTGCATTCCACTTAGGCGTTAGGGAGTTCCGGGGGATGTCATATTGTCTTCCCCGTTACTCAATAACCAAGACATAGTTATATTACACTTGTAAATATCCTTGTATAAATTGTTAAAAATCTACATCAGGGAATAGGGAACTAATAATTCACTATGAAATAATACATAATAAAATGTATTCTTGTTATATTTCTTAGAAAGTAGTGTGTATACACTCGTATTAAAAATCATAGAAACATAATAGATCCTTTGGAAACCTGGTGGTTAAAAAACTTCAAAATAAGCCTTAGACACCGTAAAATATTAATAAAAAAATTTTAAAAATATTAAATATATATTATATTTATAAAATATTCGCAAAGACTATATAATAAACACAAAACATTAATAGTATTCTTGTTGTATTTCTTAGAAGGTAGTGGTATCCACACTCGTATTAACAATCGTAGAAAGAGAATAGATCCTTTGAGAAATCTGGTGGTTGTAAAAAAGTTCAAATCCAAAGTATTTTATACTACGTAATGTGATTTAGACAATAATTATATTATTAGAAGATTATACACCATTGTAATAATATTACAAGCACCACAAGCTTTTCACATCCCTTCCTCAGTCTTCTTGTTTTTTTATATTATATCCTTTTATATTAATACCTATGTGTTATTATAAACCTATTACACAGTATATTATATCTTATATTATACGGTATATTTGTACCTAAACCAAATAATGGAGAAAATGGAAGTTAGTTATTAATTATTAATGTCTGTAACTATCATATTATTAACAATATTGTGTTTTGATAAATTTCTTCTTTAAAATGTAATGTGTTTATAATTAATGTATATTTTTTATTTAAGCTATACAGATGTACTAGATGTAAAATTTATAACTAATAAAGTAACAATGAATACTTAATTGAACCTAATTCAAATAATTTCAGTTTCATCTACATGCCAATTTCTACTCAGGTTTCAAAATACAGACAAGAAAGATTATAAAGGTAATTAGGTATTAAACTGTTCACAAAACATAAATCTCACACGTAATATAGAATATAGGTTTATAACTTTATAAGCATTAAAAATGATTAGGTTGCCAATACCGTGGGTACTATAAAACATTATTGTTGCCAGCCACTCGTTCGAAGTCAGGGAACAACTTTTTTTGGTTTAAATATGTTTACAATTGTCGTTATAATTGCTGGCTTCTTAATTTAGATTTACAATACGGCTTTGTCAACACGGGAATGCTTTTTGGTTTTTTAATTTTGTCCATTTGTACCAACTATGTAGGTACATCTTAAATATGGTAGACCTCAGTCTTGTTATGATTACTTTTCAAATGTATTCAGAATACGTGTTTAAATACATTTTAATAATATTCAAAATACTTAGACAAATACTTTTTTTTGAGTTCTATAACATTATTTGGTAATATAAATGTTCACGGGGATGTTAATGTGTTCTCTGGAAATTATTTGGGCCATGATGATATCATTTATTTTTTTTTTAGTTCTCCATGCATTTCTATATTTTTTTCTGTGTATATGTATAGGTTGTTGTTGGATACATTTTTTTTATCTAGGCATTTAAGAGATATTTTAGTCCATTTCCTTTCAGGCGTAATATCACCACTTAAGTTATATAGGCTAAATGGCTGCAATGGAAGGATCCTATGTCATTATAAAAATCTTTTTTTTTAAAAAAATCATATTTTTAAATTTTTTATAATTTTATAAATAAACATATTATATGTATATTTATAAAATTATAAAAAAAGTATATATATGTATTATAAATGCTGTTTTTTAATAATTAAAAACACTGAGTAAAAATTATTGTTTTCAAAAAAAATTACTTTTTGTAATAATTAGGTTAGGTTTATGAGAAAATAGAAATATACTTACATTAAATATCACAACAAGAATTTTGATAAGTATTAATTAATTTGAAATCCTTGTTGAATATCATTGACACTTGGTAGCCATTGTAATTTCACACTAAATAAATCGTATGAATAATTTTGGTTAGAATTTCTATAAATTAGGGAAAATTAAGTGTTATAGTCATATTTCATCACATTAAGCTAAAACAATAATTTAAACATTTTTATTTATTATTATATTGTATTTATGTACACAAATATGTTACGAGTTGATTAGAATGAAATATAAAATTAGTAAAAACTGAGGTTTATGAATAATATAATGTATCTTTTTATAGGATCTAAATTTACTGTGGACGATTTTTGTAAGCATACATTAATAGTTATTTATAATATTATATTTAAAAAATATAATACCTACAGCAGAGGAGGACCTGTGTGAACACTACTACTCCTCTGCTGCCATCGTTTATTAATGTTTAATAAAAACGTTAATACATGCACATTCTTAACACATAACTAATTATGGTTGCTTCACCTTGAAAATAAACATTAATACAATAGGTACAATACAATGCAATACAATGCGATACAATAAATAATAAAGTCAGTCAGTTGGAGCGGCTGCCACTGCATTCGCTCTTCGTTCGGTCTCAGCTATCCTTTCATCATGCTCCTTAACAATGGATACTTAATTGAACTCAATTCATATTATTTCAGTTCCATTATGCCATTTTGTACAAGATTATAAAAAAAATGAAGGTAATTGGGTATTAAACTGTTAACAAAACATAAATCTCATACGTAATGTATATTATAATATATTTTATGCTCTAAAACTATGAACCGATACCTACTGTCCTACTATGTTGTATTGAACCAAAATAAAAAAAATTAATTTGATTAAATTGTTATTCTTAGATGATCCTCAATCACCAGATCCATTTTGCATTGAATACAGCAAAGAGTAATGACTCTGAGTAAGCAACATTTTAATATTATTAGATATTTACAGATCACAAAAAATAATTGTGTATTTTGTGATGGGATTATTAAAATCATGGTAGGTTGTTAATATATTACATTATTACATAATATTAAACGAAAAGTTGATAAATGTTTAGCTTGTGTTAAATTGTATTTTATTTTAATTTAATTTTACTTACATTACGGGCTGTTGCCCAAGGTACAATTTCTTGAAATAAGTCATTATACACCTACACATTTTACCTATGGCGCTCTCATATTCAGATAAAATTTGAACTGAGGTATCAGAGATTTTCTACCCGGTCAAAAGCTTTAGAGATGTCCGTATAGGTAGCGTCGACTTGTGAATAGTTTTCGAGTGCGCTAGAGATTAAATTATTAAATGAAATGCTATTAAGAATTTTTGAAAACTATATCTTATATTTTAATGTTACTGATGAAATATTAATAAAAATACTCTATTTCAAAGAAGTTCGGAAAAAAATCCTGCCAGAAATGCGTCACGGTTCGTACACGTGCAGTCTTGTTGGCTGCTGTCAGCGCAGCCGATTTCTCAACAATCAGGGTAGTCCTACCGTTCCTCTGGTACTTGCGCAGAATTTTCAAAATTATTTGGAATAGAGTACAGCTCCAGTGGTATCTGTACTATTTGACTGTACATTTCCAAATTGTTTTGATTAGACCGACGTATTTAAATAAAATTAATTGAAATTGTGTATTCTTGTTGGGTTTTACAGTAAGTTACAATATTTATTATATATAATATTAGATAGAAAATATTGACATTAAAAAAATAATAAATTAAACATAATATAACATGAAAATTCAAAAATCTTGAAAAATAATTAGGTACATTTAATTATTCAAGAATTTTATACTTTTAATAAAAAACATTTTAATACATACAAAAAGTCACAGATCCCGAGTATTAAATTTAGTTGTGTATTTTAGTTTATCAAAAAAAAATAATTAATAACCTGGTTTTAGTATATATGTCGTAGGCCGTATGGAAAATTAGATTTTTTGCAAAAAGACTAGGCTCTTTGCAATGGGGTAGCCCGTTTGCGAATTACTTATTATTTTTCCAAACAGCCTGCTGTGTTTAAGGCTCATTGCATACAGACTAACAGCAGTTAGGCCTTTTAAGAATTACAATCATAATAACAATAAATATTATATGGTAATTTATTACTGATTATACTTATTACATAATTTAAATTATATTATTTTAAGGGTTATTGATAATAACACAGTACATTATAATATGTAACATGTAAACTGAATAATTATATACGGTAGGTATTTTGAATATCTAATGGTCCACGATCTACTTTTTTAATATTGACTAAAACATAACTTTCTAGTTCCTACTCATAAACTGTATCGCAATAGCGTATTTATAAAATCGTATAGATTTCAAATTTTTGGTTTATTACCTACATTAGTATACTACATTACAACCGACTATTTTAAAGATTTAGATACGGATTGACGACGTATACCTAATAGTTGATGGAATCTACTAATAATGGACACGGAAGTCGTGATAAAATGATGTATGCTCTAAAAGATAAATATTATATTCCAAAACCTATTGTTTTGATATTTTGTAAGTTGTGCAATGTTTGTAATTTAAAAAAATCTCAGCAGCACAAAAACATTGTTGTAAAACCTATATTATCCAAAGATTTTAATGTTCGTGGGCAAGTTGATTTGATTGATTTTCAATCGACACCAAGTGGTAGTTTTAAATGGCTTTTAAACTACCAAGACCACGCTACAAAATATTGTCATTTACGTCCATTACAATCAAAAAGAGCTTCAGAAGTAGCATTAGAGCTTCTTAAGATATTTTTACAATTTGGAGCTCCTTATATATTACAGAGCGATAATGGTCGAGAATTTACCACATTTGTAGTAGAGGAAATGACAAACCTGTGGCCTGAGTGTAAAATTATTCATGGAAGGCCTCGATACCCGCAATCTCAAGGGAGTGTAGAGCGCTGTAATCAAGACGTAGAAAACATGTTGAGGGCATGGATGATAGACAATCAAAGCACTGATTGGGGAATGGGGTGTTATTTTGTACAATGGCAAAAAAATTGCTCAAAACATCGAATAATTAACAGAAGCCCTTATAAAGCATTATTTGGAAGTGAACCAAAAATAGGACTTTCTAGCAAAAACTTACCTAATGATATCTTACAGTCGATTACAACAGAAGAAGATTTAAATGAGTTAATTAATACTGAAGTAAGTGATGAAGTAGATAGTGACGAAGAAGCAGAAGAGACATTCTCAATTCGGAGGACAGGGTTATCAAAAATGTTTTTGCAAAACATCGTGCAAAACAAATAGATGCGCTTGTCCCAAAAACAATGTACTGTGTAGCTCAAGATGTCACGAAAAAACTACATGTAACAATAAGTAAATACTTTATATAATATTTAATATTGTAATGTAATATTTTTTATAATATTGCAATTTAATTTAATTTAATATTTTATATATATATATTTTTTTGTTAGTAATATAATATAGGTAATAAAACTAGTAATTCAATAGTCAATAACTGTACAAGTAATAAATTAATAAGTGTGTTATTATCAATAACCCTTAAAATAATATAATTTAAATTATGTAATAAGTATAATCAGTAATAAATTACCATATAATATTTATTGTTATTATGATTGTAATTCTTAAAAGGCCTAACTGCTGTTAGTCTGTATGCAATGAGCCTTAAAAACAGCAGGCTGTTTGGAAAAATAATAAGTAATTCGCAAACGGGCTACCCCATTGCAAAGAGCCTAGTCTTTTTGCAAAAAATCTAATTCTCCATACGGCCTACGACATATACATAATATAGTACCTATTATACATATATAATTAACTATTAATCGGTACTATAACATTATAATGTATTCAACCCAAAATGAAAAAAGTTTAATTAAATCAAACTGTTATTCTTTTATTTTTAGATCATCTTACTACCTCCAGCTGGATAATGTATTTCCATATGGTACAATGGAATTATTTTGACATAATATAATAATAAATAAGTTATCTTATTATAATATATAACTTTACTATTCACATATCAAAATGCATTTTCTAGATGTACGTATATCATATTGTTTAAAATAATAAAGTATAATAAAACACACACAGATAATGAAATACTCTCTTCTTTATTTTTTTACTTTATAAGTCACAATACATGCCTCATGGGCTTACCAAATTAATTATTACACCAGTTTAATTCTGTAACTAGTAGTTATGTATTAAAAATGAGTAGGTACATTTGTTTCTTTATTAAGAATTTTAACGGATTATAAAAGGTCCGAGTACAATATACTTATATAATAGTACTGAATTATTAGGTTTTACTGGATTTAGATTATTCAGAATTGATGGAAATATAAATACCGGTAAATGTGTTAGAGGTGGGGAGGGGGGGGGGGGTCTTGAATCATGATAGCAGTAACGCTAGTAACAGACATTATGTCCCTCATACTATGTTGTGCTGAACAATCAGTCGAACAAATATTTATTAAATTGTCTATATCTTAGAAACATATATTATTAGTGTAACGACAATCGTTACAATAGGATAAGTATATATGCCAGTATGCCACCGTCAGCCCTAATCATGATATACATGTTACATGCTGAAACTATTGATGAATTGTGGCAGTTTTCTGGGTGCAATATGGGAATTATTTACGGAGACTTAAATTTACCAAATGTTAATTGGCTTAATAGTCTTTTGTAACTGTCATTATCGGGTATTAAAAATGATAAAGTCATGGCAATAGTTGATGAATTTTATTTATTTATTTATTTATTTATTCATTAATACGGACAAAAGTCCAATTCACAATATATTTGTATAGATAACAATAATATAATATAATTTAAAATAATAAAATATAACATAATAATAGATGAAACGATTAATATTATATAGAATAATAGGAATAATCATAGTAATAATAATAATGATTATAATAATAAAAATAATAATAATAATAATAATAATAATAATAATAATAATAATAATAATAATAAAATACATTCAATGTTTATTAAAATAATTTACTATTTTCCGAAGACATTAAAATATTTATGGGGTCGTATAACGTATACTTTTTAGATGAATGAGGAATATAAAATAAATGATTGTTGCGAGTGTAGTGGTTTTTGACTTTGAAATTTAATTGACTTAATAAAAATGAACCCTCCCCTATTTGCACCTATGGTTATATCGTATATCGATAAACCTGTCATTCTCGAGGTCCGAGAATAAATATTAGTTTTCGGCAGAACGATTCTAGTTTAGCAACCTATCGATTTTCAAATTTTTTTTTCTCCCAAATTTTGTGTTTTAGGGTGCTTTCTAAGAATATAAAAAAAAAAAAGCCCGGACAAATTTAATTTTGAAGTTATTGGTCGGAAACAACAAAAACTTCATTTTTTCGTTACGCCCATTTTTAAAAAAAAAAAATACTTAGAATTGAATATTTTTAAAATTTTTTTTTTTCAAAGTGTGTGGTTTTTAACGCTTAATAGATTGGTAAAATCAAAATTTACCTAACATTAAAAAAATAAATTTGAAAATCGATAGGTTGCTAAACTAGAATTATGACTTAATAATTCATAAAATACAATATGCTCTTATAAAAATATTCTTGTGCTTCTGATATCTATTCACCGCCTTAATCAATAATTAAATTGATAAACGAAAATAATAATTTAAATAATACCTATATCATATTATTATAATTCAAATTCAAAATTATAAACTATTTTGGTTTATTGTCATATCAAATTTCAATGAACAAATTGTTCCTTAACACTTCATCTGCCTTTGAAACAATAACCTAGGAGCCTTCTATTAAATTTTCAAGCTTTTTTAACCAACAAATAACATTTTATTGATATTTATAGAAAAAAAACTAAAATAAAATGGAAACTGAAAATGTCCGTAAACAGCTCAAAATAAGTCAAAATATTTGGAAAATGTTATGTGTATAGAAAATGCTAATATAAGCATTCAGTCAAAATGTAATGTACCTGCGGTCATTTGTTTTAGAGTTGCACCAAAAACCAAAATCGATTTTCTCAAAAACGGACTTTGCGTAAAAAATTCCCGTTTTTCCTTTGTTTTTCACGTTGCTTTCGGAAAATTTTACTTTTGACCCCCCCATAGTACCAACTAGATTCACTTTCCTATTAGAAAAGTTACTGTTAAAGAAAATTCAAGCACTTTTACTGTCCTAAAAGGTGAAGACAGACACAAAAAAAAAAAATTGGAAGTGACTGCTGAACAGTAGGTTACAAGTGGGTGACTGTTATGGATAGCGTTAAATTTGAATTCAATGATATAATATCATAGCATACGAAAAACGATTGTGGAGACGATTTGTCAGCCTAGGATATTGTATACTATATTTATATTGATATTATTAAATATTATTAATACCGTTGCCGGTTAAGTTGAATTATTATTATTTGTTTATTATCATATTTGTATATGATAATATATTTTAGACGTTTCAATTACCCACGAATAATATTTTTAAAATAGGTATATGTATATATTACAAGTAACAACGAATTAAGAACGATATTACAAAAAATAATTGCCGGAAATCATTAGTTTTTAACTGAAAACGACAGGGAAGTCTGAACTTGGCGGTCAGTCTTATTTTTAAGTTATATGTATTATAACTAATTGAAATTTTTGGTATTTTCATATGTACCCGGTGTACCACACTGCGCTTGCTCGAACAATTAAAATCAAAAACATCCCTCGACTTGTTATGTAAAACCACCATGGGTGGGTGTCAAAATTATTTTTGCATTCACAATTTTAAAACGTTGATTTACCTAGATTAAAAAAAAATTAATTTGTAATACTTAAGCTCGGTAAACTTTAAGCGTTGTACGGGTGCGTAAAACACCGAAAATCGTGAACTTCGTAAGGCTATACCATAAAAACCAATGATTTGCAGGTAGTCGAGTTTTGGACAAGTACCTACGTAGGTAACTTATAATAATTCATATTGTAAATTAATTTGGTACCAAAAAAATATAACTTCTCAAATACTGTGTCTATTGGCACTGGCGGGAGAATGTATTAGAATGTCTATAAACTTGCGGACCAGTTTGTATAGTTAAATTTGGCATGCGAACTATAATTGAAATAGAAAACCAGAATAGGTGCATTGCAGATCACAAAGATTTCTGTAAAAGAACATACGATTTATAAATATACCGTATAGGTATACTGAGTACTTATATAATAATATATAAGTTCTTTGGATTTATCATAGTAAATAATATATTATATAATAGGTATCTATGGCAATCGTCAATTGTCGAAATTCGTCGGCGACGGTTAACAATAATTCTAATAATTTCAGAAATACTATTGTATTATAAATATAATATATTGTATATTTTGATTTCAATGAACAAAAAAATAATAGGCCACAAATATAAACGGACAGTTCGTTAAACCGGATAAATTGTAACACAAACTCGCAAATTTCGTTTGATCAGGTTATTTTCATAAAATATTTCGATACTTTCAAGTTTCAGCTCATCGGAGTGAGATGATTCGATGATGATGGATGAAGATATAGCTGTTTCTTCGGCGATGGCGGCACTCTAGCTACGTTTCACCGGAAGAGTAGATGTTTACGAGTAAGTTTGTTTTCATATTATTACCTACTATTTTACATTTACTTTTTAGACTTAAATTAAATATTTATTGCCACGGACAATCTGTTAACTAGGTGACGTAGAAGCATTTATAAGTTTAATCCCAATAGCGCAATGTATAAAATACGCGAGACCGTCTTCGTTTCACCACGGCAAGTTTAATACGCACCTTTTTGCATGTTATACTATACGCCGGGTATCACCTTAGGTTTGCGCGAAGTATTTAAAACAATATAATGTTATTAATCTTTATATTTTATATTTTTTATACATAAATACATTATACAGCTCATATATTTTATTAGCGTACTTACACCTTTTTTAGTGTAGTTTATACCCTAGATGGCTATAGATATAGGTTAATTATTACATGTCTTGCAATTATATATTTTACTATAATTATTAATTTCATTATAATATAATATAACAATACACTCTAAATTAAATTAGTTGTTATCAAGACAGACAGTCTTAAAACAAACTCTTTTCTGGACGTTTTCAAAACGTATTATGCTTAAAAAAAATTGCACAGTTGTCGTAGCAGTCAGTTGCTAGTTCAACCCGTGTGACATCAAATAGGAATTATTATTCTTGTTTTTTTAAATAGTTTTTTCAAAAAATATATGTAACTTGTATAGCTCATACAATTATGAATTTATAGTTAATGGAAATGCGGATGTTTATACTTCATAGATATTTTTTAAGTTAATAATCGTGTAAATAAATTGATTAAACAATAAGGTACTTACCTACTCATCATTAGTATCAATTTTATTATATTACGTGTAAAATCACAAACACAAGGTGCAGACTGCGTTTAAAAAATTAAAAACATAAAATAAAATATAAAATAATGTTGTAGTAGAAGCTGGAAACTGTAGTTTATTTTAATTTATAATCCAATTAATGTAACCGAGAATGTAACTATTAAATTCATCATTGAATGATTATTCAGAGATCACTTTGGGATAAATGTAAATTAAATTAAAAATAATTAAAAAACATTTTGTGAAAGGAACAAGATTACTGGTTATATATTACCTATTTTATATTACTTAGTTCCCTATTATGGTGTAGGTATTAATACAAACAATAAATTGCTATTCGAAAACACAATTTCGTATACCTATTATTATTTACTTAATACCTACAATTAAATTAAACTAAAAATAAACATATGATTACATACTGAGTGCCTATAATATAATATTATATATGAAAATTGAATCTTTATTACGAATACTTATCATTTACACAGACCACAAAAAAAAAATAATTAAAAATATTAAAAAAAAAAACACACATCATTGTAAAAATATAGTTGGTATTATAGTATTTGATGAATTTACTGTATACGTTTATGGCTTTATGTTAACTCTAAAATCCAGTAATCACATTTTTATTTAATAATTCATAAAATACAATATGCTCTTATAAAAATATTCTTGTGCTTCTGATATCTATTCACCGCCTTAATCAATAATTAAATTGATAAACGAAAATAATGATTTAAATAATACCTATATCATATTATTATAATTCAAATTCAAAATCATAAACTATTTTTGTTTATTGTCATATCAAATTTCAATGAACAAATTGTTCCTTAACACAGAACTCTTTGATATAAAAAGTTGCATTATATTATATCCGTGGATTCATCATATTGACGTACCTAGTATAATATCTATAATTTATTTATTTAATCTATGGCAAATCTCAAAGTCGTTGCAGAAGCACAGTCGATTAAAAATTCTAAAATTTCAATAAGCAAAGAAGATATGAGTAAAAAACTTACTTTGTTTTGTATAATTTTATTTTTCATAAATCACAATATTTTAAGTTTTCGCTGTATTCTGGAGCGTTTCCTTATGGGCGTCGCTGCAGTTCACACACGTCACGGGTTCCGCTGAAGGAGTCGATAATTAAAGTAAGTTTGTTTTTATATTCTTTTGGGGCTTAAATTTACTTTTAAGACTTAAAACAAATATTTAATTTCACGAAAAATGTGCTATCCAAGTGTTGTAGGCGTATATTTTAGTTCCGGACTAGAAATGTATAAAATACGCGAGACATAAACGCCGTCGTCGTTTTTCCAGTCCTTGTTTGTAGAATAATTATAATTAATAGGTGCATACCTATACAGGATACTTAATATAAATATATAAATAATTTGGTTTAATTTATAGAAATATATGTTATTATTTATAACTGATAATAGTCATAAGATACAATTTTAATTAATAACTGGTAATTTTTTTTTCCAAATACAACGTTATAAGTTATAGGTAACTATTAATTTAGTGTCACATACTTAACTTCTATTGTTCACCTAATATCTATATTCTATATCATAGGGATTAGGAATGTATAATCATATACACATAAAAGTATATTCACGGAATGGTCAACTGCCTATCCTGACGTGTGCGCACCTATGAATAATATACCTACTCATATACTCGTATCGGTATATAAATATACCTATATAAATAGTGTAATACTACATACACGAATGTGTTACGTATTATGTCCCTAAAAGTTCAACAGTTATTATTATATTTATTTATTTTTTAAATTTAGGTAGGTACATTACAAGACTCTAATTAAAATCACATTTATTTTTTATTTTTTTGAACACAATGTTTCAAAAATTGTTAATTAATATATAATTTATTGGTATAGTACTAAATAAATTAATGAAATAAAACAAACACAACTACTATAATTATTAGTAATAATAATATATCCACGTATAAATTATTAAAATACAAAACGAACAAACGAAAAACGATTCTGAGCAAAGATATCGTTAACTTATAAATAATATTGAGATTAAAGTAATTTATTTTTTCGGTAGAAAATCGGTATAAATATTTTTTTATTTTCATACCATGACGCGTGTGTGAAAAATTGTTTATATTAAGTGTTTAAGATGTTAGATTTCGGTTCGACTGATTGTCCACCCCCTCACTCTTCAGCATCAATGCATCAGAAATTATTATTTATAATACGTTCAATGTATCGTTCTTAATTCAAAAAGTAGCTAAATGAGTCAATTGATTTTGTCAATGGGTGGTGGGGGGGAGAGGATATGGCTGATTTATTAACATGCACTATTTCAAGGGCTCTTAACCTAAGGGGCGCACCACTCTAAGGAGGAGTAACACAATTTCGTAAAGGGGGGGGGGGAGGGGCGTGAAAATGTTTAAAAAAAAACACGAATTTATTTAGTTATTTTGTTATTTAGGTAATACATATTAATTAATAGTAGACCTAATGTAAATATTTATTGTCAGACAAACTTATATACCCGCTAGACGTAGAGTAGTTTTTAAAATCCAGTTGTTATAGGTGTACAAAAATTAGGATATAATGAATAATACCTTAAATTATAATACTTTGCCTACAACTGTTAATTTATTGTTATAGTAGAATAATTTTTAAAATTTGAAATCAATGATTAGGCAATGCTTTTATAAGTGGAAGTGTTCAATATTGTCCGATAATAATTATGGGGGGGGGGGGGACCAATACATTTTTTGTACACCAGACTTCCGAATATGTTTAATTCAGGGCATGAACCGCTTATGAAAAAATCAGTTACCGGATCCGGTAGGACCCGAAAAAATGTTCGTAAGTGGTTACCAGTTTTAGGGGTTTTTGGAAATTTTTTTTAGAATTAATGGTAATTGATTAACGGTTACCAAAATGATCCCTAAAAATGTGATTACTGGTTATCGGTTTGGAAGCGGTTTTAATTCTTCAAGATTACCAGTAACCACTTCGGAATCAGGTTTTTTCGGAAAATTTTAGTTTTACTTTAATTTACACAAAACAAATATCCACTTTATAAAACGATTTAAGGCCAAGCTAAATTAAAAAATAAATATGCTTCTAAACATTTGGTTTTTTTTTCATTTGCTTATAAAAAATGATTGGATAGTGCTATTAAAAAAAGCGTGAAAATGTTTGAAAAAAAAACACGAAAAATGAATTTCACTAAATTTACGATTATATAATATTTGATGTGGTTTTTTTAATGAATTTGTAATTTTGTACACATACAAGTTAATTTAAAAAAAACAACCAGAAAGTAGTATTGATAAGTTAAAAAAGCGGTGTTTTTTATAACTTCAGATACCATTGATTTAGTGCTTGGTAAAAAAAACAAAATTTATTAAATTATTTTGTTAGTTAATATTAATTAATAAGTATTTCTTAAATTTTTTTTATCATTTTATTCGAAACATTATTTTTAAATATTGGGATTAATAAAACTATTTTTATTTATTTATTATTTTATATAAATTAGAATTTGTTAATAAACCAAGTAATAAATAAATAGTTACCAAGTAACAAACCGTTATCTATTATAAATTTGAATTAAATTTACTGCATTTAGTAGAAACAAATAAATGTTTTTTAAAGATAATGTGAAAATATCCATCATCCATCGGTTAGGACGGTTAGGTTATAATATTACAAATAATCTATGGCAAATGACAATCGTCTGAGAATTAATAACAGCGAATTCAATACGTACTAACATATTTCGTTCCATTCTGGTTATTAAGCTTGGTATCTATTTTTACAAATGTCATTAATCTCAATACTTCCAGACTGAACTTTTGGATCGGAGATATGAAGACGTGCGGATTTTCCTTGTCGGAGATGCACAGCTCTGACACTAGACAATATTATACACTCGAAGGGAACGCGTTTCGCTAGAAGAATAAATAATTACGTAAGTTTTGTCCTACTCCTTTGACGGGGTAGACCTAATGTAAATATTTATTGTCAGACAAACTTATATACCCGCCAGACGTAGAAGAGTTTTAAAAATCCGGTTGTTATAGGTGAACAAAAATTAGGATATTATGAAAATACTTTAAATTATAATACTCTACCTACAGCTAATTCAGTGTTATAGTGGAATAATTTTTAAAATTTTAAATCTATGATTAGACAATGTTTTTATAAGTAGGAAGGTAGGTATTTATACCTACCTATTAAAATAAGAAAATACATAATGATTAATGTGATTTAATATGATTTGTAAGTAGGTACATAGCAGTTTATACCTACCACTCGGTGACGATTATTTTTGTCTTCTATGTTCTTCGTAATTCCGTCTAGGGCCACCGGCAGGAGAATGCATTATATAGAATGTATATAAACTTGAGGTCTAGTATATATGGTTAAAATTGGCATGCGACCAAGGGGGCTTGTTCTGGAAAATTTAAATGATTTAATAAAGTTCATCTAATTATTTGAATTAAACTAATTTATAAGCGATTGTTGTGAAAATAAATTTTTAATTTATTTCATTCAACACGCTCATCCTAGTTTTCTAGTACCTCTAGATTTCTCACGAAATTCATACCGATCATCTCAGAGCTTTCATATTAAAAACCATAAACATATGCATTTTTATCTTATTTCAATCTTTTTCATCGTATTCACTTTTCCAGAACAACCCTCCTGAAATAGAAAACCAGAATATATTACAGATCACAAAGTTTTCTGTAAAGAACATATGATATTTTATCAATAGACCATATTATACAGAATGTAACAGAAAGATCTGTCAAAAAAAAAAATTATGCTACTTAAACGTATGACAAAAATTGTTAATATTATGTGATAAGTAAATAATTTAAGAAATATACTTATGTCAGCAAATTCCCAAAAATAATATTTTTAAAAAAGTTATTACGTTCCAAAATAATTTAATAAACAAATTAAAGATATTTAAAAAAATTCTAAAAAATAAACTACTTGACTTATATAAATGTTTTTACCATCAAAATTGTTATTATAATCAGATTCACAAATTGGCTATTTTGAATTTATCTAAAAAAATTTAAATCAAATTTTAAATTTTTTATTTTCAGTAATAAAAAATAAAAATAATTTTTTGCATATTATACGTGTAGCGCAAGTAACAATAAATTATATATAAAAAAAACTTTAAAATTTTGTATATAGCAAAAGTTATGGCATTTGTCAGATCTTGGTGGGACATCCTGTATATACTGAGGAAAAGTTCTATGGATTTATCATATTATAATATATTTATGTCATCTATGGCAATCGCCAATTATCCGACATTCGGCGGAGACGATTCACTATTCTTATAATTGCAGTGAACAAAAAAATAAAATAAGCCAACAATTCACGGATAGTTCGTTAAGCAGTATAATATTATAATATAACACGAACTTCCACATTTTGTAACGTTTAGGTTATTTTCAGAAAATATTTCCATAGTTTCTAATTTCAATTCGGAGGATGATGTAGGCGGATGAATATAGCTGTTTCTTGGGCGGCAGCGTGTGCTGCAGTACAGCTAGGTTTTACTGGAAGAGTCGATGTTTACGCGTAAGTTTGTTCTCATATTATTTTGGGGCTTAAATTTAATTTTAGATTCTGAGCGAAACGATGAATGTATTGATTTTACAATGATGTGTGTTTTTTTTTATTATTTTTTTTTGTGTCTGTCATCACCTTTTAGGACAGTAAAAGTGCTTGGATTTTCTTCAACAGTAACTTTTCTGATAGGAAAGTGAATATAGTTGGTACTTTAGGGTCAAAAGTAAAAATTTCCCAGTAGTTTTCAAAAGCGATGTGAAAAACAAAAGAAAAATTAAGGAAAACGGGAATTTTTACGCAAAATCTGTTTTCAAGAAAATCGATTTTGGTTTTTGGTGTAACTTTAAAACAAATGACCGTAGGGACATGAAATTTTGACTGAATGTTTATATTAGCATTTTATATACACCATACAATTTTGAAAATATTTTGACTCTTTGTTTACGGACATTGTCAGTCTTCAATTTTTTTAGTTTTTTTTTTCTATAAATATCAATAAAAATTTATCAAATTTAAAATGTAATAATTATTTTGTAGTTAAAAATTTATAAAATGTTCAACTTTTGTAGCTAAGGATTAAAAATTTTAAACAAGGTTCCACGGAAATAGGTTATATATAAATTACTTTATTCACAATAATATCATCAAATATACTTGGTAATATCATAGAGGCGCAATGTATATAATAGTAATAAATTATAAGCCAGTTCCAACAATCCAAACGCTGTCTTCGTTTTACCACGACCGGTTTATTACGCGTACCTTATTTGCCTATACTATTCGCCGGGTAACACCTTAGGTTTGCGCGAAGTATTTATAACAATATAATGTTAATATTCTTTATATTTTATATACATTATACACCCAATTTATTAATATTTACACCCATTTTAGACTTTAGCGTAGTTTGTACCCTAGATAAAGGTATTCAATATTTTACAATTATATATTTTAGTATTTTACCATAATTATTATTTTAGATTATAATATTATATGACGGTATAGATATGCTTAAACTGGTATATTACTGGTAAATTTTTTTTCCAAACCTGACATTTAATTTAAGCATTGAGGGTATGTCACTTAACATACGTAACTTTTATTTTTCCACTTAATATCCATATCATTGGCAACTACGTATACTGTTGCACACTTAAAATACAAAAGTTTTCTTTTTATTATTGTTAATTGGTCAGGGGATGTATTGCTTGAAATTTTTCAATTATTTGTATTGTAACTATACTGGTATAACACTATTCTAGATATCAATAAAGCCGTGATAAAAATTAGAAAATTGGTCAGGTATGATATTTTTTGTAAGTAATTCTTTTGAGTAAGGGATTTGCTCAATAATATTTAAATATTTTCACCTATAATCAAGTACGATGACTTGTAGGTAACTAGAGACTGAGTGAATAGGAAGTGTGTGATATGGCGAAGATAAGGAAAGAGGTCAACAGGATTTCAGAATGTTTGGCGTATGAAAGGGAAAAACGAAAAAGAAATGTAAGGTTAGGTTAGCGAAGTGTGTGTAGCAGATATGAGAGTGTTAAGTTGGGTGTGTAAGGGACAAAGGAAGATATAATAAGAAATTTAGTAATTAAAGGTGGTGTAGGAGTGGTACATATTATAGTGAAGACAAGAGAGAATATGTTGAGGTGGTTCGGTCACTGTATGATAAGAGATATTGAGAGTGGTTGTAGAAGTTAATTTAGGGGTAAAATGAGGGGCGAGAAGACTGAAGAAGAGATGGATAGACAGAATACCGATCATATGGAGGTGTGGAATGAGAGTGGCTGAACCTGTACATAGCTGTGAGAGACGGGGAAAGAAAAAGTGTAAAGGTAGAATAGTTATGTTAACAATGCCGAATACGTAGGAAAGGATCTTGAACTGCAAAGGCCACTTGACTCTTTGGCTGAAACTACCGTTATCAGTTGATATAGGTTTACAACCTTGACTTATAGGATAGAATAAAAAGATCTGTTGCTGGTTGGGATGTCAGCGCACTATTTGCTTTCCATCTTTGACCCACGCGTAGCATACCAAATGTACGATTAAGAAAACACTAAAATGATTGTGCGTGAGTCAGAGAGAGAAATAAATTGTGCGCTTAAAATCTGACATCCTCTTAAGTGTTATCAAGTTGAAGAAGCAGTTGATTGTTGACAATTTGACATTTAACATTAACTGTGGTAGGTATTATGATTGGAAGTAAAAGTAAAAGAAGGGCTGTGAATTTAATGCAGTGTAAAAGTGTTAAATATTTACCTGCATATATGCACTAAAAACAGGCAAATATATGCACTGAAATATTCAAAAATATGCACTTAAAATTCAAAAAAATACTGAATAAAGACGTTTTTATTTAAATTTTTTTAAATTAATAAATAATAATTCAAATTGGTTTACAAAAAAAGAATCTTTATTTACACACTTGGTAGGTAGGTACCTATTTATTTTTTTAACGGATGAACCGAAAATATAAAAACATTTTAAGAAAATAAGCATAAATACGGAGAAATCATGAAAACATGCAATTATATGAGCTAACCCAAAAAAATAATATGTAAAATGAGATTTTGGCCGAATCCATTTTTTATATGGTCACGGTGTAGCAAAATCATGTAAATGCATTTAATTCACAGCCCTGGTAATAAATAATGATTTATCTGTAGTGGAAACCGGGGTACAGTGAGACACATATTGGTAACGGTGTTGTAATAATAGGGATCTCCCAAAAAAAATACGTACCAATAGTTCAAACAAATCATAAAAGCCAACTGTAATAAATATTAATTTATGAAAAAGTATATTAAAAAGCATTATTATTATAAATGAAACAAAACTATGAATTATAGACCGTAACATAACATAGGTATTTCTATATTTTTAGCTCCATAATTTCTGTTAAAATATTAGGAAAATGTATTAAGTACCGTAAAAGTGCTAAATTTGAGCTATCACTTAAAATATTCTTATAACATTCTAGTAGAGTCTGAAAATATTTGGTTCCACGACTCTGAAAATACAAACTTTAAATACTAAACTATGGGTCTGAAATTTAGTTTATATAGATCTAAATAATCCAAAACATATATTGCTTCAAAATATAAAAATAAAGTGTCTTGTATTGTAGTAGGTAGGTAACTATCAAAAAAAAAAAACTAAAAAATCATACCTAACATCTATGTATAATAATATACGTATATTGTAATAAATCTTCAAATGTTTATCATAGTACATTATAAAAAATTAACTAAAGTTCAATATAATACATTGTAACAGGTGTTCAAATGTACATTTCACACCACTTATTTTGTTTATTTCACACAGTCACTCTTCAATTTCAAATTTTTCTTCAAATTATCCCAAATTATCTACAAATTATAAATGTTTAGTAAATTGGAAGACTTGATTAAATATTTAATCATTTATCTAAAAGAGATGTGCCGGGTCGCCACATTACTATATCGAGGGGCTGTTTGCGCCGATCCGATCCTACGAAGATGGCGGTTGTCGGCAACGACTCGCGATTGTGCTGGGAAAGGAGCGGGAAGGGTTACCCAAAAAATATATAATTGCAAATAATAAATGCCTGTATGTAATTTGCGGTGCGCGGGACAGCAAAAAATACACAATATATTATATTAAGACAATCAGCGGTAATAGTACCGAAACAAAAGGGCGCCCCAACAAATAAACATAATAATACAATTAAGTGTGACAATACAAAATATATGTTGGACCTGGTCCGCTGTCGTTGGCGATGGCCGGTGTGTTCCTAAACGCCTACGGTGGCACGGCAAACAGCGATACACACTGGTTGGCGGCGGCACGGTTGGTCGACGGCGGCACGGCAATGGTCAACGGTACAACAAACGGCAAATTCGGCGACAGCCACACTACGAGGTTATTGGCGTCACGCAACCGTTAGCCGCGGCACACAATCGGCGGCACGGCTGGTCAGCGGCGGCACGCAGTGGCCAGCGATAAAGAACAAAACGGTGTTCGGCCGGGCCGATAAAAATACGACAACGCGTTGTCCGCACACGCGGTTACTGCCGGTACCAAGCACGCGGTGGCGGCGGCGGACGCAACTGTGCGTCGGGCTCGACCGCTGGACAGAAACAAAAAGAAACACGGCTGGCGGCACAGCTTACGGCGGCGAACGGCCGGCGCTGGACGGCCGAGGAGGGAGTAAGCCACCTCGTGAGCTTCGGCATCCGAAGCGCAGCTTTGAGGGCGTATGCCGAAACTATGGTTGCGCGAAAACGCGTCCGTGTTTGAACATACTCCCCCCGTGAGGCTCAGCCTCACATGCAGTGACGTAGAACCGGACGCACGACGTAGCAGGGGATGAAGGTCCGAAGTAGACGGATGTATGAAATCGATAGCTGGTCACATATGCGCCTTACGTCCTGTGGTGTACATTATTTTTTTTTTAACGATAGAAAACAAAATATTCGAAAAAATCAATACGTAATGGTACGAATAATGATTGATGAGTGATGACCAAATAGTAATACATAATATAAATCAGTGTAAGAACACATGTTAACAATAAACACATGTGAAACATGATAATACAAAGCAGCAATGCTGCAGGGCGCTAATCAGTATATATACGCCAACATTTTAACACCTAATAATAATACATGAACAAGTGCATAGCAATACACTAATAGATTATAATTGAAAAAACAAACCAATGAACATAATATGGTTCATGTAATAAATAATTGTATGAATGCAAAACAAATACATAGTAATAACTAATAATACCAGGTACAGAACAATAATACAAAAAAATTATAAAATTATATAGTGAGGGCTACCCCGGTCCCAACAACCAGCGAGTCGTGATGTATACAAAGTTTAAAAACGTGCAACACGCCAAAATAATTAACAGGTGGGTTGGGTCTATGAGCTAGATGCGTCGTTTTAGGGAGCACAGTGCTTACAATATGTAACACAAAAGGACGCAACAACATTTATCAATTTAAGTTATTGGTGGGTGATAAAGTCACCGTGGACATAATTATGCCACTCATTTAGTCATTTCTTTCCGGCGGACAATTATTTGCCGCACTGCATACCTTGGTATCGGGCCTATCCCGGGTCCCGCAGACGTGGAACGAATCGAAGAACTAACATACAATGAGGCGGGACACAACAACCATTGCAATTGACGACCAAGGTGCCACGAGACACACGAGACCAACGCAATCGGTTTTTAACAAGGGGCAGATATAAATCCTGCGACTAAAAACATATTTTTTGATTGATTTGTGAGGGCCAATTACCCAAAACACGATCATTTTCACGCTTATCCACGGGTGTAATGACGACGGCGACCGCGTGTATCGAAGACGGCGGCGCACAGGTACATAATATACCGCATCGGCGGGCACGCAAAACGATGACGGTCCTTATTTCGCAAAAACATTGATAATAACATCAATAACAGAGACAAAATGAAACACGGCTGGCGGCACAGCCTACGGCGGCGAACAGCCGGCGCTGGACGGCCGAGGAGGGGGTAAGCCGAAACTACGGTTGCGCGAATACGCGTCCGTGTTTGAACAGGGGCCATGGTACAAGTGCCGTCCATAAATATCATAACATATATTATATTAGAAATACAAACTTAATATTTCACTAACAGTAAATATTATAAAAAAATATTACGAAATGTACTATATACTCATATTATATTATGATTGTAATAGTTATACAAACTCTTGAATTAAGAGTTATATGAGGATTTAATTAATTTCCTAAACGGAAATGCCTCAAGGTTGCCTCAGTAGGTTGAGGGACCGTAGTTAAAGTGCCATCCACCAATAAAGTTCCAGAAAAAAAAAACAATTAATTCAAATATAGAGGGTACTTATATCATATAATTTTATCAAAGTATGATTGTGTTAGTCACGGTCTTGTGTAAATGATATTGTCTTATGTTTTCCCAATCTAATTATACAAAATACTGAAAAATAATGAAATCACAAATATTAATACAATAGAGAGACTGTGCATTGATTTACAAATTTGTCTTAAATTTACCTTTTGTATAGAGAATATAAAGGTGGGCTGGGCTGCATCATAGATAATAAAGATATGGATAGGACAAAATGGTCTTATCAGCGGTCTTCGAGGGGAACAATTGAGGCCAAATAAAGTATACCTTAGTCGAGTATCGACTATCAATATTAAAGAGCTTCAATTGACTTCCCCTCCGGGAACGCGGCCTCAAATGTATTTAACATAGGCGTGGCCTATCCATATTTTTATTATCTATGGGCTCCATCCATAGCATGGATTAAGGTGTCAACAATCAAAGGATCAACTTGATAATCAAACACTTAAGTTCAGCAACCTGCAACTCAGGATCTTTTTATTCAAAGTGTCCTAATAAGTCATAAGAAGGTTAGTTAGGTAAACCTATGGTTAGTTGAAGCTATGGTGATGATAGACGACTATCATCACTGGTCGTGGGCTTTGCGATAATATTTTCCTACTAACTATCAAGGTATTCGATATTGTAAACATAACAATGAAACAAAATATTTAAATATAATTAATTTGGTTAGGTTAGATTAGGTTAGGATAGGATAGGACAGGAAATTAGATGTAAACTAATTATCGTAGTTTTTAACACGGTCTTAATGACTGTCAGCTAGAGTTGTACCAGTATAGTTATTAAAAACTTAAATACAGCCAACATTAATTAATGATTTTTCAAAATTTTTTTTTTTAGTAATGTAACTCTAGTTGAATATTTTGTATTGACTTGAAAATTGATAACTTGGTGCCCTGTGAATAACAATTCTTTAATGAACTAAATATTTTGAATATTTTTTTCTGTTTACGATTCTGGGCATTTTAGTTTGAAGTTTATAATGTGTATTTCCATAATATAATTTATTTAAATTTTTTTAGTTTCCTAAAATGCATTTGCCTGCGGGCGCCAACACCCTCATTAATTTTTTTTTTTTTGATTTAACCTCTAGGCAAATTTTTAAACATTGACAATCTGGTACCCTATGAATAACCCTTGTTTAATGAAAAAAATATTTTAAATATTTTTTTCTGTTTAATATTCTGGGTATTTTAGTTTGTACTTTGTAATGTGTAATCGTACAGTTAAATTTATTCAAATTTTTTTTTTGGTTTCCTAAAATGCATTTGCCTGCGGGCGCCAATACCCTCCTTCAATTTTTTTTTTTAGTAATGTAACTCTAGTTGTATATTTTGTATATGATTGAAAATTGATAAATTGGTCCCCTATGAATAATCATTCTCTAATAAACTAAATATTTTGAATATTATTTTCTGTTTACGATTCGGGGCATATTAGTTTGAAGTTTTTAATGTGTATTTCCATAATATAATTTATTAAAATTTTATTAGTTTCCTAAAATGCATTTGCTTGCGGGCGCCAACACCCTCCTTCAATTTATTTTTTATGATTTAACCTCTAGCCAAATTTTTTAAACATTGACAATCTCGTGCCTTTGAATAATCCTTATCTTTAATAAACTAAATATTTTAAATAGTTTTTTTCTGTTTAATATTCTGGGTATTTTAGATTGTACTTTGTAATATCTAATCATACAGTTAAATTTATTCAAATTTTTTTTTTTGGTTTCCTAAAATGCATTTGCCTACAGGCGCCAACACCCTCTTTCAATTTTTTTTTATGATTTAACCTCTAGCCAAATTTTTTAATCATTGACAATCTGGTACCTTTGAACAATTCTTATCCTTAATGAACTAAATATTTTGAATATTTTTTTCTGTTTAATATTCTGGGTATTTTAGATTGTACTTTGTAATGTCTAATCATACAGTTAAATTTATTCAAAAATTTTTTTTTTTTGTTTCCTAAAATGCATTTGCCTGCGGGCGCCAACACCCTCCTTCAATTTTTTTTTTATGATTTAACCTCTAGCCAAACATTGACAATCTGGTACCATTTGAATAATCCTTGTTTAATGAAATAAATATTTTAAATAAATTTTTCTGTTTAATATTCTGGGTATTTTAGATTGTACTTTGTAATGTCTAATCATACAGTTAAATTTATTCAAAATTTTTTTTTTTGGTTTCCTAAAATGCATTTGCTTACAGGCGCCAACACCCTCCTTCAATTTTTTTTTTTAGTTATTTAACTCTAGTTGTATATTTTGTATTGACTTGAAAATTGATAAATTGGTTCCTTATGAATAATCATTCTTTAATAAACTAAATATTTTGAATTTGGTACCCTATGAATAATCCTTGTTTAATGAAATAATTATTTTAAATAGTTTTTTCTGTTTAATATTCTGGGTATTTTAGATTGTACATTGTAATGTCTAATCATACAATTAAATTTATTCAGTTTTTTTTTTGGTTTCCTAAAATGCATTTGCCTGCAGGCGCCAACACCATCCTACAATTTTTTTTTTTTGTTATTTAACTCTAGTTGTATATTTTGTATTGACTTGAAAATTGATAAATTGGTTCCTTATGAATAATCATTCTTTTATAAACCAAATATTGTGAATTAGGTACCCTTTGAATAATCCTTGTTTAATGAAATAATTATTTTAAATAGTTTTTTCTGTTTAATATTCTGTGTATTTTAGATTGTACTTTGTAATGTCTAATCATACAGTTAAATTTATTCAAAAATTTTTTTTTTTGTTTCCTAAAATGCATTTGCCTGCGGGCGCCAACACCCTCCTTCAATTTTTTTTTTTAGTTATTTAACTCTAGTTGTATATTTTGTATTGACTTGAAAATTGATAAATTGGTTCCTTATGAATAATCATTCTTTAATAAACTAAATATTTTGAATTTGGTACCCTATGAATAATCCTTGTTTAATGAAATAATTATTTTAAATAGTTTTTTCTGTTTAATATTCTGGATATTTTAGATTGTACTTTGTAATGTCTAATCATACAGTTAAATTTATTCAAAATTTTTTTTTTTTGTTTCCTAAATTGCATTTGCCTGCGGGCGCCAACACCCTCCTTCAATTTTTTTTTTTAGTTATTTAACTCTAGTTGTATATTTTGTATTGACTTGAAAATTGATAAATTGGTTCCTTAAGAATAATCATTCTTTAATAAACTAAATATTTTGAATTTGGTACCATTTGAATAATCCTTGTTTAATGAAATAAATATTTTAAATAAATTTTTCTGTTTAATATTCTGGGTATTTTAGATTGTACTTTGTAATGTCTAATCATACAGTTAAATTTATTCAAAATTTTTTTTTGATTTCCTAAAATGCATTTGCCTGCGGGCGCCAACACCCTCCTTCAATTTTTTTTTATGATTTAACCTCTAGCCAAATTTTTTAATCATTGACAATCTGGTACCTTTAAACAATTCTTATCCTTAATGAACTAAATATTTTGAATATTTTTTTCTGTTTAATATTCTGGGTATTTTAGATTGTACTTTGTAATGTCTAATCATACAGTTAAATTTATTCAAAATTTTTTTTTTTTGTTTCCTAAAATGCATTTGCCTGCGGGCGCCAACACCCTCCTTCAATTTTTTTTTATGATTTAACCTTTAGCCAAATTTTTAAACATTGACAATCTGGTACCTTTGAACAATTCTTATCCTTAATGAACTAAATATTTTAAATAGTTTTTTTTGTTTAAGAAGTTGTGCATTTAAGTTTGTACTTTGTAATGTCTAATCATACAGTTAAATTTATTCAAAAATTTTTTTTTTTGATTTCCTAAAATGCATTTGCCTGCGGGCGCCAACACCCTCCTTCAATTTTTTTTTATGATTTAACTCTAGCCAAATTTTTTAATCATTGACAATCTGGTACCTTTGAACAATTCTTATCCTTAATGAACTAAATATTTTGAATATTTTTTTCTGTTTAATATTCTGGGTATTTTAGATTGTACTTTGTAATTTCTAATCATACAGTTAAATTTATTCAAAATTTTTTTTTTTTGGTTTCCTAAAATGCATTTGCCTGCGGGCGCCAACACCCCCTTCAATTTTTTTTTTATGATTTAACCTCTAGCCAAATTTTTAAACATTGACAAACTGGTACCATTTGAATAATCCTTGTTTAATGAAATAAATATTTTAAATAAATTTTTCTGTTTAATATTCTGGGTATTTTAGATTGTACTTTGTAATGTCTAATCATACAATTAAATTTATTCAGTTTTTTTTTTGGTTTCCTAAAATGCATTTGCCTGCAGGCGCCAACACCATCCTTCAATTTTTTTTTTTTTGTTATTTAACTCTAGTTGTATATTTTGTATTGACTTGAAAATTGATAAATTGGTTCCTTATGAATAATCATTCTTTTATAAACCAAATATTGTGAATTAGGTACCCTTTGAATAATCCTTGTTTAATGAAATAATTATTTTAAATAGTTTTTTCTGTTTAATATTCTGTGTATTTTAGATTGTACTTTGTAATGTCTAATCATACAGTTAAATTTATTCAAAAATTTTTTTTTTTGTTTCCTAAAATGCATTTGCCTGCGGGCGCCAACACCCTCCTTCAATTTTTTTTTTATGATTTAACCTCTAGCCAAACATTGACAATCTGGTACCATTTGAATAATCCTTGTTTAATGAAATAAATATTTTAAATAAATTTTTCTGTTTAATATTCTGGGTATTTTAGATTGTACTTTGTAATGTCTAATCATACAATTAAATTTATTCAGTTTTTTTTTTGGTTTCCTAAAATGCATTTGCCTGCAGGCGCCAACACCATCCTTCAATTTTTTTTTTTGTTATTTAACTCTAGTTGTATATTTTGTATTGACTTGAAAATTGATAAATTGGTTCCTTATGAATAATCATTCTATTATAAACCAAATATTGTGAATTAGGTACCCTTTGAATAATCCTTGTTTAATGAAATAATTATTTTAAATAGTTTTTTCTGTTTAATATTCTGTGTATTTAGATTGTACTTTGTAATGTCTAATCATACAGTTAAATTTATTCAAAAAATTTTTTTTTTGTTTCCTAAAATGCATTTGCCTGCGGGCGCCAACACCCTCCTTCAATTTTTTTTTTATGATTTAACCTCTAGCCAAACATTGACAATCTGGTACCATTTGAATAATCCTTGTTTAATGAAATAAATATTTTAAATAAATTTTTCTGTTTAATATTCTGGGTATTTTAGATTGTACTTTGTAATGTCTAATCATACAGTTAAATTTATTCAAAATTTTTTTTTGATTTCCTAAAATGCATTTGCCCGCGGGCGCCAACACCCTCCTTCAACTTTTTTTTATGATTTAACCTCTAGCCAAATTTTTTAATCATTGACAATCTGGTACCTTTAAACAATTCTTATCCTTAATGACCTAAATATTTTGAATATTTTTTTCTGTTTAATATTCTGGATATTTTAGATTGTACTTTGTAATGTCTAATCATACAGTTAAATTTATTCAAAATTTTTTTTTTTTGTTTCCTAAAATGCATTTGCCTGCGGGCGCCAACACCCTCCTTCAATTTTTTTTTATGATTTAACCTTTAGCCAAATTTTTAAACATTGACAATCTGGTACCTTTGAACAATTCTTATCCTTAATGAACTAAATATTTTAAATAGTTTTTTTTGTTTAAGAAGTTGTGCATTTAAGTTTGTACTTTGTAATGTCTAATCATACAGTTAAATTTATTCAAAAATTTTTTTTTTTGATTTCCTAAAATGCATTTGCCTGCGGGCGCCAACACCCTCCTTCAATTTTTTTTTATGATTTAACTCTAGCCAAATTTTTTAATCATTGACAATCTGGTACCTTTGAACAATTCTTATCCTTAATGAACTAAATATTTTGAATATTTTTTTCTGTTTAATATTCTGGGTATTTTAGATTGTACTTTGTAATTTCTAATCATACAGTTAAATTTATTCAAAATTTTTTTTTTTTGGTTTCCTAAAATGCATTTGCCTGCGGGCGCCAACACCCCCTTCAATTTTTTTTTTATGATTTAACCTCTAGCCAAATTTTTAAACATTGACAAACTGGTACCATTTGAATAATCCTTGTTTAATGAAATAAATATTTTAAATAAATTTTTCTGTTTAATATTCTGGGTATTTTAGATTGTACTTTGTAATGTCTAATCATACAATTAAATTTATTCAGTTTTTTTTTTGGTTTCCTAAAATGCATTTGCCTGCAGGCGCCAACACCATCCTTCAATTTTTTTTTTTTTGTTATTTAACTCTAGTTGTATATTTTGTATTGACTTGAAAATTGATAAATTGGTTCCTTATGAATAATCATTCTTTTATAAACCAAATATTGTGAATTAGGTACCCTTTGAATAATCCTTGTTTAATGAAATAATTATTTTAAATAGTTTTTTCTGTTTAATATTCTGTGTATTTTAGATTGTACTTTGTAATGTCTAATCATACAGTTAAATTTATTCAAAAATTTTTTTTTTTGTTTCCTAAAATGCATTTGCCTGCGGGCGCCAACACCCTCCTTCAATTTTTTTTTTATGATTTAACCTCTAGCCAAACATTGACAATCTGGTACCATTTGAATAATCCTTGTTTAATGAAATAAATATTTTAAATAAATTTTTCTGTTTAATATTCTGGGTATTTTAGATTGTACTTTGTAATGTCTAATCATACAATTAAATTTATTCAGTTTTTTTTTTTGGTTTCCTAAAATGCATTTGCCTGCAGGCGCCAACACCATCCTTCAATTTTTTTTTTTGTTATTTAACTCTAGTTGTATATTTTGTATTGACTTGAAAATTGATAAATTGGTTCCTTATGAATAATCATTCTATTATAAACCAAATATTGTGAATTAGGTACCCTTTGAATAATCCTTGTTTAATGAAATAATTATTTTAAATAGTTTTTTCTGTTTAATATTCTGTGTATTTTAGATTGTACTTTGTAATGTCTAATCATACAGTTAAATTTATTCAAAAATTTTTTTTTTTGTTTCCTAAAATGCATTTGCCTGCGGGCGCCAACACCCTCCTTCAACTTTTTTTTTATGATTTAACCTCTAGCCAAACATTGACAATCTGGTACCATTTGAATAATCCTTGTTTAATGAAATAAATATTTTAAATAAATTTTTCTGTTTAATATTCTGGGTATTTTAGATTGTACTTTGTAATGTCTAATCATACAGTTAAATTTATTCAAAAATTTTTTTTTTTGATTTCCTAAAATGCATTTGCCTGCGGGCGCCAACACCCTCCTTCAATTTTTTTTTATGATTTAACCTTTAGCCAAATTTTTAAACATTGACAATCTGGTACCTTTGAACAATTCTTATCCTTAATGAACTAAATATTTTAAATAGTTTTTTTTGTTTAAGAAGTTGTGCATTTAAGTTTGTACTTTCTAATGTGTAATCATACAGTTAAATTTATTCAGTTTTTTTTTTGGTTTCCTAAAATGCATTTGCCTGCAGGCGCCAACACCCTCCTTCAATTTTTTTTTTTAGTTATTTAACTCTAGTTGTATATTTTGTATTGACTTGAAAATTGATAAATTGGTTCCTTATGAATAATCATTCTTTAATAAACTAAATATTTTGACTTTGGTACCATTTGAATAATCCTTGTTTAAGGAAATAAATATTTTAAATAAATTTTTCTGTTTAATATTCAGGGTATTTTAGATTGTACTTTGTAATGTCTAATCATACAGTTAAATTTATTCAAAATTTTTTTTTTTGGTTTCCTATAATGCATTTGCCTGCAGGCGCCAACACCCTCCTTCAATTTTTTTTTTATGATTTAACCTCTAGCCAAACATTGACAATCTGGTACCATTTGAATAATCCTTGTTTAATGAAATAAATATTTTAAATAAATTTTTCTGTTTAATATTCTGGGTATTTTAGATTGTACTTTGTAATGTCTAATCATACAGTTAAATTTATTCAAAATTTTTTTTTTTATTTCCTAAAATGCATTTGCCTGCGGGCGCCAACACCCTCCTTCAATTTTTTTTTATGATTTAACCTCTAGCCAAATTTTTTAATCATTGACAATCTGGTACCTTTAAACAATTCTTATCCTTAATGAACTAAATATTTTGAATATTTTTTTCTGTTTAATATTCTGGGTATTTTAGATTGTACTTTGTAATGTCTAATCATACAGTTAAATTTATTCAAAATTTTTTTTTTTTGTTTCCTAAAATGCATTTGCCTGCGGGCGCCAACACCCTCCTTCAATTTTTTTTTTATGATTTAACCTCTAGCTAAACATTGACAATCTGGTACCATTTGAATAATCCTTGTTTAATGAAATAAATATTTTAAATAAATTTTTCTGTTTAATATTCTGGGTATTTTAGATTGTACTTTGTAATGTCTAATCATACAGTTAAATTTATTCAAAATTTTTTTTTTGATTTCCTAAAATGCATTTGCCTGCGGGCGCCAACACCCTCCTTCAATTTTTTTTTATGATTTAACCTTTAGCCAAATTTTTAAACATTGACAATCTGGTACCTTTGAAAAATTCTTATCCTTAATGAACTAAATATTTTGAATATTTTTTTCTGTTTAATATTCTGGGTATTTTAGATTGTACTTTGTAATGTCTAATCATACAGTTAAATTTATTCAAAATTTTTTTTTTTTGTTTCCTAAAATGCATTTGCCTGCGGGCGACAATACCCTCCTTCAATTTTTTTTTTATGATTTAACCTCTAGCCAAACATTGACAATCTGGTACCATTTGAATAATCCTTGTTTAATGAAATAAATATTTTAAATAAATTTTTCTGTTTAATATTCTGGGTATTTTAGATTGTACTTTGTAATGTCTAATCATACAGTTAAATTTATTCAAAATTTTTTTTTTTTGATTTCCTAAAATGCATTTGCCTGCGGGCGCCAACACCCTCCTTCAATTTTTTTTTATGATTTAACCTTTAGCCAAATTTTTAAACATTGACAATCTGGTACCTTTGAACAATTCTTATCCTTAATGAACTAAATATTTTAAATAGTTTTTTTTGTTTAAGAAGTTGTGCATTTAAGTTTGTACTTTCTAATGTGTAATCATACAGTTAAATTTATTCAGTTTTTTTTTTGGTTTCCTAAAATGCATTTGCCTGCAGGCGCCAACACCCTCCTTCAATTTTTTTTTTTAGTTATTTAACTCTAGTTGTATATTTTGTATTGACTTGAAAATTGATAAATTGGTTCCTTATGAATAATCATTCTTTAATAAACTAAATATTTTGACTTTGGTACCATTTGAATAATCCTTGTTTAAGGAAATAAATATTTTAAATAAATTTTTCTGTTTAATATTCAGGGTATTTTAGATTGTACTTTGTAATGTCTAATCATACAGTTAAATTTATTCAAAATTTTTTTTTTTGGTTTCCTATAATGCATTTGCCTGCAGGCGCCAACACCCTCCTTCAATTTTTTTTTTATGATTTAACCTCTAGCCAAACATTGACAATCTGGTACCATTTGAATAATCCTTGTTTAATGAAATAAATATTTTAAATAAATTTTTCTGTTTAATATTCTGGGTATTTTAGATTGTACTTTGTAATGTCTAATCATACAGTTAAATTTATTCAAAATTTTTTTTTTTATTTCCTAAAATGCATTTGCCTGCGGGCGCCAACACCCTCCTTCAATTTTTTTTTATGATTTAACCTCTAGCCAAATTTTTTAATCATTGACAATCTGGTACCTTTAAACAATTCTTATCCTTAATGAACTAAATATTTTGAATATTTTTTTCTGTTTAATATTCTGGGTATTTTAGATTGTACTTTGTAATGTCTAATCATACAGTTAAATTTATTCAAAATTTTTTTTTTTTGTTTCCTAAAATGCATTTGCCTGCGGGCGCCAACACCCTCCTTCAATTTTTTTTTTATGATTTAACCTCTAGCCAAACATTGACAATCTGGTACCATTTGAATAATCCTTGTTTAATGAAATAAATATTTTAAATAAATTTTTCTGTTTAATATTCTGGGTATTTTAGATTGTACTTTGTAATGTCTAATCATACAGTTAAATTTATTCAAAATTTTTTTTTTGATTTCCTAAAATGCATTTGCCTGCGGGCGCCAACACCCTCCTTCAATTTTTTTTTATGATTTAACCTCTAGCCAAATTTTTTAATCATTGACAATCTGGTACGTTTGAACAATTCTTATCCTTAATGAACTAAATATTTTGAATATTTTTTTCTGTTTAATATTCTGGGTATTTAAGTTTCTACTTTCTAATGTGTAATCATACAGTTAAATTTATTCAGTTTTTTTTTTGGTTTCCTAAAATGCATTTGCCTGCAGGCGCCAACACCCTCCTTCAATTTTTTTTTTAGTTATTTAACTCTAGTTGTATATTTTGTATTGACTTGAAAATTGATAAATTGGTTCCTTATGAATAATCATTCTTTAATAAACTAAATATTTTGACTTTGGTACCATTTGAATAATCCTTGTTTAAGGAAATAAATATTTTAAATAAATTTTTCTGTTTAATATTCAGGGTATTTTAGATTGTACTTTGTAATGTCTAATCATACAGTTAAATTTATTCAAAATTTTTTTTTTTGGTTTCCTATAATGCATTTGCCTGCAGGCGCCAACACCCTCCTTCAATTTTTTTTTTATGATTTAACCTCTAGCCAAACATTGACAATCTGGTACCATTTGAATAATCCTTGTTTAATGAAATAAATATTTTAAATAAATTTTTCTGTTTAATATTCTGGGTATTTTAGATTGTACTTTGTAATGTCTAATCATACAGTTAAATTAATTCAAAATTTTTTTTTTGATTTCCTAAAATGCATTTGCCTGCGGGCGCCAACACCCTCTTTCAATTTTTTTTTATGATTTAACCTCTAGCCAAATTTTTTAATCATTGACAATCTGGTACCTTTGAAAAATTCTTATCCTTAATGAACTAAATATTTTGAATATTTTTTTCTGTTTAATATTCTGGGTATTTTAGATTGTACTTTGTAATGTCTAATCATACAGTTAAAGTTATTCAAAATTTTTTTTTTTGTTTCCTACAATGCATTTGCCTGCGGGTGACAATACCCTCCTTCAATTTTTTTTTTATGATTTAACCTCTAGCCAAACATTGACAATCTGGTACCATTTGAATAATCCTTGTTTAATGAAATAAATATTTTAAATAAATTTTTATGTTTAATATTCTGGGTATTTTAGATTGTACTTTGTAATGTCTAATCATACAGTTAAATTTATTCAAAATTTTTTTTTTTTGTTTCCTAAAATGCATTTGCCTGCGGGCGCCAACACCCTCCTTCAATTTTTTTTTATGATTTAACCTTTAGCCAAATTTTTAAACATTGACAATCTGGTACCTTTGAACAATTCTTATCCTTAATGAACTAAATATTTTAAATAGTTTTTTTTGTTTAAGAAGTTGTGCATTTAAGTTTGTACTTTCTAATGTGTAATCATACAGTTAAATTTATTCAGTTTTTTTTTTGGTTTCCTAAAATGCATTTGCCTGCAGGCGCCAACACCCTCCTTCAATTTTTTTTTTTAGTTATTTAACTCTAGTTGTATATTTTGTATTGACTTGAAAATTGATAAATTGGTTCCTTATGAATAATCATTCTTTAATAAACTAAATATTTTGACTTTGGTACCATTTGAATAATCCTTGTTTAAGGAAATAAATGTTTTAAATAAATTTTTCTGTTTAATATTCTGGGTATTTTAGATTGTACTTTGTAATGTCTAATCATACAATTAAATTTATTCAGTTTTTTTTTTGGTTTCCTAAAATGCATTTGCCTGCAGGCGCCAACACCATCCTTCAATTTTTTTTTTTAGTTATTTAACTCTAGTTGTATATTTTGTATTGACTTGAAAATTGATAAATTGGTTCCTTATGAATAATCATTCTTTTATAAACCAAATATTGTGAATTAGGTACCCTTTGAATAATCCTTGTTTAATGAAATAATTATTTTAAATAGTTTTTTCTGTTTAATATTCTGTGTATTTTAGATTGTACTTTGTAATGTCTAATCATACAGTTAAATTTATTCAAAAATTTTTTTTTTTGTTTCCTAAAATGCATTTGCCTGCGGGTGCCAACACCCTCCTTCAATTTTTTTTTTTAGTTATTTAACTCTAGTTGTATATTTTGTATTGACTTGAAAATTGATAAATTGGTTCCTTATGAATAATCATTCTTTAATAAACTAAATATTTTGACTTTGGTACCATTTGAATAATCCTTGTTTAAGGAAATAAATATTTTAAATAAATTTTTCTGTTTAATATTCAGGGTATTTTAAATTGTACTTTGTAATGTCTAATCATACAGTTAAATTTATTCAAAATTTTTTTTTTTGGTTTCCTATAATGCATTTGCCTGCAGGCGCCAACACCCTCCTTCAATTTTTTTTTTATGATTTCACCTCTAGCCAAACATTGACAATCTGGTACCATTTGAATAATCCTTGTTTAATGAAATAAATATTTTAAATAAATTTTTCTGTTTAATATTCTGGGTATTTTAGATTGTACTTCGTAATGTCTAATCATACAGTTAAATTAATTCAAAATTTTTTTTTGATTTCCTAAAATGCATTTGCCTGCGGGCGCCAACACCCTCCTTCAATTTTTTTTTATGATTTAACCTCTAGCCAAATTTTTTAATCATTGACAATCTGGTACCTCTGAACAATTCTTATCCTTAATGAACTAAATATTTTGAATATTTTTTTCTGTTTAATATTCTGGGTATTTTAGATTGTACTTTGTAATGTCTAATCATACAGTTAAATTTATTCAAAATTTTTTTTTTTTGTTTCCTAAAATACATTTGCCTGCGGGCGACAATACCCTCCTTCAATTTTTTTTTTATGATTTAACCTCTAGCCAAACATTGACAATCTGGTACCATTTGAATAATCCTTGTTTAATGAAATAAATATTTTAAATAAATTTTTCTGTTTAATATTCTGGGTATTTTAGATTGTACTTTGTAATGTCTAATCATACAGTTAAATTTATTCAAAATTTTTTTTTTGATTTCCTAAAATGCATTTGCCTGCGGGCGCCAACACCCTCCTTCAATTTTTTTTTATGATTTAACCTTTAGCCAAATTTTTAAACATTGACAATCTGGTACCTTTGAACAATTCTTATCCTTAATGAACTAAATATTTTAAATAGTTTTTTTTGTTTAAGAAGTTTTGCATTTAAGTTTGTACTTTCTAATGTGTAATCATACAGTTAAATTTATTCAGTTTTTTTTTTTGGTTTCCTCAAATGCATTTGCCTGCAGGCGCCAACACCCTCCTTCAATTTTTTTTTTAGTTATTTAACTCTAGTTGTATATTTTGTATTGACTTGAAAATTGATAAATTGGTTCCTTATGAATAATCATTCTTTAATAAACTAAATATTTTGACTTTGGTACCATTTGAATAATCCTTGTTTAAGGAAATAAATATTTTAAATAAATTTTTCTGTTTAATATTCAGGGTATTTTAAATTGTACTTTGTAATGTCTAATCATACAGTTAAATTTATTCAAAATTATTTTTTTTGGTTTCCTATAATGCATTTGCCTGCAGGCGCCAACACCCTCCTTCAATTTTTTTTTTATGATTTAACCTCTAGCCAAACATTGACAATCTGGTACCATTTGAATAATCCTTGTTTAATGAAATAAATATTTTAAATAAATTTTTCTGTTTAATATTCTGGGTATTTTAGATTGTACTTTGTAATGTCTAATCATACAGTTAAATTAATTCAAAATTTTTTTTTGATTTCCTAAAATGCATTTGCCTGCGGGCGCCAACACCCTCCTTCAATTTTTTTTTATGATTTAACCTCTAGCCAAATTTTTTAATCATTGACAATCTGGTACCTTTGAACAATTCTTATCCTTAATGAACTAAATATTTTGAATATTTTTTTCTGTTTAATATTCTGGGTATTTTAGATTGTACTTTGTAATGTCTAATCATACAGTTAAATTTATTCAAAATTTTTTTTTTTTGTTTCCTAAAATACATTTGCCTGCGGGCGACAATACCCTCCTTCAATTTTTTTTTTATGATTTAACCTCTAGCCAAACATTGACAATCTGGTACCATTTGAATAATCCTTGTTTAATGAAATAAATATTTTAAATAAATTTTTCTGTTTAATATTCTGGGTATTTTAGATTGTACTTTGTAATGTCTAATCATACAATTAAATTTATTCAAAATTTTTTTTTTGGGGTTTCCTAAAATGCATTTGCCTGCAGGCGCCAACAACCTACTTCAATTTTTTTTTTATGATTTAACCTCTAGCCAAATTTTTTAATCATTGACAATCTGGTACCTTTGAACAATTCTTATCCTTAATGAACTAAATATTTTAAATAGTTTTTTTTGTTTAAGAAGTTGTGCATTTAAGTTTGTACTTTCTAATGTGTAATCATTCAGTTAAATTTATTCAGTTTTTTTTTTGGTTTCCTAAAATGCATTTGCCTGCAGGCGCCAACACCCTCCTTCAATTTTTTTTTTATGATTTAACCTCTAGCCAAACATTGACAATCTGGTACCATTTGAATAATCCTTGTTTAATGAAATAAATATTTTAAATAAATTTTTCTGTTTAATATTCTGGGTATTTTAGATTGTACTTTGTAATGTTTAATCATACAGTTAAATTTATTCAAAATTTTTTTTTTTATTTCCTAAAATGCATTTGCCTGCAGGCGCCAACATCCTCCTTCAATTTTTTTTTTTAGTTATTTAACTCTAGTTGTATATTTTGTATTGACTTGAAAATTGATAAATTGGTTCCTTATGAATAATCATTTTTTAATAAACTAAATATTTTGAATTTGGTACCCTTTGAATAATCCTTGTTTAATGAAATAATTATTTTAAATAGTTTTTTCTGTTTAATATTCAGTGTATTTTAGATTGTACTTTGTAATGTCTAATCATACAGTTAAATGTATTCAACATTTTTTTTTTTTGGTTTCCTAAAATGCATTTGCCTGCGGGTGCCAACACCCTCCTTCAATTTTTTTTTTACGATTTAACCTATGGCCAAATTTTTGAACATTGACAATCTGGTACCATTTGAATAATCCTTGTTTAATGAAATAAATATTTTAAATAGTTTTTTCTGTTTAATATTCTGGGTATTTTGTTAACCTCTAGCCAAATTTTTTAAACATTGACAATCTGGTACCATTTGAATAATCCTTGTTTAACGAAATAAATATTTTAAATAGTTTTTTCTGTTTATTAATCTGGGTATTTTAGATTGTACTTTGTAATGTGTAATCATACATTTTTTAGTTTCCTAAAATGCATTTGCCTGCGGGCGCCAACACCCTCCTTCAATTTTTCTTTTTTGTAATGTAACTCTACTTGAATATTTTGTATTGACTTGAAAACTGATAACCTGGTGCCCTATGAATAATCATTCTTTAATGAACTAAATATTTTGAATAGTTTTTTCTGTTTAAGATTCTAAGCATTTTAGTTTGTACTTTGAAACAAACTCTTTTCTGTACGTTTTCAAAACGTTTTATGCTTATAAAAAATTGCATAGTTTTCGTAACAGTCAGTTGCTAGTTCAACCAGTGTGACATCAAATAGGAATTATTCTTGTTTTTTTAATAGTTTTTTCGAAAAATATATGTAACATGTATACTGTATAGCTCATACAATTATGAATTTATAGTTAATGGAAATGCGGATGTTTATACTTCATAGATATTTTTTAGTTTATAATTCTGTAAATAATTTGATTAAACAATGAGGTTACGTGTAAAATCACCAACACAAGGCGCAGACTGCATTTAAAAAATTAAAAACATAAAATAAAATATAAAATAATGTTGTAGTAGAAGCTGGAAACTGTAGTTTATTTTAATTTATAATCCAATGAATGTAACCGAGGATGTAACTATTAAATTCATCATTGAATGATTATTCAGAGATCAATTTGGGATAAATGTAAATTAAATTAAAAATAATTAAAAAACATTTTGTGAAAGGAACAAGATTACTGCTAATATTTAAGTCTTAATTATTATTAACAATTAAATACAAATAATAGATATTTTAATAGCTTTTTACTATTAACATTCAGTGTAAATATAGTTTCTGATCGACTTACCTATATGTAATAGACCTATATGTAATAAAATAATTATTCATATCAAATAATCCTAACAATTTAATGCAAGGATTTTCATAAATTGATCTTACAGCAGCCTTAGAAAACCAAAAATACATTTGTACATCATTTACAAAATGTTAGTTCCTTATTATGGTGTAGGTATTAATACAAACAATGAATTGCTATTCGAAAACACAATTTCGTATACCTATTATTATTTACTAAATGCCTACAATTAAATTAAACTAAAAATAAACATATGATTACATACTGAGTGCCTATAATATAATATTATATATGAAAATTGAATCTTTATTACGAATACTTATCGTTTACACAGACCACAAGAAAAAAAAATTAAAAATATTAAAAAAAAAACACACACATCATTGTAAAATTAATACAGTCATCGATCCGCTCAAAATCTTAAATTATAGACTTGGAGTTTTAGAAATATAGTTGGTATTATAGTATTTGATGAATTTACTGTATACGTTTATGGCTTTATGTTAACTCTAAAATCCAGTAATCACATTTTTATTTAATAATGGAACGATTCTAGTTTAGCAACCTATCGATTTTCAAATTTTTTTTTCACAAATTGTGTGTTTTAAGGTGCTTTCTAAGAACGTAAAATTATTAATTTTGAAAATGGTATTTTCCAATGTTTACGTGCAAAACATCAAAAGTATGTATGTTAGGTAAATTTTGATTTTACCAATCTACTAAGCGTTAAAAACCACACACTTTGAAAAAAAAAAATTTAAAAATATTCAATTCTAAGTATTTTTTTTTTTAAGAAAATGGGCGTAACAAAAAAATGAAGTTTTTAAAGTTTCCGATCAATAACTTCAAAACTAAATTTGTCCGTGCTTTTTTTTTTTTACATTCTTATAAAGCACCCTAAAACACAAAATTTGGGGGAAAAAAAATTTGAAAATCGATAGGTTGCTAAACTAGAATTATGCCGTTTTCGGCTATTGTTACTTATATGATATTTACTGCTAGCCGCTAGGTATATCATAAAGTCAGGGGCGGACTGGCAGGGCGGGTAAGTGGCTTTACCTACCCAGGCCCTCTAGAAATTTTATGTTTGGTCCTCGAGTAATATATTTGTTATTTTTAATAATTTTTCAATTCCACGTCGTAATCATTACTGTGAAAACGAAGAATACAATATTACAATACTATTTACAAAAATAAAACAACTGGAACAGTCCAACTGCAGTCGCAAAGGCTATAAAAGTTATTTTAGATTCATTTTTGGAACTTATTATGTAATGGTACACGTTAATAGATGGTATTGATAGTTCAAATAAGTTAAAATATTGACAAAATACAAAAAAACACGAAAATTGGCAAATTATTTTGAGTTAGAAATTCATAAAAAATTTTCATTTAAAATCTAAGATTTTAAAATGTAATACAAAATTCTTCATAAGTAGTCTACCTTTATCAAAAAAATAATGTCTACAAGAAAGCCAAATTAAATTTTTATGAGCGTTTGAAGTTCATATTTTTACAACACCCAATTTCTCATGTAGCGATTTTCTTATTTTGTTGTAAATCAAAAACGAACCACTGTAGATGAATGCAAATTTGACTGAATGTTTATATTTTCATTTTCTATATACCATAAAATTTTGGAAATATTTTGACACGTTTTGAGCTGTCTACGGACATAGTCAGTTTTCAATTTATTTAGTTTTTTTTTTTTATAAATATCAATAAAATTGTATTTGTTGGGTAAATAAGCATGAAAATTTAATTCAAGCCGGCTCCTTATATATTGTTACAATATTTTAATCTAAAAACCTTGCGTTTATAGCATTATATCACAGATTATATGAAAACGGATTGTGCACTTAAGTCTTAAATGTAAACAAAAAACGGCCTGATATGATCACCGCCAGAATCAATGTGACCATTTCAACGAACTAAAAATATTTAAAACTTATTATATACTGGTGGCTGGGATAGCAGCAATAGGGAAGTGGTATCACCTTATCTTCTCTACAACCATAGAATGTTACAACCGTGGTGGAAACCTCGCCATCTATTCTGTTAATTTTATCAGTTATACCAAGGTATAAAATACTCTACCTGTCCATAACTAACTGTTTAATTGGTCTATGGTTTGTACATTGTTGTGCCGAATGCCGATGATAACAAAATTGCTTAAATAGTAGTTTGTTTACAATTATAGAAAACTCAAGAGTCAAGAGAATATCTACAATTCAATTCATATTTCATAGGCAGTTGCCAGTTTGGCGTTACATGTAAACGTTTTGACTTTTCAATAATTACATGAATAATTAATATTAATGTTATTTTGTAAGTATTCAGAAACAATTATTGTGCCATAGGTTTTAAAATGTCGAATTTTCCGCCTACTCCTACCAACCCGAATGTACAAAATAGATTTGGTCAATACCCGAATCAAACGTATCCGGTTAGTATGCGTATACTTATATTTTATTATATTAGTCTGTAATGGCCATAGTTATAATATCATACTGTATGTTTAATGTAGATGCAGCAAAGGCCCGGCATGTACCAACAAGGTGGTCCAATACCTCAAGGTGTACCACCCAACGCCATGATGGGAGCTCGTGGACCCCCCACTCAAGGATTTAGCCCTATGAGGCACGGTGCTGGCCCAATGGTACCAAGCCAGCCAACGCCTGGCAAACGACCCGCCGATAATCGAAATCCACCGCCTATGGTCAAAGGGTATGTGTTTTTAGAAAAAATTTAAGAATGTTTTTAATTCCATTGAACTTCATATTTTTTTATCTTACCAAAATAAACACCTTAAGTTTCAAATTATTGTTGTCAAGTAATAAATAATTAATATTCTTCTTTAATATGAACCGTATACAAATTTCTGTTTTGAATTACTTATAGTAAAATATTATTATTTATTTTCATACATTTACTTATACAAGTAACTATTTATTTAGTAAATTTGGTTAGTTTAAAAACTTATCAAATAGGTTATAGGTACATTTCAAAGTATGGAGTATGAATTAAGTCTTACTAGATTAATACAAATTAATATTAGGCCAATAATTGGTCCAACTAGGACCAATTAAAACTGCTCCTTTAACTTAAAATACATGTTAAATACAACTTAATATAGATTTTTATTTCCCTCTATGGAAATTACATTGTATTATGAACATTTACACAGCTTATAGAAGGTGAGATACGATACCTATTATAATTATATTTTCAAGTATATTAATTGTTTTGTTTGCAAATAAATTCTAATTCTAATTTCTTATAGAATTGAGTAGGTGCAAGGAACTTAAAAAAACGTTGATAAGTTTTCTGCCAAAGTTTGAAATTCAGTAAAAAAAAAAATGTTTGTTAAGACCAATAATTTTTAGTTACATATATTTACTTATATTGTAAAATTATATTATTATCTATTAATTGATATGTATGCAAAATGTTAAGTATGTCATTTTTTAAAAATATATTTAAAGACCATTTTATTTTTCTGCTGTGTTCCACATCTTATACAATTATTTGTGTTCTGTAATACTTAAAAGAGAATAGGAATTAAACTTTTATTACTGTCTTAATTACATTAAAATGTACATACTTACATGCTAACCCAGTAAAAAGTAAAAAAGATTAGTTCATTAGTTAAAGAATATTTTTTTGGTTTTCATCTAATTATAATTATTTGTCTTCTAATATAACAACAATGATTATAAATTTATAATATTAAAATAAATGCTATCACATTAAATTTAGAATGATTAATATTCTTATTCCTTGTTGCGGCTATTATTGATTACATTATTAATGAATCATAATTAACAATCATTTATCAATTTAGAGTTTAGAGTTTAGCTGCACAGGGTGCCGCCACTGGGTGACAACCCTCTCCCTTTAATCAAATCTCATCAATTATTTACTTATTGTACCCATAAAATATAAATACAGATTGTAAATATATACATTTTTATTCAATAATAAAAAAAAAGAGTAGATAATTTTTATTTTAACTTGACCACTATCCTTTTATATAAAAAAATTTGCGAGGAAATTTGTGTTTGAAATTGATAACAATTAAAATTCTTTTTTAGTGAAAACATTTTGAAATAGAATAATGTTCAGTAAATTATTCTTTAGTAAGGCCTATTAGTTATTATAAACTCGAGATTTATACCAAAAAAATTAATATTTTAAAATTTACTAATTCAACATTGTAGTTGTATTAGTTATTATTTATTAATAATATGTGTACAAAACTTTTCAATTTATTTAATGATGAAATTAATGTTCTAAAGTTATTATTCCCATTATTCAGTTTTTTAGAATATATTTTATTTAGTCATATAGAAAAATATTAACAATAAGTCACTTTTACAGTGATTTTCCTCACAACATACAAGTTCAAAATAGCAGTATTGGGATAAGCAAAAAGAAAAAAAAATTGGCAGATAAAATATTGCCCCAAAAAGTAAGGGATCTTGTTCCAGAATCACAAGCATATATGGATCTTTTGGCATTTGAAAGAAAATTAGATTCAACAATCATGAGAAAACGATTAGACATACAAGTAAAATATCCTTAGTTTTATCTTAAGTTAGTGATGACTATTTATGTTTCATTATTATAATAATTATAGGAAGCATTAAAGCGTCCGATGAAACAAAAACGTAAATTGCGTATATTTATATCAAATACATTTTATCCAGCAAAAGAACCTGGAGAAAATGAAGAAGGAAGTGTTGCTTCTTGGGAATTAAGAGTTGAAGGACGTTTACTAGAAGATTCTAAAAATGAGCCAAATAAGGTAATTTTTAGATTCTGAGCACGGAGCGAGGAAGCTAGTGGTTTTACAATGATGTTTATTTTTTTCTATCCTGTGAACAAAATATCTAGCAGAAAGAGTGCTTTGATTTCAACATATAGTATCTTATCTTTTAGCAAATTAAAACAAGAATGTACTTTAAAGAGGTCATTTTTCGATTTTCTCAATAGTTTTTTAACGCCACGGGAAAAACCACCATAAATTTTTTTCTAATGCTTTGTTAATCACCATAGAAACGAATAAAATTTAAAAATTACCCGATTCCTACAAGGTATATTATATGTATACAATTAATGGTTACTTATTAATACATTTTCTTTCATCAGCTGAGTATTGTTTTTTAACGAATTGAATATTGTAACAATACACTATCCTGTCCGAGAGACAATGGACAAACTTTCACCACCGCTGATCTACTCCACCCTGTTGCACTTACCTGTTTTTTATTAATAATTTATTGTTATTTAAATTTTACTAATTTGTAATATTTTAGATAAAAAGAAAATTTTCTTCTTTCTTTAAATCACTGGTCATTGAACTTGATAAAGATTTATATGGGCCTGATAATCATCTGGTTGAATGGCATCGGACCGCAACTACTCAGGAAACTGATGGATTTCAAGTATGTATTTTACTTTTATTTCTTTTTCACATAAATAATATCATTTAATTTTCAGGTGAAACGGCCAGGTGATAAAAATGTACGCTGTACTATTTTATTGCTTCTTGATTATCAACCATTACAATTTAAATTGGACCAACGTTTAGCTCGACTTTTGGGTGTTCATACTCAAACCAGACCAGTTATTATAAGTGCTCTTTGGCAGTTTATAAAAACTCATAAGCTACAAGTAAGACACAATATATATTTTTTTATGTGTAAATATTTCAAACTATATTAAATATATATTCTTTTTAGGATTCTCATGAAAAAGAATATATAAACTGTGACAAGTATTTGGAACAAATATTTAATTGTACTCGTATGAAATTTGCTGAAGTCCCACAGAGACTTAATACTTTACTTCATCCTCCTGATCCTATTGTAATTAATCATATTATAAGGTAAAATTGAATAATTACATACTTTTTAGTATTTCTTTTTCAACTAATTTTATTTAATTTTTAAGTGTTGAGGGCGTTGAACAAAAACAAACTGCATGCTATGATATTGATGTTGAAGTAGATGATACTTTAAAAGCACAAATGAATAATTTCTTATTATCCACTGCTAGTCAGCAAGAAATACAGGTAATTTTCCAAATGATATATATTATTTCTTATACCTATTACAATACCTTGTTGTTTTTATTTAGAGCCTAGATAACAAGATCCATGAAACAGTTGAAACAATTAATCAGTTAAAAACAAATAGAGAATTCTTTTTGAGTTTTGCTAAAGATCCTCAACAATTTATATATAAATGGATAATCTCACAAACAAGAGATTTAAAGGTATTTATAAAATAGTTTAAATTTAATATTCACAGGTTATAAATTTAGATTGACAACCTTAATAATACCCAAATTGTCCATTTTCTATTATAATAATATGTTGATCATTGTTTAATAGTATTAATATGTATTAAATACTTTAAAACGGCTATATATCTAGACCTCATACTCACATACAGATCATCCAGGCTGAATGCAGGTGGTGGTGCAGTCTTGCCTATCACAGCTTGCTATGATGCCCTTCCTTGTGACTAAAATATTGGTTATTATAACACAGTATAGAACTATCAAATGTATTGTTTTATATCTTTATTACTTCAAAAGTCATTTACGCATTATATTTTTTTACAGTTGAATCTTAAGGGGAATAAAAATAAATTTGATATGTGTATTTTGAGTTAAATGTCTCAAATATTATCTAAAAGTTTTCAAAGAGCAAGATGAATATTTGAGTTTTTGAGATTTGACTGTCTTTACGAATAAATTACTTTATAGTGTGCATTTTAACCCTGGGGAGAGCAGTCACGTTTGGTTGCTGGAACTACTACTATGTTCTTTCTATTACATTATCATTTATTAGTATAAACTTTAGGGTCTATACTCTATGCCATACCTCATGGACGATGATGTTCAAAGATGACCACATAATACATTTGATAATCTTTAGTAGATAGTACTTTCAATCTATCTACTATCGAACAATATAGTTGGACTTAGTTAACAAAAGTTGAAGGAGCCGGCCAAAAAAATAGAGTTATCCAAAGATAATACAATAATAAGAAATTCTAGGGAATGTGAAAAAGTTTTAGGTATCGACGATTTTGAGTTAAAAGAGTTAATCAAGTTCAACTGAATAATTATTTTCTAAAAAATTTGTTTTCCCATAGATGTAGATTTTTATTAGAAAATTCTTTTAATAATCAATATCTATTAGTTAAAACTAAAAATATCATTATGTTTGATGTTGATTAAATTAAACTATACAGATTATATTTTTCAATATTTTAGACGATGACAGATGTAGTTGGAAACCCAGAGGAAGAACGAAGAGCAGAATTTTATTATCAACCATGGACGCAAGAAGCTGTCAATCGTTACTTCTATTCCAAAGTTCAACAGAAACGGGCAGAACTTGAACATCAGTTGGGTATTCGTAACTCATAAAATAATGATGTAATATATTTTACTATTATTTAAATTAAGATAGTATTCAATGTAATATAATTATTATATTTGATATAAGTATAACCAGCATATGACCTTTCTTGATATTATTAATTAATTATTTGTACATTTTTTAAGTTCATTTAATTAAAGATATAAGATTTGTATGTCAGCTAAAATCTATTTAAAGAGCAACATAGATTTAAAGTATATACTTATTATTTAAAATTACATTAATTTAATTCTAAATATAAAAGAATAGTTATTAAGGAAGTGTTTTAATTACTATATTTTCTAGATTTGAATTATATTGCCTAGTATGCTTACAATTGTTATTAATGTATTACTTTATTATTCAAAATATAATATTTAAACTATAATATATTTATTCTTTCTGAATACATTTGAATAAGTATTATAAGATCTTTACATTAATGTTTAATACCAGACTATGAGGTTAAGTGAAAGTGAGTTTATCTGGTATAAGCAACTAACCAAAAATGCATCCCTTATTATGTATTAATTAAAAAATGGAATCCCTTAAGTTTATATATAGCAGCATTTAGCAGTAAGTAAAATGTATACATTATATTGAATAAACAAATTTAACTGCAATAGGAAATCTAGCAGTAAGAAAAAAATAGATATAATTGATTGATTAGACACTACTTAGTTTTATTTACTTAAGTTTATATTGTAATCTTTAAATTGTATATTATATATTAATGATATTATATTTTAAATATACATTTCAGAGCCAAGATTTAAATGCTTTTGGATATTGTGTGATGTGTTTGTTATAAATATTCATAACTATGCTAGATTCACTGGCAGATTGAGTACCTAAAATAGATATTCTTTAACAGTATATTTTATGATAGGAAAGTGAATCTAGTTGGCACTGTGGGGGGGGGGGGGGGTCAAAAGTAAAAAAATTTTAATAGTTTTCGAAAACGCAGGGAAAAAGGAAAGAAAAATAATTAAGGAAAAACGAGAATTTTTACGCAAAATCGGTTTTCGACAAATTCGATTTTGGTATTTGGTGTAACTCTAAAGCAAATGACCGTAGGGACATGAAATTTTAACTGGTTGTTCATATTAGAATTTTCTATACACCACAAAATATTTAGACTCGTTTTAAACTGTATATTACATACAATTTTAAATTTAAATTTTAGATTCTGGGCGAAGCGATGTATGTATTGATTTTACAATGATGTGTGTTTTTTTCATTTTTTTTGTGTCTGTCATCACTTTTTAGGACAATAAAAGTGCTTGGATTTTCTTCAACAGTAACTTTTCTGATAGAAAAGTGAATCTTGTTGGTATTTTGGGGGTGTTAAAAGTAAAAATTTCCCAGTAGTTTTCAAAAGCGACTTGAAAAACAAAAGAAAAATTAAGGAAAAAACGGGAATTTTTACAAAAAATCTTTTTTTGAGAAAATCGAGTTTGGTTTTTGGTGTAACTCCAAAACAAATGACCGTAGGTACATGAAATTTTGACTGAATGTTTATATTAGCATTTTCTATACACCATATTTTGAACTGTTTACGGACATTTTCAGTTTTCATTTTTTTAGTTTTTTTTCTATAAATATCAATAAAGTTTTATTTGTTGGGTAAAAAAGCTTGAAAATTTAATACAAGGCTCCGACTATATTGTTACAATGACATTTGAAAAATATTAAAAATCCTTAGTCACAGGTTTTATTTATAAGCATTTAAAGTTCAAATATTGACAAAATACGAAAAAAATCACGAAAATTAGCAAATTATTTTGAGTTGAGAATTCATAAAAATTTTTCTTTTTCAATCTGAGATTTGAAAATGTAATACAAGATTGTCCATAAGTTTATCTACCTTTATCAACAAAAAAATGTCTACAAGAAAGTCAAATTAAATTTTTATGAGCGTTTGAAATTCATATTTCTACAACACTTGATATTCACTCGATTTCTTATTTTTTTGTAATTAAAAAACGTATGACTGTATTACTGTAGATACTTGAAAATTTCACAGAATGTTTGTATTAGCATTTTCTATACACAATAACATTTTGAAAATAATATTCGACTATTTTTGAGCTGTTTACGGACATTGTCAGTTCTCAATTTTTTTAGTTTTTTTTTTTCTATAAATATCAATACAATTTTATTTGTTGGGTAAAAAAAGCTTGAAAATGTTATACATGGCTCTTAATATATTGTTACAATGACATTTAAAAAAATATTAAAAATCCTGTCATAATTTTTTTTTATAAGCTCTCAAAGTTAAAATTTTGACAAAAGGAGTGAAAATCATAAAAATGTGCCAATTATTTTAAGTTAGAAATTCCTAAAAAAATGTCTTTTCTAATGTACTACAAGATTCCTAATAAACTTATATCTACCTTTATCAAAAAAAAATGTATAAGAAAGTCAAATTAAATTTTATGAGCATTTGAAGTTCAAAACATTGGATATTCACTTGATTTTTCAAGTAGCGATTTTCTGATTTGGTTGTAATTCAAAAACGAATAACTAGACACTTGAGATTTTTATCATTTTATGTTTATTTTCACAATTCCTATACTTCCTATCCCCCCCCCCCCCCCACATTGCCGTATCTTCCCTTTGTTTTACACTATATTTAGCCTTAAGCCAATTTTTGTACTTTCCCCCCCCCGAAAAAAAAATTAAGCCCTGGGATCCTCCACTAGACAAATCATCACCGCTCAGAATAGTTTTTCGTATACAATGCTATTATATCATTGAATTTAAATTAAATACCATCCTTTATACAGTGACCCACTTGTAACCAACAATACAGCAGAGCGACATAGTTTTTGTGTTAAACTTGTACTCAAGGGCGTCCGCAGGAATTTGTCAAAGGGAGGGCAAAATATTTTCCTTTTTACATTTTTTGTCTCACTATCCTATTAGTTATAAAGTATATTTGTGACATGTTTTCATTCATATTGACAAGGTATGTAAAAATATTTATGAATTATACGTAGATAGTTAAAACTTAATCTTACAGCATTTATTTTAATTAAATAAAATGTTAATGTTAATTTTATAATTTTAGGTAATTTATAAAATTAAATATTTCTAGCTTATTCAGTCATTGATACTACAAACTTGAAAAGTTGAAACTATTGTAGGTGGCACCTTCTATGAACATTTAATTTTATTATCCTAAAAGTTAAAACTTGGTTGATACTGCAATATTTCACTTGGTTCCACCACTACACCTCATAATCTATAAAAACAATATTCTTAGTTCTGACGTTTATAATTGAGTGTAATAAAAATCCCTCTGTGAAAGAAAAATGTTTTTATTTTTAATTTAAAAAAAATTTATTTTGCGATATTTTATATTACATAGGTAATGAATGAGGTTGGGATTACACTTTATATTGTTTTCCAATTCTAGCTACGCAATACTTGTTTTATAACATACCTACATAACATTTTTTGACGGTTTAAAATTTTAAGATCATTTTTTGGATTTAAAGATTTTTAAGCATTTTAAAGTTTTTTCCAAATTTAAATTTTAAATTTTGAATTTTGCACATGTTTTTACATGAATTTTATAATAAATATATGATCTTAAGTCTAAACCTGTAGGTATAGAAAAAAAATTGTTAATTTTCAGATTAAATAAGTAGTTTAAATGATAAGTTCTGACTTTAAAACTTTTATACAATCATTTAAAAGTTTAATATGTATATTAAAATGTATACCGAATTTATTTTAAGATGTATACCTTTAATAAAAGTAAAAATAATTTAGTGCACTATTTAGAATTGTTATGGCATTTTTAAGTTTTTTTTAGAATGACAATGTCCAAAAAGAGTCGAATTATTTTCAAAATTTAATCATGTATAGAAAATGCTAGTACAAACATTCAGTGAAATTTTCAAGTATCTACAGGAGTACAGGCATACTTTTTTTAATTACAACAAAATAAGAAAATTGTTACACGAGAAATGTAAAATCAATACATTTATTGCTTCGCTCAGAATCTAAAAATTGAAAAATGTTAAATGGCCTTATCAGTTTATCAATAAGTAAAAAATCTACAAACAAAATATTAAGAAGTAAATCCATGAACATCAGCTAATATTCATGAGCCCCATAGACCTATAAACTATAATTGACAGCGTTTAGAGAGAGAGGTCAGGGGTACGATATAGAGTAAAAGAGAAAATAGAACGTGAGGGGAATATAGTATTAGTTTCATACGTCAATGATTACCCCCTTTATGTTCTTTCTCTCTTTTCTCTCTTCTTTCTTTCTCTTATATGATTCCCGTGCATTGATGGCTTGGCGGAGTGGAATGCGCTGTCCATTAGTTTATAGGTCTATAATTCAATAATATGTTTTATATTATTAAACAGAGCCATTAATTAATTATACCTATGTGGCTATGTAGCACGAATTAAGATATACCTATCTACCTACTTAAAAGGTATATCTTAATTTGTGCTATGTAGTATCTAGTATGTATGTATATATTAATATACATCAATTTGGGATTTGTCTAAATCGTTATGTTTTATGAAATTTGAAACAAGGCAACATCGTAAAAAATACTAAGATATAAATTGCAGGTACTACATTATTATAATTACCTATATTATTAAAAAAACTTATAAAATAGTAGGTAATAAAAAAAAGAATAGTTTTCGTTAATTTTTGACGTTTACTCACAGGGTTTAACAAGTCTGATGAAAACGGTATACCATAGGAATGTAAACGAACACTTAAACATTTATTTAACAAGCAAAGTTATTAAAACTAATTTATGCGGTCTTTCTGAAATACCAAAATGTTCACAACTTAAATCTTTAAATATAAAATGGTCTAAAACAAATTTGTTAACAACGTGACTAATAATTGTTTTGTCTAAATTTTTAATATTGATACTTGAAAGATAGTTTGTATGATATAAGAAACTAATTACAAATTCTTTAATTATTCTATATACACAATTAGATGTTAGAACCAAACCAACTTGATTTTTTAGGAGAACAAACTGTTTGTGTCTGAGTGGTAAACTATAATTATGTTCATTTCTATTTTCTATAAATTATGTTATGGAGGAATTGCAATCGATAATTTTACAAACTTTTTTAACAATAAGGTTAGGTCAAATAAAGTATAATTTAATTTAACCACGACAATTATTTAATTTGAACAATGAGTCTGGTTGTCGTTGAATAATCAGTGATAAATTAGCCTATGTACCAGCTATCTGATAACGTTTGCTTATCGAGTAGTATTCCTTGCATATGGCGGCGTGTTTCACTGATAACGAGAAGACGGCTATCTAGTATTAGTATATCTGTAGGAAGAACAATCATTAGAATAGATAGAATATTATAGCATTATATGTGATTAAATAGTATAATATTCTTATCTCAATTCTCAATGATTTTCATTTGATACGTTAGGGATTTGGGAATGTCAATATTATAATGTTTGTGAATTATAAAATAGTATTATAGTAGCCACTAGCCAGTAGGTGCTAAACAGCTATATAAATATTAGATCGTGCTAGGTAAATGTACAATTGTAAAAAAATTCATTTTTCGTTTTTTTTTTTATTTTGTGATTCACATAATTTAATCTATGCCAATAGGTGGACTTTAGTGCTGAGAAATGTTAATCGGCTATTGTGCTTGAAAACATTTTTTCAAGTTTTATTGCAGTTTATAAAACCTAAAATGTTGGTAACATTTTTTAAATTCATATTATTATTTACAATATAATATTCGTAATAAACATTATCTTATTATAATTTTAGGACAATCTAAATAGTTGTATATTTTTCTGTAATAAAAGCGACGTGTTTTGAAAATAATTTCATCTAGATTTTTCGTTGAATATTAAACATAATGTAAGTATTGAAGCTACCTATTTATTTGTCTTCTTATATTATACACATTGTAATATGATATAGGGCAAGAAATTTGTCAGACAGCAGCGATATATCTTCGTCGTTGTCAGATGAGGAGGAGGTACCTAAACGAAAGAGCAATAAGTTGAAAGTTCACCAAATTGAAGATCGAGCTACATCAAAGTTTTATACTAAAGATGATAGCCAAGAAGATCTTCCATATGTTGCTGATAATGTTTTTAAAGTTAAAAAAACCAAACAAAACAAATATAAAACAAAATTTAAATCCAAAGGCCAATCATCATTTAAAGTTAATATTTGTCTTATAGTTACTAATAAGTAGAAATAGTTAATTATCTAATCATTACTTCACTCAATATTATTATTTATAGTCGAATAAAACTATAGATGACTCAAAAGAAATAAATTATGCTAACAACTATGCTCCAAATAATCTTGAAAAATCGTATTTAAATAATCCAGTTGCATTTATGAAGAGCGATATTAAGCTAGGTAATTAAATTTTTAAATTTTTAAATACCTAATGATCAGTCATATAATTTCAACTTTAATTTTTTATTAGAACGTACAAATAAAAGAAGTTTATCTTCTTCTGAAGATAGCTCGGACAGTGATAGTATTAACTGTTTTTCAAATCATGGCCTACAATCGAAGACTGAACCATTTGATGGTGCTTCTTGCTCAAGAACAATTGATTCTGATTCAAATGAATCAGACGATCATCCTTCAAAGACTTATGGAACTGTTGAAGATGGAGAAAAGAGTAACAAGGGAATGTCTTTAATGGTGATTACTAAATATTATAAAACACTTAAAAATTACTAATTAAAATAATACATTTATTATAAACAGTATCTACTATTTATATTAAATAATTATTTAATTTCTAGAAAAAAAGTGGTTATAAAGAAGGTGAAGGATTGGGGAAAAATGCTCAGGGATTGGTAAATCCAGTACAGTTACCTACTCAAAAAGGTCGTAGAGGTTTGGGTTTTGCATCACGAGAGCCAAGAGAATCTTTTGTTTTAGACTGGGATCCTGAACAAGAAGAAGTAAATATAACATAGACTATAGAAAATTAAATATATTTAATATACAATTACAGTCTGCAGATATTTTAAAAGTGACTGAATGGTTAGAAAATGAAGATCCCCTGACATTATCAATTGAGGATATGAATTATTGGTTTGAAACTGGTGAAAAAAAATTAACATATAATCAAACAACAGAGTTTGCTGATTCAGAGATTTTTAAAGTTGTTAATTGTAGCAAGGTATATTTTTATATTTTTCGAAGTATCTTATTATTTATCTATAAAATATTAAAATGAATTTTTCATATTATTATATAGAATGTTTTGGATAATATTGACGACCATGATTTCCGTCATGCTAGAACTAAAGCAAATCCATTTGAAACGGTGAAAAATGGAATATTCCAAAACCGAGCTGCAATGAAAATGGCCAATATTGATTGGGCATGTGATTTTATGTTCACTGATCCTAAATACAACGATGGTGTATGTTAGCATAGTTTTTTTGTATTATATTTTTGTTTATGATAATTATTATAATTTTAGTCATCTATGCTAACAAGTCCTAGTAGTTTACTCTATTTTGCTGATATATGTGCTGGACCTGGAGGTTTTTCTGAATATGTATTATGGCGAAAAAGTTGGAAAGCTAAAGGTGTAGGATTTACATTACGTAATGCAAACGATTTCAAATTGAATGACTTTTATGCAGGTTCTCCAGAGTCATTTGAAGCTTTTTATGGTAAGCATAAGTATATAATAAATAAATAATAAAAGTTTTATGTGATTTGACTTAATTTTTAAATGCATAATTCTACATAAATTAATATACAGAAAACTTTAATGTTGTTATATTTTTATTTTATGTTAATTATAATATTTATAAATACTTAACTCTTAAGTATACATAGTAAATAATAAATAGTTATACACTTTAGATACATTTTTTTTCTTTTGTCAAAAATATATCATTATAATGAATACCTATGTCGTATCTATGTATAATCAACCTTTTTTGGAATGGTATATATAACTTTTAAAAATATGATTATTTTGTATTATGTATACCAAGTTTAATTTTTAAGAAATGGACAATAACTATGTTCACTTTTGATTTTTAATTCTTCAAAAGAATGATATTTTATTGTTTTAAAAGTATTTTGCATTAATTTTACATATTTTATAGTACATTAGCTTTTAACAGTGGCAAAGTGTCATAGGAGACAAAAGAGACAATATCTCCCCACTTAGAAATTTGAACGTCATTTATATTATAAATATAATGTATGTTTCAATATTTGTTAGTTCGGTTTTTTGTTATACAGTCATAGAATTCTTAAAATAGATTAGATGGGCGCGGTGTGTACAAGCAGGTGATGCGGGTCATTTCAAACATGGTATTATATCAAAGAGACGGTTTGATACAATGTCTACCAATTATGGGCGCATTGGGGGAATTTTATGTGAGTGAGGTTTAATATCTATGCTGTGAGATGCGTCTCCCCGTTCTTATTATCTCAGTCTTCAATATTGATGATGCCGTATTAGTGCCATTTCCCAACCAAAAACTCTCGCCTCGCCACTGGGTTTTAAAATCAAACCTATACATTATTTTTTTCAGGTCATGATGAAGATGGTGATGTATATAAACCAAAAAATATTCTGTCATTAGAAAGGTATGTTATGAAGATGACTGAAGGAAAAGGGGTGCATTTTGTTATGGCTGATGGTGTAAGTAATTTAAATACCAAAAATATATTTATGTTATAAAATTGTACTTTACTTAATTTTATAGGGGTTTTCTGTTGATGGTCAAGAAAGTTTCCAAGAAATTTTATCCAAACGATTGTATTTATGTCAAGCTTTGGCTGCTTTAAGTATTCTTCAACCGGGTGGACATTTTATGTGTAAACTTTTTGATATATTTACTGAATTTAGTGCTGGTTTATTGTTCCTTTTGTACCAGAGTTTTAAACAAATCAGTATTTACAAACCAGTCACGAGTCGCCCTGCAAATTCTGAAAGGTAATTTTAAACAACATTTTTTAAGTTACATATCGAACATATTAATCAATAAAATATAATTTTTGATTTTAGATATGTAATATGTAAATGGAGATTAGATGACATACAAGATATAAAACAATATTTATTTAATGTGAATTTAACTTGGAATGGATTAGATTCAAAAGAAGATATTTTATCTATTGTTCCATTGCACGAAATTCAAAAAGACACTAATTTTTTTAGATACCTTTGGGATTCTAATAATAAGTAAGTAAATGTATCAAAATGTATGATCCACGATCTTTATAGGTATTTTAGCATAATATTAAATACTTAAATGGATTTAAAATGAAAAAAAAAACTTAGGCATTAACTCTAATCAGCTGACTAATGGATTGTAGTAGTAGTGGTGCAAGTCGGTTAATGCTGAAAAATTTATAAAAAAAAAACATTATTAAATGTTTCTTATAAATAATTTTTGGTTAGAATGAATTTTGTATTAACACTAAAATAAATACTAAATAATATTATTTTAAAAGTTATCATCAAAACATTTAAATTAAATAAATGTATTTTTAATTTAGATTAGGACAGATTCAAGCCTTGAGTTTATCAAAAATTGTGGCATATACTAAAGATCAACGTTTAGCTGATGATAGACAAAAAGATCTAAAAAAAAAATGTTTAGAATTATGGGAAGTAAAAGATGGTGTAAGACGTGCACCTTTTAGAAGTGATCCTAAAGATACTTGCAATTCATTGATAACTGGAACAAAAGGTATATTATGTGTATTAGATATTATTAGAATCTACTTATAGTCTGTTCAGCGAGAGAACGTGCCGTGTACCGACCAAAACTGGTTCCCTCATACTACACCCTTCCATAGGGGAACTGGTTTCGATAGTAAGGTGACGCGGGAAATGTGCAGAATCGGAGCTTTTTCTCGATGGATAGAGTATAGTTATTAATTGTTTCTTAAATATTTATTATTTAGTATTTTATTGTATTTAGATTTCTTACAGTCATTACCAGAAGTTTTAAACAAAGAAAATTTACGGAAGCACGTCAAGTCTGTGTATGACTGGCATTGTGTTTTGCTCAATAATTCTAAACCTCCTACATATTTTTTGAGTATGTTTCTAGTATAAAATATTGTTAACTATAAATTATTTCTTTTATAATTCTTATAGGTTTAGGTGGTAGCCAAGTTTATGAATTAGTTAATAATCAATGGGTCTCTAATGAATATTTAAAGAGTGTAATGATGAGTCCTGGCACACTTGTATATGGTGAACTAGCTATTGAACTAGAAGGTGAAGATCTGGGACAACTTAGAGTAAGAGTATTGCATATTATAGATGCTTATAAGCTTGGTAACATTGATATTAGTAATGAACATTATTTATCAAGGTAACATTTATAATTAATTTAACAAATATTTGAATGAATTTTTACTTATTAGTTTATGTTTAGGATAAATTATTGTAAAGATTTTGCAAAGTCCATGAATAAAATAGAATCAGATAAAACAAGAATTAGAGTAAAAGAACCCGTTTACCTAGAAACCATTTCAGACATTTTTGAGAAAATTGACTTTAGATGGTCGAAGTTTCATCGTAAATCAGTTAAGATGTACATGTTGGATAGTGAAAAATATTGTTGTGCTTCTGGAATATTATTTATTAAAGCTACATTAAGTAATTATACTATTATCAATTTAATTAGTATTTGGTATTGAATGCATTTTTTTTTAATATTGATATTTTATCGAAATATTAAAGACTAAAATGAATACCGATAATAATATTAAATCAAAAATGTCCACCAAAATTGTCTCCAATATTGATATATCAAACCATTAATATTTTTTTTACAGTATTAATTAATAATTTTTGTATTTAATTGTAATTAATTTTATATTGTTAACTTCATATAGGTCCATGGGTGAGGGCATTATCACGAACTTATAAAACAATGTACTATGGTCATCCAACTAAACAACCTATATATGAAGAAGGAAACCCAGTTGCTGCATATGCTCCTTTTAGGTGAAATATTCTTTTACTGAAAATGTACAATAGAAGTTATTATAATATTTATTTATCTGTAGGGACTGCCGTACTACTAATAAGATATGGTTTTGGATGGATGAATTTGGAAATCCGTTAAAAAATCCAAGTTTAGAGCAAGAAGATCTTGAGAAACTTATCAAGTGATCCAGAATTATTTTGAGTATTCTTCTTGCTTATAGAATTTATAATTCAACATTCTGATTTATTATGTATTATAAGTTATAACATTAGATTGGTCATTTTAATTGACTAACTAAAAAAAAAAATTTTACGGGTATTTTATTTAAAAAAAACTTTATTCTAAAAATACAAATCAAATTTTCTTAAGACTATGAATTGTGCATTATCATTGAAAATATATACGCCAAAAAAACAGCTCTTTGAGAAATCTATAATATTTATAATCGATGGTATTGGCATATTGCTGTAGCTTATAATAAGTTCAAGGTAAACCATAAAAAATTTAAAAATTGGAAAAATAATTTCTTTTTATGTAAGAAACATTGAGATATTTATGTTTGACGTATTGAGAACTTATTGACTAGGTACTGTGTTATGAAATACAAAGTACAATGAATGGCTAGTGTACTTGTATTATAAAATGTATAAAAAATATTGTTTTAGCATACATTATGTACACAAAACTCAAATCACTAATACTGTTTGTTAATTGAAAAGTATAAAGTTCAAAAATCATAAGAAATATTTGAACAATTTATATTTCACCATACATTTATTTTAAATTGCTCATCATGTAAATACACTTCCTGGGAACTGTGAGAATAGATAAGGTTAATTCAATAATAAATCATAAACATTAGCATTATAATTAAACTGTTAAGCAATTTTAAATATTAAATTATCATAATTCATAAAATATAACTATTAAAGTGTGTTAATTATTATTTTTATATTATTTTTACACAACAATAATACTTTATTCTTATGTTAAACTTGAACTTTTATACTTAAGCAATACATTAAGGGGATTCCATACCGTGATTTTCTGTTTTTGTCTAACACACGCGCGACATAGGATTTTAGACAGATTCTTTGCCAAACATATCAATCGATCTAATGAAGTGATAAAAATTCTGAAAACAGATTTGAATTTGTCGTCAAGTCTACTTGAAATCGACTATCCCACAATTTTGATTTATTTATTTCAGCTTCTCCAAAAATTGAAATACAAAAATGTTTAAATACTCTTTTTTAATATGACGTTTTCTGGAATTTGGGGGATGATTTCAAAAATGTGGGAAAGTCGATTTCAAGTAGTCTTGACGACAAATTCAAGTCTGTTTTCAGAATTCTTATCGCTTCAATAGATCAATTGGAATGTTTGGCAAAAAACACGTCTAAAATACTATGTCACAATTAGTGTGTTAGACAAAAACAGAAAATCTCGGTATCGAATCCCCTAAAACAAATAAGTTATTTTTATGCAACAGTATATTTGATGATATTATTGTGAATAAAGTAATTTATATATAACCTATTTACGTGGTGTCTTGTTTTAAATTTTCAATCCTTAGCTATAAAAATTGAGCATTTTATAAATTTTTAACTACAAAATAATTATTAAATTTTGTCAAAATTTGAACTTTAAATGCTCATAAATGCAAATATAAACAACCAGTGAAAATTTCATGTAAAATTTCATGTTCATTTGTTTTAGAGTTACATCAAAAACCAAAACCGATTTTGCGTAAAAATTCCCGTTTTCCCTAATTTTTATGTTGTTTTTCCCAGCGCTTTTAAAAACTATTTGGAATTTTAAAATTTGACCTCCCTAATGCACCAACTAGATTCACATTCCGATCGAACAAGATACTGTTGAAGAAAATCGAAGCAGTTTTTCTGCCCCAAACCGTGATGACAGACACAAAAAATCACATCATTGTAAAATCAATACATTCATCGTCCCACTCAGAATCTAACACAATTTTTCATTCAGAACTTTGAATCCTATTGTAGTGCATTTTCAATGTTCTTTAGGGGTTGTTTAACCACATATTTGTATAATCGTATTATAATGAACATTTGCTGAGAATGAAGACCTTTTATTTTCCATATAAATATATCATAATTTATGAAGTGTAAGTTCATTATATCAGTAAGTACACAATTTTTTTTATGAGCATTTAACGATCAAATTTTGACAAAATTTATCAAATTTGTAATTTAATAATTATTTTGTACTTAAAAATTTATAAAATGTTCAAGGCTCCACGTAAATAAGTTATATATAAATTACTTTATTCACAATAATATCATCAAATATACTTGGTAATATCATAGGCTGACTGACCGTTTTCGCTCAGAATCGTTTTTCTTATACAATGATATTATATCATTGAATTCAAATTTAACACCATCCATTACAGTGACCCACTTGTAACCTACTGTACAGCAGAGCGACATCCACTTACCCACCTTTTTTAGATATAATTATAAAATAATTTTACATCTAAAAATAAATTGTTGATTAAAGTTAGAAATATTTTGTTAGTAAATTATATAATTCAAATAAATTATTGCACATTAATGTGTAATATGAATGGCTTAGATTTGAAATTTCAGAAAATACTAAAACTAAATATTCAAGTGAAAAGTTTTTCCGCTGGGTGATTTTGTGTATAAAACTGTTGCTACAATTATTAACATCAAATATTGGCACTTATTGTAAATTTATTTAAGATTAAATAATTTTAAATATATATAAAAACAATAAATAATATACTTTTGTGTTAACTTTCCCCAGTTAAAATTTGTATTATAAGTGATTCATGCCTCATTGAGACTATATTATATTTTTATCAACTTTTGTACAGATTTTAACAGTTTAATACAACCACTAAACCATTGTTCATAAGTCATGATATTCGTAAAATATTTTTTGATAAAAGTCTCAACTATATTTTAACAATTGTCAATAGGTACTCAATTATTAATAATCTCTAATAATCAAATAGTTCAATGTCAAGCCAGCTGTTGACTTTTAAATTTCAAGAGAATTTTCCTTTCTATTTTCCTTCCTAGTCGGGGTCCTCAGTTTCAATGATGTCTCCTAATTTCTTAATCAAGGTGTTCTAATAAGATACTTTCAATTAGTATTTAGATACAGATACTCTGCTTTAAAAATTATCTAGGATAATTATCCTAATAGAATCTAAAGATACATTTTAAAACACATTTAACAAATCAAACTATTTTCTTTAATTCATTAAAATTATAGCTACCAAATAAAAGTAAAACAAATAATAGGTAGGTTAATCATTTAAAATACAATAATTTTATGACAGTGTTTAACTACAATTTTATACTTACAATACAATCATTGCCAATCAAAAATTATAATTAAAATATAATTAGTATTTAGTACCTATATAATAATAGTTAAACGTTATTATTATACATCATAGTTTAAGAAAATTAAATTAAAAATAACCATATAGGACATAGGTATACTAGGTAAATATAAAAAAAGTAGGTACCTATTATCTGTCTGACCACCTGCCAATAGTCAAAAATCATAATTATAATAACAAACAGAACATATTTTAAATTTTGGGTAACGCAGTTCTATATATTAGGTGTCTAAAGGTGTCACTGTACTGGATATTGTGTTAAATTTGAATTCACAATGCTATAATATCATTGTACCTATGTCCTATAGGAAAAACGATTCTGATCAAAGACCACTGTCAGCTTATTGTATTTCTAAGTATATTTTATGATATTATTGTGATAAAAGCAATTTATTTTATTATTAGGTATTACTGTTTTAGTCCTACCTACCTACTACAATAGGTTAAATTAATTTTTGCCGAAAATATTGCATTTGAAAATGGCATTGTGTATTTATGTATATAAAAATATAAAATATAATGATAGGTTTACTTTAAAATTTTCAACTGTTTCAAGTAGGTACCCTCAAATAATAGCCTGACACAACCTAACTTTTTTAACTAACTATGTAGGTAAGACGTATTGTTTTTGATTTATGCTGAGTGATGCATAATTATTGTTTGTTCTATACTTGATTTGAAGTTCGAAGTGGTGAATCATATACCTTGAAACTTTTATAAGTTAAAGTTCATAGGTGTATGTAATAACTATACCTAGTGACTAAGTTCAACTCCATCTTCTACATCAAATTTTTCTCATAAAATCTCAGTAAAACTCGCTTGAAACGCTCTTCAAGAGAGTCCAACTCAAATGCGACTTTTACGCCACTTTTATTGTAGGAATAGGCGGACCGGCGTTGTACGATTTTGACGGGGGAGACTCAAGAGACTATGTGATATGTAATAATACGGCGATCACGTTCACAGTTCACATACGATTATACGATATAGCCATATAATGTTGCGCACTTTCGATTACTGCAGTAATGCCTATTATAGGTATTACAGGTATTATGTACCTATTATAGGTATATAATATAGTTCCACTAATTGTTCGAAGATGAGTATTAAGAATTAAGATACGACGTCTGGGCCCAAAACCTAATCAATACAATTAAGAACAAGTTTAACGAGAAAAAATACCTACTTGTGCTTTATTATAACAAACATTTTTCATATGATTCAAATTTCAAAGCAATTAAGTTTTTAGCGTTCCGTACGGTAAAACGGGACCCTATTACTAAGGCTCCGTCCGTCTGTCACCAGGCTGTATCTCATAAACCATCAACCATGAAAGTTAGAAAGTTGAAATTTTCACAGATTATGTATTTTTGTTGTTGCTATAACAACAAATACTAAAAATCCTAGAATACATAATATAAGCAGTGTTGCCAACATGTTTATAGCATATGATGGTACGGAACCCTTCGTGCGGGAGTCCGACTCGCACTTGGCCGGTTTTTTCTATTACACTACGATGTTGAATTATTTTTAGCCAAAAATATCGCATATATAATTATATTATATAATAGTTATTATAATTTATAATATTATATCATAGTAGATCTATCGTAGATTACATTGTTCTTGGCTGATATGTGGTTAAGTCAAAACCACGTATCGTAGAATGGTGTTATATATCTACCTATACACTATACATATGGCAAAAAGTTTTAAGTCTCTGCAATTGCCATTTAATAATTTTTGAGTTACAACATAATTAATGAATTAAATTAAGAACATGTATAACAAATAACGAGAAAAGATACGTGAGTATAATTAACAAACTTTTTCTAAGCGATGAAAGTAAGTCGACTGACATTATAGATATCAGACGATCATGGATAATATAAAATAATACTATCTGTGGTGCCCAGCGTTACCCGTGCCAAAGATTGGGATTTAAAAAAACCTGCCAAGTGCGATTCGGACTCACGCACGAAGGATTCCGTACTATCATCTATAAACATGTTGGAAACACTGCTTATATTATATATTCAAGGATTTTTAGTATTTGTTGTTATAGTGGCAACAGAAATAAATAATCTGTGAAAATTTCAACTTTCTAACTTTCATGGTTCATGAGATACAGCCTGGTGACAGACGGACGGACAGCGGAGCCTTAGTATTAGGGTCCCGTTTTACCGTACGGAACCCTAAAAAAATATATTATGCCATATTTCTACTAATCTATATGTATAAAAGACAAAACATTTTTCTAATTACCTATGCCCTTTATGCATTCCTAAACCATTCATCCGATTGCGATGAAATTTAGTTGAACTCCGGATAATATCGGGATATTCAGAGTTTGAACTAGTCCTAACTGCAGACTCACTGAAGATCAACGTAGAGATTAAACAATGATAGCTTAAGACTTAAAATTTTCACGGAATGCCATATCAGCATAAGTGTGCACTAAGAAAGAATTTTCCAAAATTTGCATTTTAAAGTGGTGCTTGTACAAATATTTTGAGATTAACGATGGTCGATGGAAATTTAAAATTGTTTTGTTTATATTATATATTTTCAACCATTGGTTAAATATTTTAATAGAAATGTTAGAAAATTATTACGTTTTGAACACCATTACACCGAATATTAAATAACGAATTGAACAAATTTTGAATCATATAATAAAGAGTTGGCATTTAAGGTAGGTATAAAAGCAAAAAGCCAAATACCATATCCTCTAAATTCTAATGCTCTAGATGTGTAATAAGAAAGGATTTTGGGAATTTCGCATTTTAAAGAGGTGGTCAAACAGGGATCTTGTGATTCGCGGTGTATGAAACCTTTTTTGTTGTTTATAAATATTTTCCATTGACCATTGGTTGCAGATTATAATAGTCAATAGTATAAATGAATATTATTATTTGTTTGTATATAAATGATTGTTATTGGTTCACGCAGATCAGGTAACAATCATGCATCAAATCAGTAGATAGAGTACCCAGGATTTTTCAATTGGGGGGGGGGAGGGGGTGATAAACAAAGTACCCAAATCAGATTATGATATCCGTTACCTTATGTCCTTATATACTAGGTCGTTAAGTAGGTATATTACTATATCATGGTTTGTACTTTGCCTTATATTAAATAATAAAATGTATGCCATAACAAAATAATGGAGGGGGTCGACTGTTTGTAGTCGCTCAGAATCGTTTTTCATATACCTGCAATGGTTTTATATCATTAAATTCAAATTCAACACATTTCTAGTCTAGACGCCGCCTATTTTTTTTGTATAATGTATAGCAGTGTTACCCACTTAGCCGCTTTTTTTAATCATTAATAGTCAATTTTATTTATTAATCATTAATTAATTAAATAATTTTATTGTGATTATAGAATTAGAATTTACCTAATAGTATAGTATAAAATATAAACTCTTATGCATTTTAATTTATGAAATTGGATGAAAACGTGTAAAATACTAAAAATACTGTGTGGAATCTAAAAACGTGAAAACTGTCTCAACAATTTTTCATCGACATTAATTTATTACGAGCATTTAACGTCTAAAGTAGGTTGGTGTTGATACAACAAATATTATTAATACATTTTTAATTCTCCGTGATAGACATGTAAGTATTGGCTTTACAAATGTACCTATAACAATGTGTGTTTTTTTCTGAAAAACTTTTTGAGACAGTTAAAAGCTCAAACAGTTCCGTACAGAACCTCTATAGAATATAAATTAAAAATTGATTGCAGAATTGCACTTTAAAAGGGACTTTTAAAATTGTTCTGTAGTTTTCAAGAAAATATAAGAAAACCCTCTTTTTAATTTTGTAATCTTGGATTTTTGGTAATTGAAATCGTTTTAGATTATGCATGGTGCTATGTTTCATTCGAACTATAGGTACAAGTGGCATATTCTTGTAATAGGTACCTCCTACCTTAGGATAAAACCTTTTTAAAGTTAAATTTGAAGAATGGAATACTATTAATGTATTAAACATTAAAGAATAAATACAGATGAAGGTCTCTGATTTCTTTTCGAACGCATTGAATATTATCGTTGCTTTCATATTTAAAATAATATACTTATATATCTACCTATACATAGATTACAATACCCTGCCTTGCACGGAGATGATCAAAGTGACACGAGTGCACCAAATAATACACTTCAGTGTTCGGTAGTCTCTTTATTTTGTCTATAGAAAAAGTATACTTTGCTTTGCTTATAAGCCATAATGCGTTACCATATATACAGAAGTCACTAGTCAGAAGTCTAATTGCATCATTGTCCGTTGAGTCTATACTTGTTAAATAGTATAAGGATGTTTACTTATTGTTTTCACAGTTTTGTACCTTGTATAATTTGTACGTATAACATATAACGTATATATGATAAATTACATCTAATTTCCTCTATTTGTTCAGCTAAATTGTACGCTCTACCTATAGTCATCTACTCATCCATATTGTTATAAACATTGTTTCAAAATAATATACTTCGGACTTCAAAATGTCGTAGAGTATTGTTAATAGGTATGTGGCGTACGCGTACCTATGCTTAAAAACATAACACTTTCTACGAAAATTAAGTGAATAAAAAATGTTAGATATAACGTACCTAACAGTATACTATATAATATTGATTAAAAATTATACGAAATATTTGCGAAAACAATTTTTATATCTGAGTTGAAACAAAATTGAATTTACCTATAATTCAACAACAATAATGTTGTAAGCTACTTAGATAATACTTGTTTTGATGATGGATATTTCATTCTGAATTTAAAATAAGTCAGTCATTGGATACAAATTCGATTCAAGACATAAAGCATTTTAAATTGTTTGCATATTTTGCTTAGTTTTTAAACTGTTGTTTATTTTTATTGCATATTTAGGGAAACAATTATGAATTTGAAAGGTACAATATTATGTTTAAAAAAAGTTTATTTTGTACAAATTATTGTAAAATAATTTTTTTAATTTTATATTTTTTTTATTAATATTAAATTAACTATTAATTAAGTTAAATATATAATTAAGAATACATCCATTGTTCCGCTCAGAATCTAAAAATATAAAATAATTTCGTTCGAAAGATACAATCTGTACAAAAGGGTTCATATAGGTACAATTTGAATACTTTATGCCCACAACCTACATATTGGATTAATTGTTAACAGTTCGAATGATATACATACCGCAATAGTGAATTTATTTTTCATATTATTATTTACGGAGCGAAAGAATGTATTGATTTTACAATGATATAATATGTATAGGTTTCTTTTTCTGTCTGTCAGCAATATTTTGGGTAGTAAAATTTTTCTAAATTTGAGATCAGCATCTTTTCTGATAGAAAAATGAACCTATAGTTGGTACTTTAGGGAGGTCAAGATTTTGAAAATTTTGAGTAATTTTATAAAGCGTCAAAAAAACTAAAATAAAGTGAAAAAAAAGCATTTTTTACGCAATACCAATTAAAAACAAAAAGTTTACCGGAAAGCCATAATAGATTATTTTTGATCTTTGTTAATTTTTTTTTAACTATTAAATTTGATTAATTAATCAAGTATGCTAGGCTGACACAACGTCTCCGCTCAGAATCGTTTTTCGGTTTATCATTGAATTCAAATATAATAATTATTGGTTGCCATTGCGGTTAATCGTAAGTTAAATTATTATAATTATTAATGACGTATTAGTATTTTTAATTATTTTATTTGTATACTGGTGAATCAAGCATGCATCAAATCGAATTGTCGCATATTGCCTACCAATATGTTGCACTTATAGCCGCTCATCGGCGGTGTCTGGCTTAAATAACGGTATACTTGATATATCTATACTTGACGGTATATCTACATATCTACCGTTGCAAATTGTCCGCGATCCGACGTAGTCGAATTGCCTACCAGGGTGGCTGAATTGCACTTACTGTTGAGAGTTATATCCAAAAGGATTTGAACAATCACAATTTTTTTAAAGAGTTGTAATTTTTAAGGCAACGAAGTGCACGGGGTTGGCTAGTAATATTATAATATTAATTCAACTTGCATGCTATAATAAATAATAACAATATAAAATATCCAGACTGACAACCTAACCGTCTCCGCTCAGAATCTTTTTTCTTATATAATGTACCTATATTAATATGATATGTGTATGATATTATATCATTAAATTCAAGTTGAATACAATCCATTATACACTGACCCACTTGTAACCTACTGTACAGCAGAGCGACATCCATTTATCCGCTTTTTTAAAATGTATTCAATACGTATTTGGAATACTTTAATACTGTCCTTTATTCGAATATGTATTCCGAAATCCGAATACAAAATAAAAGTATTTTTTAGAAGACTGAATTTATAGTACGATTTAATAATAACTGCTCAGTGCTCGTCCATCCTTTTTTTAACCTAAACCTTAACGGCTTGACAGCACATCAAGGACAGAATCTAGTGAAGAAAATAGAATAATCAATTTTCTATTTTTTAGTTTGCGAAGTTTTACAAAATAAATTTTAAATATACACGGAAAAAAAATAGTAGTTGATACAACTGTTTAAATGGTTAGGCCAACCATAATCTCAGGTTAATATAGTGACACAATAAATGTATGGTTGGGGGGTACTAAATACTAAAATGAATTAGTAATACTATAAAATAAACAGTATAATTAACCATAATGAATAGTTGAAATTATTATTTTGTATGGTTGAAAAACGGAAAAAAAATATTAAAAAAACCTATCGCGGAAGATTGACCCTCCTCGTGATCGAACCTTCTACCGGCAAGTCCTATTCGATAGAAGTCCTACGCCTAAATCTATCTACCTAACAATATATTAAAACAATTACGCAAAAGAGATCTATTTTTTAACAAATGGTTTCTTTTAGTAACTGAATTTTTAAATTGTATTATAATTGTATACGGCTATTAAAATGCTAAATATAAACTGTAAATTATATTATTACTCCTATAGGTAAGGCGTTGATTTGCATCCTACGTATAATACAAACTCAACGATAATTATACATCACAATTGATGGTAATTTATTATATCATTAGGTACCCATATAATGTTCATAATATTGCATACGACTTGACCTCTGCACAAGATATAGAAATAATATGTTTGAGATTATATTATGACTAAATGTATAATATTATTTGATTTATACAGCAGGTGTATCATTGTATCAATGTGTTCGTGCTCACTGCCTACCAATCACTTTTAAAATAACCTTACACTTTTGAAATTTGAAATTTAATTTTGGGAAATTAAAATAATTTGTAACATTTGTTGGTTTATTATAAACACAAAATCAAAATCAAATTAATTGTTGTTTTTGTATTTCATAATAATCTAAAAGACGATAAGCTAGTATAATGAATTTATCACGTAATAATATAGCTGTATAATTTGTGTAAATATTTTTAATTTGATTTATTTAAAATTCCATTCCGAGTACTTCTTCAGAAATGGTAATGTAAATATAATATTTACGAGGGTAAAGGAGTGGCTACAAATTATTACAAAGTAGGCTGGCAAGACTGCAGGAGCGTGTATCTATGTGGTTAAGTAAATTACGATTGTAAGTTGTAACCGTGTATATGATATTAGTGCCTAATCTAACGTTAATTCCACCGATGCATTTTTATTAAGATGGATCGTTTAGCTTTTCAAAGAACCTACCCAGAGACTAGGAGACACTACTAATAGGAGACGGTCCACTGGAAAATCTTCCAAAAATATGGTTTTTAATTTTATATTTTAGGTAATTTTACACATTAGTGCCTTTTCCTTGTTTGCTGAATGCAGAGGCAGTCTAATTAATTATCACTAATATATTATAATTTATATTATAGCAAATGGTGGTCCATCGTAAAATCAATCCACTGCAAAATATAAAATATATATTACTTACGTTTAATCAATCGACGTCATCCAGTTTGTGAAAACATTGTTATACGTGAAAACTCGTACTCGTGAGATGGCGACGAGTGTGGTTTACTATATAATATACCGTAAATCGTAATATATTAAAAAATACTAAAAAATATTCGTAGATGGGTTATAGGTATGTGGATAATGCGATAGTAGTGAATAACGGTGTGGGGCTTAAATTAATTGTTACATTAGGCAACGGCACCCGTTCCACCTATTACCTATATATATATGTATACCTGAAAATCGGCAGTCCACCGAGCGGAAAAACTCAGCATTCAATAAATCATATAATATATCATAATATTATGACACGCGTCATATCCTGCGAATATTACGCCGGCGCGCGTCTCGACGATAGACAAGAAAATATGTATTTTCCTGTTGCGACGGACGAAAAATAATGGTAGCGGATAAAGCGACGGCTGGGTGAACGGAGAACGCGTACCCAGGTAGAGGCAAAACGCGCGCGTTATAATATGGTCACACATGGCTGATAGGTGTGTTATACCATGGTTATATTATATTATAATGTAAAATATTATGGACTATGGTAGGAATAATGATAGGTATACAACGATCGCCGTCTTGTTGCCGACTCGCGTGTAAAATGTGTACACCGCGAGAAATCAGTACTCCATCTTCAGTGGTCGGTTTCGCGCGTATTATAATACCCTAACTACCTACCTATTATAATATTATTTTTGTGCGAGCGTGCAGCCCGCGTGAAAATAGGAGTGTGTGCGCGCGCACGCGTGTATTGTGTATATTTGTGTGCCAGATGATGTTAGTATAATATTATCGAAAACAAAATAATTAGGATCGATTGCGCGTAAGAAACGCCGTGCATAATAATAATATTGTCCTGGTACTGTTGTGACAATACAGCATCTTCGTAAAATAAATGGATTTTAAACACTAGGTAGGTGCCTGTATATATATATATATTATACCTGCGTATTGATACGAGACTATTCTTATAATCTTCTTGCATCTCTATCCGTAATGTAATATTAAAATTAAGTTATAACTAGAAGTTTTTTTTTTTCATTGATATTCAGCCCCACGACTGTAGAAATGTTGTAGAAGTTATGAACTGTGCTAGGTAAAGTTGGTACAATCGGATGTTGTTCCGGTTGTTACAGCAGGTAAGCAAACACGTGTATGTGTGGCAAGGTTTTTACTACTACGAACCCGGGTGGTCACCCATCCGGGAACTAGTATCAGCAGACGTTACTTACTCTCAGTCACATTATGCGACTGGTAGCAGCCAACGTGCCGTGCCAAGCCACATATAATTAAAAGTATTAATTAATAAGTTGATACTGTTCGTCAGTTATTTTTACATTTATAGGTAATTCAGGTAGGTGGTTAGAAGGTGGTAGGTTGTATCTAAAAATAAAATTAAAATTAATGAAAACCACATTTAATTAATTCACCATAACAAAAAATAATTTAAAAATAAAATCTTGTCTGCGGGACAGATAAAGTTCATCCACAGGTCGACATTTGGCATACAGACTAAAGAGTGCATAAATGTATTATAATTTATAATTTATGGATAATATGTTTACATACATATTATTAATATGTCATAAATAATGTGTTGCCTGCAGTTTCTTCAATAATTTTCATTTCATCAATTTAAAATATTTTTCAAATAGGCCAAAGAGCTATAAAACATACAAAATGTTGCGAAGTTGTTATGACGTAATTGTGTCACGGATGTTTATAGGATTTATATAACTGAAAAATATAATTGCTTTAAACCATAATACCAAGGCTTGAAGCTGGTTTCAAAACCGATTTTATAAACAAGTATAAACCGTTAAAAAACCGAAACCGAAAAAAGTTGGAAACCGATATTATAACTCAAAACCAAAACCGGAAAAGATTGAAAACCGGTATACAAAATCGAAATTTCCTAATATCGGTATTGAAAAATTTGAAAAATTAAAAACCGGTTTACAAAATCGAAACCGAAACTGTAATTTTCTCAATTCGGTTAATACTGATATTCCATGTTTTGAACTATACTAGTCCGTCTTTTTTGTTTCAGGTAACTATTTATTAATTTATCAATCTACCTAATTCATCTTGTTACTTAATTGTGTATTTATGTTTATTTACAAATGAGTAGGGGCAGGCATCTTACACTTCTTCAACATCTACGTACTTATACAATGTGTTCCGCGAAGAAGTAATCGACCGGCTTCATATGACTGTATACTTAAGTTATGAAAAAACCCTTAATGGGCGGGGGTCTAAGTTTTTATTTTTTTAGTTAAGGGCAATTCAATTTTTTTTTAACAAAGCCGAACCTAACGTATATTTGCTAACGTATCTTCAAAACTTTTCAACTTGCTATCGTAATTTTTTTTTATTTTAAAGCTATTTTATTGTGCGATCAATTAACCCCATTTTAAAGGTGGAACTAACTTTTATATTTTTAGTTATGGACAAATCAACTTTTTTTTAAACAATCCATACCTACACCGCACATTACCTGATGTATCTTCAAAACTTTTCAACTTTTTATCGTAATTTTTTTATTTTATTATTCTACAGAACTCTATACTTTTTTATTCGAATAAAAATAATTTGTACATTTATGATTTGATTATTTATGTATTGTTAATATCACAGTAAAATAACTTTAATAAAAAAAAATTACGATAAAAATTTAAAAAGTTTTGAAGATACATCAGCAAATGTGCGGTATAGGTATGGATTGTTTAAAAAAAAGTTGATTTGCCCATAACTAAAAATATAAAAAGTTAGTTCCACCTTTAAAATGGAGTTTTTTCATAACTTATGGTACCTTATGGTACTACCTACACAATAATATAATCGGTCAATTCTTCAAGGGACACTTATAATACCATAATTACCATAACGTGAATAGATTAGGTTAGCTCACCTAACTTAAATAAACTATAAATTATTAATAGAATATCTGTACCTATTTTTTTTTTAATGTACACAGAGTGATTTACCATACAAGTCAGTTATATGAAAAGATTTAAAAGGTACCTACCTATTTTTTTTTATTATTTTATAATTTTATTTAAAGAATTTTTTATGTTTTTCAGCATAGGTATAATGATTATGTTTTTAGGCGGAAAATTATATTTTCATATTGCTTATATTATATTCCGAAGAAAAATATTTTTATTTTTATTTTTTTGATGACCTTGTTTTATTATTTTTATTGTCTGCTTAGTACTTACTACTTACCAAATATGAACAAATAGTACTTTGAGTTGAGATAAGTGAAATAGAAGTGGTTGCATATGGAACTTAACCTTTTACGGCCCTTGGAATTTTGTGGCACTATATACCTACCCCACTTAACTAATTTTAAATGCTTACAAATTAGCTTAATTAACTTAAAATCTTCTTAAACAATAATATTAAGCTCATGATAAGATAACCACTCTGTATAGTTACAATATATAAAATTAATAATATTTAGGACTAAACAAAATAAATTGTCATGTTAAATAATTAAACGTCGTACCGAGTCAATTATAATTTTTCTCTTGGCGTTTCCATAATAGAACTCAATAACAAAGAAACGTCGATAAAAAAACAATGTGATTTGTAATGAAGTAATATTTTGATTACATAATCATAATAATATGCAGTCACAACAATATTATTTACAAATCGTACGAACATATTTAATTTTTTGTTGTCATAGAGACTCGGATAAAGCTCAAGGTTTTATACTGGCTTTCGTATTTTAAATGAGGTCAGTACAACACAAGACTGTTATACATAATAAACTCCTATACAATTATACGCGGTGTTTTTATCCGACTAACTTTTACTCACGATTTTTTGTCAGATTGATATTTAAAACCTATAAGTATATATATACCCATGTATATACAATATACATATATGACATATTATATTATGTAGAAAACTTGTTTTGTTTTTTTTCATTTCTGTAAGAATTGTAATTTTTCTTACACAGACGGCGACCTTCGTTCTACGTTATCACATGTTTATAAAAATAGGGTTTACGTGGTTATTTGACACATTTTCTTATCAAGTTATTAAAATAAGTCATTAAATACCTATATATGTTGAACTCCTATCGTTTAAAATAACTATACACAGGAGTGTTGTAAACGAAGTTTGTAATATTATAGCAATTATTGCATAACTACTTGAAGTTGTCTAAATAGTTGAAACAAAAGATGAAAATTGTAAGGAAGTTTTTTTTTAAACCCAATATTAATTATATATAAGCTAAAAAATTGTCATAGGCCATTATACAGGGGCTAAAAATTGTCTTAATGTCCAAAAATATAATATAATATAATAAAACATTCTCAATCAAAGCACGAAGACTCCCGGGTTTTGGTGCCTTGCTCAATCAAAGCAATGACAATCTAATAGCCCCATCGTTGCGCTTTAAATTTAAAACAGACCCTATTTTACTATTACTGTACCTTTTTAATTATATTATATGGCAATTTATATCCTTTCAGATATTTCTATAAACTATATATGTGAACTAGTCAGTTATTAATTATTATAATGCATAATATATTCATTAATATATTCATAAATCATATTTAAAACTAAGTAAGTTCAATTTTTTTTTAAATACCTAAATATACAAACATATTTTTTTTAAATCCAAACTTGGCTTAAAAATAAGAACAAATGGTAAAGAGCTAAACGTTTAACAAATGTGATATATAGGTTAAACGTAGTAATGATATTGTAGTAATACGGTATCTAATATCTATGATAATGATATCTGTGTTGTACCTACTGAATATAGAGAGCATATTAAGTAAGTCATTTTGACTGGGTGGCAATTCAGCTATAGTCAAATTACATAGTTTAAAACTATGGTGCCACGGAGCCATATGGTGCCTATACCCACCCTTCATTCTTCAACTGATTACGCTTTTCATTTAATTTTTTTTCCTAAACGCTAAAATTACTTTGTATGGGAAACATAATGAAGGAAGGACAAAATTCAATATTCGGTATTCCATCATCGTATGTGTTCGACGTATTGCAAGATATAATTATGTAAATAAATATAAAAAAAAGTAATTATATACGTACCTAATATAATGGTTCTTAAGAACGCGTGTTTATAGATTATAAATATTAAATGAGCCAGAAACGATGATGATTGACAACTTCCGACGAAATCGATAGACGAAAATGCACGGCTTTAAATTGTGTATAGGTATAATTGTTTTGTTTCTGCAGATAGTAATAAATCAATTGATATAAATATCAAAACAATCTTAGTAGAACTATAATTGTGTGCACGCCGCTAGGACCAGTCCTAAATTCAATAAATTATATTTTTATAATACAAGATGAACTCGGATGAGTGATGGATGGAATGGCCGAATGGCAAAGTCCAAAACTCGGTTATTGTCTTTCTTATATACAATCTTTAATACATACATAGTTTTATTGAATTACAATACTAATTATGGGGGACGAGGTGGCCGAGCGGTCTAACGCGTCGACTGCGGCGCTGGCAGTCGCGGGTTCGACTCCCGGCCACTGGGCGGCATTTTTCTTCGGGCAAGTCACGGTGTCCGGAGAACAAGTGCCGCCATCCACCACCCGGGCATGGCAGATACCTACGGGTGCCCAAATTGAAAATTCTGCCAAAACCCAACACACACGTGTTCCCCCCTACTACTACCAACAATACAATACACCTAACCAAAACCATACACCAAAAACCATACAGCTAATGGCCATAGTCGCCGGGCTTACGATCAATAAAAAAAAAAAAAAAAAATACTAATTATCTATAGGTACATAATATTATTATAAATGCCATCTAAGTCATAATGTGACTGTTTAGTCGTTTGGATCAATGGCACGCCCACCCATTACTGGGTAACATTAATTTATCAGGGGAAGCACACTAGTGCCACCTACTTTATATTATGTTAAACAGAATATGCAAGATTTTCAATAAATTGAAGTTTATCGATACGTATTAGTATCAGTTCAATATTGAGTGTACAAGAAATTACACGTGCGTTTTATAACTTTGATACGGGTACATAACTGCCAACTGGGTACCCAAGTCCGGATTAAGGGGTGGACTAAGGGGGAACGGTCCCGGGGCTCATTGATTTTGGGGGCCCATATTTATCCCCAAAATATATTTTTTTAACGAGTCTAATTCAGTTGAAAAAAAAATTATATAAGTAGGTATATGTAAGTAAATTATTATTAATAATTATAAAATAAAATTATTCTCAATTTTATATCACTAAAAATTACTATAAATAACGAACTATGTTTGCCAACAAATTTGTTTGTTTGTTTTTTTTTTTAGCATTTTAGATTACCAATCTAATTATTTAAGTTTATAAAAAGGTAGTTATAAGAAAAAAATATTATTTAGCTTTTGTAAATTAGGTATTTCAGTTAAAAGTATTAATGCATATTATAGTAAAATTTAGACCATAATTAATAACCTAGTGATCCAAAATTGATCATTTTACAGTCAATATATTCAGAAAAAAAGCTTTACCAGAATCCATAAAAAAATATGTTGGTTACTATTTGAAAAAATTAAGTCGATTTTATTATTGGTACAACTGCGTGTTTAAAAATTTAGAAAATGTTATAAAAAAATTGCCTGTTAAAAATAGAGAAACATGTCTTTTTTTGTTTTAACGAAATTCCATATCATCGCGACCCATAATTGTTAAAGAAAAGCCGCGTACTATGACATAATTAAGATACATCCTGTATATTTTTTGTATAGTAAAAAATTATACAATAATATAAAGTCGTTAATATGTAATGATACAATTATTTTAAAGTTAAAGTTGAAATGGGGCCCACTAATTGTATGGTGTCCCAATTGATCTTTAATCCGCGCTTGTGGGTACCGTATTGATATGTATCGAATTTTCTTTTTGAAAATACAATTTTTTTATATATCATACCTTCTGTAATACCCATATATTTTTATTGATTTAACTAAATTTCATAAACGACAGTAAAATTTGACGTTCAGACATTTTTGTTTGTAAATTTGACAAATAATAATGGTTTCACGCCCTACAGTTAGACATATTATCATCGTCTTGTGCTTAAGTTGATATGATGCAGACATACTGCAGTTGTTAGTTTTAAAACATTTATAAATACTTTTGAATTTTAATGGAGATTGTAAACTAATTTTTATGTGAATATATAATATGATACATACAATTTTCCAAATGTGTATGCTGTATTATTCGGATACCGTACCTATATATGCAGATTTGAACGCACCATGATAATAACGCTTTTAGATTACGATCCCGGCGTCAAGAACTTTGAAACAATAAACACTACCAAATTTCACCCGTGCACCGTGTTGTTATTATATATATATATATATATATATTATAATTTATAACCGCTTTCATGATGCGATACGATGATATTTAACTCTTCGTGGGATTAAACTCGAGAGACATATAAACATAATACACATAATATGTATATATATTATATAGTACACATACATATAGAGTTTTCGTTTACAATAAGACTTACTTTTCCATTACAGCGTGTCTTCCGCCTTTGTACTGCGATTACTGTAATAATATTATCGTTGCAGCGTTTAAACGGTAGCGTTGGCGCAGAGAAGCGCCGAAGAAGAGGATGGGGATGAGGATGAGAAATAGGACGAGGGCCGCGTGTTATTATATTATTATTGTTGCATGGCACGGTGGGAGGGGTACAGGAGATAGTGGTGTGACGGGCGGCGGATCAAAATGTATTTCTCGCGGGTTTGCGCCGCTCTGACCCCGAGTATAATAAGCCGTGTATATTATAATATAGCTGTATAATAATTGTACCGTCATCTGCGAGGCTGTGGCGGCAGCATTCGTGCAATAGAATAATATAAAATTATTATATTATATGTAGAATTGTAGAATGACGAAAAAAAAAACAATCTGATTCCAATAACATAGGTATAAAAGTAAAAATTAGTAATAATAATATAATACCTATAATCTATATACTATAAAGCTTTACACAATTGATATTACGTAAGGTTTCTAAAGTATTTTAATCCGTGTAATAATCAATAGGCAGACACAGGGTAATTGTGTGTTTTAGGGAGAAGTGTTAGATAGGTTTTACGTACGATTGTTGTGTCATACAATATTGTTTATTTTTTACTCTTTTTTAGTTTTATGAAATTTCTTAATGGAATGTTCTAATAAACAACTATTTCAATTTTCAATCTCTGTTTACAATAATTATATTTATTAATTTATACATATATTATTAATTAAATATCTAGTACCTATAGCTCCTTAAGTATAGATATAGGTCCTTCTTCAAAATCATAAGCCTATAATTAATATGAGAAATAAACGAATAAACTATCATTTGAAAATTGCACTGTTATTATATAGTTGCTCAACTAGATACATTAAACTAATTAATTTAATAATGCATCATACAAATTATATTATTATTTAAAGTAAGGCCAATATGTACATATTAATATCTAAATACATAATACATCAACTACAGATCTTTCGTTCCAACACGGCAACACATTAGTTATTAGGTAAGATATTCGCTTTAAATTACACAAATGCATGTTGTATGCACATTGTACTTATTGTAAAGTGTACATTGCACATACAATAAACAGTGATTTAAAATTTAAAGAAATAAACTTATTACATATCAGAAAGGTATTAGGTAATTTTAAGTAATAAATATTTTTCATCACCCATCAGCTATTACTAGTTAAAATGTTAAAATGTTGTGTTATAAGTTATAACTTACGACTGTATATAATTTAAAATGAATACCTGCTCTTTATTTCAATTAAAAATAATAGACCAAAATTAATAGTTTTGTGAGGACAAACTACCTATCTCAAATCCACTACCTTAAAGCATGCAATCCAGGGTAATATATTAGCTTCAACACTTTTCAACATATTTACATCCGACATTCCACACTCTGAAAACACCACTCTTGCTATAGGTACCTTCGCCGACGATTCAACCATTATTTCAACAAATATCAACCTAACCAGAGCCTCTGTCGCAATTCAAACACACCTTAATGCAGTATTTCTGTTTAAGAACCCTTAAGTTTATTAAGGGTTCCGAAAAACTCAAGTGCTTTTTCAAAATATTTAAAAAAATTAATTTGAAAAAAATATATATTATTAAATTTTAATATTACATAATAGTCAATTAAAGTATGAAATCATACGGTATTTAGTATTTTAATTTATAGTTTAGTTATTGCCATGTTTTTGTACCCTCTTTTTTTGTAAATAATTTTTATAGGGGTTCCGCATAAGAAAATATTATTGTTTGGTGTTCCGTGATCTCAAAAAGTTTAAGAAACACTATAGCTGCCTTAAAGTAATCCAAAACTAGTTCAACCAGCTGTGAAGAACTTAAATAAATCTGAACAAACCAGCGCGCTGCAGCGCACACAACTTTTTTCCTACGTCCAGGTCTCTGCCCCCCACAATATTTTTTAATAACGACATGATCCCCCTAAAAAAGTCACTTGATATCTTGGAGTCCACCTAGATAACAAACTAACATACATAAAAACAAAGAGGAAAATCAAACTCCACAAACTTATAAGTTGCCTCCTCTATAGACACCTCCTCAAATAAAATCTTCCACTCAATATCAAACTCTTATAAATCTATAAACAAATTATCCACCCATCGGTGACCTACGGAACTCAGCTATGGAGAATGGCCAAAAAATTCAATATTGAAATATTCCAATCATTCCGCAGTTAATTTGCCTTCGCCTCATTACAAATGCCCGATGCAGGTACGTCAGTAATTTCTCCCTTCACTCTGACCTCAAAATTCCAACCATTCATTTACTAGCCCACTATTATAAACCATTTCATAAAACATATTCAACCATACAAATCCCTTAATTTATAACTTCTCCTCCCTTACACTCTTTGATCACCCATCACACCTTAACATTAAAAAAAAAACAACACAAAATATATAAAAAGAAGCAGCCTAGAATTATAAATTAGGGTCATTGGACCCCCCCCCCCCCCCCCCTATATTACCTATTGTATACATTTTTATTACTGATTGTATATATTATATTATTATATACTTGTTTGTTCTAATAAAAAATAAATAAAATTGAATCGTATTAATTTTAACATCCAAAGTTAAAATTTCTGATACTAAAAATAATAATGAATATTTAAAAAGTACCGAAATACATGATATAAGTCTTACCTAAAAATGTAACCACTGACTTATGGTTAAACACTACACAGTAGGGTATACATAAATAGAAGTACAATAACTTGCATAGTCAAACATGGAACAATGTATGTGAGAAATTCGTTATTCGCTTTAGTTACCTATAACCATGTACGATATGGCTAATACATACAATATCATTAAATCATGATTTTCTCTATAAAATAAAAAGAGTATAATATATTAATATTTATTAACTAAGCGGTTTCAACACAATTCAAATTATTGATGCAATATATATTTTATACGAAATTAAAAATATATTATTCTTATTATTATTATTTATTATTGCTACAATCGCTTATATTATTCGAAATGTTGGCGCATCGTTGTTGGCTAGTGGGAAACGTGTCTCGTGATAAAATACAATTCAGAGGTCAAAATTCAACCGTTTAGATTAAACTGTTCTTAACACTAATAATATGTTTTGTCAGTACATTAAATTTTAATAAACCGATATCTTTTATATTCCGGTCAGTCGCGTGTGAGTGTTGTTTGCTGGACCAGTCGTCAATCAAACAATAGCTACTTACGTCGATGCATCAATATTATTCAAGACTTCAAGCATATAATTTACTCACGATCACCTGCTTGATTTAACATTAACAAGGTAATTTAGATTAAAAATAGTTACTTTAAATTAAACGATATTGTTACTAAATAATAGCGTTTAAACTTTTTTCATTCGATATATTTTTATATTTTCTGTATCAACCCCATATTCAGCGTAATAACAAAATGTATATTCATTTTTTAAACGTAGATTTTTATACAGCGTTCGTTCACTGAGGAGAACTTTTATACTTTATTCAAATTTATACTTATATATATGCATTAATTTCATGAGAAAATAGTATGCAACTTTATTATATAAAAATTAAAAGGAAATAACGTTGATTAAATTGAAACTTTTAGAGTTCATCACACAACTCATGCGTACGATTTTTTTTTCAAGAATTGCTATTCGATAGTTTATCATACAATTTTTTTTTAGACCTTTTACTTAATTTACACAATATTGAAAAAAAGTAATTATAATAAAAGTTGTACTTAAAAATGCTCAAACTAGCTGTATATATTATATCTATATTTGTTTATGAATAATATATATTCGATTAATTGGAGAAAATATTATTTAGGGAGACCAATTATTATTTTCCTCATAATTTCTTGTTAAAGTTTATTCATAAATAATTTGTTTTATTTTTGGTACCTGAAAATGTGTTTTATCTATAAAAGTTAATGGACAACTATCAATTATTTGTATTATGAATTTAACGAATGTTCGATTTTTCTATTGTCGATACCGACAAAATATATATTCAACTCAACACCTTAAGTAATTCTTATCAATAAAGGATATTAACCTATTAAACAGCTTGATATATTTTATATAATATTTGATTTTTATAATTGTAGACTTTTTCAATAAAAAAGATAAACTGTGATTAAACTTTTCTAATAACTAGTAATAGTATACAGAGTGTTTTAAATGTTTAACTTTTGTAGGTAGTGGGCTTGTAGAAATTAAATTGACCGCTATCTATTTTCACCAGACAAAAGTACTACTGAGATTCGTACTATTGTACATTTATATGTACTTTATATTTAGATTATTGCATAAAAAATAAAATCAAGTATATGTACCTGACACATGCAACTATACATATTTTAAGTACTATTTTTTATTAATTAATTAACTTATTTCTAAATTAATATTTTTAAATTTGTGTATATTCATAGAATGTTTAAATTTTACATAAAATATCATCAGTGAACATAATATAATTTAACATAGACAATTTTAATGTATTAAATGTTCACATATATTAATAGGTACCTAACCTTTCTATTATATATAATATAATACATTTTTTTTATTTTCAAATTAAATGTTGCTCATTAATGAGTTATATCCGAAATTATCTTGGTTTGTTTGGAAATAAAGTATGTAACAATTAAATTCGTGTGATAGGTACATAACAAATGCTTACTAATATTGTTTTTTTGTTTATTATTTATTTATTTATTTACGGACAAATTGTCCAATTTCAAATACATTTATAATATTGGCAATTGTGAATAAGTAACAATTTTAACATAAATAAGGCTAGTCAATAGTTAATATTATATAAAAACAACTATAATAATATATACAAAAATTATAATATCTTATATTTAACATAATATAGACAATAAACAATGAAATATAGTTATACAAATGTCAAATGATGGGAATATAGTTTACCTACTTCAATAGATTATGATCATCAAGATTGTTGCCATGGCCCATGAGAGTATGATACATTAAAATATTAATTAGGTGATTTTAAAAAAGGAAGTATTATGATCCAATGTTATAATTTAGTCAATAAATATTATAGTATTTACCTAAACGAATTAACATTAAATTTAAAAGTTAAATAGGTAATCCACTTTATTAGCAAAATTAAATTTCCTAAATTAATATAATTAATGCAAATAAAATAATCATACTGTATATAATACATAATATGTAATCATTATATTATCAGTTTAATAACGTTTTAAAGTAATAGGTTAGAATGTTTAGATTATTGATTTTTATATTTTAGTATATTGGTAAGTTTTCCTCTTAAATATACCCACGTCATGAAGATGTTAATAAAAAATGTACCTATTATATTTATTACTAAATAAATAATAAATCGATACTTTACAGTTAACTGTAGTCTCATAATTTTGTATTAAACATATTTTTAATCAGAATTATTAAAAAAAAGTAATTCAGATAACACACATACTGCATAGCATTTTTCTCAATTATTAATTTGCTCATATCGGCAGAAATCTGTATATTGTAGGTATATTTTTAATTATGTGAAAATAATGATAAATCTAACATTTTAAAAACAATTTTGAGTGTATGTTATAGCTTACTCATAGTTTTTATTGAACATATTTTATTACATTTTATAAATGCTCATAAAAATGTTTGCTGTTCAGAGTAAAAATATATGAGTAACTTTGAAAAATCTGTAATACCTAATAAAAATCGAAGATAAAATAAATATATTTACAATTCAGTATAAAGTAATTAAACTGGGTATTATTGTATAAATAATAAATGTATATATGCAGTATCACGTGACGCAATTTTACAAGTTCATCGCGATTCGCAGCGCATTGGATAATTGAGTAACACCGGTACCTATGATGCGTGCAAACTATAAACATCCAAAACAAATTTTTTTCTAATTCAACTTGGAATTTGGAAACCACGTCATTCAAACAATACCTAGTCCAAATACCATACTGCTCAAACCAAAAGATATGCTAAAGTTTTTTAATGTTTTTACAGGCAGCCATGACTTTACAACTTATAATATAATATAATATATTAACATATTATATATATATGGTACCAAAAGATACCATATCAAGTGTTCGAAAGTCATGTATCATAGAATTGAGATTTCTAAAATGAAGTCTCATAAAAATCAGCTGTTAAAACAATATATATTATAAAACTATAAAAGTTATGTGTTATAAAATTATGCTTCTTACCCACTAAAATCACTACAACAAAATGATAACTTATAAAGTTATAAATAATGCACATCAATAAGTTGGCGTAGGTTATACAAAAATATGCATACAATTTGTAAAAAAATAAAATGTTCTCTGTTCTCTTATGCATAGACATATTCTTCTTTTGATACCTAGTCAAAATAAATAGATTTAATTCCTTATTAATTGTTGAAAATATTATTGAGTAAAAGTATACAATTCTATAGTACAATTCTATACTCTTGCATGATAAACCATTCGCTTATCACTAAATAAATCAGTCAAAAAATATTTCCTATAGGTTCACCAATAATTATTATCGAAATTAAAATATAAGGTTACATATTATTATTTACTCTGTAAATGGGTAGTTGACACAATGATACATATATTATGTATAGCCTATGGTATTATGTTAATACCACATTTCAAAATATTTATAACACATGCGGCAAACAATTTTTCTAACAAATATTCTTATATAAATACAAGACTTTTATGAGACTTAATATTATGCGACTCAATTTTAAGACACACAACTTTCAAACATATGACCCAGATTCATTAATATATCTAATTTATAGTACCTATAAATATTATAAGTAATTATACATTTTTAAAAATATTTAAAGCACAAAACACGGTAAAACACCTTTTGGCAACTAAGTATTCACAAAAAAGAAAATAATAGGTATGTGAATATGGAAATCTCTTAAACTACAATAAAATAGTTTTAATAGGTTATATGATTAAAACTGTTTTACTGGAACTCCAGTCACCTGCAGTTGTTTAAAAAGTGAGAGGCTTAGAGAATATTTCCTCCTAAAAATCACTGAACTTAAGTTTCCCCGGAAATACAGTCTATATAGTTTCCGATCGATAGAGGCGATATAGGAAATGTTGTAATTTCAAAGCATTTCTATACCCAAAGCACAATATTTAGACACAAAACTATTAAGTTATAAGTTATAAGTTATAACATATATTTAAGTGTTCTTAAAATCATATAATCAATGTTGTATTATATGAAATTGTATTATTATTAATAATTAAAAGTAAAAATATTATTTTAATTTTAGAAAAATTAAATCCAATATTATGCGTATTTATATGCACAACTTGATATATTTTAGATTCTGAGTGGAGCGAGGAATGTAATGGTTCTACAATGATGTTTATTTCTTTTTCTTTTTATTCTGTTAACTTTTTTTCTCCCTCTAAACTTGCTCAAAAGTATTAAGTTAGCATATTTACTGAAAGGTAATGTTTTTGAGCTGGTACTTTAAAGAGGTTATTTTTCGATTTTCGAAACGCTACTCGAAATAAAAGCGGTTAAAGGAGAAAAAACGTACGGTTTCACGATTTTATAATATTAAATAATTACGGACGACGTTTTCTACCAGAAATATTGCTTCAAATGAAAATTGACGAGAGATCTTTTTCGTTGTATTTTAGATTTTGTTCCTTACGGTTTAAAGTTTGGAAAATTTTAGCTATTTTTGAGCTATTTATAGACATTTTAATTTTATTGTTGTAATTTGGTTGAAAACATTTTTAAAAACTTGAAATTTGGGTTGTTCACTTATATTAGCCTTACCTAGACATGGTAAAATGTTCAAAACATTTGAGCGACTTATGAGCTTTTTCTTTTATTTTATATTTTTTTTCATTTTTATGATATTTCCTAATTATAAATTATAATTAAATAAATTACCTATTTATATAAATCGTTCTTAAGCTGTTCTTAAAACGCTTTGTTTATCACCATAAAAACGAATAAAATTAAATAAAAAAGATTCCCTCGTTCGCTCAGAATTATTTTTTATCGAATGCAATCATTGCATTCAAATCGAATACAGTAAAATTACACTATCCTGTCCGAGGCCCGAAGGGACGATGGACAAACATCCACCACCGAAATGCGCTGACCTACTTTTTTATTTTCTATTACATAGAAACTTATATTAACAGACCTAAAATAGCAATAAATTACACAAAATAATGTTTGTAAACTGTAAGTCTATGGAAATTTAAAAATGTTTAGTAGGACTAGTATACAAGCAGGAAAGAGAGTTAAACAATTGAATACAATACATCATCAAACAATCGACGTTTTATTGATTAACTACAATATCAAAATTCTTTTGTTTAGCAAATATTTATTCGTTGTTTACAGTTGTTTACACCAGGAGTAGTGAAAATATAGTAAAAATTTATATTGACTATTGTCCTGAGATTTATTAAACACATTATTAGACGCATATAAATTATCATAGATTTAATTTTTATGCTTTATGTACAATATAAATTCACTCAAAACACATTGACCTATGTTTGATAATGTTAAATAAAACTTTATGCATATAATGTATCATTTATATTTTACTCGTTAGTCATTGTACCAGCTACAATTATTTACAAATAAAATACGTTTATTTGAACTACATTGTCATGTTTCAGATATGAATTGTACAGTATTACGTAATTAATACTAAAGTATAAACCTTTGTTGCATGATTATAAATTATATTTCAAATAGGCATAGGCATCTGCTATGTTTTGTGTAAAATATGATTTATATTTTCTTGGATTTGGAATGTTTATGAACGTTGATGAAAATTTTGTATGTATCTTAATTAAGATTCGAAAAATAAAAAATAAATTTATATAGTTTGGGTGAAGTATTGTTTGTAGAAAGAAGAGCTTTATTTTCTTGAATGTATGAATTAACACGAGATTACAGATACCAAATTTTTTTTTTTAAATTTATATACTTAATACTAAGTATAATTTGTGCACCAAAGTAGGTACTTTGTAATATTGATTTTTTAGTAAAAAGTAAGAATATAAACTACCTAATTCTAAAATGTAAACTATGTATACATGCCATATGGTGCACAACTAATGTTAAGAAGTTGAATACAGTAGGTACACTATATACATGCAGTACCATGGTAATGGGTAATACTATGCTTTACCTATCTACACGACTAAACAATTTGTTTAAATTAAGTTAATAAAAAATGCATCCACTTATAAAAAGTACTTTTATCCTAATTGTTTATTTTTAGTTTAGATGTAAATAAAATATTAAGCAAGTTTATTAATGCCGAGTTTTGCATTTTTGATCATTCTCAAAATATTATATTTTATATTACAAATTTCTTTTTTTTAAGTATAAATAATATAATTATCTTTGTGTCATTTAAAATAACTTAATACATAAACATATTACTAAATAAAAATTATTTATAAGAAAAAAAGGCGGGCAAGTGGGTGTCACTCTGCTGTACAGTAGGTTACAAGTGTGTCACTGTAATGGATGGTGTTAAATTTGAATTCAATGATATAATATCATTGTATAAGAAAAACGATTCTGAGAGAAGACGCTCAGTCAGCCTATAATATTACCAAGTATAGTTAATGATATTATTGTGAATAAAGTAATTTATATAAAAGTATAACCTATTTACGTGGAACCTTGTTTTAAATTTTCAATATTTAGCTATAAAAGTTGAACATTTTATAAATTTTTAACTACAAAATAATTATTAAAATTTGGGAAAAATCGATATAAATACTCATAAAAAAAACGCTTGCCAAGTCAGGGATCGGCATGTAAACTTTCTTGATTTTTAATTTTTAGAAATTTATTAACTGATATCACACCCAAGCGGTATAACGGTTCTGAATCCAGAAAATTGTCGGCGTGAACAGCCCCACAAAAAATCATTTTCATTTTCATTTAGTGAGATAGATCTCTGAAACCGGAGAGCGGATTTCGTTGTTTGGGGTCTTGTTGGATTCACATTGATTAAGAGAAGTGCAGTGAAGATTTTCAGAAACTTTATCTTAAATAGTTAATTCATTACAGAACATTAAAAAAATTAAAACAAATTTTATTGGGCGTTTTCAGCTTTACAGCTTTGTAGTGAACTAATGATTGGAGATAAAGTTTTGGAAAACTTCACTGCACTTCTCCTAGCCAATGTGAATCTAACAAGACCCCAAATAACAAAATCCGTTCTCCAGTTTCGGAAATCTATCTCGTTAAATGGAAATCTAGCGAAAAATAACTCTTTTTTTATCTGTGAAAAATTAGATAATTTTTTTTTTTAAATTTTAATTCACATTTCGTATTTTCTTGATAATCCCTTTTTAATGAGTTATCAACCAACCAACTTTCTAGCTATCTTAGTTAAGGAGAAAAGTTAAAAAATAGATATTTTGGGACTGTTCACGCCGACGTTTTTATGAATTCAAGTGGTTATACCGCTTGAGTGTGATATTAAATCTCTCTCATTAATATTTTATATTATAGCTAGCTAAATTACCCACCTACTTATCATTACTGAGTTACATATTTATTATTTTCCCATTTAACACAAATTCTTGAAGTTTTCAAAATTCAGACTTTTTTTCATTTTTCATGCCTATGTATTTTTAATATTTTTCAACTGCTGTTGAAACAATATATCAAAAGGCGCCTTGTATTACATTTTCACGCATTTTTACCCAACAAATAAAATTATTGACAATTATAGAAAAAAAAACAACAAAAAAAATTTGGAATTGTCTGTTAACAGCTCAAAACAAGTCAAAATAATTTCAAAATTGTATGGTGTATAGAAACTGAGAATTTAAACACTCAGTCAAATTTTCATATATTTATAGTTATTTGTTTTTGTCATACAACAAAATAACAAAATCACTACATGATAAATCAAGTAAATATCCAATGTTGTAAAAATATGAACTTTTAACGCTCATAAAAATTTAATTTGACTTTTCGGTAGAGATTTTTTGTTGATAAAGGTAGACAAACTTTGTATTATATTTTCAAATCTTAGGTTTAAAAAGAAAAATTTTATGAATTTCTTACACAAAATAACTACTTTATAAACGTATAGTGTTTTAGTTTAATTAGCGTATGATATTTGCAAGAAACAATCACCTGAAGTTTGAAATAACTTAACGTCATAATTTAGGTATTAATATTCTAAAAAATACTATACAATTTTATATGGCTCAATTAAATTTAGATTATAAAAAGTGCAATTAATTGTTTAAATGATGTGTACACAAGATATTATGATGGACTTTACTTGTTAGTATAGCTTATGAATTAATAATAAATTTACGTTAATGCATTATTGTTAGAACATTTAAGTTTAATAATAAATAGTACTATAATAAATTATTAATATAAATTATACTATACTACCTACATATTATTTCCAAGTACAAATCACCCGTGTAGGTAGGTACGTAAATACGTCATAGTTAAAAATCCAAGAAATAGATTAACTATAATATATTACTTAATAATTCATGAGTGTTTATTATTTATCAGTTACCATCATGATTATATTATTATTTATGACGTGTGATAGTTAAAAAAATATTTTGTATTGACTGTTACAAAATGGTCAATACCTTTGATGTTAGAAAAGCCAACAAGAATATTCGGTTTATGTGGACACCAGGCCATTGTGGAATACCGAATACATCATTGTTAATAACCCTCTGACCGAAATACGCACCCACTCCTCACTCATAAACATCTATAGGAATGCCAGCGCCCAGCACCTATTGTACCAATTTATGGTAATCGGCGGCGTACACCTAATAATAAACTTAGAGAAATAAAAAATACTACCGTATACTGGCCTAAACCTCATACATCAAATCGCAAATATGAAGTAGTTACCAACAGACTACGTATACTCTCTCTACGTATACTCTCACTCTCCATGGACATCTTGAGGCAGAGAAGAACCTGTAATGTGCCAAACCTGCGGAGAATCTCTCACAGTCAAGCACATCCTTGTCCCCTGTCAAAACCATATAGATACCAGAAAAAGCCTATAAATGCCTGACAACCTCTTCGAAGCCCTTAGCCCAATCCAAGACAACACCAACAAAATCATCACATTTCTAAAACTTATTGATATGTACAACTCAATTTAAGGAAACTATTATTTTTTATTTTTTTTTGTTGCAAGATATTAACCTAGTAGTTGATGCTGTATCATGAATAAAAAAAAAAATTACCTATGATGATTATAACTGTATAATAATATACCTACTTACATTTTATAGGTGATAAATTGTATGATAATAAAAAGCCTTGCACAGGCAAGAATGTGGTAAATTTTAATTCATTAGGTAGGTAGGTACTATATTATTTATTAACTATATATAGGTAGTTATGACATTTTAATTTAGTTGCTTTCTCTGATAAAAACTAACTACGTCATACGGTATTAAATGTAGTACCTACCTATAACGTAATTTTGTTTAGTACATTATTACTAAGGCAAGAACTTAAGCGACTGTTTTTGAGTAGATTTTTACTTTGCATATCAATTTTTAATTATTGCTATAATATAAACAGATTGTATTTATTATTTTATTTACTGAACCTTGTATAATTTATTATTTGTCTTTCTTTGAAAAAGTTACATTACGTGATGGTTACCTAATACCTAATACTCCTCTTAAAATGAACGATTTTTAACATTACCTATTTAAATTTGTTTTGTCTGATATTAAACATATTGTTTCATTTGGTTTTGAGTTGAAAGTATTTTTTTGTTTTTGTAAATTGTAATAAATAAGAATTTACCGTATAATATATAAATTACGTTTTCATTATTTTCTACTTATTTTATATTTATTTATGAACTGTAGAATGTATAATATAGTAGATATCTACATATTTAACATGTTACTGATATTTGGACAATTTGGGCCTTATAATATGCAATTTTTGTTCAGAATATTTTGCGTTTTAGGCGATAAGTAAGATAAACTAAACAAATTATTAGTTTACATAAACAATTTACCGGACAATATTGCCCAGTTTTTTCTGGCAGTGTTGTATTATGCAATGTTCTTCAGCATTTTTGGTACAAACAAGAATTTAAAAAGATTCACAAACAACTCATTTTTTCAAATCGAATGAAAACAATTAATTTCAAAATTTAAAAATGTTAGTATTAGATTATTATACATATATTATATTTTTTTTTTGTCATCGGCAACACTGGACGGTTTGTCAGAAATAAACGACGACATCACGAGGTAATTGACTGTATTGGTGTAGCAATTGATGTTTTCCGGATCAAAATGATATTCAAGACATCCCCAACATAATTAAGAGATGCAAAATTAACATTTTAAACCTGTCAGGGTTACAACAAACGTTATTAAAAAAAAACTGTAAAATAATACTTTTGAATTTAGAGGTAGGTAATGAATTTCTAAATGTAATGACAGTTACTGTGGGAATAAATAAAAATAATATCCTATCAATAAACATTTATAAAATTAGTTATTATATAATAGCAATAATGATTTAAAACCCTTTGAATTGGATATGGCGATGTGTTCGTGTTCAATGCCGGGATTGTTGTATAATTGCCTACATCGACTATTTAAATTAGAAATTGTACGTTGATCAGGCATTGATGCATTCAGTATTGTACTGTAATTTTAAATCTCCCACTTTGGTGTATATGTATAACTGGTATAAGATTATAACGTAACTTTCTTAGCATTTGTTTTAAATTTAAAATAAATTACGCAATGTATATGTAGGCACCGATGATTTTTAGATTTTGACCGGAGCTATGAATGTATAGGTACTGAATTTACAATGATATGTGGTTTTTATTTTTTGTGTCGGTGTACACGAAAGGTAGTAGAAAAAATGCTTCGATTTTAAACTATTACTTTGGTTTCTGATAGCAAATTGGATTTAGTTGGTACTTTTAAGAGGTAAAAATAGAAAATGCTCAGTGTTTTTAAAAATAATCAGTAAAAAAAAAACTAAGATAAAACTGGTATTTATACCTACTCAAAACTAGTTTTTAGAAAATGATTTTGATTTTTTGGTTTAACACAAAACGAATGACCTTAGATGGATATTCGAAATTTTCACTAAATATTTATAATAGAATATCTGTATTTTCAAAATATTTTTAAAATTTTTAAGCTATTTATAAACATTTAGGTAATGTTTTCTATTTATTTTTTTAGTTTTTTCTATAAATGTCGATAAAAATGTTTGTGCTTGATCAAAAAGCGTGAAAATGTAATAGAAGGTTCTTTTTATTATAGCCATTCAAGCATATTAAAGATACATAGGTATTTTTTTTTGATTAACAATTTTGTTTAATTTGTTGTAATTCAGAAATATTTTTTTTGGGTATTTGAAACTTTTACCATTGATTATATTTTATATACACAATGACATTTTCAAAACATTTAGTTAAACTTATGCAATGTATGTTATTGCCTATTTTTAGTTTATATCATATTACTTTAAATAATAAAATAAATTAATATAATAATTAATAAAAAATGTATGTGATAATAGGCTGACAGACCTTCTCCACTCAGAATCGCTTTTTAAATGTAATGATTTATCATTGAATTCAAATTTAACACACCCTATACAGTGACTTATTAAATTACAAGATACACTCGACTTCTACAGTACAGCAGAGCAGTTAGAGATACCTCCCTATCTAATTGTTCCATTTATTTTAAATTCTGAGCAGAGCGAAGAAGCTAGTGGTATTACAATGATGTTTTTTTTTTTATTTTTTTTTTATTTTGTAAACAAAATTTCTACTAGATGGAGTGCTTCGATTTCAACATAAGGTCCATCTATCTTTTAATAAATTGGTTCAAGATGGTACTTTAGAGAGGTAATTTTTCGACATTTTCTCAATAATTTTTACAAACCCATTTTTTTTTCTAACGCTTTGTTCATCACCATAGCAACGAATAAAGTTTAATAGTTACCTAATTCCTACTAGGTATATTATATATACAATTAATGGTTACTCATTAATACATATTTATGATTCACATATATTATTTCGTCCGCTCAGAATCATTTTTTATCGAATGCAATCATTGCATTCAAATCGAATATTGTAAAAATACACTATCCTGTTCGAGGACCGAAGGGACAAACTTTCACCAACGCTGCCTTACTCCACCCCGCTACACTTACCCGCATTTTTCCGCAGTAATTAAATTATTAAATTAAAATATAAAAGATTTTTTTTAAATTAAAATAAGATTGATGACGTAATAACGACAGATTTTTATTATGTAATCTATTTAAATTAAGTTAAAACTTAAATCGTTTAATTGTATCGATGATTACGACTCGTATTGAAGGGAGTGTTTAGGTACAATGATGTAAGTGTTTTATTATAAGTAAGTAGTTACTAGTTAAGACTATTTTATTTTTTCAATCAAGCATTTAAAATGTTATGTGAAAAGAGATTTTTTTGGATTACTTTATATTGCTGTAGTTGAGTTTTAGTCGTAAAAAACATCAAATTTAATTAGATTGGTGACAATTATGTTTTACATATATTCTATAAATGTACTTAATAATAATAATATATTGTCATTTATCATACCTATATAGACCTTGAAATTAAACTGTATTAATTAATTTTTTAGTAACCTATATAGTTAGTTTCATGAAATATATAGTAATCAGATAGTAAAAGATTTTGAGTTGCGTAATTTATAATTTTGTTTTGAAACTATCATTCATATATAATAAATTATGAAAAAACATAATTATGTAGTTGTAAATAATAAGCAGTTGTATCAAGATCGGGTATATTTACTGTTGAAAGATAAACATTACAAATCGTATTTGGTATGTTTATTTTAAACACTCTGTACATTCAATAAAAAAAAAACGGTTAAACAAAAACCAACCGCATTTTGTGTCCTTATACAGGCCCGTGATAAGCATTTCATTGTCCATGCCCAGGTTATTTCAAAGGAATCTCAAACCCTTTTATCGCGCCAACAGCTGTCACTACCGAATATTTTGTCGGCCAAGTGGGGGACGTCGTATATGAGATCCCGACTTGTATATTAGTACATATCCGTCCATTGTGCATGTTTATACCTTGACGACCTTAAGTTCGTGATTATCAACACATTTTAAACTGGTTAAAGAACATTAAAAAATTAAGACAATATCTATATAATTGTTTTTTTTATCAAATTCGAGTGTATTTGTGCCATTATATTTACGTTGTACCTAACCTATATGTTTTAGCTGTGAGTCTATGGAGTCGAAGGATGATTCAAACGGGCTATGTGAGCCAAAGGGGCTGTTCATCAAAGACAGGAAACAAGATGAAGTCGAGCTGAGATTTAAAAATCTATACTATACAGTCTCACTTGGATTTGGAAAAGGTAAGACTGATTTAAATATTGACACATGTTTTTCATAATAATTTAATTTAGCTTATCTGTTTGTATCGTTTTTGTACACACAAATAATTTATATTTAGCAAAGTTGAATGAATTAAATAGTAGAATCATCACATGTTGCACACGTTTATATAAATATTATAAAAATATAAATGCATATATAATATATATTATATTATAGACTACCTACATTGTAATATTAATTTTTATTTACGCAAATAAATTATAACATAATTTGTATAGTTACCTACCTATATAATATTATGTTTTTGAATTATTCCCAACTAATTAACAAATTATTAAATTAGGTACACGACGAGTAAGTAATATTAACCAATTCAAATATTAATTACAATTCCTTGTAGCATTTTCATTTACATAAATACATAATGTATTATTGAAATTCCAAGATTAAGAATTAGACTTATATTATATTACATCTAGATTTCATTTAATAGTATACTATGTTCCACTTAATAAAAACATTGTGAACATATGTACAAATTTGAAATCATGTATTATTATTATGAAGGTATTGGCATTATAGTAGTTACCGATTTTTATTCAAATCAAGAGGAAATTTAATATATTGTTTTGATTTTTGACTGTTTTCGTGTTCATACATCATAAATTTAAATATTAAATACTTGTACTTGTATTATATACTTAAGTATTATATAATTTTATATTTTATTCGAATTTTGTTCATCGCCAACTTCCAACATATAATTTTGAAAGCACTGTTTAGTTTAAACGGTTCGAAAATAATAATAATAATTTCTTTTACTGTAAATATTTTTAGAGCAAATAATTTTTATATTTACTGTCTTATAACTATAGGGACTAAAGATGTTCTTAAGAATATTAATGGTATTTTTGCTCCAAATCAGTTGGTTGCTATTATGGGACCATCGGGAGCGGGTAAATCTTCACTTTTGGACGTTCTATCCGGATATAAGTATGAAATTTAACGTCCAATCAAAATAAAATCACGTTTAAATCCATGATTTTGTTTTAAGTTTAAAAGGTGTCCGAGGAAACGTTACTGTAAATGGCGAAGAAAGGCGTTTGGATAGTTTCCGAAGATTATCTTGCTATATCCAACAAGATGATCGCTTGCAACCGTTGTTAACAGTGAATGAAAACATGCACATTGCTGCGAATCTTAAGCTCTCTATGGACAAGACTCAAAAATATAAAGATGCTGTGGTAAGACATTTTTAAGATTCAAAATACAAACATTTACAAAATTATGAGTAGAGTTTTATTATATATAGGTAAACGAAATATTATCTACATTGGGTCTTGATAAATGTAAGGCCACTAGAACCGCGAGATTATCTGGTGGTCAAAAGAAAAGACTTTCAATAGCTCTAGAACTAATAAACAATCCAATGGTCATGTTCCTAGACGAACCAACGACGTAAGAATAACAATTTTCAATATTACTATCACAACTGATTATTATTACTTTTTGTTAAACAGAGGCTTAGACAGTTCTTCATGTTCTCAATGTATATCACTTCTAAAATTATTAGCTCACCAGGGAAGAACCATAATATGCACAATTCATCAACCTAGTGCATCACTATTCCAGATGTTTGACCAAGTATATATTCTATCGCAAGGCACATGTTTGTACCAAGGATCTACTGGAAATGTGATACCTTATCTCTCAAAACTTGAACTCCCCTGTCCCCTCTATCACAATCCAGCGGATTTTGGTAAAATAATTGAATACAATAATATTAAACTTTCCCCATATTTATCTAAATAAGCTGTATAACATAGTGATCGAATTGGCTTGCGGCGATCATGGAAACGACAAGATTGTAAAAATGGCAAAAGAAATCGATAATGGGAAATGTTTAACTTGGACAGGAAATTCTGATTTGCTAGCCATCAATGACGCACCTTCGGGTATATTGAACACTATTTTCTTGTTACTACAAAATAATCGAGCCTAACCTATATACTGTATTTAAAAAAAAAATAGTAAAGAACCAAAGAGGACAAATCACAAATCTAAGTCATTAATTTTTAATTTTTAATTTTTCCAATTAAACACAATTTAAGACGTAAACATGATTTACTTTACCATGCAATATAATCATTAGTTAAATATTTAATATTACATTTTTTTTTCTATTAAACAGGTGCACCTAAAAAAATATCAAAAGAGGTAGACATCGTTCATGAAACTTCTGCTTATAACCAATTGAAATGTTTGTTACATCGAGGAATTTTAAAATGCAAAAGAGATCCGGTATGTTGAACTACATTTACTAACAATTTATTGTTAAACATTTTAAATAATATAACACATACAGGACAAATTATTATTATTATTTTTAATTTATTATAGTATTTATTTATTGTATAGGGTTAAAAAAAATGTAGACTTATTAAGTTTAATAATATGATTGAAATTTAAATATTTTGTATTAGGTGCCTTTATATATACTGTTATATTTTCTTTTACTATTGATATAGTTTTCTATATACCTATAGATTAAATTTAAACTTGTTTTAATAAACCTAAATAGTAAGTATAAATTATTAAAATGTATTACGAGTAATTGGATTATTTATTTTCTTTAGGATTTGACTTATCTACGAATAGGTGTAAATATAACAGTAAGTGTATTATTGGGTACACTATTTTTACAAATTGGCGATGATGGCAGCAAAATTTTTGATAACTATAATTTACTTTTTTCCCTTCTTATGCATCACGTTGGATCAACATTGATGTTAAATATCATTAACTGTAAGTTTTTAATACATGTTATATTAATATTTAAACGAAAAATAATTTTTTTAATTTAACTATGTTCCTTAAGTTCCTGCTGAAATCTCTATATTGACAAAAGAACATTTTAATAGATGGTATTCATTAAAATCATACTATATCGCTACGAACATACTTGATATTCCAATTACGGTAAGAAAATACTAATTGTTAATTATTTTATACTGTAAGCAGTAATATTATTATAACTATTCTGTTTTAGACACTTGGTTGTTTGATATTTTCCGTGATCATTTATTTAATGACAGGACAACCATTGGAATGGAATAGATTTAGCATGTTTACATTCATTTGTTGGTTGATGGTTCTTATTTCTCAAAGTTTGGGATTCATTATTGGCGCTTGGTTTAGCGTTATTGTAAGTAAAAAAAAACGAACATTCATATCAATATTTTAGTGACCTTATAATCTATTCATGTATTGATGTAATCATGCAATTGCCAATTGCGCTTAGTATTTTTAGCTCCTTAAAAACAGCTTTGTGCAAGGTTCAAAAATATATATAAATGATATCATTATATTGTGTTCAAATACAATACACTTAACAAAGTAAAAAAATTAAAAATAATACCTAACGTATAGCCTATAGATAGTATTTTGGAATGATAAGCTTTATAATAAAAAAACGAATTCTTTATTTCAGCAAATCAGTTCCTATCCCAACATAAATATAGAATTATTATTATTAATAATAAATCAATCATCATAATATTTTCCATCCCGATCATTCGCTTTAATTTGTGTACATTCCTATTTATTTGACAATTATAATAATATTATAACTAATCTATAAACGAATTCATATTCTATTTGCCGGTAGAACCTATATAATATATTATATTATTATAGATTAATTATGATAATTTATCAATATTTTAATAAAATAATGTATTATCTATACAAGCAAATTAAGAATTTCACTTGTTATGTAATTTATATAGAACGGTAACTTCGTTGGCCCCATTATCGTCGTTATGTTGATGGTGTTCAGTGGCTTTGGCGTGAATCTCCGTGACATTCCATATCTATTAAAGTGGGGAACGGAAATATCATTCTTGAGATACGGATTGGATGCACTAGTCGCCGCTATCTATGATAAACGTGGCGTTTTGCCATGTTACTCGTTGTATTGTCATTACAAATATCCAACAAAGTTTTTGGACGAAGTTGCAATGACCACTGATCACTTCAATTACGATGTGTATGCGTTGCTCATAACTCTGCTAATTACTAGAGTAGTTGCATACTTTTTGCTACGACTTAGAGTCAGATCCAGAGTGTCATTATAAAATCAAGCTTAGGTACATCGTTGTATGAATGACACACAACACAATTTACTTACATAATATATTATGTATTATATTATAATATTATACCTATTATTGTGTAGGTATTTGTATATAATAATTTATATATTTAAATTTAGAGAACGTCTATGATCTGTGACGATTTTGTGACAATGTTTTTTTATCTAAAATTTTTTAATTTTTATTGTCGTTATGGTTTTTATACTTTTATGCAAGAATCTATTCTGCATTTACTGGTTTAAACAAAATATGTATTTTATATTTTATACTCATCATTCTAGAAAAGGTAAATATTTGTAAAATGCAATGTTATGATTAGTTTTTAATTTGGGTAATTTTATAAATATTATTTTTAAATTATATAATATAAAATAGTTTTTTTTTTGTTTTACAAAAAATGTTTCAATAATTTATTATTATATAGTTTTACACTTTTACATGATTGTTATTGATTTTTGGAATATCATTAAAACCATTATACCTACTGTTATTAATACAGACTTTTTTTTTATCAATTTTAGCTATTATTTTTAGATTCTGAGCGAAGCGATGAATGTATTGATTTTATAATGATGTGAACCTTTTAGGATAGTAAAAGTGCTTGGATTTTCTACAACAGTAACTTTTCTGATAGGAAAGTGAATCTAGTTGGTACTTTGGGGGGTCAATAGTAAAAATTTCCCAGTAGTTTTCTAAAGCGACATGAAAAACAAAAGAAAAATTAAGGATAAACGGGAATTTTTACGCAAAATCTGTTTGTAAATTTGGTTTTTGGTGCAACTCTAAAACAAATAACCGTAGGTACATGAAATTTTGACTGAATGTTTATATTAACATTTTCTATACACCATAACATTTTCCAAATATTTTGACTTAATTTGAGCTGTTTACGGACATAGTCAGTTCTCAATTTTTTTAGTTTTTTTTTCTATAAATATCAATAAAATTTTATTTGTTGGGTAGAAAAGCGTGCAAATTTTATGCAAGGCTCCTGATATATTGTTACAATAGCAGTTGAAAAATATTGAAAATACATAGGCACAATTTTTTTTTATAAGCATTTAAAGTTCAAATTTTGACAAAATTTATCATATTCAAAATGTAATAATTATTTTGTAGTTAAAAATTTATAAAATTTTCAACTTTTATGGCTAAGGATTGAAAATTTAAAACAAGGTTCCACGTAAATAAGTAAATATATAAATTACTTTTTTCACAATAATATCATCAAATATACTTAGTAATATCATAGGCTGACTGACCGTTTTCGCTCAGAATGGTAGGGTTTTGAAGTGGTGGGTTTTTATACGTGAGTGTTTGTGTTTGGCAGAATTTAAGATTGGGCACCCTTAGGTATCTGCCATGCCCGGGTGGGGGATGGCGGCACTTGTTCTCCGGACACCGTGACTTGCTCGAAGAAAAATGCCACCCGTGACCAAGGAATCGAACCAGCGCCGGCTTGCGTCGCAACCGACGCCTTCGACCGCTCGGCCACTCAGGCATGACCTGCGAAATTTGATCCAACTTAGGTTGGTACATTAGAAATTGCGGTGCATAATATAAACTTTTTTTCTAAGTTTCTGATTTCATATTAAGTTTTTTGATTTTCATCCCGTAAAAATAAACATTTGTAAAAAGTATTATTAGTATTAAAATTATATTTTAAAATTAATAAATACAATTTCATATAACCTAGGTAGTTATTTATTTATCTGATAAAAGGAATATTGTTTTTTTTTCCAATAAAAAAGTAAAACTGATTTAATTATTATCAGATGATAAAGCTTATTTCAAAATTTGGGGGTCATATTCCCAAACCTTAATCTAATTTAATTTTTTTTTTTGGTGGTGTTGTGGGGGGGGGGTGCAGTAACCCCTCCCCTGGATATGCCACTATTGTGCACGACTTGCGGATGAGGTCTGGACACCCCTATGTTCTTGGGTTTTAAACTAAATCTATAATGAGTTTGTAAATTTCCTTTAATTAATAAATTACAAAAGATATCCACAATAACTTACAGAATAAATAGTACACACAGTCATATGCACTATAAAATGTGGATATCTTAAATAATAACTTTCAATCCATAACGTAAGAATTCATATGCGTATAAACACTATTATTTTTATATTAATTATCATATTTACCTGTCTGATACTTGTACAGGTTATACACAATATACAAATGGAATACATCAGAGACGTCATTTCACATTTTTTTTTCATGAGATACAAAACCAATATTGAAAATAAAGTAATACCAAAGTATTCATGGCATGCATTTGGACACCCTTGCATCCCTTAAATGACGCACCTAGAATACATATATCTATAATCTATGTTATAGGCTATAGCCTATAGCAATATAATATATTACTTATATTATTGTAATACAATTACATCTTTCAAGGCTTCAAAACTTTACAATATATTATGTTAAAATAAATATAAATCAAGTCTCTAAATATTATAAAATAAAGGAAAATACAAATAAGTATGTATAATAAGTAACAAAATTAACTAAAACTTCTAGGTTTTTGTCAGTGACACGTGTCATAATTAAACAGAAATATGATAAAAGCAAAAATAATCGGAAATACTTAAAAAAAAATCAATTTGTTTAAAAACAATTGAAATAATCAAAAAAAAAGAAGTTTCAAATTTCATATTTGATATAATTTTAACATGCCATGAGTTTCCATAGCACTCTGCTAGATTTTATGTTAAGCCAAAAAAATAAGCAAATGCTAAAAGTCCCGAGCCCTGATACCAATACATTATTACTTATCTAAACTGTAGTTCCCTTAAGAAAATGTATTTCAATTGGTCATCTGCCATTAAGGCTAAAAATATAAGTGTACATTATTAAATATATGAATACAGATAATTAAATAAATGATACTTACATGCACTTATAAAAATCAACAAATTGACAACCAATTTAATTTTAAGTTTGTTCAATATAAGTGCCTAAATAACAAGACGTTATCATTTTATAAATTTCTATTGTAGTGTTTAACGAATATGAAATTATTATTTTTTTGTAGCCCAAATGTACCCAATTATTTAAAAAAAAACCCCCGTAAGTAATAAAAATTACAATAGTGAAACGTGAAAGCAATACCATAGTAATTTATATAGTTATCTCCTCAAAGACATTATTGGTCACATAATAATAATAATAATGATAATAACAATAATAGCGTGATGATGAATAAAGAAGAAAACGATGAGATACTATGTAAAAATAATTAAAAGTAAAGAAAAAAAATAATAGCAATACAGGTAGGTACAAAATATAATGTTGACAAATGAGTTAACGGCTCGTTTGTCGCATTATTAAAATTGCATTTCGTCGGGCCGGTTGTAATCTAGGACAAAGGTGAAAAGCCAACGGCTCCCGTCCGACACCCACCCGACACTCTCCCAACACCCTCCCGACACCCTCCCGATCACTGGCCGCGGGGCTTTTGTACGTTAATTAAGGTGGGGACCGAGCGGCGGCAGAGCGCTGCAGAAAATGCTGTTCGCGAGGGTGCCATTTTGGGTGGCGCGGCGCCGTTCATAAAACTTTCGTCTGATCAATCTCCTTTGTGCGTTGTGATTTGAGCCGACAACGCGAGTAATTGATATATAACATATTTTATAGATATATAGATATATATGGGTGTTCGGCCAAAAATATAATAACACATAGTCATGTCCCGTCACTCTCCTTTGACGATGGCGGATTTTGATTTTTTTTTTTTTTAAGTACCTATTTTGAGCGTCCTTTTTGAGGGGGCGAATGTGCGTATATAAAACGGGCGCTTTGGTCGCCAAAGACGATACACTCCGTCATCCGACTCCCCCACACCACGCGGAGCCAGAGCTTGAATCACGAAAACAGTTTTTTCATAATATTATATTATAGTATATATCGTTGCCTATATCTGGTAACACCCACGATTTATACTTATGTAGAACTCATTTAATCCATTTTACGACCACTGCCGCGGGTCGTTTGCGAATCAATTATCCTAATGAAAACCAAACGACGTAATGTTTCTACGCATACTTACACGTAACAAAAGGATTTTGGGCTGTTCAACGTTAAGACGGGCCAGGACATCCTGCGGGCATACAGGGATTTCCAAGCCCGTGATCCCGGATTGTGTTTAAATGAGAATGGAGCCAAATCCTCTAGATCGTAATTTATAGGTATATTATAGTGTAAAAGCCTTTGGGCCTACAGCACGGGAGCCGGGAGTTTCATGGGAAGTCCCTGATCCCATTGTGTCGTGTCGCGTATTGCCACCTCTGTCAGTCTGTCTGTCTGTCTGTCTCTCTCTTTGACACCATTTTCTTCCACGTAATCATCTTTTTGAGGGAAGAGTCTACCGACTCTCTGGCAATACATTGTAAGAAGTTCAGAGTGTCATAAACATTATTAAAGTTGGAAATAGCTTTTGCGTTAAAAGTCATGGCGTATAACACAAGTTGCATTTGGTCGCAATGCCTTCAAACGAACATAATATTATACAATACCATAATATTATATATTGGACATTGGAATATTATTATATTATATTACCGTCATTATAGCCATTATTAATAATAATTAATAATTATCAAACCTAGGCAAGTTAGTGATATTTTTTAATTGAGTTAAGTTAATAGGTAGTAAACATTTAAAAAAATTAAAGTTATAAGTTAGGTATCCTATTTTTTTTTAAATCAGTTAAGTTAAAAGTTATATTGAAACTAACAATTAATTTAAGTTAAGTTTTTTTATTTTTAAGTATATTAATATCTAGCAAGTAATATGGTTTAAAATAATAAAAAGTAAAACTTCGTGAAATCATCATCAATAATAATTTTATTATATTTACTATTTAATTATTTATAAATTAACGTAACTTGGATCTGATTAAAAGTAACTCGTTATTTATTAAGTTTATATCAATATATTATAATATAATATAATATATAGGTACATTTAGTTAAAAATTAAGTTAATGAAAATTAAATTTTAAAAAGTTGAAATTAACTTAACTTTAACTTTTTAACTCGTTTATGCCTAGAATTGGTAATTAGTAATTACCAGTCATTATGGACAATGCCTAATTGTATAAGGGTAGACTATAGCAAAACAAAGTGTGCATAACTAAATACAGCATTAAAAAATGCTGTGGTATCTACCTTTGCGATTCATTGATATTCTAATTGATACACCTGGCTAAAAATATTCAAATAAACCATCAATATAATGACTAGTCAATAAATGCATAGAGCTTTTTTTAAATCAATACAATAATGTTTTACTTTTTTTGTAACTTAAGTAGAAAATTACTTAATTTCCCATGTTTCGATTTATAAATAATTTGGATAGTTCAGTATCAAATTATGTAGGTACAATAGTACCGTCGTACCGACCAATGCATAATACATAATATATAATATTGTATGTATTATTTAAAACTATATAACTATGTGTCTATGTACTTATTATAACCTTTTTTAATAATTTAATTTAATTTAACTCATGCTACTAACTAAACAGCTAATGGGTGTAGTAACAATTACTTACCTTTAAATAATTAATTGTATAGGTATGTAAACCTATTAATACATACACCTACCTCTAGGGTACCCAAATATTATGCACAATACAATTACCTATATCTTTAAAAGCGTAAGGTTAAAATTTGTTGTTATATTGTGCGTTTTACAATAGACAAGTCACAGTGGCGTGGTGAAGAGGGTATAGAGGAGCAACCGTTCCTCCAAATTTTGGGTGGGTGGGTGGGTATTGGGTAATGGGTATTAGTTTTAAGCATACATATGTACATAATATACTATAGAATTAATGAAGTACTAATGTTAAAAAAGGGTGGCAATAGTGGGTACCGCTCTGCTGTTCATTAAATGTCAAATGGGTAATTTTTATGGATGTGTTAAATTTCAATTCAATGATATAAAATCATTATACACGAAAACCGAAACTGAACGAAGATGGTCTGCCTATAAGTATTACTATAATATATTTTATAATATTGCTATTAAAGTAATTTATACTGACAAGTGACAGTATGTTAAATTTACTTTGTCGAAAACCTTTAATTCGTTATATACTTCAAAAGTTTTATGTACCCACGAATAATATTTTTAAATTACAAAAAAATAACTAAAAACGTTATTTTTCGTTTAGGTACATATCTAATTTTGTTCAAATTAGAACTTGAAATGTTTATAAAAAAAACTGTGTGAATAAATTTTTAGAGATTTGGGTTACAATATCAACTACTTATGAATAACTATTAACTATGTTTTAATTTTTCAATCGTAACTAAAAAAATTATAATTTTATACATTTTTAACTACATTATAATTTATAATTTGTCGTCATTTTCTTTTCATCATTTACATTTGAAAATGTTTTATTAATTTCTAACTGAAAAGTAATTTACATATTTTCAAGACTGATGAATTTCGTCAAAATTCTAACTTCAGACAGTCGTAAATAATGATTGTGGACTTATGCGAAACTACCTATTACATTTTCAAGTTTATTGACCCTAACAAACAATTTTTTACCGACAGCAATTACAAAAAAAAATTGTTATCAATAGTTCAAAAAGAATCAAAATATTTTGCCAATATTCGGTAAGACAATTTATGAATCTACGGTTATTATTTCATTATTAATCGATTTCGTTGAAAATTGGCTTAGCGTTAAAATTCTTATTTTAGATTCTGAGTAGAGCGATAAATGAATCAATTATACAATGATGTGTGTGTTTTTTTTTAAATTTTAAAATTTTTTTTTGGTATATTTCATCACCTTTTAGGACAGTAAAAATGCTTAGATTTTCTTCAACAGGATCTTTTCGAAAGAGCAGGGAAAAAGAAAAGAACAATTTAAGGTAAACGGAAATTTTTACACAAAATCGATTTTGGTTTTTGGTATAACTCTAAAACAAATTACCGTTATACATGCGATTTTCACTGGTTGTATATATTAGCATTGTCTATATGAGTAGACGATAAAATTTTCAAAAAATATTGATTTGTTTTGAACTGTTTACGGACATTTTCAGTTTCTAATTTGTTTGGTTTTTTTTTTTATGAATGTCAATAAAATTGTATTTGTTGGGTAAAAAAACTTGAAAATTTAATACAATACAAGACTCTTAATAGATTGATACAATGACATTTTTAAAATATTAAATATCCATAATCACAATTTTTTTTATAAGTATTTAAAGTTTGAATTTTGACAAAAGGCGTAAAAATCACAAAAATGTGCAAATTATTTAGAGTTTAAAATTCCTAAAAAATTTTCTTTTTAAGTCTAAGATTTGAAAATGTAATACAAAAGTTTGTCTACCTTTATCAAAAAAAAAAAATGTCTACAAGCAGATCAAATTAAGTTTTTATGAGCGTTTGAAGTTCATATTTTTTACAACATTGGATATTCACTCTACTTCTCATGTAGCGATTTTCTTATTTTGTTGTAATTCAAAAACGAACTACCGTAGATTCTTGAAATTAATATTATATGTTTATTTTATGAATTCCTATACTTGATAACATTTTCTATTTATTTTGACCTGTTTTGAGTTGTTTACGGGCTATTTAAAATTAAAATTTTTTTATATAAATTTCAACAAAATTTTATTTGTTGGGCCAAAAAGCACCAAAATGTATTACAAGGCTCCTGATACATTGTTAAAATAGCAGTGCAAAAATAGATGGGCACTATTTTTTTTTATAAGCATTTAAAGTTCGATTTTTGACAACATTTATCAAATTTTAAATTTTAAAATGATTTTGTAGTAAAAAATGTATAAAATGTTCAACTTTTATAGCTAAGGATTGAAAACTTCAACAATTTTCCATGTAAGTAGGTTATTCTGTAATAAAAAATCTCAAAAATATAAAACATTAGTTATTTTATGTTCAAATTTGTAGGAAATTACTTATTAAATAACCAAGAATAACGATTTTAGTTATTTTGTTGTAATTTATTAATATTAATTAAACTTACCGGCTACCGTTTAAAAATAATAATAGTAATAACAATATAAATATAATATAAATTATCCACACTGACAATTGACAAACCATCACCGCTCAGAATCGTTTTTCGTATACAATGATATTACTATATCATTGAATTAAAATTTAATACCATCCATTATACAGTGACCCACTTGTAACCTACTGTACAGCAGAGCGACATCCACTTACCCACCTTTTTTCCTTAATTTTTTTTATTTTTTACCACGTTTTTGAAAATTACTCGGAAATTTTTATTTTTATCTCCCCCCAAAAAAAACAAAAAATACTAAATAGATTCATTTTCCTATCAGCAAAAGAATGCTAAAGTAGAAAATCGGATGCCAACATTGTTTTGCTCCGTTCAGAATCTTCAAAAATAACTTAAATAAGAAAATAATCTAGAAGCTATTAATAAATATGGGTTATTAACTTCAAGCGTTTTAAGAAATGTACTGTTATTGTGTATAAAAATGTTAATTAAATAATAAACATAATTTAATTTAACCTATTTTTTTATATGTCTTATAAAATATTGGGTGAGTGGGTGGGTAGAATAAAATCTTTGCTCCTTGTGTGAAAATAGTTCGCCACGCCACTCATGACACGATAATATTTTGTTAGAGACTTAGAGTTTAAAATATCTATTTAAAGTAAACCGGGCTGCATAACCATTATTGATGATCGTTATATTGAATCGATTATGAATCGACAGTGAGCTAAAAGTCCTTGCTTAACATGATTTAGTAGCCCATGATTGGACCATTACATTTTAGTGAACCATTAAATCAACCAATTTTTATGCAACACGGAATTAGAATACCTACTACTAATGATATATAAATATTATACCACTTAAAACCGCATAAATTGCATGCAAGAATAGCACCGCTGAGTGAATTATTTTTATCATAATGTGTAGGTTTTGGGGTTGATTCGATCATTGTGTAGGCGATAAGAACACAATAGGTAATAAAACAGGGCGAATGAGATTGCATTATAAGGGTGTTGGATCCTGGCACTGACACCATTTGACAACAATAACCTCATTAACATCACAATCAAATGGTATCAAACTATAATTAACTTTTAAACCACTGTCAAAAACATACTAACGGTAGCATTACAATTTCTCAGAAGTCAAATACATATTATTCTACTCGCATACAAAAACAACTGCACGGTAATTATAAGACTCAACAATTTTTTAAAAAATATTTAGGTTCTCATGAAAATTAATCATTGTTGAAATATTATTATTTGCCATTATAATTATGTATAATATAATAATTAATTAAATGTATATTATATAATATATAATATAGCTTGAAAGATAGTATTTGTATAGTCGGGAGAACAAATAACTTGCGTTAAATGAGAATGAAAAAAAATAGGTAAATACCGATTGGCCGAGTATTATTTATTCCACAAAAAGTACTTTTCGTACAAATATGTATAAATAGGTGTATAGGTAAATTAATTTATATATTGTATAGTACTGTACATTGTTAGTTGAAAAATAAAGCCACGTAAAAAATGCATAGTACATAATTAATTTGTAAATCTTAACTTTAAGAATATATTGGTATAGTAATATCGTAATATACAGTCAACATTAATAAATATTTTGCAATTAGTAAAACAAGTAAACAACGATACACATAATAGAAATAATTAATAATGAACCCTATTTTAAAAACGTTCACATCAGTTTCCAGATTTTTATCTTACGCAGATAAAAATAATTTGACTCACCCTATAAATGATAGTCACCAAAACGGACTATTAGTTTTTTGGTCAAAATTATAACCTTCGTCCAAACGACCACCAACCCACAGCTTTGCACCAGAATTATTGGCCGTAGCCATTTTCCTCCAATAAGGAATTATGAATAAAAATAAAGTTTATGTTTAACACAAATAAAATAATTATTTATAAGTCATATCACATTATATTTTAAGTAGTTATTACAAAGTAAATTTAATTGAATTATTAAAAATTACTAATTACCTTATAGGTACCTATATTTTATTTTATAATTATACGACATTTCTACAACGAATGAATACCTGTTTAAGAAAAAGGAATAATAGATTAATGAATAATTATTTTACTTTTTGTATTACTATTAGAAATTTCTTCAATTTGCAATAATTTACTAATTGCGTTGTCGATTGCTATGCGCCGTTGCCCGTTTGTACTTTGTTTGCTCGGTAATCTATAGATTTTTTTGTAAGATTTATGCTTCTTATTTTACAATAAATATCAGTTAAAACTTGTTTCGCAATATTTAGCATCGTAAATATATTTAGTTTTTCTTTATAATCTTTAAAATGGGAATGAAACGATTCACACGTATTGGTAGTTCGTAACAACGAAGAGGACGATTCAGTGGTGAACACACACACACACACACACAAACATTAATTTTTATATAGGTGTATAGATTATACACGCTCAACCCGAACTGTGAATTACTGTTATCATAATGAAGAATAATAATAATATATAATAGCACTTATTATTTTTATTGTAACTTTTTTCCATTAGGCGAAAACAACAATGTGCAAATCGAACAAATATTAGTACAATCGTGTAAATCGTATGTTATTATTATTTTCTTCTCAGCCCTCGATGATAATAATAATAAATTATAATCGAGTATTTACGGTATAATAGAGTAACGTCGTTGTCATATATGTAGCCCATCAACCCTTATAAATAACTACGACGTGTTATTTGCGTATAATTGACACTTAAGAGAGGTGTGTGCATATATATTTATTATGTATATAAGTATAATGATATGTACACATATTATAAATAAATATCTAGTATTATTAAATCACGCGAAGGACACGGTTCGTCACTCTTTGCTAACCACCCTCTCCTTTCACCATAAAATGTTACCACAACAGACACTACATCCACCGCCCCAAAAACCACCCCGAAAAGCATTTAGTACCATATCGTTGGTTTTATTGCATTTTATTTTTTTAGTTTCCTATATCTATATTCCTCTTTCCGTGCGATATTACCACTATATATATATATATATATATATATTCACTATATAACCATTTGTTGCGGTAGGGGTGGCCTATATATACTTTATTATACATTTGTAACCCATTATGACGGCAATAAAAGAAATCATAGTGTGTGTGTGTGTGTGTGTGTGTGTGTGTGCGTATGCGTACTACGTCGTATAGGTATATCGCATGTCCCGAGGCTCCGGCAATCGGTGTCCGATTACACGCGAGTATATAATGGTGTGTATATGTACATAGTGTTGGCGGTTAGAGACGGTGGCGACGACGATTGCTGCTGCTCAGCCAGATAATATCGCGGACTTTGAGCGTTAGGTCGGCGAATAAATACAATAATATAATAGCAGCGCCGGGGCAACAGGGGTGGCGGCGTCGCAGAGGAGGGTCTCGGGTTGCGCGTCCCTTTTAATGGAAACACAAGCTGCGGCAATCCCCTTTTGTTTCAACCCCGCCGCCGCCGCTGCCGCCGCCCTACACCGCCCCCGAACTGTATACGCGCGCACTAATTGTTTTACACGCCTGGCTTATGGCAGCTGATAATGTCAGTGATTCTCGATAAACAAATAAAAGGCATCGGCCACTTGACTACCGGGTTCCCGTGTCAACAGAAACCACACACACACAAATACATACACCGTACGTATATATAGTACAGACTCCTGTGCTCTCCGTGTGTGCTGCAGCTATAGTATTCCTCTTTTTTCTTTTCTATTTTTCACTCTCTCTCTCTCTAGTTTTGTCTCGCTCATTCGTCTCTCATCGCAATAGCTTCTTTCGTTTCCTTTGCTTTATTCTCATACTTATTTTTCTTATTCCGTCACACTCCAACAATCTTTAGAGCTATTCGAATTTCACGTCTTCTGCTCAGCGTCCACTATATAGTGTTCGGTCCGGCGTATTTACCTATTTCTCTCTCTCTCTCTCTCTTCTATCTCTCTCACCCCCTCCCCCATTCTGTCTGTTGTTCCCGGGGGCGTACACACGCCGCCGCGTGTTTGCCCGTTACAAACGAAAACTTTTTAACCTGCAGCACTCAGCGGATTTCGAAGACAAACAGCTCGAGATCGGAAAGCGAAATAAAACTCGACAATTCGACAACAATGACTATTTTATTAACCCGTGTGCATGTATGTGGTGGTGTTTGTGTGGTACGCGCGATTGTGCGTGGGCACTCAACGTTAAAATGATGACTCATATAAGTGGTAATCCTACAAGCGTACATAATATATGAGTTTGATTTCGTCGTCGTCTAGACGCAAGACAATTATTTCTTTGATATTCTTGACTCTTGTTCAATGTAAACACAATTAATTCGATTTAATATTTTAATACCTACTGGCTACTATACAACCATAAGAGTTGACAGACATTTAAAATGTAGGTAATACATTTTTAAAAATACGAGTTTTTTTAAAAATTATTATTTTAACCTTTGAAATTCAATAAAAACTGAAAAGCATTATTAAAACACGGATATTTAAGAAAACATTTTATGAATTTAATCAAATATGCTTGGTTAGCTCTAATTCGTAAAATTTGCACTGAAAATCAATATTAGTAGACATGATTATTGGACATGGGCCTTCACATCATTACATCAATATTTTTTTGAATTTCAAAAGTATAATTAACTATTAAGTGTAGTCGTGTAGGTAAATGTGTGTAACTATACTATACTGCGTGTATAACTGTGAAGTATTCTGATCAATGAATATGATTGATTACATCGACGTTTAAATAAAACCACGTTTTTGTATTAAATACTTCTCGAAAAACACATTCCAACACAATATTATAATATACATTATAGGTATACGTATGTAAGTATGTAGGTATGTACATATTATTGAGGGAAAATAATCTACTTGGTCCCCTCATGACGACCCCTATGATGTATGTTTTTTATTTTATATATTATATAATACATATATATTGCATGCATATTTATTTTTTTAATAAAGACATTTAATTATTATAAATGTAATTTATTATGCAAAAGTAGTTTGATCATGATACCTGGGTATATATTGTGCAAAATTTATCATGAGGCAATAATAATTAATATGAATTTAAGTACGTTTTTCTAATTCATAACGATATTTGAATACTTGGACGGATTAATTGTGATTTAAGATTTACCGAAGGGTTTATTTTGTAAAGAAACATCTAAACCACGTATCGGCTAAATCAAAATACTATTAAATAACAAAAAAAAAAATGAAGGTGAATAATAAATGTTGTTGTTTAATAAAGTTATATATAATTTGTAGACATTAAGATTTCAAAAAAATGCGTTTTGAAAAAAGTTATGGTTTGGAACAAACACGGTGAGACGACTACGCCGTGTACGTATTACGTATAATGTATAATGTATGAATAAATACGCATCTGTCTCCAGTTTCTACATAATTATAGTAATAAATAACAATATACCTATATTATAATATTATATGCACTGTTGCGGACTTCGGCTTCTGTTGTTTGGGGGACCGTATGGACAATTGGCTCTTTTGTGTGCTTGGTGATTCAGCGTTATACTATATTATTATTATTTTATTATGTGTGATAGAGCCCGCACCGCTGCAGTAGACCCTAACGGTAGTTGACTGTTCGGTTCGAGTGGAATACTTGTGTGTACCTATAACCTATATATATATATAAGTATATTTTATAATATTAAATATACTATCTACCAGTGTTATTTATTGTATATTATTATTGTCTCCATACAACGCTCTTGGACGTCCTCTGGGATAGGTATGTGTAGACTTTAGATAGCAAAGCCGGTATATATATCTATAGACGATTTACCACTGCCTTAACTGAGATGAAAAGGAATATTTTATTGGGCTTTGAGGAGTTAAAAAATCCAACGAGATAAGATACAATTTGTAAATTATTGGGATTTGAGAAGAGTCGTACAACATAAACGTTTATATAATAAAAAGATGATTTGTTTTTGTCAAAAATATTATCGTTCGTCGTCAGGCATACTAAGAATTGTTCTTATACATCGAATATGTATAGGTACTAGGTATTACCGTATTAGGTATTTTATTTTACACATTTTTATTCGCAATATAATCGTTTTTGAAATGTTGGAAAATGGGTTGAAAAACGCTGTTTATTACATTACAGAAGAGTAAATCCACAACATAAAATATAATATTTCACCAGCAACAAAAGTAGGCCATAATTTATTATAATTACCTACTTTTCTAAAATCACATAAATATTTTAATAATAACATTGTCACTGGACGAAGAGTATACTATTGCGTGAGATCATAATATTGTGTTTGCAGCAACACTTATATTTACGTTTACCTACTACATACCGAGGAGGACACGATGGAGTGGTTGGAATAAGGGGGTTGTTGAGGAAGAGGACAAGCTAAGAAGGAGAATGATAAGACTTAGCAAGTGGAGGAGGAGAAGGATGATGATAACTGAGAAGTCACGAGAAACATCATCGACTGACGCAGTCGTAGTTCGCAGGAGCCAGGAGGGAGGCGCTGCTCGTTTGGGGTCGTTTGACCGCACCGGTGATCTTGCGCGCCCGCGAGAGGCGGCGGCTTTCTCGCACCGGGACACAAATCGGTCGATTGAATAATACACCTTTGACCGGCGCGAACCGCTCTGCCACTATTCGAACATAATACTAATAATACATATACAATATATTTTAATATCGCTCGACACAATACTTATGGTACAGCGCATTATATTATATTATTATAGTTTATACAAAACGCGTATTCTGGACATTCTGTCCACGTTTACAGCGACGACGCTGGTCACGTTTGTCGCTATATATATTATTTTATTTGTTTACTCGAACGATTAATGTTTATTTGCTTACGGCCCTCGTGACATCGTCGCAGTGCTTATAATATTATAACATTGTACAGTGTTTGTGTGTGTGTGTGTGTGTGTGTGTGTGTGTGTGTGAGCGACCATATTATGAGTACCTATGCCCAATAAACGATCATCAGCCAAGTCCTAAACCATTTTAAAGTATAATATTGCGGCATATTGTAATATTTTATTATTATGTGTATTATATAGTACGTATGTATTTTGGTGTATCTTTCCAACTGTGATCAAATCGATTTGTGTTTATGCAGAGCTCTGTACGCGGCTGCGGCAGCTGCTGTTTGATAATAATATATTATAATATACCACCATTTTGTTACCTTTATGTACAATAAATACGCAAAGACTTTTTTTATTTTTAACGACATTCCGAGTCCTGAGTACATCATGAATGAGCAAGATAAATTAATGTGACTACAAATATTATGTTGCACATGCGTTATTATTAAATGATTTAGGTGGGTCGTATTCGTATAGCAGTGTCGCCGGTGTTCAATTGAACTGCTCTGTAAAATGGAAATGTGGATACAAAAATAGAGTATTTCCGAGTGTTAATAAATTATGTCTTTTACAGTAGGTAGGCATGTGTCATCGGCCATCGCCATGTTTGTAAACTAAATAATATATTGGATAATAGACGAATCCAGAATTATTTTTCTGTGAATTATTGTGAATCGTGATTTACTTAAGTAACCTATAGGTAAGTACTACGTAGTAGCATACTAATTAAAATAGTATCTACTATCTACCTATTATCATAGTACACCCACCTATGGACTATGGATATATACTGCTGTCATACTTCATACTGTTACTACTCTAGAAATCGACTACATTGTGTAGGTGCATTCAGTGGCGTAGCCAGGAATTTCATAGGAAGGAGCTAAGTCTCACAAAAAAAAACAAAAAATACAAATACAATATGTCTTTGTATTACAATTTGTATTTACACTTTTAATTTTTTATTAATCTTGATAAAATTCTAAGGTCAACACAGTCAATGGTGGGGGGGGGGGCTATAGGTCCTTTGAATAATATTTTTTGAATTACAACAAAATAACTAATTGGTTATCTTTCGTTTAAATATCCAATTTTGTATACATTGAATTTCAAATGTCTACAAAAAAAATTACATATGTTTTTTTGATATTTTTTGGTTGTTGCAAGTACAACTTATGAAGACTCTTGAATTAAATTTCCAAGCTTTTTTAACATTTAAAAAAACTAAACAAACTTCAAAATTTCAAATGACTTTAAATATTAATTAGTTTGAATATTTTGAAAATTGCATTATTTATGAAAAATTATAATTTAAGTACTTATTAGGGTAATATTTCAAGTTTTTATACTATTAATATTTTTTAAAAAATAACAAAATAATAAAATCGTTATCATATGTTTAAGTTTTAATATCCAAGTTCGTCAGAATTTGAACTTCAAACGCTCATACATCCAACCTCACTTAAATGAGATTGTACTCTGGACTAAAAAGTGAAAAATAAAAATAAATTAAGAGAAATCAGTACCTTCAGGTAAATTTAATTTTAAGCCGAAACGAATACCTCCAACTCCAGATCAATGAAAATCTAACCACTATACAACCCTCAACAAAATACTTAGGTTTAATCCTTTATATGCAACTCACTTGGAGCCACCACACCAAATTTAAACGTAAGCAGGCCAATATTCGCCCCATCTCGTTAGAACATTACTCAAATCCAAAATGTGCCTAAACAACAAACTATACAACTATTATAAAACCAGTCTGGTCCTACGGTTTTCGAATGTATAAGTCCACTTCAGGTCTTTCAGTCCATTTGTCTTAGGCTAATAATAGGAACTCCCTGATTTATTAAAGACAAATCACTTCACAAAGACCTCCAATAACTACCAACAGTATCCGAACTCACCAGGCTCACTACAAAAAGATTCCACATTAAACTGTCAAACCACCCAAACCCTTTACCGATAACATGTCAATACCATTTATCTCCCTGGGAATTTTTAACATCGTCTCAAACGTCTCAAATCGTCTCAATACTGGCCCAGAAATTTACTCTGAATAGTGAATTTTAATCAAAAATTAGCAACCAATGAATATTTTTCTATGCGCTTCAAATTAGCGGACAAAACATTGTTTCATTGTAACCGAGTTTAAAAATTAAAAATTATTAACAAAATAATAATATAGCTAAGAATAATATTCTTTAAATTACGAATGCACTTATTCCATTATAATATTATATATACCTAATATGTACATATGTACAAAAATGTTTTGTGGTTAAAAAATTTCCAAGAACAATCTCCGAGAAACTCTTAAAAAGCAATAAAATTAAACGTAAAAACTTGTAATGTAAAAAATATTAAATTAAATGTATTTGTTATTTTATAAGGATCCATCTTTTTCCATGAATCATATTTACGCAATATTTAACAACATAATATTATAGTGGATATGAATATAATATTATACAATATACATATAATTTTATTTTGTTAGTTTGATTGCAACTAATGCAACTCTTGTTTACAATTTAAATACAATTTATTCCAGTCATTGAAAAATGAAATCCAATTTATCCAACAAATACTGTCGCAATCTAATAAAAAATTTAAGTTTTAAAAATATTAAACACGTTATTGAACGAAAGAAAACCAAAAACGAAAATAAATTAAACTTTAAAAAAATAATAATAATTCTGCTGTCGAAAAATCGGTATTCCTGATAACTAATTGTTAAGGAATAAGGTCAATGTATAAGAGCAACTTTTTGATTTTTGATTTTTATATTTCATATAATTATTGTATTTTAAACTTCTGAATTCAGGATCATTTTTACTTTTTACTTCAGAACTAGGTAATGCTTCACTTTACTAATACACTTTTCAAATTAAAATTTTTAATTTTCGTGCGTAAATTATAATTAGGTTTGTATAGTTTAAAGTTGAATACTAAGAATAATTAATTTAAACTTTTAAGTTGGTTAACCTATATTATATTGTGCGTTTCTATTATAAGAATTAAAAAAAATTATATTACCAAATACGTTATTTGGAAACGATATAAAAAAATAACGTTAATCAAAAACGTTTTCTACCCCGGGACTATATTTACTCATATCATACTCATACTTATATCATTTATAGGTAAAAGTTGAATACATATGTATTGTGTTTTTATAAACAATTTTCAGAATAATTGAGTAAAAAAATATTACTGTTAAGACGTGTTTTTGTCTACCATATTCTTAAGATATTTCAAACTAAAACGTTTATAAATGTATTGGACACGGGTCGACTTTTATTAATTATGTGTTTAAGGTTCCGTCATCAGTGATATAAAGTAGGTATACAATTATAGGTACCTATAATCATTCGTATAAACGGCAATATTCAAATAAATACAAATATAAAATACAAGTCACTAGCTATAGGCTATCTAATCCGTGTAATCAATGTGCAGTATAAAAAATCAATAATTATAGGAAAAAAACCATGCTTGCTTATAAAACCCATCTAACGGGAAGCGACAAAAATAAATATAATCTTTGTTATATATCTGGCCACTGACAGTAGGCAGACAGAAAAAATATAAGCAGTGGTTCATCGGTCAAGAGTATAATGATTTGAGTTTTAACAATAAATTATTTTTATATTTATTTACATCTTAATCAACATATGTATACTATATACCATCTATTAACAAAAAGTAGAAATAGGTACTGTAGTCATTCTGATATCAATCTGTCATCTTATATTTATAAGGATATTTTATTATATTTATATTGCTATAATTATATAGTTATACTAATATGGTAGATTGAAATAATTTTTGCCAAAGACAAATTTCATATGGGTAAAGTGTCTACCCCGAATTAAGAATTGGAGATATATCGAATATGACATATTAATATTATATTATTTTGTTATCAGAATACCTGTGAAACTTTGTAAGGTTTACACTAGAGAGTATAGGACATAGGTAGATACTATATTACACCCAAGTTGCAAACAAATTCAGGGCTCAGCTAGTACAGCGCGTATAATACCCGATACCTAAGAAAACTTTGTGCGGAATGGCGCAGCTCAACTCGAATAAATTAATATATAAGCAGACGTATAACAGTAAATTATAATCCTACTATTGCGGGCAGTCGACTTTACGGTGTATTTGTACATATCTTAAATTATAATGTTTAGGAAACGTGATATCATCATCATCATCATTATTATTATACCATGTTATTCGGCGAGCGTTCGGAAGAATTTCGTCTCCAGGGTGGTAGGGTGCCATTGGCGATGGATTATGTTGACAAATCACAAAATAGCATCAGGGGCGGCGGCGGCGGCTGGTGAGGAAACTGAGCGCGCGCTACCCATGTGTCAGTGTAAATACATAGATAGGGACCGGTGGTGTGTTGGCGGTAAAACGTTGCGCGGGGTGATCGGTATTCCGCGGCAGGGTGGTGATCGTGGATGATGGGTGGGTGGGTAGCGGAGGGTGGCGAATAAATGCCGAACGGCGCCGATTATGCGAGCGCCGCCGAACACGCCCCCTCGGGACCGTACGACGAGCCGGGGTGTACCAGCCCCGCAGGCAGTCGACCAATCGCGCGCGACACCCGATCGCGACGCGGTGTAGCCGACACCCCGCTGTAGCCCGCACACTAGTCCGCGACGGCGGTAATCAAACGTAACGCGCGGCACTTAACCGATTGACGGCTCTATTAAACGTTTATCGTTGGCGCGTAATACTGAAAAACACTGAATATTATAATACATAATTATATACGCGTATCGTTTGCGTGTATCGCATAACTAAATATATTTAGGATAAATCGATTTTCATTATTTTGATAATATTTCTCTAATATAATATATCATTATCGTGAGTAGTGCAGTTCTCCTTCGTACCAAAAATTAATAATATTTAACGACAAAACGGAACCGACGATGACGATTGCAGCCGTACTGTGAACGCTGCCGTAGCTGCCCTATCTGTACCCGATCCGCGAACAAAACAAAAATTGTTAGTGTCATAATATTATAGTACGTTCACGTCCGCAGAAACCGATGAAATTGGACGGACGTCTCGGCGGGACGACGTGCGACGGCGGCGGTGCTGTTTACGGCGCCTCTGCGGGTCTCGGCGACAACGTCGATCGCACGGAACGGCCACCGACTTCCGCCGCCGCCACAGCCACAGCCGTGGTGGATGAACGCGGCTTGACGTCGCCGCGGGAACAGTGCGATTGCGACTCCGACGCCCGTGGACAGGCCATGGCCACCTGCACGACGGCCGGTTCCGCGGTCGTGCCGAAGACGTCTGCCGTCGGTTCGTCACTGTTTACTATCGACAGCATACTCGCTCCGTCCAGGTCGTCCGACGTGTCGGCCGTCACGGCAGCTTCCGGCCGCAACAACGTGACCGCGGCCACGGCGGCGGCCAACGGGTTCTTCAAGCAGCCGTTGAGCTTTGGACACCTGGCAGCCGCCGCAGCCGCCTCCGGATACGCGCACTCCACTGCCGCAAACTTCTTAGGTAAGTTATTGCGTCAATCACAATATATATCTTTAATACCTAGCTATATTATATACAATTATCCAGGGAAGTAATTTGAGGTGATGCAGGGTATGCTTATGCATACGGCATACCTAAAACTTATCAAGATTACATTTTGGCATAACTATAATTTTTTGCGCCGGGCAAAAATAATCTTTTTTAAAATTAATCTTATAAGTATTCGCAACTATAGACATATGATATTATTATTAATGTATTATTTAAATGAAATATAAAATGTTTGAATTAAATATTTTATGTGTGACTGAGCCGACTGAGGATTTCAGGATTTGTTCTAAATACATTATATTTATGTATAGGTACTTAAAATGTAATTTAGAGCTCCCTAGGACCCTAGTCCCAGTATTTAAAAAAACAAAATATAATGTTTTTAGATACAATATATAGTGTCTATAAATATTAAAATTAAAATTAAAATAATTTAAATGCTAATTATTAGTATTGTTAGGTATACAGTGTTCATAAAATATATTAGATAAGAAATATATAAAATCTTTTTTAATAGGTTTTTTGTAATAACCCTATAGCACAACATATATATTGGCCTGCTAAAAATCGTTTTGGCCTTTCTAGTTGTTAGCATACCTTTCAAAAAGTTGAAATGACGACCCTGCTCATCATCTTAAATCGCTTGTAATTTGTATAGACATTTACCACAGCCACTGTTATAATAGCCGATCAGCGTTAATTTATAAAATAAATAAATATCAATGTCCGTGTTTGAACCCTGAAAGTGCTAAACCATTTTTCATTATTTATTCTTATTTTTAAAAAAAGAAGTAGGTATAAAGTGTTAAATTGTTATCTTATGCAATGCATTTCAACCAAAAATAAACAATATTTAAATCGTTTTAATTCGTTTAAACCAATAAGATTTCTTTTAAAACAAAATTTACCATTAATTGTATCAAATTTTCAACTTATTATCGTATAAGCTAAATTAAAGATAATACCTAATTCAGTTGGAAATGAAAACTCGTTTGGTTAAAAATGTTACAACCCGTGTGCTCCAGTACTATTTATCACACTCTAATAATATTGTACACTATACACTGTTATCTGTTTGTCGTCTGTTATTGACGATACGACTTTTCTCATTTTATACACAAATTTGAATTTATGTTATGTAATCAACTAAGGAAGATGGATTTAACACAGGAAGTTGAACTCGTGTGTAAGATGTACAACATTATTTATACTTGTTGGATATATTTTATATTTACTATTTTTATAATTTGTAGGTTCTTATATTAATATTGGAATAATTTAACTATTTATAGTTTTTTTTGTGACCATCTAAGTGACTGAATTCGTTTGGAATGTCGTCATAATTCGATGTTTTTGTGATGTAGAGTAGGTACACTAGGTACTAAAGGACATTGTACAAATTATGTCTCGGTATAGGTAGCTACTTTAAAATATAAAATTATTTTTATTAAAAGAGGATGAGTATAGAATTTGTCGTTTATATATATATAGAAGGTCAGGTCTAAGTCAATAATATAGTCTAATCATAAACGTGGGACATAATATTAGAAGTACGGACGCCGTAATTTTCATATGAATATATGATAAACGTGAAAATGATAGATTATATTTATCAGTTCTTTTTTTTTTATTATTTGACATACAAGACCTCGACTACAAAGGCAATTGGCCATGGTTTGTGTATTACATGAAACTAATATAAAAGTTTAAGTATATATAGGTAATAAGGTAAATACATAAAAAGTACAATGGAAGACTTAAAAACTAGATAAAATGTGCATTTTGATTTTTTTTCATTATTAAATAGTTTCATAACTTATCAGTTCTACCAGGTATCTATATAATATACCTGTTATACATAATATTCAATTCGTTAAATTTCCTCACAAATTGTAGTAACTAGTAATGTACTATATAGCTGGTATAGGTATTGTTATAACTCATTGGTAAAATAGGGGGCAATATGGTAACACTCTGCTGTATATTAAGTGTCTTGAGAAGTCACTCTAATGAATGTTTTCAATTTGAATTCAATGATATAAAATCATTGTACACAAAAAACGATTCTCAGCGAAGATATAATGGTCTGTCAGCATATCATATTATTGCGATTAAACGAAGGATAACGACTTGTTGTTTTTGACAAAGTGAACAATTTTTTATCAACATTAATTAAAAAAACTAATAGAAATTGATAATTTCTTATGTTTATAAATATCTTAAAATGAGTCCATATATTTTGAAAATAGTATGGTGTATAGAAAATTCTAATATAAACATTCAGTGGATATTTCATGTATTTACGATAATTTTTTTAGTGTTACTCTAAAAACCAAAACCAATGTAGTCGAACACTAGTTTTGCATAAAAATCTTCTTTTTTCTTTAGATTTTTATAATACCATATAAATAACATAATTTAGCTTATAAATTCATTATACACTACCTATTATATTGTTGTAGTTAAGAGATAACTTATGTCGGTATTCATAGTCAATTTATGTGACACACAAATTTACTATGCATACACACATTAGTGTTTTACTGCAATCGGTTATTATTAATAATTTTTAGTTAGGTATATCTTCTAAAACCAGTTTATTCACATTACCAGCAATCAATTAATTATTATTCAATAACTGTTATTATTTTTGTATAATAGACAATTTATAGTATCTAATTAACTGCAGTCTGCAGTTATGGTTTATACCAGTATACCACGATTAAAGACAGGTTAAATACTACTGGTTTATACATATATGTGTGTATAGCACAGATGTTAGATAAGTTAGATATATTGAAAGTGAGACGAGTAGATGAGTTTTAGGTTCACCTAAAATTGACCACATGGATGTCATTCTACAGTTCCACCACCTGCAAAATGTCTATAATATGAAACTTTTAAAATCGTAAAACTTCTAATAACATATATATATCAATACTTCTCGAAGTATCGTAATGAACTAATAGTTCTTGTGAAGGAACAAATCTATTAATTTATTTATTGCGCTATTGTAAGATTAATTATAATTAATTATTTTTACTGGTATTTTTTTCCACGACATCTATTTTATTTTTCAACAATGCCTTCATACCTAACTATTGCTGTTATTAAATGTATTAACCCATCAAATAAAATACAAAATGCTAGTTTTCGCAGCACATCTATAACACATATTGGTTAGTATCTAGGCATTTGTGGTTTTCCTGAATAACGTGCAGTCAAACAGCAGCGATTTTGAAGTATTTGGTGGAATTTGAGAATCTAATATTATTGATTTAATATTGCTCACTAAAACTCCCAGAAGTATAGGTAGGTACTTAAATTGTTTTAAAACATTTATTTATTACATCGTTTTTCAAACATAACTTACATGTTACGTGTGTAAAAAATAAAAAATACATAGATATCTTTCCCTAGTATTAGCGAAGTGAGATGAGTTTATTTGATGTGGGAATACTGAGCAGTGAGTAAGTACTTTGACTCAGTATATTATATTTATATTTTAATTCAGCATATTATCATTTATCATCTATTTTTTTAGAATCTCAATGAATGAATGTCTGGTTTTGAAATTGTATGTACTTTTTTTTCTGAAGATAAAGCATTTTGCATTACATTTTTTACTACACAATCTATAAAATAACTTTTTTCTACAACAAGTGTAATTGCTTTACGATGTGTGTTGACTGTTGAATTTATTTTGGGTGGATGAAGAGAGTGATTATTTCTTTGCCATATTTTAATAGTTTTGGCCGAGTGTGTATAACTGCTATTTATAGTACTATACTATAATAATATAATACATATAGCACCTACCTATATGAATTTAAGAATTATGAATACATTTTAAATCATTTTGTGTACAATAAACTAACGTAACTATTATGTTTTTTATATCTTAATTTTTCTTCACACTTAGGCTATTTAGCATTATTAATTATTAATCTATCCAATATTTTTTAAATCAACAATTTAAGTATTATTTTTACGTTATTATTATTATTATATTTTGCATAATATTATGTAAAAAATATATTTTGATTAAAAAAGAAATTTACTTGACGTTTCAATTTTTTCAAATTCGTTTTATTGTCTTATTGTGTTTCATAAAATATAATTTTACTAATAATTAAAATATTTTGGTTTAAAATTCGTAATTGGGAGTTTTTAATTTGTTTTACTTCTAACATATCAGCTAAAATTAAAATATTATCCTATAAACATTTTATTTTAAATAACTGCTCAACAGTTTTATATTTTTAGTAGACATAAAATTATTTAATTATATATTATATTATATACATTATTTAATTTATATAGACCCTCATGCAGGAAATTTTTAAAACTAATCATATAGCTTAATTAATGCATTTTGAGTAAAGTTATTAATACTTGGAAATTTGCAGTTTTCACATTTCAGAGACTTTAACTGAATAGTTTTCTTACTTAAATTAAAGTAATTGCTTATAGATATGGCTGAAAACTTTCGACAAACATTGCACGCGATCCTCAGAAACGTCTATCAGCAGTAACATTTTAACCAAAGTATTTTTATTGATAACAAATTTTAATAAAATGTAAATATGTAAAATCTGTGGACCATGGCTTATTTTAATAATGATAAAAAAAATAAATTATGGCATTCGAATAATGTAACTAATTGTGATTAAAACAAATATAAATTAATAAAATGACAATGTTACTCGGTCTGGCTTCATCTTATTCATTAATAACATTATTACATCACACGTAAAATGTTAATACATTTCCAAGTGCAGACATAATATTAATATTGTATATAAGTATGAGGTATTATATTTTAACAATATATATATAGGTACCAATGCTCGGAACTGGCACCGTGTAAAATATATACTTGGCTCACATAATATAATAATATAATATATGCTTTTGTACACGACACATTGCATATTTTATTTCTATATAAGCACTGTGTTTTTTCGACACGTGGACAGCCAATAGTATTACACACAAATCTCCCCTTTGCCACCCAGTAAACATCTGTGTTTTGTGTGGAATTTTAAATCCGTTTGCAATATGCAAAGGCTTCGCAAATAATTGCTTCGCGCATTCAAAAAGATCCTGTGGACCGTGTGAAGCCGCACGGCCGTGCAACGCTTTGTGCGCAGTGTGACATTCAATTTCTGATATTTTCAAGTATAATGTAATGAAAATACACCTGATCGAGCATAAAGGGGTTTTCGTGGATCGAAGGTAGACGAAGACGCTTAAACCTCACGCTGACAATAATCGCTTGTTGATACTCGTACTTTAGCATTTAAAAAACCAGTGACTTCCTTGATACACGTGATGCAGTATTAAATAAACGCGTTGGTTTAGAGTAAACATGTATTTAATAATAATAAAAAAAAAATACAAACCAGTGATTTTTCCAAATCTCTAGATAAATAATAAAGACGTTTTGACGTTCTTACTACCTACATAGTAAATACATTGTACACTATAATATAATATTATATTATATAGTTTAGTGCAGCAGTATTATGTAATAACTCGTGCGTTCTAATAAAAACATAATAATAATTAATATGTCTACTGGTATTAGGTACTTACATGTTTATACTGGTTAAATTATTGCTGGAATGGTTAAATCATTTGAAAAGTTATATAAGTACATTGGAGTCATCATAAAATAGTATTATTATACAACGCACTTGGTGTACAATTTTCGAAGTACAATTGTATTGTTTTATCTCGCTCAGTATAATATTAACCTAAAACAATATTAATTGTTTTTTTCAAAAAGCACAATAGTATAAATAATTATAATCGTAAGATAATTCAAAAGGTCGAAATATTATTGAAAATTGGATCATTGTAATAATTTTATCATTGGGTTTTATTCATTGATCGCTATATTATAGGTGCTCTTACCAATGGGTACCTCTTAATGCGCATCGTAAAAACGAAATCAAATGTCGACCGCGACATCAGATATAGTTTCCATTTTCTCATAATATTTTTACTGTTACAGTACCCGCGTGGATACCTAACCTAACCTACGCATGCGATTATAAAACACTTAGGACCGCGGCGGCGGGCGGGTACGGTTTTTAATTTATAATGTTCACAGCTTCCGGGCAGACTTTTTTGTTTTTTTTCTTCTCCGTTTTCAACGTTTCGTTTCGGCTCCCCGGGCTCGTGTCGAGCAAATCTATATAATATATGATTTTATACATATTATATTATATTATATACATACGCGGTGCTTAAATCTAGCAAATCCTAAGAGCTTTGTTTCGCTCCCTCGTATACAATATATATGCACCTATTTATTACTCGGGTCGAGGAGACCACGCCGATGCCCGCGCACGCGGATCGAACTTTAATCAACCATGAATAAGTAATGCACAACGACGGCCGTGTGTGTTTGCATTGTTCCCCGTCTGCGGTTCAAATCAGATCAACGGTGCCTCGGGCCTTATATTGTGTTATGTATGCATATGTATACATATGCACATACGTGATATAATAGTATATATATAATAATATAATATAATATATATCGACCCTCCCGCCGCCCGCGTTATGTTATACATTGCTCGCGGTTTTTCTTCCGATATTGCTTTTCTTTTTTTCGTTGCCCCCCCCCCCCCCCTCCCACACCAATAATATTACTTATAAGACGCGTATTTGTTCTTTAAAGTTTGCCGAATAGTTTATATATATATATATATACGGTCTGCACCGAAAACGTAATAAGTAATAATATCTTATATTATTATTGTTGCGTACAACCAAAACAGGCATCATTCATCGGTATACCTATATAGGTACGATAATATTATGTACACGCGCATATTATTATTATACTGCGTTAAATAAACCGAATAAAAAAAAAATTAACGTCATATGATGTTTTACCGCGGTTGACGGTCTGCGATTTTGTTACCTCGATATAGTTGGTAAAATCGCGATGGTGATTTAATTTGCTATTATTCTTTTTTCTTGGTCGTATTAGTTGCCGCGGCTGGTTACCAAAGCATCTATCCTAGTTATATGATGGCCATGGCGGTGACGGGGGGCCACGGGGCTGCTGGCGGTCATCATCACGGTCCCGCGTCCATGTTCGCCGGCCCACCGGCCAAGAGAAAGAGGAGGCACCGGACCATATTCACCGAGGAACAGCTCGAACAGTTAGAAGCGACTTTCGAGAAGACGCATTACCCAGATGTGGTTCTTAGGGAGCAGTTGGCGCTGAAGGTGGATTTAAAAGAAGAACGAGTCGAGGTTAGAACTTAATATAGTATTTATTTAAACTTTAAAGTAGACTATAGTATTATATATATATGTATAATTATGCTGGTTGTATACGATGTAGTCGTGTGTTATTAAATTATTACACTTTTATTTGCACACTGAGTGATACGCGTCAGTACGTCACCTATATTATATTGAATATATTCACATTCAAATAATTCGAACATATTATTTATACATATATAATCAATAAGGCGATTCAACCTACGTATGAGAGCGTCTCCGTAGAGAAACTTACCCCCCCCCCCTTCTTTAGTTTTTTCTTAGAGAAATTACTGAAACATTAGAAAATATTAGTTATTCATAGACAGTTTATAGTCAAATTTTATTCAAACTGACTAATGAGTGAATATATATACTTGTATTATATATTATTTATATTTAAAGATTGGGAATTGAGTCTTGGTATACATTATATATAGGTAGATACTTTAAAAGGGCTTATAGATTTTTAGGTGTAAGAAAATATTGCTGATTTCTGTTTAATAATCACGGTCTTGTGAGCCTCAATTTTAATCATAGTCATAAACTCATAAAATGTATTATTATACAAAAGGTTTCTTTATTATACTATATTCTGCGTTAAAATGAGAAAATCGTATAATAATAGTATATCCAATTTATATAATGTCCTCGGATTTTCAATTTATTTTTCTTAAATGTAAACCTTATTTTTAATAACAAATGTTGATACGATATCATTATATATTTACAGGTATTTTTTATGAATATTAAAAAATTAGATAATCAGGTTATTAACTATTAACAAAGTCTATAGGGTAGCTCTCTTAGAAAATAAAATTAACTAGATAATTATAGATTCTTTGTTTTATATCTTTCAATTGCCAATCCCTTACACTATAAGCAATACATTTACAATGTTAACATCTAAAAAGTTATAGGTAAATTTACAAACAAAAATGATATACATTTTTTTTAAAGAAATACAAAAACTTAGTGTTGAAACTTTTATGCAGACGATAGAAATCAAATCTGATCAAATATAATACTCGTATAACAGAGTTATATTATATTTATTCTGCATATTTATTTTTATATTGCAATTTTCTACATTTTTAATTTTAGTTAGGTATCAAGTATAATATAAAAATCAAAGTTAGCTGAGAATAAGGAAAACGTATTTAATACAAATCTAGGTATTATGGTTATTATAATAAATGTTAGTATTATTAAATTATATAATTAATTAATATTTACCATATTAGTATATTATATAATTTTATTATAAAGCGTAACATTATTATAGATTTAAATCCTTTTAATGTTAAGATTTGAATATTCAGATATTGGTGTAGGTACTATGTATTGTACTTATTGTTGTATTGTTAATTGGGTTTAAGTTGTAAATATGATAATACAATTTATTATAACTACAACGCGTTGGAAAAATTGTCCATCATTTACAGGACTTAACATAATATTAATCTAATATAATGTGACGAATATAAATGAGTAGTAAATTATCTTTCTCTCATATTTTAATACGGTTATTATCCTAGCCTACCATAAACGATTGTGAAAACTCACACATGTTTATTATTTTAGGGGTGTAATTGATAGGAAATCTATAGAATATATAATGTAGTTGTCAGGGTTAAGAGGTTTTTTCTCTCCCTTTGGCTGCTCATTTTAGGGGTGAGAAATCATGTTCTGAAGTGTTTTGATTGGGTTCGGTCGAATATAACCTCCTGGATTTATTTTAATTAAATTTCATGATATGGTTTCGTTTTCTCTATTTCCGTAACAATATTCGCATGTTTACAAGACGAATTAATGGGAAATGGCTTTTATACAGTTTCATCGGCGATGATTAACCAACTTAGGGCACTCTGTGCTTTTGTTGATCTTAGAACCCTTATAAATGAAAATCTCCAATTGTGTCAAAAGCTTTTTATTATTATTAGCTGTTTTGCCATTAGAATTCATAAACCCATAAAAAAGAATAATAGATTTTCATCAAAATATATTTAATTCAAGCATCATGACAAAACTGAAATGTGTTATTATTATTTCTTTAAAACATTAACTGCAGTATCTTCATTCTTCAATTTACGAGACGTAATTATATTTATCACAATTATTTCAATCCATTTTTGAGAAAAAAATAATATAGAATAAATACGTATAAAAAAATATATTTCTGTCTAATAAACTTTTTATTTTTATTATTTTTAACTAAAATAGATTATAATTATTGGTTGTTTATACTTTATACTTATATATATAGATATACTATGTGAGATATAAAATGGAAAAAAACTTAAGTCCTGCATTAATGATATTTATTACTAAATTTAGTTAATAATTTTCTTTGGCTTTAAAATTTTCATCAGCAACATTATATTAATATAATATAAAAGTATATTATGTGGTAGAAAATTATCTCTTCCTTAAAAGCAATATTATCATTATTTTAGTCTTACAAGCTCACTATTAAAATATAAAAAATGTATCAACATTATTATACGTAGTCGTAGTATTTAAAAATAAAACCGCTCTCCTTCATTTGTTTTGATTGTGTACAATGCACATTTGTGTGTCGACTTTCATTGATTTAATAAGTATAACTCATCCTTACACAAGTTTAAAAAAGCAGACGTAAAATTAAAAATAATACAAAATCCAGAAAGAACCCTAAACTTTTTATAAAATGTATCCTGATACCCCCAAGGAAAAGGGAAGGAATTACGCTAAAACAATACGTCAATTTGATAAAGAATCCTTTTAACGAAACATAAACAACTACTAAGGGCACTAAGGCGAGCTCTGTGTTATTTTTTCATAAAATATTATTATTTTATAATACTATATACATAATATATATTTTTTTTATACCATATATTTATAAGAATATGGCTGGCTGAAGTATTATTTTTATTATTATCATAAGGCTATTCAACTGTAACGCGGAAAATACAATAAGCTCCCTGAGGGCCGCCGCCATCCCTGGTCATCATTCAAATCCGGACGTGGGAAATAGAGACACTTGGAACCAATAGAAAAATCTGAATTTTTTTCTGCATACATTTCACATAATAACATTCCTCTGTACCACCTCTTAGAAAAATAGTCATAATAGGTACATATTATACATATATTATATTAGTCAACTTAAGTTATTATTTATATCGTTGTTATTGTGACCTTTAGAATTATATTATTAATTTATACCCACCTACTAAAACTGTATAAACAATTATTTTTTTAATGTTGAACGTTCCCCGTAAAAATTAGATAAAATTTGTATAATACTATATAATATTATAAAATATATAGGTAGATGTATATAATTTAAAACTATACAGGTATTATAGACTTAAAAATTCCATAAATGCTGCACATAATAATATGCATAGGTATATTATAATGTCACGTTATATTCTTATTTTTTCGATCTACAACTAAACATACTATACTTATTAAATCGTTTTGTAAACACAGGCTGACGATTATACCAGAGTGCTAAACACAAATTCTATAAAATATAATATCATGAATATAAATACTAAATAATATCATGTATGTATACAATTTATCAAATCTCACACCATCCAACACTATAGGCACACTATATAGCACATTCGCACCCCATTATACGCTGTATAATATAGCCATCTACCTGTGTTTCACTGGAAAATTCAACTGATCCGTGAAAACGTTGGTGTGTTTATGAGACCGAAATAATTGGTACAAAGGCCGTCTTTGACTGATGTTCCCCGATACATGATAATATTACAATTTATTATCTTGTTGCTATGTTGCTACGTGTAGCGTATTTTGACATTTTCACCGTGCATGCGACAAGGGAGGTGGTGACATTTTTTCAACGGTAATAATCAGAGTTATTTGTATCTGTGAAAGAATATTTTATAAAAATGTAAAATAAAAGCAAAATGCAATAAAAAAATACCCCTCATTCGCTTCGACAAAAAAAATAAATATATGTAGGTAGGTGTATAACATAGAGGTGGGTATGTAAAAGCGTATTTCTGAGATTATTAAAATGTATTTTCTACGTTTGCGAACACCAACATTTATTCATTCTTATTCTATTGATTAAACATATAAATGGTTCCAAAATGAAAACAATAACTTAATTGCTATTAAATAAAGCTATAAGGTTAATTTATTATATACATAGGTATTTACATAATTATATATACCTATATATGATTCATTGTCTTAAAATATTGTCTTCCTTTAGCGTACCTTTGTGTAACGTGAAATTATTTATTGTTTGAATCACAGTTTATTAAAAAGTATTACTTATTATTGGAATTCAAACAAAAAACATACAAAATCATTTTTTACGTAATAGAAATAAAACATTTTAATTAAATTACGAAGCCTTTTTTTACCGTTTTTCTGCATTTTCTTTGTGTCAAACACTCATTCGTTCCATTATACCTATTTATAACTATATTAACCCATTCATAAACATAAACTTATTTAGTCTTTATATTTATATCTGGAATTTGGTACATAATAAAATAAAATAAGAAAATAAGTAATATCTTTAAACTGAAGACGTGTTTCATATATATAATATGTAAATATAAAATGTAGGTATTTAGTATTTACCCGCTTTAGGTACATATAATAAATTAAATAAGTATTTATTTATATTTAATAAATAATAATAACTGAGTAAATTATAACTTGAGAAAAAAAATTTCAATTATAATTTTGATACCTTTGATTTAAGTAGAAAAATCCACGAAAAACAACGGAGATTTAAAATATTTTGTTGTTAAGTTGCTATTAAACAGTTTTAAACAAAATTTTAAATATACTGTTCTTTATGAATTTTATTTTCATAATCGATACTTACGGAAACATCGTTACTCTCAAAGTCACAAATCCACAAATACATATATAACCGAAATGTGGATTATTATACCAGATAAAAAAAATACAATAAAGCTATAAAAAATAAAAATAAAATGTTCTTATCAATTACATTTCGGAAATAACTCAATGTGACTTTATCAATAATATTCCATATTAATTCATGGAAACTATATGGTATATTAGAATTTGTCTACACTATGTACTTTAAGTCCTTGTTGCATTATATATTAATATAAATTTGTTCTGTCTTGTGTCCTTAGGTGTGGTTTAAAAATCGTCGGGCAAAGTGGAGAAAGCAAAGACGTGAAGAACAAGATAGACTGAGGAAAATGCAACATCATCTGGTGGAACAGCCTGGAGTGTCTAATGGGCTAGCAGCTGCAGTGGCGGCAGCCGCGGCTAGGGGGGGTGATCCCATGCGGTTAGTCCATCTGCACGTGCAGGACGAAGAAGAACTCGAAGAAGATCCCGATTCTTCAGACTTAGAAGTTGCTTGAGTAAATTCTATCGACTGAATAAATGATTGTTTGTCTTTTTTGTACATCTCTTGAAGAGCTGGTTTTTTTTCCGTTAACCCAGAACGATGCATATATATTTTTAAGATGCGTTTTGATATTTTAAAAGCATTTCTCTAAACCAATAATGATAATCATTGAAATTTGTTTTTTTATTGTTAATATTGAACACCTCGACGGCTAAAAATATCATAATTTGTTACCTATAATATGCTTTTTACATTTATAATAATGTGTGTTATGAAAATCTGACGTAACATAGGTTATATAATATATTACACATATAATTATAGTATAGTATAATGACATAGTAAGTACCTACCTAAGTTAAATATTTAAACTGAGAATGTTCGTATTATTGTATAATAAAAAAATATGATATTACTTATATGTTTGTGTAGTATAATAACGAAAAGTGTTTGTAACTATTAACTATTGATTTCATATTATGATCACTGAGCTTTTTTACTTATAAGTTTCGTGTTTCTGAAAATTTGACAAAAAGTCAAACCCTATGCTATGTATTATACTAATAGTGTAATATTTATATAAGCTATGTAAACATATACATCTCACATGTGTTATTATTACTTATATTTTATGACACAATGACGCTGTATATCCTTATAAATGATTTATTTATGTTTAAATTAGATTTGTAAAAATATTAATTATTTATGTATATTGTAATACTCGTTAAATGTAATAATTTACACGACATGTTAATTTTACATTATAATTATTACTTAATTTTAAATAAATATCCACTGCAAGGATTTTAAGTTTAGTGTATATATTATTTTTATTATGTTAATTTAAACTCAAATTGTTAATGTATAGGTATTATTGTCTTTTTTGATTATATTATATATAGCTGTACAACTACGTACCAATACATTTTCCGGAATCTATTAGCGAGTTCCGAACATTTAAAACAAATCCAAGTATTATAGTAAGTAGTTCAGACACATTGTCGGTGTGATTATCAATGATATGATATGCAAGTTAGCAAAATATTGTACAAATATTTAAGCTTTTTTGTTAAACTTGCTATTTTTAATAGATTAATAACTGTACTTCTAACAATAATTTATTATTTATATTCATATTGATGCATAAATAATATACATATTACCTATAGATAAATAGGTACAATAATATTGTTTAATTCAATTTCTAGTCACTATAATATAATATAATATATTAATATATTCATACAATAATATAGTATTATCAAATAAGCATTATTATAATACATAAAATATACCATTTGTAATATGGCTTTATGTGCATTATTATGGTTTTGTACATTGTTTTAGTTAGTTAAATTAATAAATGTATCAAACCATATAGTATTTTTGTATTAAAAATAATTAATCGTTAAGGTAATTTAGATCTAAATTCTAAATTATTAAAAGCCCTCGAGATAAAACCTACTCAACACTCTGGCCGGGCTGAGGATCGAAATAGTAATCTCTTCACACCTCCACACAATGGCGTTTAGACCATTTTTTTTTTTGTGAGGCTCAGAAAGTTTCTCTACCTACCACCACAGCTACATGATCAAATCATTACCTTTTAGTTTTTTTTTACTTATTCCAACTGAAATTATCATTCAATTAAATTTGAGTAACTGAATTTGAATAAGTCTAATTCGTTGTTGCTATATAGTAGAGTAATAATTATATGTAAAGTAGAGTACAATAACTATTTTTCATTGTTTGTCTTAAAACTCCGTTGCATTTAATCGCTCTCGTTCAGACTACAGAATATATATATATATATATTAGTAAGAAAGTTGGTAATTAAAATAGACTAGACCAGCGAAGCAATGTGTCATGAGGTGACATCAAAATTGTACCAAGTATATATAACACGGCAGTCCCGCTGTTGTCGTGAAACTCGGCAAGAACGCAAATACAACGATTGTACGTATGATCGACGATCGTAGTACAGGTAGGTGAAATATATTTTATGTTTGTTTTGTACCAACAATGGTATTTCTGACCTAAAACTGTGTTCGTTGAGTATTATTTCAGTCATTTTACGTTTTTACTTTTTAAAAAGAACAGTACGCTAAGATAGGTAAGTACTACGATAGGTATACGTACTTATGGTGAACAAGGTTTGTTTAAAAATTTTAAACCGACGGTACTTTGGCACCTATATGGACTCTTAAAGTATTATAATTCAAAAGGACCGAACGTAAAACCGACAACGACAAGCGCGTATACCTACCCCAATAAAGCTAACAGCTCTAATTTAATTTATTTTAAAGGCAGTCATTAACTTAGTCCTTACAGTGTATACGAAAGTAATAATAAGGCATCTTAGGTCTAATCATAGGCGCAATTTGAACAACTGATTTGGGGGGGCTAAATTTATAAAATCAATACAGACCCGCGTCATTTTTTTATTAGGTGAATTTAAGAATGAATATATTTAAAAACTTAGGGGGGCTTAAATAAAACTAGGGGGCTAAGCCCCCCTAGACCCTCCCCCCAAATTGCGCCTATTGGTCTAATGGCCAATCGCGTGCCACTCTTGCGGGTGATACGACATTATGTAATACATTTTATTAATAATCTATTAGTTTATTATCTCAAACTTGCTTACGCATCCGACCTACCCGGACCCATCTCCGATTTTGGTTGAGGCCCGGTCCTCTAAAAACAGCCTTCGCCACGCAACTGGACCACCACACACATGTACATGCCACCCATACAATAACAGCCACCGTGGGCCTATGTCACCTACCCCTCCCCTTGAGCCGGGCCTGGCCACCCCCTTACATAATATGTCGAAAGTAACTAGTTAATTATTTACAATCTATCTATAGAAAGACAAAAATGTATTTTGGGTGTGCAATCGTACTTCAAGCGGTTGACTGTCGTCGCTTCGTGCACTTCTTGGTACTCAGACATCAATACATTTTCTTAGCAAATCTTATTGTTCATCGCGAGATCTCTGTTTGTAAAGTAAGTAGTATTTATTAACACTTATGTGACTAAATGCTAAAAACCTGTGTATCTATGACAATGACATCATTCGACTCATATGTGCAATAAATTTGGATAACTGATTTGGGGGGGGGGGCTAAATATATAAAATCAATACATACCCACAGGGGCTCCGCCCCCGCGCCCCCTCACCACTTATTATCATTTTTACGGTAATAATATATTACAAAAACATTTAGTTTGGTACTCAACAGTAAAAATAAAATACTTGATAAATGAAATACAATAATATACACCTCAAGTACTCAACAACTCAATGCTAATTAATTATTTATTTGTAATTAAAAATAAAATAACATAGTTACGCAGTGTTAAATCTTATAATTTTAAACGGTGATTAGATATATAGCGAATTTATTTAATATTCTTAATTTTAATACTACCAGAAATGTCTTTTTCTATATATATCACAATTCACAGATGCATTTGAAAATCTATCTTGATGCATAGATGTGCGCAAGGCTGGGCAAGTTAATGATTTTTTTTAACTCAGTTAAGTTAAGTTAATACACACTTTTTGTTAACTTTTTATTAAGTTAAAAAAAAGTTAATTTGTTTATACAACGCTAGCGTAGGTACTTAATTTTTTTCCAACCCAAAACTAAATACCTAATACTTCATACAGTATTTCCATATAAGTTAGATTCAAATGATATACATTTTTAACTTTAAACAATTTACCATACATATTTTTTGACATGAAAACAAAATAGACTGAAATAGTGAAATATTATAAAATTAAAAACAAAATAAAGTAACTTAACTTACCTACTTCTTAAAATAAAAAATGAACTCGTTCATTTCACGTTAATTAAGAAAGAAATTTAGTAAGTTAACAGTTAAGTTAATAAAAAGCTAAAAGTAACTAGTTAAGTTAAAAAGTTAAAATTAAATTAACTTTTTAACTCGTTTATGTCCAGCCTTGGATGTGCGTACCAATTTTTTATCTTCCTCATAGCTGAAAAAGGCCCCTTATTTTCTTAGGGAAAATATCCAAAAATCTTTTCTTAACGGACGCATTCAACATAATAACTATCTGTATGCCAAATTTCAGCTCGATCCATCCAATGGTTTGAGCTGTGTGTTGATAGATCAGTCATTCAGTTTACTGTTTTATATAATATACAGATGACATCTCCGTAGATTCCATATTCTAAAAATAACTAATATGCAATAATAATATTTATACCCGTGTTACTACTATGATAGCAGGTTATCTATACTCATAGAACAATACTATACTCGAGCTGTTATACAACACGATTATAAAGAACTTATATAAAGTTCTTTATGATCGTGTATACAACGATGTATCATATAATATTCATATCATTAAAACTAACATTAATAACAAAAATTGATTATATATTTTATAAATTGATATTAGTTATTACTTATCACTTATTAGATAACATACGTAGGTATAGTGATCATCAAGTTGGCTAAAAAATCCCATATTTAATTTTTTTTTTTTAATTTGATAATTTTTTTATTAGTTGGATTAAAGAATGAATATATTAAAAAAATTAGGGGACTTAAATCAAACTAGAGGGGGCTAAGCCCCCCTAGACCTCCCAAATTACGCCTATGTCATTCGTAAAAAAAAAGTTAACTTACGCGCTGTGTGCACACCAGTTGCACCTCCTGAATTCCTCGTAACTACCGGATTTCCACGAGCATGCGTTTCTCCCACGCCGACCGATGCGGACAAAATAACAAACGTGACAACAACGATGCAATGTGTAGGCAAAAAAAGAAACCTCCTCCCTCCCCACGAAAGCACCGCCTCAAACGCGGGACTCGTATAGTCATATAAACCTAACCATATAATATTATAATACCATACCATACTCCCAGGCCCTACAATAATAATATGGTCAGTCGAGAAAAGCAAAATCCAATATCGTTTACGGTGGCGTTAAAATTATATTTTATTCATGTTAAAAGTTACATAATATTAAAACAGTTGCATACTGAGGAAAAAATATGTAGGTTTCCACACATCAAGAGGACACGTGCTTTGTTGTCCAGTCTTACACATAAGATAAGACATAGGCAAATGGCAAATCTTCACTCGCTTGTTTCAATATAGTGTACTGATAGTTTTGATATTACACTGAATTGACCTATTATCAAACTTTTAGGTAAGAACATAATCTGTGCTTAAGCGTTGATGATTTTTCAATATTTTAACTTTCAAGCAAGATATGAGTACTTATGTGAAATATTACAAAATAAAAATGCTTATATTTCGCTTAAAAATTATAATATTGAAAATCGCCGACGCTTAAGCACTATAATAATGTTCTTATACGTAAAAATTTGATAATTGATCAGCTCACTCTAATATCAGAACTAACAGTACACTATTGAAAGTTGAAACTAGTGAATGAAGATTTGATTTGTCGTACGTGTGTTGTAAGACGGAGACAACAAATGCGTATAAACGTCCTCCACATAACAATTTTTTTATTAAAACTCATAAAATCATAACTTGTTTTAAAATTAAAATATATAAAAAAAGAACCTATGAGGTTCACTAGATAATATTCTTACTTCTAAATTTGATAATAAGTCAATGCCCTCTAATATTAATGGAAACTGGCCTGGAACATGATGACCTAAAAATATTTAAAAAATGTACAAAAATAAAAATTTTAAACTGATTTATAAACATAAAAAAATGACTTAAAAATGGCCACAAAAATAGCAAAAACTACTTTATAATGACTAGGGCTGGGATTTCGATGCACTTTTCATTTTTTCCTGAGGTTGCTGTACAATGCTTGCCTGGTCACAACTCTGTAACATGTACTTTTAAATGAGAATAAGAAAATTAATTTTGCATTTTTTTTAATTATTTGAAAATTTTTGATTTTAATGTCATTTTTTTCATTTTTTAGGGCATTATTAGAGTTTTTGGGTCCTAAATTCAAACTTGAAATTTTATTTTAAGATTTTACATGCTAACACAAGTTTTATATAAATTTATATATTTTTTAAACTATCAAAATAGTTTAAAAAATATAAGGATATTATTGTTTTTTCATATTAAAAGAAATTCAATAACTGAAGTTTAGCCTATAGAAAAATTATTTTCATAACTTTTTATCACTCGTATTTTACAATTTATTAAAAATAAAAACAATTTACCTGGATTTTTTAGTGCTTTTTTTTAAGGGCATTACATTCCTGGCCCTATTAATGACTTAATATTTTTAAAAATTTACGTTTTACCAAATTTACGTTTTATACAATTCTTGTATCATAAATTATAACTATTATAGCCTATATAGGTGCTAGCTCTTTAAAAATGTTTACTCTCGAAGGAGCCTTCAAAAATATTTTTGAATGAGTCGCCAGCTATTATTATAAAATGAAAAACGTGTTGATGACAACTTTTCAGTAAACGTACCAGTAGTGGGAGCATTGTAGTGCTCAATTTTTTTTTATAAAGGGGGGATATACCACCCTTTGCGCTTGTCCAGTCGGAGGCATGCCCCTGGGGGGGGGGGGCGTATAAGCATATCTGCATACACGCACTGCTTGCGGCAACGAACGTCGCTTTAAATACATTACAAAATACTACTTAATTAATTCATTTTTTGAAATTTTGTTATTAGATTGCGCTCATCTTTATACCGAACACTTGCGTTTGAAAAATTAATAATGCAAAATTGTTCGGTAGAACTTTAGATACACTTGTACTGATAACATAATATTATGAAATTATCTTTAGTTTATTTAATGTGTTGTACAGAGTAGGTCACAGATACGCAGTTATTACTTATTTATGTAACAATAGTCATAATATTATTATATTATCGGTTGACGAAATAATTTTTAACATAGGATAACGACATTTTATCTTTATCTTTGGCAGGATGAAAGACTAAATGAATATGAGCGCGTTGACATTGTCTCCTTAGTCCTTGTATATAATTTGTTATTGAAGTGTATTGATCATTGAATATACTATTATAATAGGAATCATTTATCACAAACTATTTATTTTTTTCAATTGTTTACATACTTACGTGTCTTATGTATGGTGCCTCACGGATGTTTAAAAAAAATAATTATTAAATGTGATTTTGTCTTGAAGGGTATAAGCGTCCGAAATTTCTCCAGCCCTAAAGGTTTCGTCAATTTGCGCTTAAACCACCTGTGATCTGTATAGCTATGAAAATATAATTTTTTAATCTCTACCACGGTCTAATGTTATACAGGTATTTTATCTTATAATTATTTGTGTTATCTATATTATACTTCAATGTACTCGATGTATAGGATGACTGCAGCGTCGCGCAAGTTTCCACACCACCTATCTACCTATGCTTGTTAAACATAATCCATTTTGTTTAAAAACATGAAGTATTACACATGGTACGTTTTTTTTATTGCGGTGTCCCCTGTTGGCCTAATCCACATCGCAAGCGAGAACACGCGAAAGCCGGTCAACTACAATAATATTGTAATTCACATAGATCGGTACTGTGCGAAAACTGTACTGTCTACTCTTGTATAACATTTTTCGTTATTTCCGCTCACTATTCCTATTGGGCCTCTTTATTCAACCTGTTTTAAATGTCGTGATACTCATTCACAAAAATGTTTTTGCGGTCCTGGAACAAAGTATTTATTTTAAGTGAGTGACGCCGGCCAGCGATAGTGGGTGATGTGTTTGGTGTGGTCGTGTGGAGTTGAAATGGTGAGAGGATGACAATATTAAATAAATACATTTTACAAAATACTTAATTCATAAAATCATCTTACTTGGTTTAGGTATCTATAGTCTATACCTTACTTATGCGCCGACCAAGACTTATATCAAAATAATTCCTTATCGACTATCGTCACTTGGACTTAATAACTTTTATTTAAAGCTTGACGGGTGTTGAATCATTGTAGGTGCATAAAAATGTTTCAAGTCTTCAGATCTGTGGCCTGAGAGATATAATCCTTCGTTAATAATTGCATTCATTGTTGATGTGCGTGCGTCTATGAATCTAAAATGTGTAATTATAATTTTATGATGAAAATAAAAATAACTTATACTTTAAAAACGAAAAGAAACTTAAAAAAAAGGTGGGTAAGTAGATGTCGCTCTGCTGTACAGTAGGTTACAAGTGGGTCACTGTAATGGATGGTGTTAAATTTGAATTCAATGATATGATATCATTGTATAAGAAAAACGATTCTAAGCGAAAACGGTCAGTCAGCCTATGATATTACCAAGTATATTTGATGATATTATTGTGAATAAAGTAATTTATATATAACCTATTTACGTGGCCTAAGTGCCTTGTTTTCAATTTTCAATCCTTATATATAAAAGTTGAACATTTTATAAATTTTTAACTACAAAATAATTATTAAATTATAAATTTGATAAATTTTGTCAAAATTTGAACTTAAATGCTTATAAAAAAATCAAGAAAGTAAAAAAATGTGCCTATGTATTTTTAATATTTTTCAACTGCTATTAGAACGATATATCAGGAACCTTATATTAAATTTTCATGCTTTTTTACCCAACAAATAAAATGTTATTGCTATTTATAAAAAAAAAAAACTAAGAAAATTTAAAACTGACAATGTCCGTAAACAGCTCAAAAAAGTTCAAATTATTTTCAAAATTTTATCGTGTATAGAAAATGCTAATAAATAAAACATTCAGTGAAATTTTCAAGTATCTACAGTCATACGTTTTTTAATTGCAACAAAATAAGAAAATAGTTACATGAAATATCGAGTGAATATCAAATGTTGTAAAAATATGAATTTCAAACGCTCATAAAAATTTAATTTGACTTTCTCGTAGACATTTTTTTTTTTTGATAAAATTAGACAAACTTATGGATAATCTTGTATTACATTTTCAAATCTTAGATTTAAAAAGAAAAATTTTTATGAATTCTCAACTCAAAATAATTTTATAATTTTCGTGATTTTTCAGTATTTTGTCAAAATTTGAACTTTAAATGCTTATAAATAAAAACTTTGACTAAGGATTTTTATAACAGATAAAATTTTACTGATATTTATATAAAAAAAAACTAAAAAAAATGGAAATTGACAATGTCCGTAAACAGCTCAAAATAAGTCAAAATATTTGGAAAATGTTATGGTGTATAACTACTGGGAAATTTTTACTTTTGACCCCCCCCCCCCCCCCCCCCCAAGTACCAACTAGATTCACTTTATCAGAAAAGTTACTGTTGAAGAAAATCCAAGCATTTTAACTGTCATAAAAGACAGACACAAAAATAAAAAATAAAAAAAAAACATACATTATTGTAAAATCAATACATTCATCGTTCCACTCAGAATCTAAAAGTTAAAAATAAATATAAGAACACTTTTAGAAAATAAAAATTATAACAGTAATCGGAAAAATATAAATATTATTAACGAAAGTAAAAACCGATGTATAGATGTATTATATTATACAAATGTTTTTTGAACAAAATTAAAACGGTAATAACATTAATAAGAAAATTAATAACTAGGCAGCGTACTATTGAGCCAGCATAATATTAACATTACCTATTATTTATAATAATAATAAATATGAATAACTTGTCTGTGTACGTTTTAGATTCTAAGCGAAACAATGAATATACTGATTTTATAATTATGTGTGTTAATTATTTTTATTTTTAGATTCTGAACGAAGCGATAAATGTATTGATTTTACAATGATGTGTGGTTTTTTTTTTTTTTTTAATTGGTACTTTGGGGGTTCAAAAGTTAACATTTCCCAGTAGTTTTCAAAAGCAACGTGAAAAACAAAAGAAAAATTTAAGGAAAAACGGGAATTTTTAGGCAAAATCTGTTTTTGAGAAAATCGATTTTGGTTTTTGGTGCAACTCTATAACAAATGACCGTAGGTACATGAAATTTTGACTGAATGTTTATATTAGCATTTTCTATACACCATAACATTTTCCAAATATTTTGACTTATTTTGGGCTGTTTGCAGACATTTTCAGTTTTCATTATTTTTAGTTTTTTTTTTCTATAAATATCAATAACATTTTATTTGTTAGTTAAAAAAGCTTAAAAATCAAATAGAAGGCTCCTAGGTTATTGTTTCAAAGGCAGATGAAAAAAATTAAAAATCCTTAGTCACAGTTTTTATTTATAAGCATTTAAAGTTCAAATGTTGACAAAATTTATCAAATTTGTAATTTAATAATTATTTTGTAGTTAAAAATTTATAAAATGTTCAACTTTTATATATAAGGATTGAAAATTGAAAACAAGGCTCTTAGGCCACTTAAATAGGTTATATGTAAATTACTTTATTCACAATAATATCATCAAATATACTTGGTAATATCATAGGCTGACTGACCGTTTTCGCTCAGAATCGTTTTTCTTATACAATGATAGCATATCATTGAATTCAAATTTAACACCATCCATTACAGTGACCCACTTGTAACCTACTGTACAGCAGAGCGACATCCACTTACTCACCTGTGTTTTATTGTGTTTGTGGCAAACACACGATAAAAAAAATTAATACCAAGTAGGTATAGCTCTCTACTAAGGCTGTCCCTATTTACGTCCATAGTATACATATAGTATTAAAAAAAAAAATATAACTTTTTAACAGTAAACTAACGATCTAAGTCTTTCTGTTTAAAACTATTTTAATAAATTCTAGTTCAAATCAGTCAGAGTTAAAAAGTACCTACTCAATTGAATACAAATAATTGTAATGGCATTATTGATTAGGATATAATTGAGATAGGAGTGGTGGACTATACGTCATCCAGAAGTCTGAACTAGCAGTGATTTAAATAAATACAATTTTCTGGCCGAAAAGTTATGTAATAGTCCTGAGTAACAATTTAGTATTTAGGTACTGTTACTGTTTCACAAAAATATTTAAAATATAGGTAGTACATAAATATACATTTGAAATTATTGTTAATACCTAGATATACAGTGCTTAGGGGAAATTATACAGAAAATCTTTATAATTTTTGCACCCCTAAAAATATTGGTCTAGTTGTGCCTATGAATATATAAGATATTATAATATTAAATAAGTAATTAATTTTTAAGAGGATGTCAGCGCGCCATTTGTTTTCTCTCTCTGACTCACGCGTAACATAACAAATCCACATTTAGCCGAACCAACCCTGTATTGTTTAGTTTCAATATTAGAGTGAATTCACTTATTATCAAACTATTATTTTAGAATACCTGTATCATACGTTGGCTTTTTTTACGATATTTTAATTCAAGTGCGTAACATAGGACATTTTACGATAAGCAGAACACGTGTAGCTCCGTTAATTTAAAAATTAGAGTGAATTGACCTCTTATAAAATTTAAAGGTAAGATTATTATCTAGGCAACCGCATGGGTTTTTATTATATTTTAATTTAAAAGCTAGTTATGAGTATTTAAAAATTGTAAATTGTCTGTACATCTTAAAATACTCATAACTTGCTTTTAAATTAAAATAAAAAACCCACGAGGTTGCCTAAATAATAATATTACCTTTAGAATTTATAAGAGGTCAACTTACTCTAATTTTTAAACTAACGGAACTACACGTGTTCTGCTGAGCGTAAAATTTGCTATGTTACGCACTTGTAAGACGGAGGCAACACATTAGCCATCGTCCTCTTAAATAATAATATTGAATATGTACAAAACGGAATAATTACTTAGAAATCATTGGCATTTGCCTTAGACAACCTTAAAAATAATACATTATGCCTTTAAATCCAGACCCTAGTTTAGGGGTGTCATTTTGGGGTCATTTTGGGGTTGTAGTTGACATTAAAATGTATTTTAGTTTTCTTGAATGAATAGATACATACAATATTAAATAGTGCTCACATATAAAATAATCTTCAAAATATGTATGATAAACGTTCAGGCAAAAAATATATTAATATAAAAATGAGTATCTACAAAACCATTGAAATTTTTCCCACGGAAGTTTTCCATTCGTGCACAACGTGCGTTTATGGGGTCTTATTATTATATATGTATTTATATATATTAGGTATATTATGCACCTATATAAGTCCTGTATATAATGTGATGCGTAGTTTGTAGGTACATGATGATATACCTGTGCATTATTATCATAATGCGCGTAAAAAGAGCTGGATTCGCGATAATCCTCCGGAGTTTAGGGAAAAAAAATGACAAGCGACTGCAGCGGGGCTTTGAGCGGGTGTGTTGGAGCCCTGGGGTAGGAGGACGCGCGTTCTCTGCAAGAACCATCCACGGCTATTATGTATATACTATTATCATATAGGTAGGTAATAATATGCATCACACACACACACATATATTGATATATATATATATATATATATATATGTGAGTGTGTATATACTGTATAGTATATTATATACATTATACATACCTATAATGCCCATACCCAATATATATTATAATGCACGCCAAAATATATAGTCCTTTTATTGCTCTCACTCAACAATTTCCGCGATTACATTTAAACACTCGCACGCACACACCCACACACACCCCACACACACACACACACACACACATACACAAGCGCGCGCCAGGTAATAATATATATATTATTATTTCATATTGTGCCGCCACTGTGGCTAGCTGTTTAGGTATACCCTTATATTATACACATCGTGTTATATATATATAGACGTGATTTGTATGTGCCAGTGTGTATGTGTGTTGTGCGTGTGCGCGTGTGTGTGTACGGCCACCGGGCTTGGGACCACCCATCTGAACCGTTTAAAGCCGACAGAACACATGTTGTATAAATAAGTTAATCCGCGGTGCGCATTGTTCGGCCTTTTGTGTAACCGATATATTATATACTATGTACGCACACGGCGCGTATTATATATTATTATATTGTCTACCGTGGCGGCCGGTTTCATCCAATGATCCGGTGTGTCCGCTCCAGTGTGAAATTGGAGTTTGGATTTGCGCCCCGGTGGCCCCCCGGATTTGTGTACACACACATACATATACATACATATATTATATAGGTACACCTATAGATCGTTCATTGTGGGCATTAATATAAGTGTATGTGTGTGTGTGTGTGTGTGTCTGTGTCTGTGTGTCTGCGCGTGTGTCTGTGAGCACACATTTATACGCGTACATATAATATGCGAGTTTTAGGCTCCGCCTCGTAACCGGTATTATGTATAAAATCCGTTGTCGTGGGGTGGCCTCGGCGGCGGGTATATACCACTATATTATATTATCGTTACCCATGTGTGTGTGTGTGTGTGTGTGTGTGTATGTGCGTGTTTATTTGGAGTCGGTCTTGTGTATTTATATATAATATATTATGCGTGTGTGCGTGTCGATGACCCAACCTCTCCGCAGCCGCTTTTTCAAACAATTAGCCCCGGATCATCACGGCGTTGCCACTCGATTGGATCCGTAGCCGCAAATCTTTATCGATTTATACACATCATATTATTATATTTTATTATATTATGTGTGCTGTGTGCATGTGTGTGTACCTCTATAATACAATTTATTTTTTAAATTTATTAACACTGCTTTTACCTTCTGTATACACACCTACACACACACACACACACTCACACACACACTTTAATATTATATTATTCTGTTGATATTCATAATATAATATAATGTAGTATATACCTACCACCTATGTTATTATACGCGTGTTATTTCAGACGAGTCGGCGCGTCTTTGCTGCTTATGTATGATGTATTATAACCTAAATTCCTATATAGATAGGACGTAGGTATCATATACCTATGTAGCGTATACTGTATATAATATATAATATTATATAAAGATGCAACTCTATAGATATTTTTCGCGCATTCCTTCACACGGACAGTAAATGCGCTTGCATTATATTATTATTATTTATTACCGAATTTATAGTAGGTAGGTATTACAATAATATACAGAAGCCGTCCTTCGTCCAACACCAGTGAATTTCTCGAATCCAACCACGAAATGTATGGGCATTGATCTTATGCTATATAATTGGCCGTAAATGTACAGTACAATTTATATACTGATCAACAATTGTACAAATTATTTTCAATTATTATTATTCACATTGTGATGATGATGATGTAGCCGATTGCTGGCGTAGAAGGAAAAATAGAGAGTTAAGAGAAATGATAAAAATACCCGTGATAACAAGCTATATAAAAGGGCAAAGGCTAAAATGGTTTGGGCATATGTCAAACGGAAAGAGGTAACAAGTAAAACCAGAGCAACCATGGATTGTAAACCAGAAGGAAAGACACCAAGGGGTAGGACAAAAAAACGTTGGATAGATGGGATAAGACAAGACCTAGAGAGGCTGGAAGTTACGAGAAGAGCTGGTCCAGGATCGCGGAAGTTGGAGAGCATTGACAGAAGCGGCGAAAACTCTTACAGAGTCATGAAGCCACATGAGCATTAAAATTGCGAAACGCGGACACTTTGTACGGTCGGGTAAAAAAAATATTCATTTCAGAACGCGGACACTTGTACCATTACATAATAATATACTTTAAAAGTTTTAAGTACCAACGATGAATAATATTTTTTAAATATAACACAAAACTAAAATCGCTCTTCTTTGTTTAAATATCTAATTTCGTCCAAATTTGAACATAAAATAACTGTGTCTTTTTATTTTTTAGATTTTTTGGTTACAGAATAACCTACTTACACCGAACCTTGTTTTAAATTTTCTGTCCTTAATCCTTATAGCTATTAAAGTTGAACATTTTATACATTTATAACAAAATTATTTTTAAATCTTGAATTTGATACATTTTGTCAAAATTCGATCTTTAAAAACTTATAAAAAAAAATTGTGCTTATGTATTTTTAATATTTTTTAACTACTATTGTAACAATGTATTAGGAGCCTTTTATTTTCACGCTTTTTGTTTATCAAAATAAAATGACATTGTATTGACATTTAAAGAAAAAAACTAAAACAAATGAAAATTGAAAATGTCCGTAAGCAGCTCAAAGCGAATCAAATTATTTTGAAAATATTTTCAAGCATAGAAATCGATAAAATAAACATGTGGTGTAAGTATTAAGTATATAAAGTTATTTGTTTTTGAATTACAATAAAATAAGAAAATCTCTACAAGAGAAATCGAGTGAACTTTTTCCGAAGAAACATTATCATTTTTCGGTTTGTTTATAATAATTAAAGTACATAATGTTATTAATTATTATGGATAACACTATTGCAAATTTGCAAGCATTGAAAACCTTTTTTATTAAATTAAATGATATACATGAACTTTACAGATTTTGGGTGTTTATTTTATTCATGTACCTATAACATCAAATGAAAGTAATCTAGAAGGTTTTATGCTCATGGCCATGGGAAAAGATGTTCTATACGAAATAGATGAAATAATCATTATAATACCTACTCAACTATTATAAAAGCATATTATTATTGAACAAACTTATTCTTATGAAATATGAAAATCGTAACATTAAAAAATTAAAAATGTTCACTTTTATAGTGTTATAACTTATAAATTTATAAGTTATATACCTACTATACCTAAGTCAGTACCTACTATAGAACATTCTAAATGTGTAAACATAAGTTGTAAAAAAATGTTGATGTCAATGAGGGAATCTATATACTAATCAAATTTAAAAAATGTATATCTTCCCGAAAGTGTAAAAAAAATGTGTAGTTATAACTATAACATATACGTTGAAATAATAATAATGCCTACATTATGCGTTGATTAAAATTTAATAATTGCTAAATTAGTAAGTGGGCAGGTACTTTTGTATTTTCCCAGCCCAAAATCTCTCCCTTATTCACCCTTGAAAATGAGGATGTATTAGTAAAAGGATTTAAGGACGTAAACAAGTTATTAAGAAAATGTGTGGCTACGTTAGATGCATTGATATTTTGTTATGCGTATAGACTATATATATATATATGACTATATAGACGCATAAGTTTATTTTAATGAAAAATACGAACAGCTAACTATAGTAGAAGTTTTTAAATGTTTAGAATATAATATCCTTGTGAAAATTAATGAACTTTATTAACTGGGTTGTATTGGTACTATAATACATATATTATGTGTTTTGGTGACGCGAATAGTGAGGGAAGGAGCTTATGAATTCTTTCTTAGTTTAATATTCTGAACGATGTCCCTGAATATCTAAGTTAAAATGTGTGATTTTTGACGCTGTCATGCATTTGTGAAAAAATATTGTACCTAATTCTATTACGGACATCCGTACCCAAAGGATCCTTATCCTTATTATTTTGATTAAATTATATCATTATAACATTGTTTTATTAAATTATAATTATAACACAGCACTCTAAGATACAAGACATCTTTTATTGATGTCAATTTTGTTGAACAAAATTATTATAATTTTGGATAGTTAGTCTACCTACATTTTTTTTAACTTAGTTAAATAGATTTTATAATTATATATATATTATATATTATATTGAACTAAGTAGGTACAAAAAGAAAATATCGTAGTAGGTATATAGCCATATAGGTAGCCGCGTAAGGTACCATTATGTGTAATATTGGAAATCACGAACTCACAAAGAGTAGAGCACATTTAAAACATTATTTTCAGTATAGCTTTATTTTGTAAGTAGATAGTATAGTGACCTGGTTTAAAATTTTCAATAATCAATATAATATATTTTGTGTTTTGTTAGTATCGTTGGTATATATTGTATACCCGTAAATATTTTTATGTGACATATGTATAAGGCACACTAATAGGGGTGCATAATATTGTAGTTGGTTAAGCGACATGTTTATAGGGAATGGAACCCTCTTTTGCGATTCAAAGAAATCTTAAAAATCATTTTGACGACCTTATAGATTATTATCTCTTTTATTACATTCAACATTCTATGTCCCTTCTATTTATCGTACGATATTAAGCGAAACTCTAATCCTAAGCTCAGTACCTATACCTATTGAGTTTTAACTACCCGTGGATATACAGGGGGAAATATGCCCAAGGGAGAAAAGCACGTTCCGTAAATACATTTAACAAATAACAATACTTATAAACTCGTCTGCAGGTGACGACAGATTATACCCACTACCCAGGTAGGTATGGCGTATATACGCTTAATCTATTTTAAAATACTTTTTATTTTATTAGTCCAATAGGATAAAGAATATATTACCTATTAAATATTTATCAAATGAAATACACAATTAACATTGATGTTAGGTAGGTATACGAAAATTACGGAAGATCTTGAATTTCGTATTCTCTGTTTCGGCTACCTGATGAGAAACTCAATAAAACTGTGGATATAGGTAGTAAATGAACTTAGAAAAATTATACCATCTCTCAATGCATGTCGGCAATCAATTATAGTACAGGATAAAAAGTATGGCACTATTGAATTAAAACTTGATCTTCCCTCTAACCAACTTACTGAAGTTATTTCTGAAGATTTCACCTTAAAGGGGTGGCAGTCGATGAAAAACAAGTGGCTTTTGGACCAAAAAGCCGGACAAAACTGAAGGAATTTGGTTTGATAGATGTTAGTTTTGAAAACAGATTATGATTGATTAAGTTAGTTTACTCGATTTGAATAAATTCGATTTTTAATATTCCGATTATAGTTGGCGTTATAATGAATAATATAATTTAAAACGGGATAGTCGAATTGCACTTATTACCTACAAACAAATTATCGAATTGCACTCGGGTAAAAAAAAGGTAGTGGTCGAACTGCACTCGGGTAAAAGCCAGGTAGTGGTCGAACTGCACTTGGGCATTTGAAGGGGTTAGGGCTAACACTCATTTTCCTTCCCACTTACAGGCTTAGGACTGACAATGATTTTAATCATTGGCGTGGTTAAAAATGATTGTTTTAGACATCACATTATGTTAATTATATATATTTACATTATAATTATTCTATTATACATTATATTATATTTTATTATACTATACATATTATTGTTATTATCAAACATTTTTTTTTAGGTTAGGTTAGATTCTTTTGCCGATTTTTGGTGACAATAATATTATCTGCGTTATCTAAATGGCACGAACTAATATATATATATATATATTATATATATAATGCTATTAAATAAGTAAGCCGTAGCGTTTTTCAACATAAACATCAAGCAGTTCAAGATTTTAGTGACTATTTAGTTGATAATTATATTTCTGACGAAGGACTTTTTCCGTCTCATATTTGAGCTTAAAATATAATATAATATAAAGTATAATATAATAATTATAGGAAAATGAGTGTTAACTAAATGTTTAACCCCTTCAAATGCATGATAATTTTATTGAAATACTTTTTGAGCCCAAGTGCAGTTCGACCACTACCTGTTTTTTACCCGAGTGCAGTTCGACCATTACCTTTTTTTTACCCGAGTACAGTTCGACCATTACCTTTTTTAAATCCAAGTGCAATTCGACTAAAATAAGTGCAATTTGACCATACCCATTTAAAAATATCTTATTTTTATCCATAGATAACACAGCTAAAAAAATAGATATTCAAAATCACCTCTACCTAGTCAACTATTTTTTTTTTTTATTTATTATTGGTCTTTAAAGCCCGGCGACTATGGCCACTATTAGCTGATTGTGAGGTTTTATGATTATAGGTAGTAGGGTTTGTAACAGTAGAGTTTTTTTACATGCGTGTGTTGTGTGTTTGGTAGAATTTTTGATTGGGACCCCGTAGGTATCTGCCATGCCCGGGTGGGGGATGGCCGCACTTGTTCTCCGGGCACCGTGACTTGTCCGAAGAAAAATGTATCTAGTGCCTATCTGTCCGTCTCTTGAAAAAACCAACAAAAATAAAACACGGCCATTACTTACTATACCTATACTTTATACACTTCCTCAGATGTTTTTGAAGTCATAAAATTAAAACGGAAATTACCATGGTAAATATCGCAAAATTTTAGGATATTCGTATTGCATCTGATCAGACTAACGGCAATATTTTTCTAAAATTATGTCTCAAATTAACCTGCAAAAAGATGCGGGCAAAATAAATGATTAATTTAATAAATTCATCAATAACATGCCTATTATCTCAACAAACTAAAAAGCAACTCTAAAGAACTATATATATTTATATATAGTTATATGTATATTATATTATCAGAATGTCTGTGATCTAAATACTGAATTAGACACATAATTTTTACCTACTGTCGTATATTGCAGACAGTCGTCAAAATAATATTGTTTAATATATATGTAATATAGAAACATATAATAAAAACATATATGTAATATTAAAAACATGTTACAAAAGTAAAAAAACAAAAGAATAGAATGTATTTTCAGCAAAATCAAAAATTCACGAGTCAACGAGTAGCAACAATCTTCTGAGACAAAGGGTGAATATAATATTTTCAAAGTAGACAATAAGCATTGTATAAACCATACATTGTCAAAAATTATAGAAACAATAACAAATAAAATTGTTCCATACGAAGACACGAAAAAGACACCGCCCAAACAGAAATTTGAAAAGCAGAAATATAGATATAAGAATAAAAAATTACAAATCAAATTCGACAAAACGAAAACAAGCAAGATAATATTAAAATACTTACCTTATGAAATACAAAAAGAGAAGAAGAATTAACTACCACAGAATCAAAGAATAAAATACCATAGAAGAACAACGAAAATTTACTGCTATTTGTCGAAATAAAAATATTATTCTTCAAACTGTGAACAATCTCTAAGAATACATTTTTTCACAAAAGGACTAATCAATATATTTTCATAACCTTATATTCATATTTTTTTTGTAGGCACGTATTATATAATTAATTATTTAAGTAGTAAGATTAAATGAACATTTAAGCATAATTTTATAGTCAACGACGCGAATAAGCCGAGACAGTAACCTAGTAATAAAATAAGTTTAGTATTTAATGTAGTAATAAGACATTTTTATGTAGCAATAGCATTAAAAAATGAGGGCATTTTTTCCAAAAAACAACGGGGACTGTCGTATATTGCAGACAGTCGTCAAAATAATATTATTTAATGTTTATGTAATATAGGTGGGAATATTTTAAATTGTAAATTATTGACATAGGTTAGGCCAGCGAAGCAATATGTGCTGAGGCGACAATAATATTTTCTATATAACAACGCCGTACGCGCAGGCACGGCCCCCCCTTGTCGCTGAGTGATTCGGCGAGAACGTAGCTACGACGTGCGTGTGAAACGCCGATCGTAGTACGGGCTAGGCGATCTGAATTTGCGAAGTGTTTTATTAATGTTTGTTTTAATACAATAAAAGTGTTTCCGACCTGAAAACCCGAGTTAAACATTATTTTAGTCATTCTTACGTTCTCACCTTTTATAGGAACAACGCCGGGATATACGTACTATGTGTCAATGAAGTTTTATTAAACTGAATAGTGCCAAGGTATAATATGTAATCTTTGAGTCATTTCAACTAGATAGGAACGAACTAAATTGACAAGCGCATACCATCGTACCTCAACGAGTTAACAGTGCCGTTCTAATTAACTTTAGAGAGTGTCATTAACCTAACCTCTAATACGAGGGTAAGGCGTATAGTTGGTTTACCGCGTATTGTCTAATACGGGTGATATCACACTACGTAACGTGCACTATTCTTAGTTAAAAACTGGGACCTGACAATCTAGTTCTGTTTATTACTTTGAGCTTAGACTTTGTTCACTTTATAGTTTATATATATTGTTTTCCGATGTGATATACATGAAGTTCGTGGTCTTGACATTCGTGGAGATGATGTCATCGCTAATTATTATACGAGATTTTGTTGAGAAATAATTATTCATAAAAGTATATTTTAGCTCGGTGTGTTTAATTATTGGTTCTGTGTACCTACTTTCCATCGCGCTCTGATTTAAGTTAATATAAAATCCATGTTAATGCTATCAATACTCTGATGTGTAGTTAATAATTATTATAAATAATGATAAGTTATTACTATTAGGTGATTACCAGGGTTGGGATTTTATAGCATTTGCATATTTCTTATGATATGCTTAAAAAATAGCAGGGTAAGCTAAAAATGTATTTCTCATTACAGAAAACTCAAATTAAAAATTTTATTTTACTTTTTTTTGCATATTTTACAATTTTTAGTTTTTAGTGCTTTTTTGGACTTTTTTGCAATTTTACCTGTTTTTGAATCAAAATCGGACATATTTTATGAAATTATATTTTAGTAAACGTGTTTTTAGGTTTTTGTCAATCGAATTATTAGCATAATTTCGTGTTAGGTATTTGGTTTTAATTTTTGTTATCTGCTGATTTTGTTGGGTTTTTTTGTCGATTTCTACTGCGATTATTAATCACCGATTATCACGAACAAGCGTTGAATGCGTTGTAGTCAATTCATTTGGATTCTGATCAGAGTGACTGAATAATTTCAAATCTTAAGTAACTACCTATCATAATTTGTAAGTGCTTAAAAAATTATTAATCAATAAATTTCCATTTTTTTTGCATATTTTCTTGTTTTTATTGCATATTTTTATCGCATATTTAGTGATATTTAAGGTAATATTATAGCACATATTTATGCAATTTTAAGTGCTATAAAATCCCAACCCTGGTGATTACAATAATCAGGGCGTATTTAGAAATGTTTAATGGTCTGAGCCCGCTGAGGGCATTTAATGGGGGGGGGGGGGGGGGGGGACATCAGACATCTCAAAATAATGTCATAATTTATAACCAAATAACCAAAATACGTGTATTCAAAAAAATTGAAATTGTAATTAAAAAAGGTGGGTAAGTGGATGTCGCTCTGCTGTGCAGTAGGTTTCAAGTGGTTCACTGTATAATGGATGGTATATTAAATTTAATGATATACCTATAATATCATTGTACACGAAAAACGATTCTGAGCGGTGACGCGCGGTTTGTCAGAGTGGATATTTTTATATTTATATTGTTACTAGCTGTCCCACTCGGTGTTGCCCGGGCAAAAGTTACCTCAGGTGAAATACATTGGAAATATTATAACTTATAAGTATAAGTTCAAGGACTCAAAAACGTATTAATTATGATGTTCAAAACTTAAAAATTTTCATCGATCATCTTGATTATATAATTACCCGAGATACACGCTTTTATGTTTTGTATGCGTGAAACACGCAGTATGCTTTCTGGTAGGCAATACACCTGCGGTGGATTGCAGACCTCTCCAAGTGCGTACAAAATTACAAATGTTTTATTAACACTTTAATATTACGATGTGCATGTGTCGAAAAACTAGTCTTGGGAATACCATTTATACTAAGCTATATAGCGGGCGCTTGTAAATTGCGCCCACATTAAGTAGGTAGTAAAAAATAAAAATAGTATAGTAAATTGCGCCCGGGATATTTTTGGTTCTAAAATAGGTATAGTAAATTGCACCCGGGATTTTTCAGGGTTTAAAACGGGTATAGTAAATTGCGCCCATAGTATCTACTATCTTGAATTCATCGTTACCTATTATGTGTATTTTAAAAATACTGTTGTTCATTTATTGGTGGATAAGCCGAACGTTTATCGCTATAATCGATATGATATTAGCGATATCAATGCCTTTTAGACAATTTTCTTGCTATATTTTAAACACATATATTTTATTCGCTGACTTTCCTCCGAATATTTGGGCATCAGCTTCCGCAACATTAACTCGGACAACTAATGCCTGTGAATCTTTCCACAGTCATTTTAATAAAAGCTTTTATACACCTTATCCTCATATTTATAATTTTATGAATAAAATATTAGAGTTATAATCTGAAATTTATATAAAAATGAATAGTATAAATGAACCTTATAAATTTCAAAACACCAAATCAAAAAAAAAAAGGTGGATAAGTGGATGTCGCTCTGCTGTACGGTAGGTTACAAGTGGGTCACTGTAATGGATGGTGTTAAATTTGAATTCAATGATATAATATCATTGTATAAGAAAAACGATTCTGAGCGAAAACGGTCAGTCAGCCAGCCTATGGTATTACTAATATATTTGATGATATTATTGTGAATAAAGTAATTTATATAAAACCTATTTAGGTGGAACCTTGTTTTAAATTTTCAATTCTTAGCTATAAGATTTGAACATTTTATAAATTTTTAACTACAAAATAATTATTAAATTTTAAATTTGATACATTTTGTCAAAATTTGAACTTTAAATCCTTATAAAAAAAAATTGTGCTTATGTATTTTTAATATTTTTCAACTGCTATTGTAAAAATATATCAGGAGCCTGGCATTACATTTTCACGCTTTTTACCCAACAAATAAAATTTTATTGAAATTCATAGAAAAAATAACTAAAAAAATTGAAAACTGACAATGTCCGTAAACAGCTCAAAAAGAGTCAAAATATTTTCAACATTTTATGGTGTATAGAAAATGCTAATATAAACATTCAGTGAAATTTTCAAGTATGTACAGTCATTCGTTTTTTAATTACAATAAAATAAGAAAATTGTTACATAAAAATCGAGTAAATATCAAATGTTGTAAAAATATAAATTTCAGACGCTCATAAAAATTTAATTTAAGTTTCTTCTAGACATTTTTTTTTTTGATAAAGGTAGACAAACTTATGAGTAATCTTATATTACATTTTCAAATCTTAGATTTAAAAAGAAAAATTTTTATGAATTCTCAACTCAAAATAATTTGCTATTTTTCGTGATTTTTCCGTATTTTGTCAAAATTTGAACTTTAAATGCTTATAAAAAAAAAACTGTGACTAAGGATTTTTAATTTTTTTCATCTGCCTTTGAAACAATAACCTAGGAGCCTTCTATTAAATTTTCAAGCTTTTTTATTCAACAGATAAAATTTTATTGATATTTATAGAAAAAATAACTAAAAAAATTGAAAACTGACAATGGTTGTAAACAGCTCAAAAAGAGTCAAAATATTTTGTAAATATAATGGTGTATAGAAAATGCTAATATAAACATTCAGTCAAAATTTCATGTCCCTACGGTCATTTGTTATAGAGTTACACCGAAAACCAAAATCGATTTTCTCGAAAACATAATTTTGCGTAAAAATTCCCGTTTTTCCTTAATTTTTCTTTTGTTTTTCACGTCGCTTGTGAAAACTACTGGGAAATTTTTACTTTTGACCCCCCAAAGTACCAACTAGATTCACTTTCCTATCAGAAAAGTTACTATTGAAGAAAATCCAAGCACTTTTACTGTCCTAAAAGGTGATGACAGACACAAAAGTAAAAAAAAAATAAAAAAAAAAACACACATCATTGTAAAATCAATACATTCATCGCTTCGCTCAGAATCTAAAAGAATTAGCGAAATAGGTCCAGCTGTTCACGCGTGAAGCCGCCTAAGGGAAATTTATATTTGACTAGCTGATTCCGTGCACTTCATTTCCCGTTAAATGTACCAACTCTATATGACTCAAACTTTGTTCAATTGTTTTTGATGATCAAAATTTATCTTAACTTTTTTGTTGCCTGGAATAAAAATTCTAATTCGCAGCAGTATATTATCAAGTAATCAAAGATCGCGGACCCCGTGCTGTTTGTACGGAACTTTATAATTTAACTATAAAGTATCAAAGTTATATCAAGTATGTCACTGGACTCCTCCTAAACGGCTGGAGTAATTGTGAATGCCGAGTCTGTCGACCAATATTTCCTCCTCGTCCACGAAGACGTGGCATTGTTTTATGTACGTAACTTATATGTGAGTATAATGCGCTCAATATTTACGTAATTCCGATACATATAATATCAAAACACAGCGTACAAAAAAATTAAATGCATTGAATGAATACACTGATTTTATGGCAACCAAAAACTATTATTATAATAGCTTTAAAACCCATAGCAACCATTTATAAACAAAAATTTCCACCGTAAATCTCTAAATCCCCGTTTGAGCACATCCCCTGGTTGGACTAGGGGGATGCCTTGTGAATCTAAACCATCCGAGGCGTCACCCAAACGCATACAAAAAAATTCATTCAAATCGGTCCAACCATATTTAGGAGGAGTTCAATCACAACACACGTACAGTAGAATTATCCTACTAATATTATAAACGCGAAAGTTTGTAACTATGTTTGTTACTCTTTCAAGTAAAAACTGCTGAATGGATTTTAATAAAACTTTACAATAATATAGGTTATAGCTTATACATCAGAATAACACATAGGCTACAATTTACAAAGATATATTGTGTGAATTTTTTAATTTTAATTTTAATTTAAACAAATGTGTAAATTATATACCTATACCTTTTTTAGTAAGAAATAGTCGCTAGCTGAAAATAAATAACATTCTGTAATAACGTAAAATTAGATAAAATAAAAATACGAATATAAATACGACTCCTGTCGATAGTTATACTAAAATAGATGTTAAAATAGTAAAATTAAGCTATTACCTTCCTCCAGGTGTTCGGAGGGCTCTCGAGATCGTGTATTCGAGAATTAGATCAAATACACCGTACAATGTAATTTTATGTAAAAAACACATATATAGTGTATTAACGCAATAAATATAAAATATTATATTAAATGCCTTACCTGATTCGCAGTTGTTCGTAGACAATATTGTAGGAGTTTTAGGTTTTAGATAAAATAAAGTACTACTTCAAATACACAAATTGAATTAACGAACGCACTGATTATTGCTTGCATAAGAAGTCCAGTTGTCGCTCGTAGAAATCGGTTTCTTTGGTACTTGAGAGGTTGTTACTTTGGTGGTTGGTGCTCATGCACTGGTTTAAGGGACGACACGGATATGCCGACCAGAGAGAGGTAGGCGGTTTTTATCAAAGGTTTTTTTTGTACTTCCCCGAGCTAGATTTCTCTTCGGTGGCAAGGACCTTTTTTTTACCATTAGTTTTCTCTGGCGACATATAAGAATTCCGCACGTCCTGCGCCCCACGGGTCGCCGGTACGTGCCGATTTCTTAATTCGTGATCGCATAATAGATATCGTGCCTATGACAACGGTTTATTAGGGAAGTCCGATTTCTACAAGCGACAGTCTGGCCGTCATTTATTTCTCTGTAAGATTTTATTTTATTTATTATAATGGTATGTGAGCATATCATTACAATTCAAACAGTAAATAAATAGCCAGTCATATGGTCTAAAATAATAAAAAGTAAATGTTAATGCAATAATATGTAATAATAATTTTATCTTATTTATTGTTTAATTATTTATAAATTAACGTAACTTGGATTTGAATATTTGATTAAAAGTAACTATAAATATATAAATGAATGTTTGCGTGTAGATTACCTCTGTGACAAAGACAACAGGCTAATTTAAAAATAGTTAAATTTGGTTTTTTTTTATTCATCTGATATGAGTACGGTTAGGTTAGGATTTTGTATTAATCGATTATATTCATCCACCGTAAGTGGAATACGACAAACTTGGTATAACTTTGATACTTTAGAATTAAATCATACACTACGTATACACAGCACGGGGTCCGTCGTCCGTGATCTACCGCAAGTAGATTGCCTACCTGATAATATACTGCTGCGAATCAGAATTTTTGTTCCGGGCAACGGAAAAGTTAAGATGAATTTTGAAGACCATACACCGAATATTAAATAACGAATTAAATAAAGTTTGAGTCATATAGAGCTGGTGCATTTAACGGGCAACGAAGTGCACGAGATCAGCTAGTATTATTATATATCACGCTTCCGTGATTGATTAATAGGTTTTTTTTTTTTTGCTAAACTAAATAATTACAATAATTGAATAATTGTTTGAATTATTTATTGTTTAAAGGTTATTTATTTTCAGCCAGCGACTATTTCTTAGGTACTAAAAAAGATATAGGTATACAATTTACACATTTTTTAAATTAAAATTAAAATTAAAAAATTCACACAATATATCTTTATAAATTGTAGCCTATGTGTTATTCTGATGTATAAGCTATATTATTGTAAAGTTTCATTAAAATCCATTCAGTAGTATTTACGCGAAAGAGCAACAAACATACTTACAAACTTTCGCGTTCATAATATTAGTAGGATGTAAAATAATAATAAAACTTTGATATTTATTCACCTTTTAAACCTTCTCTGGATTTCAACAAATAATTCAAGACCAAAATTAGCCAAATCGGTTCTGTTGTTCTTGAGTTTTGCGAGACTAATGAACAGCAATCCATTTTTATATATGTATATAAAGATTTACATATATAGTATACAGAGTGATTCTTTTATCACGAAACACTAATTATTTCAAAAAGTATTAATGTTAGAAAAACAACGTTTTTATTAAAAAAAATTATATTTTTAAATATTTTTTATCCTTATAATGTTTTAAGTTTTTTACTTTTTTGAACGACAACAGAGTTTTAATTTCACATTCCAAAGCAGAATATTTTTCTAGGTATTTTGATTCATAAAAATCGAATTGAAGGTGTCAGTGCAAAAACCAAACAAGTCCATTTTGATCAAAAATGAGTTTTTCATGGAATATTATTCATGAAAGAAATATCTATATTGCTTTATTATTTCCAAAGAGATCTCAAAAAGCATTATTTCCCGCCCATAAAGGTGAATGAGAAAGAATTTATAGTTTTGCTTCTCCCGAACAATTGATATAACTGGTCAAGTGGACATGTCTGGTTGTTGCCTGTTGCACTGAACCCTTCAATTTAGGGCAAGTAGTTTATGAGTTATAAGTGGGTATTAAAAGTTTAGTTGGGCAGAGTGGAGTGGTACGGAATTACCCGCAAAATGTTTATCCACTACTCCGCTTGTCAAAACTTTAAATACTTAAACCCTACTCGTCCTAAATTCGATTTTTATGTATCAAAATATCTCTAAAGGACTGTCTACTGTTCGATCAGTGTGATTCGCTTATTGTCGCCATTTCAATCATTCCGTTAGATTCGCTACAGTGCGTGCGCCCTACTGCCGCCCATGTAGAATCGTAGACCAAGTAGGTAATGCTTCTAAATTTGCTGTTTTAAAATGGTTCTGTGTGATATAATTAATTATATCATGTTGTATAGTATATTACAAGTTATAAAATATAATATATTTTCAAATATTCAAATAAAATAGGAGTATTATAATTGATAATAATTTAAATTAGGAATGGGATAATGCAAGCATTATAAATTGTCTTACTTTCATAAGTCATAATATTAATTTATTGTTATAGTAGTCTGATAATATACGAATGGATCATAGCAGGAAAAATGTCTCACTGTCCATGACGTCATTACACCGTATTGCCGTTTACTACAGACAGTCGTCACCACCGGGAGCGCTGTATGTCCTAAAGAGGCCGATGAATGAACAGTTTAGTTCACCAAAGCTATAGAAAATTGAAAATATATCATGATTTACGGAATAAAATTCAAAATTTTTCATTGCATAATTAATTCTATGTTCTAAATTATTTATATGCATGTATTTAAATACTTTCTTTTAATCAAAAACAATTATTAATATTATTAAATATTGTCATTTTTAAATTTCCTATTAAAAAAAAATATATAAAAACTGTGAGAGTTAATTCACTAAATCATCATACATAATGCTTTCAAAGTGTTACAATTAACAAATAATAATTATTAATTATTAATTAATATATGGATTTTAAATACAATTCATAATATGTTGATATTGAGGTTAATACTAGTATTCATATTACCTATGTGTTACCAAAATGCATATATTTTGAATACCTTTTTATAAGCATTTATTACTCAGTTGTACCTATCACCATTGATTTTATAATATATTCATAGTATTTATAGTATTACTATTACCTATATATTATTATATATTATTAACAGAGATCCTGGGGATAGAAACATATCTATATGCTAAATGGTTGATAGATTTATATGGTCATCCTAGATCAGTGCTCTTTTTCTTTAGACTTTAAGCGTTTATGGAAAAAGTTTAAATGCTTAAATTTTAATACTATTATTAATATTTTTCAAAAGTATATTAAAACATTAATTTACTATACATTATAATAATTTATCTGTGTGAAAAAGTACATGTAATTTTAGTATATACCTAATCTAGAAAAAACCATTAATAATTTTGATTAAGTGAGCCTTGACAGTTTTACATTAGATTTAGGGAGCCTCTTGACAAAAAAAAAATTGAGAATAACTGTACTAGATTATACTGTAAAATATCTAAATATATATAACTAGCGGTCCCAGTAAACAATCATGTTTGTAATGTTGCATTTCAATTTAAAAACTTCATATACATTTTTCACTGTTTAAAATCACATTTATTTTTATTTTTTTCCGAACACATCGTTTCAAAAATTATTAATTAATATATAATTTATTGGTATAGTATTAAATTAATTAATGAAATAAAACAAACACACCTACTATAATTATTAGTAATAATAATATATCTATGTATACATTATTAAAATACAAAACGAACAAACGAAAAACGATTCTGAACAAAGACATCGTTAACTAATAAATAATATTGAGATTAAAGTAATTTATTTTACTATTAGACATTAGCACCTACAATAGTAGGTTAAAGTCATTTTTGCCCAAATAATAACATTTGAAAGTGTCATCGTGTCTATAAATTATAATAATATACTCTAAAAGTTTCATAAATCCGCGAATACTTACTATTTTTAAATTACAACAAAATAACTAAAATCGTTATTTTTGGTTTTAATATGTAATTTCGTCCAAATTTTAACTTATAATATCTGTAAAAAGTAAATGTGTTTATAATAGATTATTTAGATTTTTCGGTTACAATATGAACCAGGGGCGGACTGGGCCGGCGGGATACTGGGAACTTTCGCGGTGGGCCGCTACTCAAAAATGATTTGTTATTGCTATATATTTATAATTATTATTAATATAGAAGATCGGTAGAAATCGGTAGAAAATCGGTATAAATATGAATTATAAATATTTTTTATTTTCATACCATGACGCGTGTGTGAAAAATTGTTTATATTAAGTGTTTAAGACGTTAGATTTCAGGTTCGGCTGATTGTGCACCTCCCTCACTCTTCAGCATCAATGCATCAGAAATTATTATTTATAATTAGGCCACGGATTTAAATATAAACTGCATTTTCTGAATTTTCTAAACATTGCTTTCCAAGCAAATAATTCGTTTCATATATTATCAACGAATTGAAAAATGAAATAAGAACATTTATATGGGTTGAAGTCAATATTATAAAAACTTATTAAAAAAAAATTAAATACAATTAAATAAAGGTAATTATTTTAAATTATATTTCTATTTTTTTACGTACCCATTATGTTCGATACTATAACTTCGGTCTTCAGTTAACACTTGCCAATATGGAATTACTGTCAAAGTTTTTTATTTTAAAATATTAAATAACATCTGATTGACTGATGTGCTATAATGAAACTCAAAATATAACGAATACACTACCTATACACCTATCTAAATTCTATTTTATATTCGTTTAAATTGGACTTTTAATTTTTCTGGACATTATATTAAGCTACGAATTTATTTAGTTATTTTGTTATTAAGGTAATACATATTAACTAATAGGTATTCCTTAAAATTTTTTTATTATTTTATTCGAAACATTATTTTTAAATATTGGGATCGATAAAACTATTTTTATTCAATTACTATTTTATATCAATTAGAATTTGTTAATAAACCAAGTAATAAACGAATGGTTACCAAGTAAAAAAACCGTTATCTACATTATAAGTTTGAATTCAATTTTCCGCATTTGCATCTAGTAGAAACAAATAAAATATGTTTTTTTGAAGACAATGTAAAAATATCCATCATCCATCGGTTAGGACCATATTATATATATTTTCTATGATTAGGACGGTGAGGTTATAATTATAAATAATCTATGGAAAATGACAATCGTCTGAGACGAACAGCGATTTCAATACGTACTCACATATTTCGTTCCATTCTGGTTATTGAACTATTTGAACTAGGTGCCTATTGGCTATTTTTATAAATGCCATTAATCTCAATACTTCCAGACTGAACTTTTGGATCGGATATATGAAGACGCGCGCTGCATTTTCCTTGGCGGAGATGCACAGCTCTGACACTAGACAATATTATATACACTCGAAGGGAACGCGTTTCGCCGGAAGAATAAATAATTACGTAAGTTTTGTCCTTCTACTCTGTTGAAGCGGTAGACCTAATGTAAATATTTATTGTCAGACAAACTTATATAACCGCTAGACGTAGAGTAATTTTTAAAACCCAGTTGTTATAGGTGTGCAAAAATTATGAAAAATACCTTAAATTATAATACTTTGCCTACAACTGTTAATTTATTGTTATAGTAGAATAATTTTTAAAATTTGAAATCAATGATTAGGCAATGCTTTTATAAGTAGGAAGGTAGGTTTTTATACCTACCTAATAAAATAAGAAAATACATAATGATTAATGTTATTTAATATAATTTGTAAGTACATAGCAGATCACTTGGCAGATACCTACCACTTGGTGACGATTATTTTTGTCTTATACGTTCTTCGTAATTCCGTTCCGTCACGATAGTTTTAGTTTTCGTAAATGTGAAACATGCATTTTCTATGCATACGGGATACGGGCATTAAACATTTGGGTTTTAAGAGAGCACCTCAAACGTACGTTTTTTTGGGGGGGGTTTTACGGGATATACCTAAGGGAAATTTTCTTCAAATTTTCACATTTCACTATTTTATATTGTGATATTATTTGTGCCTGGGTTCAGTTTCTGTTTTAGAATCGATCGATAGGTTACCTATAGGTATATCACATTCTTTAAATTGAATTCTGGTAGTCGAGTATTGGACAAGTACCTACGTAATTTATAATTCGTATCGTAATTTAATTACTAAAAAAATATATTTTCCCCAACAGTGTCACCGGCAGGAGAATACATTATAGAATGTCTATAAACTTGTGGTCTAGTATATGGTTAAAATTGGCATGCGACCATCAACCGGGGGCTTGTTCTGGACAATTTAAATGATCTAATAAGGTTCATCTCATTATTTGAATTAAATTAATTTTTAACCAATTGTTGTGTTAATCAATTTTTTTATTTATTTCATTCGACACACTCGTCTCAGTTTTCTAGTACCTCTAGATTTCTCACGAAATTCATATCGATCATCTCACAGCTTTCATATTCAAAACCAAAAAAATATGTATTTTTAGCTTATTTCAATATTTTTCATCGAACACCAGAATATATTACAGATCATAAAGATTATATTATATCATATATTTTAAACTAAACAAGCCAGTGCCATCTAAAATTTTTTTTGCCCGCTGGCGCCCACATCTTCTTTTCAATTTTTTTTTTATGAATTTATCTTTAGGTAATGAAATTGTATACATTTTTTAAACATTGGCAACCTGGTGCCTTATGAAAAATCCTTCTTTAATGAACTAAATATTTTGAATAGTTTTTTCTCTTTAAGATTCTAGACGTTTTAGGTTGAACTTTGTAATGTGTATTCCTACAATAATATTTGTTTTTAATTTTTTTATTTGTTTTCTAAAATGCATTTGCCTGCGGGCGCTCACACCATCCTTCAATTTTTTTTTAGTCATGATGTGAATAGTTGAAATTTTTGTATTTACTTTTTGAACATTGATAACATGGTGCACTTTGAATAATCCATCATTAATGAACTAAATATTTTGAATAGTTTTTTTCTGTTTAAGATTCTGGACATTTTAGTTTGAAGTTTGTAATGTGTATTCCTACAATATAATCAATTTCAATTTTTTTTTTGTTTTCTAGAATGCATTTGCTTGCGGGCGCCAACAGCCTCTTTCAATTTTTTTTTTAGTAATGTGACGAGTTGAATTTTTTGTAGAGACTTGAACATTGATAACTTGGTACCCTCTGAATAATCCATCATTAATAATCTAAATATATTTAATAGTTTTTTCTGTTTAAGATTCTGGACATTTTAGTTTGAAGTTTGTAATGTGTATTCACACAATATAATTAATTTCAATTTTTTCTTGTTTTCTAAAATGCATTTGCCTGCGGGCGCCCACACCCTGCTTCAATTTTTTTTTAGTAATGTGACTAGTTGAATTTTTTGTATAGACTTGAACATTGATAACTTCGTACCCTATGAATAATCCTTCTTTAATGAACTATATATTTCTATTAGTGTTTTTCTGTTTAAGATTCTGGACGTTTTAGTTTGTACTTTGTAATGTGTATTCCTGCAGTAACTTTTTTTCCACATTTTTTTTGGTTTTCTAAAATGCATTTGCCTGCGGGCGCCAACACCCTCTTTCAATTTTAGATTCTGAGCGAAGCGATGAATGTATTGATTTTACAATGATGTGTGTTTTTTTTTATTTTATTTTTTTATTTTTATTTTTTATTTTTGTGTCTGTCATCACCTTTTAGGATAGTAAAAGTCCTTGGATTTTCTTCAACAGTAACTTTTCTGATAGGAAAGTGAATCTAGTTGATACTTTGAGAGGTCAAAAAAAGAATTAATTTTGCATCATCAATTTTAAAACGTTGATTTACCTAGATTAAAAAAAAAAATTAATTTGTTATACTTAAGCTCGGTAAACTTTAAGCGTTGTACGGGTGCGTAAGACACCGAAAATCGTGAACTTCGTAATGCTATACCATAAAAACCAATGATTTCCCTGTAGTAGAGTTTTGGACAAGTACCTACATAGGTAATTTATAATAATTCCTATTGTTTTTTAATTAGGTACCAAAAAAATATAACTTCTCAAACATTGTGTCTATTGGCACTGGTGGGAGAATGTATTAGAATGTCTATAAACTTGCGGACCAGTTTGTATAGTTAAATTTGGCATGCAAACTATAATTGAAATAGAAAACCAGAATAGGTGCATTGCAGATGATAAAGATTTCTGTAAAATAACATACGATTTATCAATATACCGTTTAGGTACTGAGTATAATACTATAATATATAAGTTCTATGGATTTATCATAGTAAATAATATATTTTATAATATCTATGGCAATCGTTAATTGTCGAAATTCGTCGGCGACGGTTAACAATTCTAATAATTTCAGCAAATACTATTGTATTATAAATATAATATATTGTATATTTTGATTTCAGTGAACAAAAAAATAATATGCCACCAATATAAACGGACAGTTTGTTAAACCGTACAATATTATAATGTAAGTTTTAACACAAACTCGCAAATTTCATTATGATCAGGTTATTTTCATAAAATATTTCGATACTTTCAAGTTTCAGCTCATCGGAGTGAGATGATTAGATAAAGATGGATGAAGATAGCTGTTTCTTCGGCGATGGCGGCACTCTAGCTACGTTTCACCGGAAGAGTAGATGTTTACGAGTAAGTTTGTTTTCATATTATTACCTACTATTTTACATTTACTTTTTAGACTTAAATTAAATATTTATTGCCACGGACAATCTGTTAACTGGGAGACGTAGAAGCATTTATACGTTTACTCCCAAAAGTGCAATGAATAAAATACGCGAGCCCGAACCGTCCAAACCCGTCTTCGTTTCTCCACGCCAAGTTTAATACACGTACCTTTTTGCATATACTATACGTCGGGTATTAACTTAGATTTGCGCTAAGTATTTAAAACAATATAATATTATTAATATTTATATTTTATATACATTATACCTACACCTCATATATTTTATTAGCATACTTACGCCTTTTTTAGTACAGTTTATACCCTCTTATAGAAATAGGTACCTGTTAAATATTTTGAAATTATATATTATAACCATACACTTTAAATATAAATTCGTTGTTATCAAGACTCATCGTCTTAAAACGTAGGTACTCTTTTAGCGAGGGAGCTTCGATCCACAAAAATTAAAATTGAGGGGATTGGCGGTTGTATATACTTCATAAATCTTTTTCGATTGAAATCGTGTAAATAATTTAATTAAACAATCGGGTATCACTAGTGTCAATTGTATTATATTACGTGCAACGGTATAAGATCACCGGAACAAGATGGCAGAATGAAAATCGATTAAATAAAATATGAAATAATGTTGTAGTAGAAGATGGAAACTTCAGTTTATTCTAATTTATAATCCGAGTATTGTAATAACTATTAAATTCATCATTGAACGATTATTCAGTGGTCACTTGGGGATAAATTCCAAAAGTATAAATGTAAATTAAATTAAGAATCATTAAAAACAATTTTGTGAAAGGAACAACATTATTTTTAATATTAATGTCTTAATTATTATTAACAAATAAATACAAATACTGGATATTTTAATAGCTTTTAACTAATAACATTCAGTGTAAATAGTTTCTGATCGACGTACCTATATGTAAGTAACTTCTATAAAATGATTATTCACGAAAAAAAATCCTAACAATGTAATGCAAAGATTCTCATAAATTGATCTTAACAGCAGCCTAAAAACAGCAAAAATACATTTGTACAACATTTATATTTTATGCATCACACCATTCACACCTACCAAATTGAAATGTTGACAACATTTTAATTCCCTATTATGGTTTAGGTACCTACTAATACAAACAATAAATTATTATTCGAAAACACAATTTTGTATATTATTATATATTAAAATACTAAATACCTACAATGAAACTAAAAATAAACAAATTATTGCGTCATACTGAGTGCCTTTGGTATATTATATATGAAAATAGAATCTTTATTACGAATTCTTATCGATTACACCGACACAAAAAATATACCTAATTATAAAAATTAAAAAATTAAACAACACACATTATTGTAAAATCAATACAGTCATTCGATCGATCCGCTCAAAATCTAAAATCTAAAATACATCCGATACAATTAAACTTAACATATATTAGGTAAATCATTATTATACATTTTGTGCTCGGCAGTATTGGGAGAAAATGTTAGACTTGGAATTTTACAAATCTAGTTGCAGGTATTAAAGTCGGTACTGTACATTTGACTGTATACCTTTATGTTAACTCTTGGTTAACTCTATAAACCAGAAATCACATTTTTATTTAATGATTTATTAAAAAAACAATATGCTTTTATAAAAATATGCTTGTGCTTCTAATATCTATTCACCACCTTAATCAATACCTAGTTAAATCAATATGAAAACGAAAATAATAATTTAAATAATATATATTTCATTATTATAATTTAAATTATAAATATTAAATTGTAAACTATTTTGGTTATATTGTCATATAAAATTTCAATGAACAAATTGTTCCTTAACACGGAACTCTTTGACATAAAAAGTTGTATTATATTATATCTATGGATTCATCATATTGACGTAATATAATATCTACCTATCATGTATATTCTATGGCAATTCTCAAAGTCGTTGCAGAAGACACAGTCGATTAAAAATTCTAAAATGTCAATTAACAAAACAGACATGAACAGAACAAAAAACATACTGCGTTCCGTATGGTTTTATTTTTTATAAATCAAAATAGTTTTAGTTCTGTATCTGGAGCATTTTCACATCGGCATCGCAGTGAACACACGTCACGGATTCAGTCGAAAGAGTCGATATTAAAAGTAAATTTGTTTTCATATTCTTTCGGGGCTTAAATATTTACTTTTAAGATTTAAAATAAATATTTAATGTCACGAAAAATGTGCTATCCAAGTAACGCACTACGCATATTTTAGACCCGAGCTGGAAATGTATAAAATACGCGAGATCGAATAATACAAACGCCGCACAGTGTTCCAAAAAGGATTTTTAGCAGGACAAAATGATTTCTTTTTCGGATGCTTAGTTTATTTTTTAACTTAGTTTTTGCAGTGTGCATCCATAAAGTCCGTAAACAAATTTCTGAAGTCTTATGATAAATTTTTTTTTAATTAAACAAATGTTTAGGTATTTGTCTTAATGATAAAACTAAACTATTAAGTTAAAACATAAAGTATGTTTTTTTGTCATTTGGTTTTATTGAGAGTTATAATAATTGTTCTCTAATTCTAAAGTTTATATTAATATAAAATTATACAATTATAATAGGTTCTATATATTGTATTAAGTATTGTGCTGAAACTTGCCGCAATCAAATTATGTAATAACGTTTAGATGACAAGTTAAGCTAATTGAAAACACTAATTTCTTCAAATTTCTACTATCCACTACTTTTCTTCCGTATCCATTAATAATATAAAACAATATATTTTAACATTTCTATATACATATATATTATTTAAAAACTTAACAAAAAAAATATACCTTCCACTAGGATATCCATGATATTAAAGTAAAATAAACGATCTAACTTTATTCAACGAACAACGCTAACCATAAAATAACTATACGCTCAATCAATTTAGCTTGTTTTTAAAAATCTTATTTCCGACTATTAGTGTATTCAGTAGGTACCTAGTACCTACACTATAACAATAGCTATATACTACCTATCCTGACCACCCCGTGTATAGTCGTATAGCTCGGTATAGGTACCTATATAAATAGTGTAAATGTAAATACATATTACATACACGAATGCGTTAGGTACCTATTATTATGTCCCTAACATTTATTTTATTTTCTTGAACACAATGTTTCAAAATTTATTAACTAATATATAATTAATTGTCATATTATTTATAAATTATTGAAATACAATTAATACACCCACTATAATTATAAATTAGTAATAAGAATAAATTCGTGGATAAACTATTAAAATACAAACGAATAAACATTAAAGGGTACAATGTATTTCCGGTAGTCGGTTGGGTATAAAACTAATAAATCCTTGAATACAATATTAAAAAATACAAACTTACACATAATAGTTATAATAGGTATAATACAAATTAAACATTACACATATAATATATAATATCTGTAACGCATTGGTCATAACTCATAACTATATTGTTGAACATTTTACTGAATGCTACGTATTATTACAGAGATGGTATTCGTCATTGAACATTTGCCAACTGGGGTCTGGAAATAATATATCATATTAAGCAGAGGGAAATGAGCAGTTAGCGGTGCAGAGTTTCAAAGACTAAGTTTTATAGCAGATTTCGATTAGGACACGGTGAATGTATTTTCTTATTTTTCAGTATGTTTATTTTTAGTATTATTAATTGATCAGGGGATGTATTGCCCGCAACTTTTAAATTATTTTTACAGTAACTACTGGTATAACACTATGCCAGATATCAATAAAGTTGTAATAAAAATTAGGAAATTGGTCAGGTATGATATTTTTTTAAATAATTATTTTGAGTAGGTAATTCGCTCAATGATATTTAAATATTTTTACCGATAATCAAGTACGATGATTTGTAAGTAACTAGAGACTGAGTGAATAGGAAATGTATGGTATGGCGAAGATAAGGGGAAAGAGGTCAACAGGATTTCAGAATGTTTGACGTATGAAAGGGAAAGACGAAAAAGAAATGTAAGGTTAGGCTAGGCTACTGGAGTGTGTGTAGCAGATATGAGAATGTTAAGTTAGGTGTGTAATGGCCAATAAGGATGATAGAATAGAAAATTAATTAATTAAAAGTAGTGTAGTGTTGTGTAGTGGCATATATTGTAGTGAAAACAAGAGAGATTGGATTGAGGTAGTTCGGTCACTGTATGATAAGGGTATAGTGAGAGTGAATAAAGAAATGTATAGGTGAATAGAGAGGTGAGAAGATTGAAGAAGAGGTGGATATACAGAATACTGATCTTATGGAGGCGTGAAAAGAGGGTAGCTATACCTGTATAGTTGTGTGAGAAGGGGGAAGAAGAAGTCTGAAAGGTCCCGGTGCCAATTTTTCAAATTTTCAAATTTTCCACAATTCTATAAAATATGAAAATTAAATTTTATATTTTAGTTGCCACCTCAATTATTAGACTTTTCCACTAATCTACTACCCGATAACTATTTAGGGAATTGATAGGGTGTATTTTATCTAAAAAATTACTTTACGGGAATAACTCTCAAGCTTTGTGGAATTGTCGGATTTTGATGACTATTTTTTTTATCTGAAAGAAGAAGACTTCCTACAGCTCGCATCAATCTCTGATTTTGTATTTTATTTCAAATAGTTGTATTAAAAAATTTGTAAAAAAATGCTTTTTATCTTATATTTTTTTTAGATATATTATAAACTTTGAGAATAAAATATTGAAAAACAGAGATCAATGCGGGCTATAGAATATTTCCCTCTAGCAATTCAAAATTTTTGAAATTTCGTTGATTTTACAAAGCGGTATTGTTATTCCCGCAGAGTCTATTTTTGAGGACAAAATGGCATCGGCACCGGGCGCCTGAAGGTAGAATAGTTAGGTTAAAAATGTCGAATACGTAGGTAAGGATCTTGAATTGCAAAGGCCACTCGACTCTTTGGCTGAAACTATACTGGTAACAACCTTGACTTATGGGATAGAATAAAAAGATCGGTGGCCGGTTGTGATGTCAGCGCACAATTATTTTTCCCACTTTGACACACACTAGGGCTAAAATATCGGAAGGGAGGCTCTAGTCATCACCAGCTGATATTACATGAAAAGTAACCCGTGAGTAAGCCCCCACACCACCATACAAATATTCGTTTGAAAATATAAAAATATAAAAGAATTTTTTTTATTTACTCGAATTTAATTTTTCACAATAATAATATACTGTTTGTACATATATAATATAGTTAAATGTAAATGTAATTAAAATTCAAAAAAAAAAATTAAGAATTACAGTTGAATTTTAAAAAAGTTTATTAATATATTAGCAAATATTAAAGATATCAATACGGGACAGTCAATGTTAAAATGTTACGACGTATGATCCTCCAAAAATCGTAGTATTTGGCGGTTGCCTATAAGAGAAATCCTTCGGCGTAGTCAAACAAATGAAAGGACCTATGATATGTTTGAAGGTAGGCCAAACCCATATGTTTTCGGGGGGACAAATGTATCGCGGTTTTTTAATCGAACTATCCCGTATCTATATTTTATCTATAGTATTTCAACCAACAATTACTCCCCGCTACAAACAACCAAAAAACAAAAAAAAAACAGCTAATGGTCACAGTTGCTGGGCTTTAACACGGTCTTAAAGACTGCAAGCTAGAGTTGTACCAGTATAATTAAAAACTTAAATACAGCCAACCTTAATTAATGATTTTTTTACCACAACAAATTATAAAATGTCACAAAATATTATTTTATTAGGGTTTTATGAGGTTTTCAATCCTTATAAGTTGCTGTAAATAGAAAATGTAGAAAACAATAGTTTTAATTTAAAATATGGTTTTGTGTTTTAATATCCTGTTGTGAAATAATTCTCAAGGTTTCCTTCCCACATTTTTTTACATTGTACTAAATCTAATTTTTTTCTGCACATATTTACGAAGACTAAAACAGATATCTGACCGTTTTTATTTGTATTTATTTTAGACTTTATAGTTTGTAATTTAAAATTGACTGTAGACCCAGCTTAAACACAATATTATTTTAAATTAAACATTATTAATTTATGTCCTTCATACATGACTATCACATACTAGAGTCCATGCAGGACCTCTTCCCATTTAACTTTTTGCATCCTTTATCAATTTTATTCATTTTTATACATTTTCTAATACATATATATTACGCTGATACACCTCTGATCATAATAACTGTTCGTTTATTTTAATGTAAACAATACCTACTAAAATTTTTTTGTATATTTCCAAGATTCAGGCAATTCTTCGATTTTTCGATTCGTGAATTGTTGAAGCCGGCTAAAATCGAGGAAATGCCTGAATCTAGGAAATATACAAAATTTTTAGATTCGTGAATTCCTAGATTTATAAAATTAATTTGCCGAATCTAGGCATTTCCTAGAAATCTGAGAATTCCTAGATTCAGATGCTATCGGATATTTAAAAAATTTTTTGTATATTTCCAAGATTCAGGCAATTCTTCGATTTTACCTGCTCCTATATTTCACGAATCTAGGAATTCCCAGATTTCTAGACGATTCCTAGTTTCAGGCAAATTCCTAGATTTTTCAAATTTGAGAAATCTAGACAGTGTCTAGAAATCTGGGAATTCCTAGATTTCTAGAAAATGCCTAGATTCGGCAAATTAATTTTATAAATCTAGGAATTCACGAATCTAGGAATTCCCAGATTTCTAGGCAATGCCTAGATTTAGCAAATTTGAAAAAATCTAGGAATTCCAAGATTTCTAGTATATTGCCTGGTTTCAGGCAAATTTGAAATATCCGGGTATTTTCCTCAATCTTGAAAATAACCGGAAATCTTGAAATTTGAAAAATTTGAAACTTCAAATTCCTAGATTTTTCAAATTCGCTAAATCTAGGCACTGCCTAGAAATCTGGGAATTCCTAGATTCGTGAAATATAGGAGCAGTCTAAAAAATCTAGGAATTGTCTAGATTTCACAAAAATGGGAAATTATCAGAAATTTTCTAGTATATTCCAGGTTACAGGCAAATTTGAAATATCTGGGAATTTTCCTCAATCTTGAAAATAACTGGAAATCATGGAATTTGAAAAATTTGAAACTTCAAATTCCTAGATTTTTCAAATTTGCTAAATCTAGGCACTGCCTAGAAATCTGGGAATTCCTAGATTATTCAAATTTGCTAAATCTAGGCTTTGCCTAGAAATCTGGGAATTCCTAGATTCGTGAAATATAGGAGCAGGCTAAAAAAATCGGGGAAATGCCTGAATCTAGGAAATATACAATAATTTTTTTAAATATCTGATGGCATCTGAATCTAGGAATTCCCAGATTTCTGATAATTTCCCGTTTTTGTAAAATCTAGCCAATTCCTCGATTTTTTAGCCTGCTCCTATATTTCACGAATCTAGGAATTCCCAGATTTCTAGGCAAAATTTCCAGATTTCTAGGCAATGCCTAGATTTAGCAAATTTGAAAAATTCTAGGAATTCCAAGATTTCTAGTATATTCCTGGTTTCAGGCAAATTTGAAATATCCGGGAATTTTCCTCAATCTTGAAAATAACTGAAAATCTTGAAATTTGAAAAATTTGAAACTTCAAATTCCTAGATTTTTCAAATTTGCTAAATCTAGGCACTGCCTAGAAATCTGGGAATTCCTAGATTCGTGAAATATAGGAACAGTCTAAAAAATCTAGGAATTGTCTAGATTTCACAAAAATGGGAAATTATCAGAAACCTGGAATTCCTAGATTCAGATGCCATCAGATATTTAAAAAAATTATTGTATATTTCCTAGATTCAGGCATTTCCCCGATTTTTTTAGCCTGCTCCTATATTTCACGAATCTAGGAATTCCCAGATTTCTAGGCAGTGCCTAGATTTAGCGAATTTGAAAAATCTAGGAATTTGAAGTTTCAAATTTTTCAAATTTCAAGATTTCCGGTTATTTTCAAGATTGAGGAAAATACCCGGATATTTCAAATTTGCCTGAAACCAGGCAATATACTAGAAATCTTGGAATTCCTAGATTTTTTCAAATTTGCTAAATCTAGGCATTGCCTAGAAATCTGGGAATTCCTAGATTCGTGAATTCCTAGATTTATAAAATTAATTTGCCGAATCTAGGCATTTTCTAGAAATCTAGGAATTCCCAGATTTCTAGACACTGTCTAGATTTCTCAAATTTGAAAAATCTAGGAATTTGCCTGAAACTAGGAATCGTCTAGAAATCTGGGAATTCCTAGATTCGTGAAATATAGGAGCAGGTAAAATCGAAGAATTGCCTGAATCTTGGAAATATACAAAAAATTTTTTAAATATCCGATAGCATCTGAATCTAGGAATTCTCAGATTTCTAGGAAATGCCTAGATTCGGCAAATTAATTTTATAAATCTAGGAATTCACGAATCTAAAAATTTTGTATATTTCCTAGATTCAGGCATTTCCTCGATTTTAGCCGGCTTCAACAATTCACGAATCGAAAAATCGAAGAATTGCCTGAATCTTGGAAATATACAAAAAAATTTTAGTAGGTATTGTTTACATTAAAATAAACGAACAGTTATTATGATCAGAGGTGTATCAGCGTAATATATATGTATTAGAAAATGTATAAAAATGAATAAAATTGATAAAGGATGCAAAAAGTTAAATGGGAAGAGGTCCTGCATGGACTCTAGTATGTGATAGTCATGTATGAAGGACATAAATTAATAATGTTTAATTTAAAATAATATTGTGTTTAAGCTGGGTCTACAGTCAATTTTAAATTACAAACTATAAAGTCTAAAATAAATACAAATAAAAACGGTCAGATATCTGTTTTAGTCTTCGTAAATATGTGCAGAAAAAAATTAGATTTAGTACAATGTAAAAAAATGTGGGAAGGAAACCTTGAGAATTATTTCACAACAGGATATTAAAACACAAAACCATATTTTAAATTAAAACTATTGTTTTCTACATTTTCTATTTACAGCAACTTATAAGGATTGAAAACCTCATAAAACCCTAATAAAATAATATTTTGTGACATTTTATAATTTGTTGTGGTAAAAAAATCATTAATTAAGGTTGGCTGTATTTAAGTTTTTAATTATACTGGTACAACTCTAGCTTGCAGTCTTTAAGACCGTGTTAAAGCCCAGCAACTGTGACCATTAGCTGTTTTTTTTTTGTTTTTTGGTTGTTTGTAGCGGGGAGTAATTGTTGGTTGAAATACTATAGATAAAATATAGATACGGGATAGTTCGATTAAAAAACCGCGATACATTTGTCCCCCCCGAAAACATATGGGTTTGGCCTACCTTCAAACATATCATAGGTCCTTTCATTTGTTTGACTACGCCGAAGGATTTCTCTTATAGGCAACCGCCAAATACTACGATTTTTGGAGGATCATACGTCGTAACATTTTAACATTGACTGTCCCGTATTGATATCTTTAATATTTGCTAATATATTAATAAACTTTTTTAAAATTCAACTGTAATTCTTAATTTTTTTTTTTGAATTTTAATTACATTTACATTTAACTATATTATATATGTACAAACAGTATATTATTATTGTGAAAAATTAAATTCGAGTAAATAAAAAAAATTCTTTTATATTTTTATATTTTCAAACGAATATTTGTATGGTGGTGTGGGGGCTTACTCACGGGTTACTTTTCATGTAATATCAGCTGGTGATGACTAGAGCCTCCCTTCCGATATTTTAGCCCTAGTGTGTGTCAAAGTGGGAAAAATAATTGTGCGCTGACATCACAACCGGCCACCGATCTTTTTATTCTATCCCATAAGTCAAGGTTGTTACCAGTATAGTTTCAGCCAAAGAGTCGAGTGGCCTTTGCAATTCAAGATCCTTACCTACGTATTCGACATTTTTAACCTAACTATTCTACCTTCAGGCGCCCGGTGCCGATGCCATTTTGTCCTCAAAAATAGACTCTGCGGGAATAACAATACCGCTTTGTAAAATCAACGAAATTTCAAAAATTTTGAATTGCTAGAGGGAAATATTCTATAGCCCGCATTGATCTCTGTTTTTCAATATTTTATTCTCAAAGTTTATAATATATCTAAAAAAAATATAAGATAAAAAGCATTTTTTTACAAATTTTTTAATACAACTATTTGAAATAAAATACAAAATCAGAGATTGATGCGAGCTGTAGGAAGTCTTCTTCTTTCAGATAAAAAAAATAGTCATCAAAATCCGACAATTCCACAAAGCTTGAGAGTTATTCCCGTAAAGTAATTTTTTAGATAAAATACACCCTATCAATTCCCTAAATAGTTATCGGGTAGTAGATTAGTGGAAAAGTCTAATAATTGAGGTGGCAACTAAAATATAAAATTTAATTTTCATATTTTATAGAATTGTGGAAAATTTGAAAATTTGAAAAATTGGCACCGGGACCTTTCAGACTTCTTCTTCCCCCTTCTCACACAACTATACAGGTATAGCTACCCTCTTTTCACGCCTCCATAAGATCAGTATTCTGTATATCCACCTCTTCTTCAATCTTCTCACCTCTCTATTCACCTATACATTTCTTTATTCACTCTCACTATACCCTTATCATACAGTGACCGAACTACCTCAATCCAATCTCTCTTGTTTTCACTACAATATATGCCACTACACAACACTACACTACTTTTAATTAATTAATTTTCTATTCTATCATCCTTATTGGCCATTACACACCTAACTTAACATTCTCATATCTGCTACACACACTCCAGTAGCCTAGCCTAACCTTACATTTCTTTTTCGTCTTTCCCTTTCATACGTCAAACATTCTGAAATCCTGTTGACCTCTTTCCCCTTATCTTCGCCATACCATACATTTCCTATTCACTCAGTCTCTAGTTACTTACAAATCATCGTACTTGATTATCGGTAAAAATATTTAAATATCATTGAGCGAATTACCTACTCAAAATAATTATTTAAAAAAATATCATACCTGACCAATTTCCTAATTTTTATTACAACTTTATTGATATCTGGCATAGTGTTATACCAGTAGTTACTGTAAAAATAATTTAAAAGTTGCGGGCAATACATCCCCTGATCAATTAATAATACTAAAAATAAACATACTGAAAAATAAGAAAATACATTCACCGTGTCCTAATCGAAATCTGCTATAAAACTTAGTCTTTGAAACTCTGCACCGCTAACTGCTCATTTCCCTCTGCTTAATATGATATATTATTTCCAGACCCCAGTTGGCAAATGTTCAATGACGAATACCATCTCTGTAATAATACGTAGCATTCAGTAAAATGTTCAACAATATAGTTATGAGTTATGACCAATGCGTTACAGATATTATATATTATATGTGTAATGTTTAATTTGTATTATACCTATTATAACTATTATGTGTAAGTTTGTATTTTTTAATATTGTATTCAAGGATTTATTAGTTTTATACCCAACCGACTACCGGAAATACATTGTACCCTTTAATGTTTATTCGTTTGTATTTTAATAGTTTATCCACGAATTTATTCTTATTACTAATTTATAATTATAGTGGGTGTATTAATTGTATTTCAATAATTTATAAATAATATGACAATTAATTATATATTAGTTAATAAATTTTGAAACATTGTGTTCAAGAAAATAAAATAAATGTTAGGGACATAATAATAGGTACCTAACGCATTCGTGTATGTAATATGTATTTACATTTACACTATTTATATAGGTACCTATACCGAGCTATACGACTATACACGGGGTGGTCAGGATAGGTAGTATATAGCTATTGTTATAGTGTAGGTACTAGGTACCTACTGAATACACTAATAGTCGGAAATAAGATTTTTAAAAACAAGCTAAATTGATTGAGCGTATAGTTATTTTATGGTTAGCGTTGTTCGTTGAATAAAGTTAGATCGTTTATTTTACTTTAATATCATGGATATCCTAGTGGAAGGTATATTTTTTTTGTTAAGTTTTTAAATAATATATATGTATATAGAAATGTTAAAATATATTGTTTTATATTATTAATGGATACGGAAGAAAAGTAGTGGATAGTAGAAATTTGAAGAAATTAGTGTTTTCAATTAGCTTAACTTGTCATCTAAACGTTATTACATAATTTGATTGCGGCAAGTTTCAGCACAATACTTAATACAATATATAGAACCTATTATAATTGTATAATTTTATATTAATATAAACTTTAGAATTAGAGAACAATTATTATAACTCTCAATAAAACCAAATGACAAAAAAACATACTTTATGTTTTAACTTAATAGTTTAGTTTTATCATTAAGACAAATACCTAAACATTTGTTTAATTAAAAAAAAATTTATCATAAGACTTCAGAAATTTGTTTACGGACTTTATGGATGCACACTGCAAAAACTAAGTTAAAAAATAAACTAAGCATCCGAAAAAGAAATCATTTTGTCCTGCTAAAAATCCTTTTTGGAACACTGTGCGGCGTTTGTATTATTCGATCTCGCGTATTTTATACATTTCCAGCTCGGGTCTAAAATATGCGTAGTGCGTTACTTGGATAGCACATTTTTCGTGACATTAAATATTTATTTTAAATCTTAAAAGTAAATATTTAAGCCCCGAAAGAATATGAAAACAAATTTACTTTTAATATCGACTCTTTCGACTGAATCCGTGACGTGTGTTCACTGCGATGCCGATGTGAAAATGCTCCAGATACAGAACTAAAACTATTTTGATTTATAAAAAATAAAACCATACGGAACGCAGTATGTTTTTTGTTCTGTTCATGTCTGTTTTGTTAATTGACATTTTAGAATTTTTAATCGACTGTGTCTTCTGCAACGACTTTGAGAATTGCCATAGAATATACATGATAGGTAGATATTATATTACGTCAATATGATGAATCCATAGATATAATATAATACAACTTTTTATGTCAAAGAGTTCCGTGTTAAGGAACAATTTGTTCATTGAAATTTTATATGACAATATAACCAAAATAGTTTACAATTTAATATTTATAATTTAAATTATAATAATGAAATATATATTATTTAAATTATTATTTTCGTTTTCATATTGATTTAACTAGGTATTGATTAAGGTGGTGAATAGATATTAGAAGCACAAGCATATTTTTATAAAAGCATATTGTTTTTTTAATAAATCATTAAATAAAAATGTGATTTCTGGTTTATAGAGTTAACCAAGAGTTAACATAAAGGTATACAGTCAAATGTACAGTACCGACTTTAATACCTGCAACTAGATTTGTAAAATTCCAAGTCTAACATTTTCTCCCAATACTGCCGAGCACAAAATGTATAATAATGATTTACCTAATATATGTTAAGTTTAATTGTATCGGATGTATTTTAGATTTTAGATTTTGAGCGGATCGATCGAATGACTGTATTGATTTTACAATAATGTGTGTTGTTTAATTTTTTAATTTTTATAATTAGGTATATTTTTTGTGTCGGTGTAATCGATAAGAATTCGTAATAAAGATTCTATTTTCATATATAATATACCAAAGGCACTCAGTATGACGCAATAATTTGTTTATTTTTAGTTTCATTGTAGGTATTTAGTATTTTAATATATAATAATATACAAAATTGTGTTTTCGAATAATAATTTATTGTTTGTATTAGTAGGTACCTAAACCATAATAGGGAATTAAAATGTTGTCAACATTTCAATTTGGTAGGTGTGAATGGTGTGATGCATAAAATATAAATGTTGTACAAATGTATTTTTGCTGTTTTTAGGCTGCTGTTAAGATCAATTTATGAGAATCTTTGCATTACATTGTTAGGATTTTTTTTCGTGAATAATCATTTTATAGAAGTTACTTACATATAGGTACGTCGATCAGAAACTATTTACACTGAATGTTATTAGTTAAAAGCTATTAAAATATCCAGTATTTGTATTTATTTGTTAATAATAATTAAGACATTAATATTAAAAATAATGTTGTTCCTTTCACAAAATTGTTTTTAATGATTCTTAATTTAATTTACATTTATACTTTTGGAATTTATCCCCAAGTGACCACTGAATAATCGTTCAATGATGAATTTAATAGTTATTACAATACTCGGATTATAAATTAGAATAAACTGAAGTTTCCATCTTCTACTACAACATTATTTCATATTTTATTTAATCGATTTTCATTCTGCCATCTTGTTCCGGTGATCTTATACCGTTGCACGTAATATAATACAATTGACACTAGTGATACCCGATTGTTTAATTAAATTATTTACACGATTTCAATCGAAAAAGATTTATGAAGTATATACAACCGCCAATCCCCTCAATTTTAATTTTTGTGGATCGAAGCTCCCTCGCTAAAAGAGTACCTACGTTTTAAGACGATGAGTCTTGATAACAACGAATTTATATTTAAAGTGTATGGTTATAATATATAATTTCAAAATATTTAACAGGTACCTATTTCTATAAGAGGGTATAAACTGTACTAAAAAAGGCGTAAGTATGCTAATAAAATATATGAGGTGTAGGTATAATGTATATAAAATATAAATATTAATAATATTATATTGTTTTAAATACTTAGCGCAAATCTAAGTTAATACCCGACGTATAGTATATGCAAAAAGGTACGTGTATTAAACTTGGCGTGGAGAAACGAAGACGGGTTTGGACGGTTCGGGCTCGCGTATTTTATTCATTGCACTTTTGGGAGTAAACGTATAAATGCTTCTACGTCTCCCAGTTAACAGATTGTCCGTGGCAATAAATATTTAATTTAAGTCTAAAAAGTAAATGTAAAATAGTAGGTAATAATATGAAAACAAACTTACTCGTAAACATCTACTCTTCCGGTGAAACGTAGCTAGAGTGCCGCCATCGCCGAAGAAACAGCTATCTTCATCCATCTTTATCTAATCATCTCACTCCGATGAGCTGAAACTTGAAAGTATCGAAATATTTTATGAAAATAACCTGATCATAATGAAATTTGCGAGTTTGTGTTAAAACTTACATTATAATATTGTACGGTTTAACAAACTGTCCGTTTATATTGGTGGCATATTATTTTTTTGTTCACTGAAATCAAAATATACAATATATTATATTTATAATACAATAGTATTTGCTGAAATTATTAGAATTGTTAACCGTCGCCGACGAATTTCGACAATTAACGATTGCCATAGATATTATAAAATATATTATTTACTATGATAAATCCATAGAACTTATATATTATAGTATTATACTCAGTACCTAAACGGTATATTGATAAATCGTATGTTATTTTACAGAAATCTTTATCATCTGCAATGCACCTATTCTGGTTTTCTATTTCAATTATAGTTTGCATGCCAAATTTAACTATACAAACTGGTCCGCAAGTTTATAGACATTCTAATACATTCTCCCACCAGTGCCAATAGACACAATGTTTGAGAAGTTATATTTTTTTGGTACCTAATTAAAAAACAATAGGAATTATTATAAATTACCTATGTAGGTACTTGTCCAAAACTCTACTACAGGGAAATCATTGGTTTTTATGGTATAGCATTACGAAGTTCACGATTTTCGGTGTCTTACGCACCCGTACAACGCTTAAAGTTTACCGAGCTTAAGTATAACAAATTAATTTTTTTTTTTAATCTAGGTAAATCAACGTTTTAAAATTGATGATGCAAAATTAATTCTTTTTTTGACCTCTCAAAGTATCAACTAGATTCACTTTCCTATCAGAAAAGTTACTGTTGAAGAAAATCCAAGGACTTTTACTATCCTAAAAGGTGATGACAGACACAAAAATAAAAAATAAAAATAAAAAAATAAAATAAAAAAAAACACACATCATTGTAAAATCAATACATTCATCGCTTCGCTCAGAATCTAAAATTGAAAGAGGGTGTTGGCGCCCGCAGGCAAATGCATTTTAGAAAACCAAAAAAAATGTGGAAAAAAAGTTACTGCAGGAATACACATTACAAAGTACAAACTAAAACGTCCAGAATCTTAAACAGAAAAACACTAATAGAAATATATAGTTCATTAAAGAAGGATTATTCATAGGGTACGAAGTTATCAATGTTCAAGTCTATACAAAAAATTCAACTAGTCACATTACTAAAAAAAAATTGAAGCAGGGTGTGGGCGCCCGCAGGCAAATGCATTTTAGAAAACAAGAAAAAATTGAAATTAATTATATTGTGTGAATACACATTACAAACTTCAAACTAAAATGTCCAGAATCTTAAACAGAAAAAACTATTAAATATATTTAGATTATTAATGATGGATTATTCAGAGGGTACCAAGTTATCAATGTTCAAGTCTCTACAAAAAATTCAACTCGTCACATTACTAAAAAAAAAATTGAAAGAGGCTGTTGGCGCCCGCAAGCAAATGCATTCTAGAAAACAAAAAAAAAATTGAAATTGATTATATTGTAGGAATACACATTACAAACTTCAAACTAAAATGTCCAGAATCTTAAACAGAAAAAAACTATTCAAAATATTTAGTTCATTAATGATGGATTATTCAAAGTGCACCATGTTATCAATGTTCAAAAAGTAAATACAAAAATTTCAACTATTCACATCATGACTAAAAAAAAATTGAAGGATGGTGTGAGCGCCCGCAGGCAAATGCATTTTAGAAAACAAATAAAAAAATTAAAAACAAATATTATTGTAGGAATACACATTACAAAGTTCAACCTAAAACGTCTAGAATCTTAAAGAGAAAAAACTATTCAAAATATTTAGTTCATTAAAGAAGGATTTTTCATAAGGCACCAGGTTGCCAATGTTTAAAAAATGTATACAATTTCATTACCTAAAGATAAATTCATAAAAAAAAAATTGAAAAGAAGATGTGGGCGCCAGCGGGCAAAAAAAATTTTAGATGGCACTGGCTTGTTTAGTTTAAAATATATGATATAATATAATCTTTATGATCTGTAATATATTCTGGTGTTCGATGAAAAATATTGAAATAAGCTAAAAATACATATTTTTTTGGTTTTGAATATGAAAGCTGTGAGATGATCGATATGAATTTCGTGAGAAATCTAGAGGTACTAGAAAACTGAGACGAGTGTGTCGAATGAAATAAATAAAAAAATTGATTAACACAACAATTGGTTAAAAATTAATTTAATTCAAATAATGAGATGAACCTTATTAGATCATTTAAATTGTCCAGAACAAGCCCCCGGTTGATGGTCGCATGCCAATTTTAACCATATACTAGACCACAAGTTTATAGACATTCTATAATGTATTCTCCTGCCGGTGACACTGTTGGGGAAAATATATTTTTTTAGTAATTAAATTACGATACGAATTATAAATTACGTAGGTACTTGTCCAATACTCGACTACCAGAATTCAATTTAAAGAATGTGATATACCTATAGGTAACCTATCGATCGATTCTAAAACAGAAACTGAACCCAGGCACAAATAATATCACAATATAAAATAGTGAAATGTGAAAATTTGAAGAAAATTTCCCTTAGGTATATCCCGTAAAACCCCCCCCAAAAAAACGTACGTTTGAGGTGCTCTCTTAAAACCCAAATGTTTAATGCCCGTATCCCGTATGCATAGAAAATGCATGTTTCACATTTACGAAAACTAAAACTATCGTGACGGAACGGAATTACGAAGAACGTATAAGACAAAAATAATCGTCACCAAGTGGTAGGTATCTGCCAAGTGATCTGCTATGTACTTACAAATTATATTAAATAACATTAATCATTATGTATTTTCTTATTTTATTAGGTAGGTATAAAAACCTACCTTCCTACTTATAAAAGCATTGCCTAATCATTGATTTCAAATTTTAAAAATTATTCTACTATAACAATAAATTAACAGTTGTAGGCAAAGTATTATAATTTAAGGTATTTTTCATAATTTTTGCACACCTATAACAACTGGGTTTTAAAAATTACTCTACGTCTAGCGGTTATATAAGTTTGTCTGACAATAAATATTTACATTAGGTCTACCGCTTCAACAGAGTAGAAGGACAAAACTTACGTAATTATTTATTCTTCCGGCGAAACGCGTTCCCTTCGAGTGTATATAATATTGTCTAGTGTCAGAGCTGTGCATCTCCGCCAAGGAAAATGCAGCGCGCGTCTTCATATATCCGATCCAAAAGTTCAGTCTGGAAGTATTGAGATTAATGGCATTTATAAAAATAGCCAATAGGCACCTAGTTCAAATAGTTCAATAACCAGAATGGAACGAAATATGTGAGTACGTATTGAAATCGCTGTTCGTCTCAGACGATTGTCATTTTCCATAGATTATTTATAATTATAACCTCACCGTCCTAATCATAGAAAATATATATAATATGGTCCTAACCGATGGATGATGGATATTTTTACATTGTCTTCAAAAAAACATATTTTATTTGTTTCTACTAGATGCAAATGCGGAAAATTGAATTCAAACTTATAATGTAGATAACGGTTTTTTTACTTGGTAACCATTCGTTTATTACTTGGTTTATTAACAAATTCTAATTGATATAAAATAGTAATTGAATAAAAATAGTTTTATCGATCCCAATATTTAAAAATAATGTTTCGAATAAAATAATAAAAAAATTTTAAGGAATACCTATTAGTTAATATGTATTACCTTAATAACAAAATAACTAAATAAATTCGTAGCTTAATATAATGTCCAGAAAAATTAAAAGTCCAATTTAAACGAATATAAAATAGAATTTAGATAGGTGTATAGGTAGTGTATTCGTTATATTTTGAGTTTCATTATAGCACATCAGTCAATCAGATGTTATTTAATATTTTAAAATAAAAAACTTTGACAGTAATTCCATATTGGCAAGTGTTAACTGAAGACCGAAGTTATAGTATCGAACATAATGGGTACGTAAAAAAATAGAAATATAATTTAAAATAATTACCTTTATTTAATTGTATTTAATTTTTTTTTAATAAGTTTTTATAATATTGACTTCAACCCATATAAATGTTCTTATTTCATTTTTCAATTCGTTGATAATATATGAAACGAATTATTTGCTTGGAAAGCAATGTTTAGAAAATTCAGAAAATGCAGTTTATATTTAAATCCGTGGCCTAATTATAAATAATAATTTCTGATGCATTGATGCTGAAGAGTGAGGGAGGTGCACAATCAGCCGAACCTGAAATCTAACGTCTTAAACACTTAATATAAACAATTTTTCACACACGCGTCATGGTATGAAAATAAAAAATATTTATAATTCATATTTATACCGATTTTCTACCGATTTCTACCGATCTTCTATATTAATAATAATTATAAATATATAGCAATAACAAATCATTTTTGAGTAGCGGCCCACCGCGAAAGTTCCCAGTATCCCGCCGGCCCAGTCCGCCCCTGGTTCATATTGTAACCGAAAAATCTAAATAATCTATTATAAACACATTTACTTTTTACAGATATTATAAGTTAAAATTTGGACGAAATTACATATTAAAACCAAAAATAACGATTTTAGTTATTTTGTTGTAATTTAAAAATAGTAAGTATTCGCGGATTTATGAAACTTTTAGAGTATATTATTATAATTTATAGACACGATGACACTTTCAAATGTTATTATTTGGGCAAAAATGACTTTAACCTACTATTGTAGGTGCTAATGTCTAATAGTAAAATAAATTACTTTAATCTCAATATTATTTATTAGTTAACGATGTCTTTGTTCAGAATCGTTTTTCGTTTGTTCGTTTTGTATTTTAATAATGTATACATAGATATATTATTATTACTAATAATTATAGTAGGTGTGTTTGTTTTATTTCATTAATTAATTTAATACTATACCAATAAATTATATATTAATTAATAATTTTTGAAACGATGTGTTCGGAAAAAAATAAAAATAAATGTGATTTTAAACAGTGAAAAATGTATATGAAGTTTTTAAATTGAAATGCAACATTACAAACATGATTGTTTACTGGGACCGCTAGTTATATATATTTAGATATTTTACAGTATAATCTAGTACAGTTATTCTCAATTTTTTTTTTGTCAAGAGGCTCCCTAAATCTAATGTAAAACTGTCAAGGCTCACTTAATCAAAATTATTAATGGTTTTTTCTAGATTAGGTATATACTAAAATTACATGTACTTTTTCACACAGATAAATTATTATAATGTATAGTAAATTAATGTTTTAATATACTTTTGAAAAATATTAATAATAGTATTAAAATTTAAGCATTTAAACTTTTTCCATAAACGCTTAAAGTCTAAAGAAAAAGAGCACTGATCTAGGATGACCATATAAATCTATCAACCATTTAGCATATAGATATGTTTCTATCCCCAGGATCTCTGTTAATAATATATAATAATATATAGGTAATAGTAATACTATAAATACTATGAATATATTATAAAATCAATGGTGATAGGTACAACTGAGTAATAAATGCTTATAAAAAGGTATTCAAAATATATGCATTTTGGTAACACATAGGTAATATGAATACTAGTATTAACCTCAATATCAACATATTATGAATTGTATTTAAAATCCATATATTAATTAATAATTAATAATTATTATTTGTTAATTGTAACACTTTGAAAGCATTATGTATGATAATTTAGTGAATTAACTCTCACAGTTTTTATATATTTTTTTTTTAATAGGAAATTTAAAAATGACAATATTTAATAATATTAATAATTGTTTTTCATTGCACCAAAACCAGGGATTTGCCGGCCATGTGTGCCCTTTGCAAGGGAGACCATCCCGCGAATTACAAAGGTTGTCAAACATACAAAAGTCTCCAACAGCTTTGTAAACCCACCTCAAAAAAAAATAGTAACTATACAAATAATGTTAATTATGTTAATAACTCTAATATTGAAGCCACTCATCAGCATACTTCCAATACTAATACACCATCAAACTCTCCCAAATCATATGCACAGGCCGCCTCCCCAAATAATTCTTCCCAAACATCAAACAGCCTTATAAATGACAATACACTCCTCAACTTCCTCAACGAATTCAAATCGCTTATAAATCCATTACTCTCTCTCCTCACTACTGTTCTCGACCGTCTCTTAAAACCAAATGCAGTAAGTTTTTTTTTCTGTTTAAATAAGAAATTATTTAGTAAAGGTAGCTGATGTATAATTTTGGTTTATCTATTTAAAACAATAGAAAGTAACAACTTTTAAAATAATAAAAAAATAATAAGTCTTAAATATCTTAAATCGTGATAATATGCGGGACGGGTACAGTTTTCCCTACAGTTTTGACGTCATGGACAGCGAGACATTTTTCCTGCTATGATCCATTCGTGATAATATGCAGTTATTTTGTTAAGGTTAAGTACTAATGATTTATTAAAACTAAATAAAATCAAAAGATACATCAGACCTACCGGTTGACTTCTTTAATTAAATACAAAAACCAAGTGTTCCACAACATTTCGGACTGAATGCCCGTCCTGTAACACGCAGAGCGGCAGAACTGTCAAAACATGAACCTCGCAAAGTTGAGGATTAAATCATTTACTCTTCTAGTCTACACAAAAAATAAATAATAATAATACAAAGCAGTGGCGCACATTGGAGAGTTCAAAAGTAGCAGTTGCTACTCTGGATTTTTTTTTTGTGGGTTGGCCCACAATACTTACATAAAAATTCTACTTCAAATAAAAATAAACTATTGAAGAATTATAGGTTATATTCATTTGCCTATATAGAGGTAACTGATAATATGCTACCCCTATTTATTTTGAGTGTGCGCCACTGAACACATATTATGAAACCAAAACATGCTTTATTGCACTCAGAATCTATAAAGTTTGTATTATGAAAAATTGATACTATTGCTAACAATATGCCAGTTTCAGGTTTGTAAATTAGGTGAAAATCTGAGTTATTAACTAGAGATGAGATAAATTGTATTTGTATTATTAGTTGTCAGTTGTTATTGAACAATTATATGTATAAAATTTACATACTAAATCTGTTAATCTTATTAGTTACATTATTTATTTAATTTGTAAAAGGTGTACAATTGTATATTAACTGTATTAAAAGTAATAACTTGTATTTTAGAAAATAAAAGTTTTAAAGTTAAGTAGGGCCAGCAGTCCTATAATTTGAATTCAAAATTTTAAATGACATGCCATAGCATGTATTGACTATAACAACTTAAAATAAAATAAATATTAATTTTGTTTATTTAACTATTTAGGATTTGGGATACTCTGACCATAACAATAAATTACCCAACTAGTTATGATAAATATTGTCTATCATACAAAATACATTGAGTGGATGTATCATAAGCACTAATTTTAATACCATTTGAAATAGATATAAGGAAACATAAATATGATGTTGATGTGTTGTCAATACAAATATTGCAATCACATAAGAATTAAAATACAGTATTCGGTTGTAAAAAATCAAGCTTTAATATAATAGCAAATTGTCCATGAAACAATGAACATATTTATAAATACATAAATAGGATTCAAATGTACTTAATTTACTATAAATTATAAATATAACCTAATAAATCAAAATTGAATATAAAATCATAAGGCTGGATTTAAAATACAAATCAAAGATAAGATACTTGGTTTTTGATCAAACAAATTATTTTCCAGTTTTTGTTAGTTAAAATTACTCAACACAATTTTTTTTAAGTTTAAGCCATTAATTTAGATCATTAAATTTACATTGATATTTTTATCTTTTTAATTGGACTACAGAGAATATATAAATGTTACATTAATAAAAAACACTAGCTACAATCGATGTAAGGTTTCAAGGGTGTTCAAAATAGTGAATATCACTTTGGGATGGACCAAAAATATAGTAATAAATTGATAAAATATATGCAGCAGTAAGTGGTAATAAAATAAAGGCTCTTATCCCTATCCTTTTACATGGTACAGCAAAAACTAGTTCATCAAGAATGAAAGTATATTTAAAATTGTATGCATATTACCCGTGATAAAATGTCTACTTGTTAACTGTTATCATTACAGTAAACTAAGAAGATATTACTTAGTGCCCTAGCCCCTAATTATAACTACAATATAAGGTACATTTATGATTTTATGGATGATACTTTAATATTTAGGTTATATTTTAAAAAATAAAATATTGTCTTATTTATTATTTTAAAAAACTAAGATTTAGGCTACAAAATGATGATTGTTTATTTATTAAAGAACATAAATATTTCAGATGTTTATAAATGGCGTGAAATATTTTTCATCATTATAATAGTGTAAACAAATTATTGATGTGGCTGTTGTTTCATAGGTTTTTTTCCATATACATTTTTGAAAAATTCACACCTGTAAGAAATTAAATCAAAATTAAAATATTTTCTATTATTGATATGTAATTATTTATACTTGAATTAGAGTTCAACCATAGATAACTAATATCTTCACTGGAAGTTTAATTTAGTATTTATAACAAGTAATACTTGTATTAATTATTTAACAAGTTTATAAAAGATAAGACAATATAGTACAACTAAAATACTCAATAATTTCTATAATATAACAAATTATTGATTAAAATAATAAAAACTTATTTGAACAATTATTGAATTATCAATACAATAATTTTAAGAGAATGTGGAACCCGCGTGTGTTACTTACAAGTATATGACATAGACAATTTTGCGCTCAGCAGATCAGATTTAGCTCTGTTAGTTAAAAAATTAGAGTGAATTGACCTCATATAAAATCTAAAAATAATATTATTACCTAGGCAAGCTCATGGGGTTTTTATTATATTATAATTTTAAAGCAAGTATTTTCAGATGTACAAACAATTAACAATTTTTAAATACTCATAACTCGCTTTAAAATTTAAATACAATAAAAAGCATATGCGATTGTTTAGATAATTATCTTACGCATAAAATGTATAGTAGGTCACACTCTTAAAACTTATAAACTAACTGATCTAAACATGATCTGCTGAGCACAAAATTTGCGGTAATGCAATTTTAAGACGGAGACAACACATGCCTGTGCGGCGTACGCTTAATAACAAATATTAAAAAATGATTTAAAAATAAATTATTGGTTTTTACCTATGATCTTGAACGACTGGCTGACTTTGAATGTCCTCTTGAACTTTTACTACCAGAACGTGAACGTGAACGTGATCTAGAATAAGAACGTGAACGACGGCCACGAGACCTGGACCTTGAGTATGAACGACGTCTAGGCGAACGAGACCTAAATCAATAGCATTAACATATGATTGATGGTATAATAATTTCAATTAAAATCAAGTAACATACAAAATGTTTATGTTTAAAAATACATTAAATTCCATCCAGTTGGGGTTTAATTTATTTTTCATTTAATATTAATAAGGATTAAACTATTAGAGCGCAATAAAAAGAAAAAAGGTGGGCATTGAAAAAAATTAAAAATTAGCTATTTCCTAACCCTAAACAGAGTTGCCAGGATGACTCAGGATTGCTTTGTTTAGTTTTATTTATTTTTTTAATTCAGCAAACTGAAATCTGCAACTGGCACTCGGCTGATCAGCAGCTAGTCAGCACTCAGCATGCATCTGCTATTGGCAGGAACAACGCCCTCGCCTTCTACTGCGGTCAGCACGATTATAACACCTTAGCTCAGCCTCAGCCTCAGCCACAGCACTCAGCCGCCACTCCCCAATTACACCCCACACCTGAAAATAGTGTCGCTGCTATCAATGGGTTTTCAACAATGCTCAGTCTTTTAACAAAATAAGGTAATTTTTTTATATTAAGTTGAATTTTAAAGTAATAAGTAAAAATTAAAGGTAAGTCATTAAGATAATGAATACTTAAAAATAATGTTAACAAACAAAATCAAGGGAAATTTAATTCTACAAAAAATGTATATAATAAAAAATATAACAATATAATTTAATTTAATGTCTTGAATAAAAAATTCCTATATAATATTTTTTACCATCTTGTGATTATAGTTGCTTGTCATAAAAATATTTTTTTTGTTAGTTGAAAATGTACAACTTGATATGTTATATGAAACAACAATTTTATATTAATTTATTTGATAACTATTTAGTAAATTATAAGAATCTACAAAACTATGGTTTTTGTATAATATTCAACAGTTGAATATTTTTATGTCAAGCAACGATAAAAGGGTTGATATGAAGTTGAATTAATGTAGATTAGATGTTTTGGTTTGCTGCACATTTAGTTTTGAAGAAGCCGAATAATTAAGCTGTAAAATTAAACAATTTATTTATTATTATCAGAATATTGTACCTCCTGCGTCGTCTTCTATATGGTGAAGTTGGACGTCCATAGCGAGCCATCTGAACACGTAATTCTCTACCATCTAGCATGCGACCATCCATTGCGTCTAATGCATCTTCTGCATCACGTTTATCATAAAATCTGAAAGTAAAAATATGATTACAGTTTACTAGCAAATTATAAGTTGCTATTTACATAATAAGAAGATTGGCAAGATTGTGCAAATCAGATAAGATCAAAGTTACGGATCACAGCGTATAATTATATTACCACCAAGGGGAACATCAACCCGACAAGCAGGGAAGCTCTACCCGTGGTGGTGAATATTAATCTGTATCGAGCTCAATGCTTGTTTTATAATCATTTTTACACAATCGATCAGATACGGTCACTCGCACCTTTTTGGTAGTATTATACACAATACCCTACACTAGCAAAGTAAAGCAAGTGTCGTACGTACCTGACAAAAGCGAACCCTCTGCTCTCTCGAGTAAACCGATCACGGGGAATGTAGATGTCTCCGACTTCTCCACACCTCTCGAACACTCTCCTCAGGTCTTCGGGCGTCGTCCTGTAAGTGAGGTTGTCGACTTTCAGGGATACCATACCCTCAATCCGCGGCGGCGGTCTGCTGTAGCTCATCGTGAATGTACTGCGTTCGCTACAACTGGCCCTACCCAAACACCAAAATCCACTTTGTTACGCGCAAAATATCGAGCGGTAGTGTTTACAACATTACAACAATAATGCTTGCAGAAATTGTAAAGATTACAAAATCGTAAAATGAAAAAAAGAGGACCGGTGACCGCGCGGATATGGCGACCGTGAAAATGGCGGACAGTATTCACTGGTCGGCGGTCGTTAGTCGTTACGCAGATAGGCAGGACGGGTCTCGGCCGGCTGCCGGGGAAGGGTGAGTCATAGCTCATGGAGCAAGCACTAAGCGGTTGTGCACAACACTCGTGGAACTGTAAATTTCGAACGCGTCGTTTCGCAGTGCCGCCAACATGACTAACAATGACGCGGTTCTGTGGTTACAATATATGGTTCTATGGTTATATTATCTTAAATCGTGCCTACCATAGAGCCTAGATAGAATTATATAGAGCCTAGGTTCTCTAGTGCTTACCAATGTCTCGATCTCGGTCATATATAAAACCGTGATCTCGAAAATTCGAAGCACATAATATATTATAGACATTATTTACATTGAACCTATTTTAAAAAGTGACGAGCCACTCAAGGTTTTTAGATTATAGTTTAAATATTAGAATTTAGAAACCTTGCGAGTTACTAACATTGATTGATGGGTAATTTGAAAAAAAATCCATTTGCATTATACTGGGGATTGACTAAATATTAATTATAAATAATTTTATAAATTATATATTGGAAATACAACTAATATTGTACCTATATTATGTTAAAAATTGACTTACACCCTAAAAATACTATATTACTATATTATATTCTCTAGGAAAAAAAATCCCCGAAAAAAAATCCTCAAAGCTATACCTTAACCGTACCGTTCGGCACAGCTGTCAAAAATATTAGTTAATGATAATAAAAATATATAAAAATTGAATTATAATTATTATTATATTATTATAATATTGATAAATATAGGTACATAATATTATATTATATGATATTGCTATATAAATATGTATCTATTTATTTATTTATAAACGAATAATTTCACCGTTTGGTAATAAGAATTAAAAGTACAGTAAGTTGAATCTCAATTTGACAAATATTAAATTAAATAATAATATTATATTATAAACGATTTAATATTTTTTAAATTTTTAAAATTAATCGTATTCCTGTTTATGAATCCTAACATCTTAAATGATTTTTTAACTAAAGTTTTAATATGTAATATTATACTACAAATTACAATTATCAATTTTATAATAAAAGTCATAACTAATAACATTATCTAGATGAAAAAAAGTAATAACACCTTAATTATTTATATTTAGTGGGAGGTAATTTCGACGACTGTATAAGTAACAAATTTGTTTAGATTTTACTGTAAAATTAAAGTATCTTTTAATAGCCAATTGTATGTTATATAGGCATAAGCCCACCCCAAAAATGATTTCTATATACGCCTGCACTGGAGTGAATTGATTTCTTATAAAATTTAAAGTTAAGATTATTATCTAGGCAATATCATAGGCTTTATATTATATTTTAATTTTAAAGCGAATTATGAGTATTTTAAAATGTACATTACTACCATTATAATATATAAATATTTGCTTTGGGGATTATGGATTTTATTTCCAGGGGTTTTTTTTTAAGGGAGTTTTTTTCCGATTACCAAAAAATGTACGCCACATTGCCACGACACCATGGCATATATTAATAATATTAATAATTATATACAAATTAAAATTTTAATAATATAATAATATGTGATTATATTACTTAGTTAGCCATAATATCAAGGGTTATAATAATAATAATAATAAAATAATAAAAATAATTAAATATAGATAATTTATAAGAATTAAGTATTTTATAAATTATATAATAGAAATAAAATAAATTGACTATTTGTTTTATATTTATAATATTTATTATTTTATATATTATTTAAATTGTATTACAAATTTATTATGACTAAAAAAATTGACTGTTTTTTTTTAAAATCATACATAGACTGAAATCTTGTGAATATAATATATGTTAGGTAGATATCCCAGTACACAACATTTTTATTATAGGGTTATTTTTTCATAAAAAAAACGTACCTAAGGTAGCACATTTTCATTCACTATAGTGACTAGGTTAGGTTATAGTTTTTATAAAAAAAGGTTATCAATAATATGATGTCCCGGTTTGGTGATTTTAAAATCTGGCAACCCTATTTATATAGTTATATTAATATATTAGACTGAATTTACCTATAAATTGTAAGTAAGAACATTATTTGTGCGCGTCAGAGATCTTTCAATAGTAATTTTTCAAGCAAGATGAATCCCCGAACAAAAGTCCGGTAAAAAAAGTCCAAGAATAAAAGTCCCAAGTTTAATAATTATTAAGTTAAGTCACTTAATATTTGTTTAGGTCTAACAATATTATATTATATGTTATAGATTATCACTGCTGAAGTGCTGATTATTGTTTATTAGAACGTAAGACGAATTCAATTTATGAAACTATGTTTAAAACAATTATTGAAAAATGTGAACAACAAAATTTGTTCCCTGACCCCAGTATTTTACACGTAGAGTTTGAAAAGGCAGAAATTACAGCGACTAATAATGTTTTTGGTTCAGAATTAGTTATTAGAGGGTGCTTTTACCATGTTTGCCAGAGTACATTTCGTAAAGTCCAAGAGTTAGGTATTATTTTTGTTATCTGGGCTCAACACTGAGGATAAACAATAAAAAAATCGAAAATCAATAAAAAAATATAAGGCTCCAAACATTATATGCGAACGCATCAAAAACTCTGAGTTAAATGACGAAGAGTTTTTAACTCAAGTTGGAAACAATATTAGGAAACGTCCAAGGTTATAGGCTTTTTAGTTTTTATTTTTGAATTTTTGTATTTTAGATACTGAGTGGAACGATGAATGTATTGATTTTACAATGATGTGTTTTTTTTTTTTTAATTTTTGTGTCTGTGTACACCAGGCACGTAGCTAAGGGGGGGCCAGGGTGTGCCAGGCCCACCCTATTATGTGTCCGGCCGTAGGCCGGCCCACCCAAAGTATTCAGAGGGGCCCATTATTATACGGGGGCTTTTAATTTAAATGAAATTTCAAATTTTTAATATTGTCTAAATATTACACAAATAAAACCAAATATATCGGGTTTTAATTAGAATCTAAAATAAGTTACGTAACTAAATTCAATCCATGTCCATTTCTGGAATAAAATATGTATATTGTATTACATTTAAATTCTGTTCCTACTAAGAATCGGTGATAATTTATTTTTTATAAATCATAATATCGTCAACGATTGATTAGGAAATAATTGCTATTTAAAGCCCAACACTGGTACCATATTATTATAGTATACTAGCATGTCATGTTATTCTTATCTTATCTAGACAGTGACTGTTGTATACTTTTATGTCTATTTTTAAAATACTTTTGAGTAAGGGTATTGTCATTATATTGATTCATATTTCATATAGAATTATATTATTATTATGGTCGTCAACTCGTCTGTCGAACACCCCTACAACTGTACAAGGTAATATATTTAGGTAGGGGGCCCATCTAACATTGGCCCACCTAGTGAATATTTTCTGACTACGTGCCTGGTGTACACGATAAGCAGTCGAAATAATGATTGGATTTTCAACTTTAGTATCTTGTTCGATGGGAAAGTGAATATCGTTGGTGCATTGGGGAGGTCAAAATTTATTTAGCGCCGGGAAAAACAACATAAAAATTAAGGAAAAACGTGAATTTTTACGCAAAATCGGTTTTCCACAAAATCGATTTTGGTTTTTGGTGTAACCCTAAAACAAATGAACGTATACACATGAAATTTTCACTGGTCATTTAAATTAGCATTTTCTATACACGATAACATTTTCAAAATATTTTGATTTGTTTTAAACAAATTAGGAACATTTTCAGTTTCCAATTTTATTAGTCTTTTTTTCTAAGGATGTCAATAAAACTTTATTTGTTGGGTAAAAATGTTTGAAAATTTAATACAAGGCTCATACTATATTGTTACAATGACATTTGAAAAATATTAAAAATCCTTAGTAACAGTTTTTTTTTATAAGCATTTAAAGTTCAAAAATTGACAAAATATGGAAAAATCACAAAAATTCCCTAATTATTTTGAGTTAAAAATTCATAAAAATTTTTCTTTTTAAATTTAAGATTTTAAAATGTAATACAAGATTCCTTATAAGATTATCTACCTTTATCAAAAAAAATGTCTATAAGAAAGTCAAATTTAATTTTTACGAGCGTTTGAAATTCATATTTTCACAATATTGGATATTCACTCGATTTCTCATGTAGCGGTTTTGTTATTTTATTGTTATTCAAAAACGAATAACTGTAACAGAGCTGTTTACGAACATTATAAGTTTTCAATTTTTTTAGTTTTTTTTTTCTATAAATTTCAATAAAATTTTATTTGTTGAGTAAAAAGCGTAAAAATGTAATGCCAGGCTCCTGATATATTTTTACAATAGCAGTTGAAAAATATTAAAAATACATAAGCACAATTTTTTTTTATAAGGATTTAAAGTTCAAATTTTGACAAAATGTATCAAATTTAAAATTTAATAATTATTTTGTAGTTAAAAATTTATAAAATGTTCAAATCTTATAGCTAAGGATTGAAAATTTAAAACAAGGTTCCACCTAAATAGGTTTTATATAAATTACTGTATTCACAATAATATCATCAAATATATTAGTAATACCATAGGCTGACTGACCGTTTTCGCTCAGAATCGTTTTTCTTATACAATGATATTATATCATTGAATTCAAATTTAACACCATCCATTACATTGACCCACTTGTAACCTACTGTACAGCAGAACGACATCCACTTACAAGTTTTTTTATTATATACTTTTATTTGTGGACTTTTATGTCATAACGTATGTACCTGGTGATTCTTTTATCAAACAACGCTCATTATTTCAAAAAGTGTACATTTTTTTGAAAATATTTTTTTACATAGTTTCAAGTCGCTTATAAAACAACGTTTTTATTAAAAAATTATATTTATAAATATTTTTTATCCTTAAACTTTTTTAAGTTTTTTACTTTTTTGAAAGACAACATAGGGTTTTAATTTTATATTCCAAAGCAGAATATTTTTCTTAGTATTTCGATACATGAAAATCGAATTTGGGGTAAGTAGTTTATGAGTTATAAATATTTAAAGTTTTGACGAGCGAGCGGAGAAGTGGACAAACATTTCGCGGGGTAACCCCGTACCACTCCACTCCAACAGTGGCGTATTTACAGGGGAGGGGGGATAGATCCCCCCTTAACCTTTTTTTTTGTAAAATTAAGTTTTCTCATTTTCTGTATTTCTGAATATGATATTACTTTTAAGTATGTCTGTTTTCTAAATGTTCTAGTTGTGGTAATTTTACTACTCTGATATACTGTACGCCACTAGTCGTTCGCGGCATATATGTGGGCATGTGGCATATATCGGACAAAAAAAACTTATACCGCTATGGTAGTATGGTGTACTGTATTTTTTTCATTTCTGCGAATTATTTTTATGCATGAGTGTTTATAATAAACCCGATAAACAAAATCGGTATTGAAACAAAATTACCATGAAGACCGTAGATTTACCATAGGGCGTGGGTTTTATTAGAGGTATTCACCTCTGGGTCACATGCTTTAGATATTTGTGATAAAGAGTTTTATCCAAATGCTCATGAATTCTTGAAAATGTTTGTACTTTGTCTATTAAAGAAAACTGGATTTTTTATTATAATTTTTTTTTTTTTGTTTATTGTATTAAACACGGGATTGGCGCTAGTATGAATTTATAATAATTGCTATTAAGTATTAGTTTAGTATTAGTTACTATACAGTCTATACAGTTTGTGTTAATTCTTATTTCGGCTTGATCCACACTTACTTCAATAGGTTACAAGTTCGGGGATTTCAAAAATGTATATTATGTACGTATTTATGGGTGTATTATTATATATTTCATCCCCTCCCCAACAAAATTCCTAAATACGCCACTGCACTCCGCTCATCTAAACTTTGAATATTTATAACTCATAAACTACTCACCCAAAATTCGATTTTCATGTACCGAAATAAATACTAAGAAAAATATTCTGCTTTGTAATATAAAATTAAAACTATGTTGTCATTCAAAAAAATAAAAAACTTAAAAAATTATAAGGAAAAAAAATATTTAAAAATCTAATTTTTTAATAAAAAACGTTGTTTTATAAGCGACTTGAAACTATGTAAAAAAATATTTTCAAAAAAATGTACACTTTTTGAAATAATGAGTGTTGTTTGATGAAAGAATGTACTTAATATTTTTAATTTTTATTGTATTATTACTGTGTAAATTCCAACCAGATTTGTCATTAACAATTGATTGATTGAACATGTCATTGAACATGTTTATATATTTTTATTTTTATTTTTATTATTATTGTATTTTTGAAATATTTATAAGTCGAGTTAAGTGTCGATGAGATTTTATTTTATTTTTTCATTTAATAAAATATAATTTATGTAATATTTTTGATGTAGTATAATTAATATAAATTTTAATATTTTAAAACTTTTAAAATTTTTACCGGACTTTTATTCGCGGGCTTTTATTCCGGCGGACTTTTTTTTGTTGGACTTTTTTTCGCCGGACTTTTAAGTATAATACCAAGCATATAGGTAGTTATTTGAAATATTACAAACTTAAAATGCTCATATCTTGCTTGAAAATTAAAATTACCAATTGAAAAATCGCCGACGCTTAACTAACTATTTCACTAACATATTATTTTTAATAATATAACATATTATTTTTTCCCAATTAAGTTAGTTAATTGAGTAAAATAAATGCTACTAGGATTTTTTGTCCTCTATTCAAATGATTTGAGCATGCGTGAGGCATACGCTTGAGTCGGTCGCTTGAGTGCTGGACCATAGAAGATAGAACCACAGACGATATTTTCCATAGATAATAAAGATATCTTTATTATCTATGATATTTTTATATAGTCTGTGACAGAACCAGTGGCGTGGCCAGAATTTTGTTTTGGGGGGTGGCTTTAATTTTTTAAATATAATATATTATGTTTTTATTTTTAAAAAAATAAGGTTAAAAAATTAAGAAAATAAATTGCGGTTTTAACCCCATAAAAATAATGTTGAATGAACATGAATGTTCTATGATGCTATTTTTCTATGACATTTATGGTTTGGGAAGCCTTGACCAGAGCTTGATAACACAATATCAGATAAATGCATATAATAATATTATTATTATTAACCTTGATAGTACCCAATATTATACGGCTTTGAACCACGAATTTTAATAAGCTAAAGACTTATTACTTAACTATATTTTAATTTTATTAACTATAATATTAGTATAGAATATTGATCGACCTGCCCGCTACCGTATGGCGTATGCAAGTTGTGTACATAGTACCATGAAAAAATGAAAAAATGAGTAAAATAGATTAATGATTTTATCATGCACTGTATAACTTTACTGTGCTCAATAATCGTTATCCGCTGGCTGCAGCCAGACGTGTTTGTATAATTATATAATTTAAATTTTGTTTACTTTGCTAAATACCGTCTAATCGTTAACGACGAAATCACAACTTTTGACGACGCAGTGGGTGATGTGCAAAATGGAAACAGCAACGATGACATTTTTGGACGTGACCCATGACCGCCATAAATTGAAACAACCGACCAAAGTGCTGTTGACGCTAAGCAACGTATTGTTGCCCAAGGAGAAGCTCACGTCCACACCGTCCATGATCGACGGGTTGGATTTCGAGACCGAAGTCGACCTAAGGATCGTCGGCTGCGAGTGGATTCAGACCGCTGGCATTTTGCTCAAACTACCCCAGGTGAAACTTTTAGTTCTTTTTTGTCACCATATCTCCACATCAATAATATCATATATATACATATTGCTTATTTACTCAGACATATCTATAATAATTTTCCCTTTTGATTTATGAATATTATTCATTTTAAAAATGTTTAATTTTTGAATATTTTTAAAGTAAATTAAATTCTCCATTATCTATGAATTAGTGTGCACCAAACCACCTACTGTTGTTTTGCAATAGATTATAAATATGTATAAAAAAAACACTGTTAATTACCACAATATATATTTATGTATTATGTATATAATTTCTGACTAGGCTATAAATATGTTTGTAACAATGGCATAATCATCGTCGAACCTTAAGGTGTGACTTTTGGCAAAGCTTTTGTAAGCAAAAACATTAAATATTATAATTTTACTTTTCTTAATTATAATTAATTTTAAAGTTTTAAACTCATAACAATAAATAATACAAATTAAGTAATAATAATAAAACAACTTATAAGCACTTTTAAATGTTTACTGATGAATAAAAGTAATAAACAAATTAACTGTATAATTTTATGTAGGTAGGCTTTCCAAAACTTTTTATATTTCTTTACAAGTTTCTTAATATATTTACATATTACTTATATATGTTACTTATATAATAGCTATAACTTATAGGTAATAAGTTTTTTTTAATTTTAAATAAGCAATAGGTATATGTTTTAAATTTTAATGTTGAAGGAACTACCCTAGTAAAAAAGTGTCAGGAATCTGCATTCATTTGAAAATTATTAAAACCCATTTAAACCCAACCGGATTGGGGTTTTTGAACCGTGTATTGTATGTATAATTCCAAGTATTTATCTATCTTACAAACATTATTAACTCATTCAAATATTGTTAAAAATTAATTTTAATAAGTTATTTCCCTTAATACTTAATACTGGCATTACATTTTTACAACAAAAACAGATGAAATGCGTGACATTTAATAATCTTTGGGAATTTGTATTATTTTTTTGTATTTATTTATGTGTAGGTAATTATGAAATACTAATTAATAATTATTAACTGTGCTACTATTAATTGTAAACAATATTATTGTTATTTTATTTTATTTTAAAGTCTTATAACGGTATATAATAAATATCATAATACAACAGATGGTGACTGGGTATATAAACCTCACAGAGACTGGGAGATAACAAAGAAGTTACTTTTATTTTAATAGTTTTTGTTCTCAACTTTTTTTTTAAATATTTATTAAAATTCCTTAACTCATTGATAGCCATGTGACCTTTGGCGTATTATCGACACGCCAAACATATTGTTCCTTGTCGATCCTAATTTGTATATACTATTGTATTTGAAAAAACATATAAAAAAATTAAAATATTATGTTTATCACATCAAAAAAATTCCTGCTAAATTTTATTAAATTATTGTAGCGCCATAGAAAAGTTAATAATTTAAAACCATATTTATTAACGGTCACCGGCAGTCATGTGGCATGGTAGTGATGATAGACTGTGGGCACCAGCAGTCACCAAAGTTTACAATTTGAGAACTACAGATGAATGCCGGCGGTCACATGCGTTCAACCTGTTAATTGTATTTCCCGATATATTTAAATATCTCCTAGTAAATGTTTGATGTGTCATGTGTGCTTAATCTCAAATTGTCATCTGAATTATTTGTAATATGATTTTTATTTCTCAGGTTGCAATGGCAACTGGACAAGTGTTGTTTCAACGATTTTATTACACAAAATCTTTTGTTCGCCACCCAATGGAAATAACTGCAATGGCATGCACATGTTTGGCCTCTAAAGTTGAGGAATCACCACGACGTATTCGTGATGTTATTAATGTTTATCATCATATCCGTCAAGTTTTAAATCAAAAGTAAGTTTAGGTGGTTTTATTTTTGATATTATTAATATATTATATATATATTTTTTTAATCTTATTTAAATATTTTTAATCACAACTGACTAATCTGTTAGAATATGTTTCCGTCTTGAAGACTAGATCTCTCTCTCTCTCTCTCTCTCTCTCTCTCTCTCTCTGTAATCTTCATGGTTTCCATATTTAAATTATACATTTGACTTGAACCTTTATTAATAATGTTTCAAATGTATTTAACCCTGGAATACACGCTTCACTGTCAATTAATATTTAAATTTTAAGAGCAATAAAAAAATATTTAAATTCATAAAGTTTAGTTAAAATATTTCAATTTACGATAAAAAAACACTATAATAATTATGTTTTTTTTATGGTGCATGTTATCTAGTGTTAAATTACTCTAACTAAATTTTCCTATAGTCAAATTATTTTAATCCAGAACATAATTATGTTGGTTTTATGAATAACTTAAATTAATTTTCCTGTCTATCCTATTAGGTAGTATACTGCCCTATTAGTGTACACATATCTTTTAACCCAGGTATAAACTTAGTAGAATTATTATAGAAACTTGAATAAATACGAAGGTTAAACCTGGTTTAAATGTGTACCAATAAGGGCCCAGTTAATTCTTTAAAGTATTTTTTTATTGTCTTTGCTTCTTTTAATGTCAATTTCAGTTAATTCTCTACTTTTTGCCTTTTAAAATTAGATTTTAGCTTAATTTTAATCATCATTCTGTGTCCATTTCCTAGTTCCTAGAGAATTCAAGAATGTTCATGTGTGGACTTTCATTTTATAGAAGATTGATTGATAGAATGAACGTCCATATCTTTTGAAGAAGTCAAACACTTAAAACATAAACATATTTTTAATCTTATAGTTCAATTTAATTTGTCTTTTTTAATGTTAAGTTAAGCTTAAGATTCTTTTAGTAACTTAAATATTTAATTACTTTTAGATATCTTACAGTAGTCGCATAATGCACAGTTCTTAAATATCCTAATATTTCTATAGCTATGAATAATCGCAGAAAAACTTATAGAAATCTATATTAGTAAAAAATATGTTATAAGAAAAACAATATATTTTCTAAAATAATTAATTTTAAATTTCTGAACAATACCACTGAATACTGGGACGAACAAAAAACTAGTCTAAAACAATCTGATTTTTATGAAGTTCAAAAACTAGATATTTATCATCATCTGTAAAAAAAAAAGATTAATTTATTACTTTTATTTCTATTAAATGTTAATATTTTTTTTGTTCTGTTAATAGTTTATAACTAATTATTATTATTATTATTATTATTATTTATATATAATATATAGGCACAGGTAATTCATGCTAACCCTAATTTTATCATTTAATGATTAATTTATTCAAATTCTGATGTTTAACATTTTTAAGTATACTTAAGAGGACATTGTACCAACATAATAATATTTTGTCTCCGCCTAATGTATGACGTACCAAATTTTTGTTCACCAGTTTCAATGGTGTGCTGTTAGTTTTGATATTGGAGTAAATTGACCTATTATCAAACTTTTATGTAAAAACATTTTTAATTTTTAAGTGAATTATGAGTATTTTCAAATATTAATATTTTACATACTCATAACTGCTCTGTAAAATATTGTAAAAACCCGATAGAGAGAACACAGATAATGTTCTTAATACGTTGACTGTGTATTTATTTTGCAGTTTTCACCCAGTGCGTATGATAAAGTAAAAACAACAGTCTTAATTAACATAAACTGCTCATATATGGTCATACATCCAAACGACTTATGTATACATATTTTAAAACATGCGTTTAATACACTAAATAATAATTAAATATATATTGGATACCAAATGGCGTCAAATGCGTTGCTGATTGATCCTCTTGACGCAAATTTGCGTCAGTACGCAGTCAACATGTTAAAGTTTGATAATAGGTAATTTCACTCCAATATTAAAACTAACAGCACACTATTGAAATTGCTGAAGGAAAAAGACGGAGATAACACATGTGGGTACAACATCCTCTTAAAGTCTATAATCTATTCAAATATTTAAATTGTCTATATAATTAATAATGTGCAATTTTTTAATATTTATTGTTATAAATTTTATACTCAGCAGAACACGTGTAGCTCCATTAGTTTAAAAATTAGAGTGAATTGACCTCTAATAAAATCTAAAGGTAATATTTTTATCCAGGCAACCTTATGGACTTTTTATTATATTTTAGTTTTAAAGCGAGTTATGAATATTTTTAAATTGTAAATTGTTTGTACATCTTAAAATACTCATAACTCGCTTTAAAATTAAAATATAATAAAAAGCTCATGAGGTTGCATAGGTAATAATCTCAGCTTTAGGTTTTATAAGAGGTCAGCTACACATGTTCTGCTGAGAGTGAAATTTCTTATGTTACGCACTTGTAAGACTGATACAACACATGCGGGTATCACATCCTCTTAATACATAAAAATTAATAACTTAGTAACTACTCATTTTAATTAAATTTTTATTTGGATCTATAAAAAAAATCATCTATACAACACTGTATGGTGGAATAATCCCATAATTCAGAATTTGTGAATAAATTAAAAGAAAAGAAAAAATTGTGGTTTGGTGAATCATCTTGTACTGTTATAAATACTTAAATTAAAATTACCAAAAGGATACAATGTGTAGACTTAATGCGATAACTGTAGGGTGCACAAAAATCCATTGTTTTTGTTGCAATTGTTTTGTACTTATTTTATGTTTATTTGTAAATTGTTTAATGCAACAAAGTCAATGGTTGTTAATGTTAATCCGAGTGAAAATATAACGCACAAATTTATTTTATAACTTGCGTTTTCGCAGATACTTTCCACAGCTAACCGCCGGGTGAGTTGCCCTTGGTTTGAATTGTGGAGAGGAAAGCGAACGTGGTGGATTCACATTGAAATTGATGGTCGTCACGTCAAGAACACTGTTGTGGACCCTTTAAAAATTATATTGTTACATGATTTAACCAAAAATAAGATAAGAGGTTCCCTCCAAAAAAAAAATTGTTAGGGTTTGTCAATACTCAATATATATATTAATATATTTATCAAAAAAAAGGTACAGTATAAATCCAACGTGCATAACATATTATGTGCTCTATTTAGTGATTATACTTAATCATAATAGTTTTGTATTAAGCAAACAAAGAATTTCACAGACAAATGGTAACTGTTGTTTCCACAATGGGATTCAAGATAGCCAATCATGGTGAATATGTCATGAACCATTTGAAGGTTATTCTACATCTTATAAGGTACCTAACCTCTATTTGTAGACATTTAAAAAAACTTAGATAAAATCTGAAGTTGAAGTGAACTTTTTTTTCATATTGTTGTTTTAAGGTGAATGTTAATTGATTGAAACAGTTAATGAAATATAAACAAACCATGCCTAAGTATTTAAAACAGTGAACTTTAAAATGCTCGTGAAATCAAACCAAGAATTTAAAGCAATTGATAACAGGATAAATTTAAAAATTATTAAATTACATGAGGGTCTGATAATATTATTTTGTTTAAAGGGTTATTCTCAACTGCCGGTTTGACTAATATTTAACCAACAGTCAGTTCTTACCAACCCCGGTTAAGTGATTAGTCTCCATTAATGTTAACTGTTGGATTTTGTTTCCTATAGAATTCTGTCCATTAATTATTAGATTAACCGCCAGTTAGCGTTAATGGACACTTAACCGAACATTGTTAGAACAGCCCTAAATTTTTTTTGATTATGGCATTTAAATTTTAAAATTCACTTAGCTTAAATATTCAACAATCTTTATTTATACTACCAAAAAGTTAATTATTTTATAATATATATCATATTATGTTTAGTACATATTATATACATTATTCGATCTAATCGATCTAGCTGTAATAAATAATAATATTAGACATTATAATTCAATTTTTTCAATTTTTTTTAATGAAAAAATTTACCTTTTATATTTATTATTAATTGCATACAAAAAGTTTACCTAATAATGGATTATAATTATTTTTGGTATTATGAGTATGTAAATTGTGTATGTCTTAGTAAATCTGGTCCAGGCTATTTGAGTTCAATAGACAAATGGGTCAATTAACGACGAGCCCAATAAAGGGCAACTAATCTATTTAGATAATATAATAATATATGTTATACATAAAAAAAATAGTTTTATAACTTTACATTTAAAAAAATGGGATATTCTAAAATGTATGATTTAAGAATTTCAACAAAAAGATTAATAATAGCTATTATTAATAGCTTGTTATTATTTATAAGAAAATTATTCATTGATAAATATAATATATAATATAAATAATAAAAATGAAGCATTTAATTTAAATATATATTATAATTGAAAATAGTTATGTATTTTTCTATAACAATTAGTACTTAAGAGTAAATAATAAATGTAGTCAGTTGTGGTTGATCATACTATCTATTTTTTATTATTTTACTATGGTATTGCCATGTGATCACTAGTCCAAAACAAGACCAAAAAATACTCTGCCACTGTTGCAGATTGATTACGCCATTGGTACTTGATCAAAATTATGTACAGAAAAAGACGCAGGTAATAAAAGCGGAACGACGCGTGCTCAAGGAGCTTGGCTTTTGCGTGCATGTTAAACACCCGCATAAACTCATTGTAATGTACCTACAGGCACTTGGATTTGAGAAACATCAGTCAATAATGCAGATGTCCTGGAACTATATGAATGATTCGTTACAAACCGATGTATTCGTTCAATTTGATCCAGAAACTATTGCTTGTGCCTGTATTTATTTGTCGGCCAGGAAATTACAAATACCCTTGCCAAAAAGTCCAGCATGGTACTGTTTATTTAATTCAAATGAAACAGACATCCAGGACATCTGTCGCAAAATACTCAAACTTTATCTTAGGCCAAAAGTGAGTAAAGAATCATAGTTTGTGTATTCAGTATAAGTGTATAACCATATTTGTTTGATTTTATTTTTTTAGGTTATCACGGAAGATTTGGAAAGGCGAGTGGAAGAATCAAAGAAAGAATATGATTATGCTAAGGAGAAAGCTAAAGAAGCTATGGTTCATCCAGTAGTACAAACTGATTTAGTTATACCTATTCCTAGTAATGGAATAACTGTTGCTGTCCCAAGAAATATTAGTTCAACCACCACAAATAAGTAAGCATTTACTCTCAAGTTCTCACTTGCTTAATGTTTACATGTACACACTTATATGTTATGTTAATTATATTTATTTCATCTTATAGAAAACCAATCAAAATAAGAAGTAAAAGTAGAACTCCTTTGGAAATTAAGTCTAGAAGTAAAAGTCCAAGACATTTAAAGAAATCTAAGAAAAGAAAGTAATAAAAACATTATTTTCTAATTAGTCATTATACAAGTATATAACATCCAAAAATTAAAAATGTTTTTATATTTAAGTATAGTGTTAAACAAATAATCTTATTATTTTGTTGACTATTATAAATACTTTTTTTACATAGCTGTAACTCATGAAACAATCTTATCTCATTCCACATAACATATTTTATATACAAATAAATGTTAAACAAAACAAAAAAGCTAATTGATATAATGAGTCTTTATACTTAATTTAGGCTAAGAATAATACAATAATCACTTTTGTACACACAGATTGAATTTCTAAACACAGTCAACAACTTTTAATGAATGTTAGTGGCTTTGTCATTAGGCCGTAAACTTTGTCACTTGCTGTTTATAGTTGCTAATGCTGGCTAATTATTCTTAACCTGATTATAGCATAATGACAACGTTAAAAATACTGTATATCAATATTTACAAACTACTCTAAATATTATTTATTGCATAATATTTATGTTTATATAACATGAACATATTTTATTTTTCAGATTAGTACCTACTTACAGAGACTATAAAGATTACAAAGATTACAAAGATTACAAAGATTACAAAGATTATAGAAGTAATGAAAATTATAAATCCAAGTCTAGGAATTACAACTACCGTAAAAAATATTAATTAAAGCTATGAATAGTAATATACTTATAATCTACCATTTGAAATGTGTTTTATTAAAACATTGCTTGTTTAATAAATTTCATACCAAGTGCATTTATTTAAATCTATATTATACAGTGTGTTAATTAATTAGAAAGTCAGTAAACCAAGTTCACAACGTAGTGCAGTATGTTTTAATGTAATATAATATCCTCCATTTTACCATAGTATAAAATGTCAAAAAACGCTTACGTTTTTAATTTTTGAACATTTAAAAATAGTAATTTTATAGATAATAATAAAATAATATTGATAATATTGATAAAAAAAAAAAAAAAAAACAATTTTAAATAATTAAGAGTACTTTATCATTTAAAAAATACAGCAAATTGTATTAATTTATATTTTTTAATAGTTAGCCAATATAAATTAAATAATGAACACATGTCTTGTTGATATTTATTATTGTATAATTTATTTAATAATGAAATCATGAAATCAACATTTCAGATTTGGTTTATAATTAAAAATCATTTACTTTATGTTGAAATTAGGTTAGTTATAATAATTATTAACTAGTAATTGCCATATTTCATTTAAGATGAACATTCGGTGCATTATGCTTGACCAGTTAAAGATTGGTTAAACAGTTATTTCTCTCAAAAAATTAACTAGTAGTGAAGGATCAATCAATTAACCAGCTCAATCACCAGAGTTTACATCAATTTTTGTTTTGTGCGGTTTTAAAAATATTGTCTAACCTGCATTTTACAGTTTCACAAGACCATAATGTAATAAAAAAAATGTGATATATTCCAAACAACATATTAATTTCAGTACAAAGATCTTGGTACTATCGAATTGAATTATGCTAAGCTGTTCAGGATAGACATTAAATATCAACAAGTAGTGTGTTCTTCATTAGAATTGCATTGCCTATTTATTAGAAAGTGTAAAAAAACATGAAATGTTACGATCTACCATATTACATATTATGAAAAATGAATTGCATTCATTCATTAAAAAATCAACTAATTTCAAAATTATTATATTCTTGATTTTATCAATAATTTACTAAATACATTTGCTATTATCAAATATTGAAAAACTTTCTTTTTTTTTAAAAGCCCGTTTTACACGATAGTAGTTATTGTGCTATGCTTATACTCTGTTCAAGTTAAGAAACATAGTCTATGTGCGACTTGATTTTGTCAGGCAACACCCGTTTGTCCCCCCACCCAGTCAACTATCTGTATAACTGCCGTGTAGTATTGCCACGCCCCTGCGCACAGGTCAGCCTCCAACTATGTTTCTGAACTTGAACAGAGTATAGTCTACTAGCTAGACAGCTTAGTACACTAGTTTTTAGGTCTGTGTGAATCTTAAAAAATGTTACTGGTTAAACTATTCACAAAATCATGCTAGCGAGTACACAATTTTTGGTAATAAAACGTCCTATTTTACACATTATTTACCATTATATTTAAATTTGCAGCCAATCAGAATACATAAATGTTTTCAGTATTTTTTAATTTTATTTTAAATATTTGTTTTTTTGATATTAATAAAACAAACACTTACAAAAATAACAACTGATCAGGTACTAGAACACTAGTTATGCAACTAGTAACATGCTAGTTATATTGACTATTATCCTGTGAAAAGGGCTTAAATTGTCACAAATAGATGAGGAAATTGTTATATATCACATTAAAAAAATTGTACCAAGTTATAAACCACTCATAATTAATTAGGGTTACTGACTTAACAATTTATATGCCTACTGTACTACCTATTGTTTGTAAAATAATATTACCGGCCAAACCAGAAGACAGGATAAATTAGTTTGGACTAAAATAGCGCAACCAGGCACTTATTAGCCTAGTCCATATAGGTTTGTTATAAATAAAGACCGGATTTATATTCTCTTAAAATACCTTAAATATGATGCTAATATTCTCAAAAAAACATAAATATATTCTCATTATATTCTCTTAAAAATTTAAAAAATATGCTAAAATATGCAAAATATACAAAAAAAGCAAAAATATGCAAAAATAATCAATAAACATCATTATATTTACTTTAATATGCATTTAAAATTTTTTTTTTTTCAATTTTATATTAATAGTGAGTTAATTATTAGGTATTTAAAGTTTCGTATTCTAATGGAATATTATTGCACTTAAGTAAGAGTTGGAAATGATAAAATAAAAAATTGTAAATGTTCAAAAAAATTTTTTCTGGGTACCGTAATATTAAAATTAAAAATAAATACAAATTTCTTCTCACAATTTACGAAATATTCCAAAATATGCTAAATGAGTTAAATATTCTCTAACCCATAAAATATTCTCAATTATGCAAAAAAACTTTTTTCTATGCATTCAGAATTGAACAAATCATCCACATTTTTTACTCTCATAAGACTGCATAGACCCATTAACGATATGTAAAAACATATAAATCCGGTCTTTAGTTATAAAGCATGAAACTTATATTAGGAAAAACTAGATTATTCTAGTCTAAACTGATTGATCCTAAATCCTAATGCGTTATGCTTATAAACAAAGTAATTTATCTTAAAATTGAGTTAGGCCAGTAACATATTATGTACATTGGTCATTAAATACTTTGTTTTTTTAATATTTTCAAATAGGTTGTAATTATTATGATAAGAACTTTAATTGTACATATTAATGCAAACCATAGAAGAAAGTTATTATATTTACAGTGTTGGCCTGGCCATGGCCATATTTATTTTTACTTGTACATACCTTAATAATAATAAAAAAAAGTTATTATATAGTATATAGTATACAATATTCACATTAAGAACCGTATTGTACAGTGACTAGTTTTCGTAGTCAGCAAGCAGATAACCCAGACGGTCTGTCAACACCCTTCCCCCCAATTCCATGAAGTCTACCATCATAAGTGAAATGTTGTTAAGCAGCGTCCCTGCACTCAATTCAGTTTTTACATAATATGGATCTTAACGTGAATAGAGCATAGGATATATAATAGGTAATATAATATATGTAATACCTAACCTTACATAATTGTAATTATTATTTGCAAACGAGTGAATGTTTAGTTATTGTAAGATTAAATTAAAAAAATAAATTATTAATCATCTGTGATAATTTACAATTTTGTTATGTATTATTTTGACATTCTATATTTTTATGCCTATGTACATTTTTGGATTAGTCATTGATTTGGTTTATCCATATTTTTGTTTATAAAGATTCATTTTCGATTCTGAGTGAATGCATAGATTTTTCAATGAGTTTTTTATTTTTGTGTTTGTCATCACATTTTGGAGCCATAAAAATGTTTCAATTTTGAACTTAAAGGATAGTTTTTCTAGTAGCTAGATGGCAATAATTGGTGGGTAAAAGAAAAACATTATCAGTCATTTATAAAATAATCGTGAAAATAAAAAAAGATTTTTAAAGTACCTAAACATGAGTTATTAATATTTTACGTAATAGGTACATGTTTTTGATGAAATCTATTTTATTATTTTTTGCTACTTAAAAACGAATTACTGTACTGCCGTGCTTAGCGAAAAAGCAGTATCTCCATATAAGCAAAATGTTGGGAAATCGACTAAACAGGTTTAGACTCATTACTGATCCGTGCACCAAGTATAATTAACATACGATCCTAAAATAAACGTGTATATACTAATTTTATATCATAGAATTGATTTTATGAGTTTTTAAATATTTTCGTTAATTCCTTGACCATTAAAATGGACTTACTGCTTATTTTATAAGCACTATCAGAAGCAAATTTACAATATATCCATTTCTATGGAGATACTGTATATTTTATTCTAACAAAATTTATTATAATAGGGAGATACTGTTTTTTTTTTTAAACTACCTATGTAATATTATAAGGAAAATTAATAGAAAAATCTATAAAGTAATTACTAACTTAGTAGTAAATAGTAATAACTAATAACATATTTATACAATACATTTGGTACAATATACATATTATTATATAAATAAATAAGTTGCAAACACTTTTGAGCAAGTAAGTACTTTTTACTTTAAATTAACAATTTATAAAATAATTTTTAAAATAATTAAAAATAATTTAATCAGACTGACATTTTTATAATAACAACTATCATTATATTAATATTTTTAATTTTCGTAGTCACTGTATAAATCTGGTGCTTCCATAGCATATGGAAAATCTAGCCAGAATTGTTTCCTTGTTTCTGGCATTAAAGGAACTAATGTTTTTATGATACTTTTCTTTTTGATTGGATAAATACCAAGAACTTTAATTTTTTGGTCTGGTTTTGAAATTCCATTTTTAATGATGTTGTTTTTTAAAAAATCAAGTTTTCCAAATGGACAATATTCACTGTAGTCGGTTTTGTAAAGCAAATAATTCAACCCTATTTCTGCCTTTATATGAACAATGTCACTAAGCATTGGTCTTATATTTTATATTTATACTTTTACTAAATTTAAAAATCTACAAAGAGTCAACGATATTACAGTAACAAAATTATAATGATTCAGTGATGCATTTGAATTTTGTAATAATTCAGTATTCCATCAAATTGATTATGGACATATTAGCTGTGTGACCATGATTGATATACCTTTAATATAAATCTGAAACCGTGGTTGTGACTACAGAATATAATTTATACACCAATATTATCAAATATACTATACGGAGATACTGTGTTTTTAGTTACTGTTTAAAATGTTTTGAAAATAAGCGAAATAACAGTAACTCCACGTCACTTACTGCTTATTTTCTACTTATTGGGATCTACTGTATTTTTGCTACTAGTTTCACAAAAATTATGGACTTACTGTTTATTTTCTTAATTTCAAATGCTAATTTTCAATGTTAAATATTGGATATACTGCTTTTTCACTGCGAAAAATGGTACAAAACCACATTGTTAACCCCCATGTAGCAATATCTCAATTTCGACTAAAATTGGAGATACTGCTTTTTCGCTTAGCACGGCAGTGTAGATACATGTAATTTACATAAAATAAAATTGGTGGTCTATAAAATCACAAAAAAGGCGATAGGTATACCCCTATATACTTATAAACTCCCAAACTTGTTGGAAATATTAGCCTTTCAGTCGGCAGCATAGGTACCAATTGGTACTCAGTAAATTTTTTTGGCAATTATCTACATTACATTAAATTTACACACACATATACTATATGCACAAACATTCCCTGTTGTGAATATAGATAAATACATAGGAACCAGTTTTAATAAGTCTTTAAAGTTCAAATTTTAATAAAATTAATGAAATTACGAAAATGTGTAAATTATTTTATAGTTAAAATTGTATAAAACGTTCAATTTTTATAGCTATATAAATCTATAGACTTAAAAACTCAACACAAAGTGCATAATATTATTTAGCCCTTGCTGAAACCTCACAATTCTAAAAAATATGAAATCAAAATTGTCTATTTATAGATAAGTTCAATTTATGACGGGATATTACAAAGAATAACGATTTTATACCTAACTTTTTTTTTATAGTTATATTGCAGTTGTATAATTCAAAAATATTATTCCTAGGGACTGCAATTTGTACGTGTATTTTTTTTTTCACTATCTACATACCACAATCTTGTAATGTAGGTATAAATGTATAATGTATATAACCTCTGACCGTATTAACGCGTAACGTAGGTAATAATATATCCTGGAGCGTAAAGTGATGGGATTTAACATTTCGGACCGCAATATTCCGGGTCGTGAATACGTAAAACCTTGGCCCATGATATGATGGAAACTGAAAAGTTAGTGTCGGGATAGTCGAATTGCACTTATTACCTAATAAGAAATCGTCGAATTGTACTTGGGTTCAAAAAAGGTACCTAATGGTCGAACTGCACTCGGGTAAGAAAAGGAGTTCAAATTTAAGGTACCTATTGACCATAGTGATGGACGTTCACATTTATTATTATAATAATATTTGACGATTTAAAAAAAGAATAAAAAATTATATATATTATTACTATTTACTACAAAAAGTTATCAAAATTATTTTTTAAAAAAATGTTATTAACATAATGGACAATGGTACGTACTATGTATAAAACAATCATTTACCACTTACCACGCCAATGATTAAATTCATTGTCAGTCCTAAGCCTGTAAGTGGGAGGGGAAATGAGTGTTTTATAAACGTTTAACCCCTTCAAATGCATGATATTTTTGTTGGAATACCTTTTTTGAGCCCAAGTGCAGTTCGACTAAAATAACTAATAAGTGCAATTCGACCCGTTAGTGTGTAACGTAAAATACCGGACTGTAATATTACTTAAAATAATTGTTAGTACCTACCCAAAATGTTAAACGCTGATCACCGATACCTAATATCTTTATTAAATAGAATTCTGAGCGGTTCCCTGTAGATAATTGAACGCCGTGTCTCGATAACAGCTCCATCGTCCATGCGTGCATGAGTTAATCCAGCAATGTTAAATACTGAATGTAGGTACTGAGATTTATTTGGAATTCATTCAGGCTCTGCTGATTTTGTAGATGAAAGATTGAAAGATTTAATTGAAAGATTTTCTTCTAGAATAGGACTGATCTCCGTCCCCTGATGTCGGCCCTCAACCGCGTTATTCGTTTTGAACAGGTCATTCAGTTCTGATTAATAGAAGTTACAGATAGTGGCAGATAGGTAGTTGAATACAGTTTCTGTGGACAGTTCGTAGTTACATCAACCAATGGTGTCATAATAATCCCCCCTTCATAATCTGTTTCATTAATTTTTCAGTTGGCCATTTATGAAAAACTGAATAACTGTACAAAACGGCCAATTGATTTAAAAAATATTACAAGTGATGTTGATTAAAAGTTGAGGGGAAGGATTATAAATTTCAATGTTAGTAGCTACTAGCCAACCAAACGTAGTTGTCTTGATGTCTCCTATGGTAATTAGTTTATCGTTCACAAGTATTTCCTACTGGCTAGCGGAAAAAATAAAAATAAAAAAAAAACGGAATTTTTATGCAAAACCAGTTATAGACATAATTGTATTTTTTTTAGTAAACCAAAAACGAATGACTTTAGATACTAGATACTTTTACTAAATGTTCATGATCATTTTCCATACAAGATAAGATTTTCAAAAGATGTTGACTCTTTTTGAACTATTTATGGACACTTGAAATATTCAATTTTTTTTCTTTTTCTATAAATGTCGGTAAAAATTGTTTTGCTTCGGCAAAAGGTTTGAAAATTTAGATCGAAGTTCCATATAAATTGTTTATATACCAATTAAAAGTTATCGGAAATACATCGGTACAATTTTTTTCACAAGCATTATTTTGATGTTTAAATGTTGACAAAATTGATCAAAATAGTTCTAATTCAACACATCAATTTCAGCAGGTCGCCAACTTTTTCTAACAAGTGGGCTACCTACATTAAAAATTGTAAACACCTGGTGATCGACCACTTTTTATTTATTTATACACTAATTTATGATTGCGCACATGGTCAGCAGATATTGGTATAATTAATTTTTAATACGATAGCCCAATATTGCTCTAAAGATCGACCAGTCGATCGCGATCTCTGCATTTTAATAGAGTGATCCATTTAAACAACTGTTACTGTATAGCAGATCGATATCCACTTGTTATATACCTTTTTTAATACCTACCTAATTAATGGTAATGAGTATTATTTTCATAATTAGTATTACAACTTGAATTTGGTATTTACTTAAATAATAAAAACATTTTTAGAGCTAGCCAAACCGTTTCGTCCCATTTCGCCAACAACAAAACTAGTTGTACCTACATGGATTGATAACAAATCCTGTTTTTCCGGATCCTATTATGAAGAAAAATCCTAGGTTTTTACTCATCAGAGCTTGGATTGCCCAAAATTCAAATATATAAAATTCTTATATGCAAACTCTGCTACTGGGATTTAAATTAAAAAATCGTGTTAAATTTGAATTCAATGATATAATATTATTTGTTTTTCTGAATTCATTTCAATTTATAATGCGAAACCTAACCTAACGAAATCGAAGCATTATTTCAACTACTTATCGAGTACACAGACACAAAAAAAAAATTAAAAAATTAAAAATAAAACACACTTCATTGTAAAATCAATGCATTCATCACTCCGCTCAGAATCTAAAATAAACTAATACTTTAAACTAAAATTTCTTATACCTATAAATAGCTAAATAAAATATATTGAATATATATTTAAAATATTTTGGAAAATTGTAAGTTGTATAGCTATAAATGCAAATATGTAGGTATAAACATTCGGTGAAAATGTCATGTATCTATGGTTATTATTTTTATAGTTACACCAAAAATAAAATATAATTTGGTAAAAACTGGTTTGCGTTTCTCCGTTTTGCGTTAATTTATTTTTGGTTTTTCCCGAGGCTTTTGAAAACTAATGGTAGTATTTTACTTTTGACCACCCCAAAGTACCAACTGGATTCACTTTCCTACCAGAAAAGATATACTGAGGTAGAAAATAAAAACATTTTTATTGCCCATAAGGTGATTACAGAAATAAAAAAAAACCCACACATACATACACACACATCATTGTAAAATCAATACTTTCATCGCTCCGCTCAGAATATAAAATTCTAACATGTTATTTTAGAAAATGTAAATAGTATATTATACTAAATTCAAATTCAAATGTAAATAGTATATTATAGTACTATACAATTATCACAGTGGCGTAAAGTGAACACATATCAGTTATGACTTATATGAGCATTGAATGTGATTTGTTGGATAGTTTGTCATTTGATGATATTATTATAGATGACTTGGCAGATCACAGAGAAAAAAATTGAGGAAAGTATCAAATTGCCCCAACATGTAAATTTTGATTCAATATATATTTGTATTCGTTTTAATCAAACACTTTTTTGTCTTAGATTGTCTGTTTTGTATATACATTTATATAATTAAATTTATTAGTGATACATTACTGTATATGAATTATTGATATCATTATAAAATATAAATATTTATTCTTAACTGAAACTAAAAGTATATTTTAACACTGTAAGTGTGTACATTTTATTAACCCAGAGGCACCAAAATCTTCTTTGAATTGAGCGATACTTTAAATCTAGCCCTGGTATACACGGTACGTCGGTACCTTTTTTTTTTTTTTTTATTTTACTTTTTTTTTTATATGAAATATATGATCTGTACCCTAGGAGCACAATAAGAATATGGGCTAAAAATATTACGTGAACATGAAGGAGATTGTTGAAAAAAGCCACCCAGTAGTGACACTTCCTACAACGTCGGTACCTATATACTAAATATCAAACGTGAAACATAAACAAACTATTATATATGTAATTTGTATGAGATTACGTATCAATATCATATTTTTTACTTCATCGATAAAATCAATGTAATATTATTTAACTAGTATAAACTATACATAGTCTACATTACACATAATGGATAAATAATAATAGATAATTTAATTAATATTCAAATAAGCTATACCAATTTTTACTATTGATTGCTCCTATTTTAGATTCTGAGCGGAGCAATAAATGTATTTATTTTACAATGATGGGTGTTTTTTTTTTTTTTTATTAATAGTTTATACTGTAACCAAAAAATCTAAAAAATAGATGAGACACAGTTATTTTTTACATACATTTTAAATTCAAATTTGTATACGAAATTACATAATATTAAAACCAAGAATAACGATTTTAGTTGTTTTGTTGTATAATTTAAAAATATTATTCGTGGGTATATGACATTTTTAGAGTATATTATAATATTTTATACACCCTTTCATGTCTCGTAATTTAGCCCATATTCTTATTGTGCCTTAGGGTACTGATTGTATATTTCCTATAAAAAAAAAAATTAAAAAAAATTCTTATTCGTAAAATAACGATAATATTATTATAATAAATGTCAGTAATAATAATTGTATATTTTCCACCTATGGCCGTTTGTGATTTTTATGGACCACAATTTAATAACCTATTGTTAACGGACATCAAACGATTTCTATCGTCTTGCACTCTTGCGTTCGGTGATAGCATTGAATGTATTACCTATACTGTTTTCATTCGAATTATTTATAATTAAAATTGACGATTAATATTCAAAATGTAATTTTTAATGGAACATAAATTAATGTTTATATGTTTTCCTTATCTTTGTAAAAATATAAGTACATTTCCCGAAAATATTCAATCATTATTAAAAAAATATAATATGAAAATATAGGTGTCCCTTTTATAAATAATAAATAATATTATTACCTCAGATAAAATTTGTGTCGTAAGTACCTATACTTTAATTGCCAGTAGGTATAATTAGTTATAAACCGAGTGAATCATAGTAAATTATTTAATGTCCCAACTACTATACTTGCAGGCTAAATCGCATACTGCCGAGAGCTGAGTATTTCATTTGAAGAAGATGGATAGAAATCCACCTTTGTGAACATGACAATAAATTGTCTAAGTTACTGTGCATGAACGGATATCAAATAATACCCTACAACCATTATTACACAGATTTGAGGTGATTAACGGTTTAATAATAAACATAGGCATTATAGGTAGTTCATAATAGTACTTAAAGTATCCCATTTATATACATAAAATATATAACATATAGTTATATTTATATTACCAGGTGACTATTAAATATAATCTGGTAGTTCCTAACAATGTGTATTATTAAAAAGTAAAGTAAACAAACTCAAATAAATAACAAATACATTAACACTTGGTGTATCCAAAATTGCTATCTTATTATTTAATTTAATATTTTTTTTTATTTATTGGTCTAGAGCCCGGCAACTATGGCCATTAGCTATTGTAGGGATTACGGTTGGTAGTGTTGGAACGGTTGGTATGGTGGGTTGGCAAACCAATATTGTTAAATTATATTGTTAATATTGTTTATAACATGTAATAATATATTTATATTTTGTATTTACATCGGTTAATATTTAAATGCCATACATTCATACAACCACTGAATAGATTTCATCTACGATAAACCCTAAATGAATTTGGTTGTTAAGATATATATTTCAGACAATTTGGTGGCTACTGGCTATATATTGTTTTTAATTTGTGTTATAAAATATTTATATTTCCAGACAGATCAGTCAAACTTCACTTTCCTAGTACCTATAGGGCGTGAAACTCTTTATTTGACACGATATATACTGCTGTCAAAATATATACCGAAATATACATAATATTGTATAGGTGTGTGTAATAAATAACAATGCTCTTGTAGTTTTGTGTTTTGCAAAAATGATTATCTTTAATGGTATATTTGTCGGATAAAATAACACTTCAAAATAGCATACAACAATACAATTATATAGCTAAAATAATAATCCATTCAACGTCTCAGGATCTAAATAAATATATACGAACAGTTTGTACACATTCTTCTGTCTGAGAGTTTATATAGGACCTAGATATATACTGCGTGTTACAATATGTAAACCATTTACTTAATTTAGCACACAAACTTCAAACTTTTTGTCGACCATTAGTGCTTACCTATAATACATTAATACATCTCACCGAACAGGTATTGTTGATAATTACAAAAAAATTAAAAACATTATTTCACATATTTATACAATGGGCTATGGTGTAATTTAAATAGTAGCCTTGTTCGGTTAGAGCTATGGAATAATGAAGATATGTTAGTATGTTACTTAACAGTTTTTAACTGTACAGATAGGTAACGGTATTGAATTGAGGAATGGTTAGTTGTAATGCACTTTTTTTGTCAAAGTAAACTTTCTGACCGTATAGCTTATTATTTTTAACGTTATACTCAATACCTATATGAATATCGGACTATATTATGATGGATTCAATTTATATTTTAGTAAAATTAATTTAAATTGTTTATTAGTAATGGTAGGTTTTGACATTTTATGTATACAATATATTAAATTGTTTATAATATATGCATTATGCAGTGTTTTATCTTTAGAAAATGCAAAGTAAATTTAAACGAGGAACATGATTTCTGCAGCTGCATAGTAAGTTTCGAGAGTAACTCGTTGTTGGGTACTGGACAGGTTAAATAATGAATCATATTAATTGTGTTTCTATCATGCTACCATGGTAGCCACCAAAATTCCGAAAAAGTTATAGATACTTTTCATGACATTAATTATTCAAAAATGTAATTAGAAACTTGGAAGATGAAGATATAAAATCAATTTTAAATGTGATCTTGCTTACTTTAAAGCAAATTTATCATGTATCGTTGAAAGTATCGGAAATCTTGAAATTTCTTATTTGTCACGCCTTGTATCTTCATTTGACTTTTTACAACAAGTGGAAAATTCTATAAAAGAACTTCCTACTATAGTGCAAATATTACAATAGCTAAAACAAAATGCATAAAATATATTATGTAAAAAATAAAAATAAAAATAAAAGATTAATGGAATTAAAAGAAATGTAGAAAATACTTCAAGGTGAAAGTATTAATTTCAACGATTGGATTGTTCCCAATTATTTACTGGATATATTAGCCAATTTTAAATATTCACCAATAACCATGGTGCAATTTTGATATTGAGCGTATTTTTTCGTATAGGTAAACAATGTACTCAATTACATTACTAAATTACTATTTACTATAGGCTATAATTCATATAATGTATAATATTAATAATTAAAAATTAAATATTAGTTTATTGTAGGTACTTTTAGTTTACACATTTTAATTATATAACTATATGTAGGTACTTATAATTAAAAATGCACATAGTTACCTAATAGGGTATAGTATACTCGTCAACAAAAATTAAAGATTATATTTTCGTACTGCATAATATTATGTAGGTATGCTATACACTTCCAAATTACAAAATATCTATATTAAAAATTTTTTTATAAAAGTAGAAATTTTATTCTGCAAATTTTAGAACTTTTTCTTACATACGTTGTCTTTTTTTTAGTATATGTTTGTTTGCATATTTAACAATTATAAGTGTAGAATATAAATCCGGTTTTTAAAAATGAATGTGTCATATTTAAATTAAAGATAAACCATTTTAGCGAACAAATATTTTAAAGTTATTCATTGTTAGGATCCTATTTTATATTAATTATATTAAAATGTCAATATGTAGAAAATAGTAGAAATAACAAATATCTAAAAACAGATAGGTACCTTGGTAGATCAAAATGAACGAAAATATTTTAAAACAATTTTCATAGATAGAAATGTTCATTGAAATATGATTAGAAGATTCGTCGTAATTATTTCGGTCTACCTGTTATATTTGTTTTTCACAATTAATTACTGAGATACCAAGTTGAACCAAGATTGAACCAAATTCTCTGCTCTAAACCGTAATGAGATACATGCACACTCTACACACAATACAAATTGTACAACAAAATAATAATGTTTCAAGTCCTTACGATTAATAATTTTTTAATTAGGACAAAATTATCAAAACTCGGAGAAATTGTTATTTTATGCATGTGTTTCCAATTTTGTAATAATTCAAATTTCAAACGCTCATATAAAATTAATTTTGCTTTACGTTAGACTTTGTTTCATAATTCCAGTAAGAAAAACTGAATATGAGGAATCTAATATAACATTTTCAACAACAAAGTTCAAAATAATTAATATCTAACTATAGACACAACTTGCTATACCAGATTTAGTTATACCTGGTTAATATAAACGCGTCTATACCTGGTTTTTGGTTTTACCTGTACATTCATCATAACTACATATTTAATATTGGGGTTGTATTTTTTCGGCGCGCGGTCTTTATCAACGGTACCTGTTTAGGTGTACGATTGCGCGCGCTTAATTATTTTTACTGCTAAGCAATGTTGCCAAATATACAGATTACAGGTGCACAGTAAATATCCGGTTAGGTTCCGATCGTGGCGTAAATATCCGTACGTTATTTATTACTTATTATTGCCGATACCAGTCAAACTTTCCGTCACTAAGAAGTAGGTAATTATATTTTAGATCATACTTTTATATTGTATATTTTATCTTTATTGTAAATTCCCTTACATGTACGAATGTACCTAAACTATAATCGCGCATTGTGTGTCTATAGTTCTATACCTATTCTCTGTCATGTCAGTTGTGTTCGTGTTCGTGTTTTAGCTGTGTCAACGTACATTTTTTCACATTGTTAACATTTTATATTTAATTTTTAGGAATAGAAAATTACATTTTCGTTATAATTTCAGAAAGGGGGAGTGATTTGTTAGTGGTGAAGAGATAAATTTTATTAATCTATTCGAATATTTTATATTTTTTTTAGATTCTGAGTGAAACGATGAATGTATTGATTTTACAATGATGTGTGTTTTTTTTTTATTTTTTTTTTTATTTTTTTTTTATTTATTTTTTTATTTTTGTGTCTGTGTACACGATAAGTAGTCGAAATAATGCTTCGATTTTCGACTTCAGTATCTTGTTCGATGGGAAAGTGAATATCGTTGGTGCATTGGGGAGGTCAAAATTTTAATTTCCCAGTAGTTTTCAAAAGCGATGTGAAAAACAAAAGAAAAATTAAGGAAAAACGGGAATTTTTACGCAAAATCGATTTTTAACAAAATCGATTTTGGTTATTGGTGTAACTCTAAAACAAATGACCGTAGATGCATGAAATTTTCACTGGTTGTTTATATTTGCATTTTCTATACACAATACAATTTTGAAAGAATTTGACTTTTTTTGAACTGTTTACGGACATTGTCAGTTTTCAGTTTTTTTAAATTTTTTTTCTATAAATATCAATAAAATTTTATTTGTTGGGTAAAAAAGCTTGAAAATTTAATAGAAGGCTCCTAGGTTATTGTTTCAAAGGCAGATGAAAAAAATTAAAAATCCTTAGTCACAGTTTTTTTTTATACACGTTTAAAGTTCAAATCTTGAAAAAATACGGAAAAATCACGAAAATTTGCAAATTATTATGAGTTGGAAATTCATAAAAAATTTTCTTTTTAAATCTAAGATTTTAAAATCTAATACAAGATTCCTCATAAGTTTGTCTAACTTTATCAAAAAAAAAATTTCTACAAGAAAGTCAAATTAAATTTTTATGAGCGTTTTAAATTCATATTTTTACAACATTAGATATTCACTCGATTTCTCATGTACCGATTTCCTTATTTTCTTGTAATTCAAAAACGAATAACTGTAGATACATGAAAATTTCACTGAATGTTTATATTAGCATTTCCTATACACCATACAATTTTGAAAATATTTTGACACTTTTTGAGCTGTTTACGGGCATTTTCAGTTTTCAATTTTTTTAGTTTTTTTTTCTATAAATATCAATAAAGTTTTATCTGTTGGGCCAAAAAGTGTAAAAATTTAATACAAGACTCCTGATATATTTTTACAATAGCAGTTGAAAAATATTGAAAATACATAGGCACAGTTTTTTTTTATAAGCATTTAAAGATCAAATTTGGACAGAATTTATCAAATTTATAATTTAATAATTATTTTGTAGTTAAAAATTTATAAAATGTTCAACTTTTATAGCTAAGGATTGAAAATTGAAAACAAGGCTCCACGTAAATAGGTTATTTATAAATTACTTTATTCACAATAATATCATCAAATATACTTGGTAATATCATAGGCTGACTGACCGTTTTCGCTCAGAATCGTTTTTCTTATACAATGATATTATATCATTGAATTCAAATTTAACACCATCCATTACAGTGACCCACTTGTAACCTACTGTACAGCAGAGCGACATCCACTTATCCACCTTTTTTTTCATGATAATTATTATCTTCCTTTATGACGTAAACTGAGTGTGAATATAAAGTATCTGTTTTATTTTGTGTTATAGATTTAACAATATTTTTTCTATACCTAATAATAATTATTTTTAATTTTAATAATAATTTGGCAACGTCGCATTCCATTTCACGAGCAATCGTATGCTTTTAAATACCTAGTCAAAATCATAATCTTTGTTATTTCGGCACTGTGCGCAATCGTATACGCAAAAAGGTAAAACGCGCGCAATCGTATTCCATCGATTTTTTCGTACCTATTCTATATTCTATAATACATAAACCATTATATACCAATATACCTATCTGTAATATATATTTAATATTTATATAATTTGGCTATTTCGTTTTTATTAATCTCTCTAAAAAATATTAACATCGACGACAAAGGCTATTATATAGTTACAAGAAGGTTATGAATTAGTGTGATTAAATACAAAGATAAGTTATGAAATTGGGTTACATATTTTTTTTTATTTACGATTGAACAATTTTGTTTGTTTCATACAATTAATTATACCTATCTAGGTTTTTTTCATGATTGGGTCCGAGTGTGGTCTCCAGGTTGTGGATATCTTGAGCTCAGCCCGTTCTTGGTTGTACATTAAACAATCAGCTATTAAGTGTTTGACGGTTAACGCAGCAGTTCCACAGGTTTGACTAATGAGGGTCCCCTCCTCTCTGGCTATCAGGAAATCGTGAGTGATTCTGGTGTGTCCAATGCGAAGTCCATTAAGAACAGTATCTTCTTTCCGGTTGAGATTTGGGCTTGTCCAACGTTAGATATCTTTTTTATCTCATTTAATTTAGTGTTTTGAATGTTCCAAAATCTTTGCCATTTATTTTTAGTATATTCGTTTATGAATTTTTTAGAGTCATCGTAAACAGACATTTGGTTTATAAGAAAGGATTCGTTATTGTTAATATGTCTATTGAGGCTTGTTCAGTTGTTCGTCAACTATTTCACTACATATTATTCCCGAGTGTCCAGGTATCCACATGATGATAATGATATGTTTACCCAAAGCGGAAGCTTTGTTGATATTGTTCGGGATTTTAGATGCAATATCGCCGGGGTTGAATTGGTTTTGAAGTCTTTTTACCGTACTCAGTGAATCGCTTAGGATGATGAATTTCGAATATGTTTCTTGGATTATAATCTTTATTGCCATAGAATAGCTATAAAAAAAATAATGCTTCGGCAGTGAATATGGGGCAAATATTAGGATGTTTGTGTATTATATTTTTTTTTTGGTTCATGGTAACCATTTATATACAAAAATGTCCATAGGAAATCTAAAAATCCCTGTTGGAGGGTTGCTTGTTCTCCCGGGGTTGGTTCTTCCCTTTTTAAATTAGCCTATCTTCTGCCCAGAGATCTAATCTATCTCTATACCATATGACCCCGACCACTTCGTTGCCCGGCAACCAATAATCATTATATTATTATAATAGCTCCAAAACCCATGGTTACCACGGTTACCGTGGTAACCATAGTTGGTTGCCATGGTAATATGGACACACACACAGACACATACATACATTAATTTATATATATATATAGATTGAGAGCCAGAGGAGAAGTAATGCTAACGTGGTTCCTCCGCTAGCTCTCGATACTGCGACAAAAGAAAAGTAATATAAGTTATTAAAAATGCATAGTTCAAAATTATACTAATATTGGAACCTAGATAATAATATTATATCAATGGTTGATATTTTAATCACGAACTTAAATTTTACTATATATATTATAGGTACCTAATAATTTTAGTTTATAGTTTTAAATGTTTATGATTTATTAACACATTTCTGATTCACAAGAAGTAATTTATTAATTCTCTGATATGATTAAAAATAAATTAATAAATTAGATTTTGTATAAAACAAGTGGAAACTGAAAGATTATTATTCAGATTTCAGAATGTGATATTGGGATGTTATATGGCTCACTTATATAGACAATTTTAGTAACACCTGTGATACAAGTCTGCGCACGCCTATTATAGTATACAAATGGCATACTGTTGACCCAACTAATTACTTATCCACAATTGGTCTGTTTATTTTAAATTGCTGTTTTTTGTTATTTGAATATTGTATTACACTATTACTTTAAATTATCGTCCAAATGACAGCTTTTTATCAATACTATAATGGCAATTAGGCTAATTAATACTAAATAATAACTGATGCTTAAAATTCCTTCTCGTATACTATAGTATATTATTATGATAGTTAGTTAATAATTATTTTATTCTAATTCAGTACTTATTAATTTAATTAGGTATATAAATTATTAAATAAAATTGTTTAAATATGTATATCTTTGCATAGGTGCCTATATAAATATATAATACTCAAACACGGCCAATTGCTATTGTGGGGGTTAAGATTTGTAGGGTTGGAACGGTTGGTGTGTGATTGGTTCGTTTGGTTGGCAACACGTGTATGTGTGGCAAGGTTTTTGCCACTATGGACCCGGGTGGTCACCCATCCGGGAACTAGTGGCAGCAGCCGTTGCTTACTCTCAATCACGTTGTGTGATTGATTTCAGCCACTGCTCCGCGCCGAGCCACCATGATATAATAAATTGTATTGACGTATTATTATTGTAAGATGAGTAGATACTGAAAAATTGTACGTACGTGTTATATCGTATGGATTATAATCGACTATCGCACCTATACATTATATTATGTTCACATAATATTATTAAACTTTGTGTCTTTATCAGTGGTTTTCAACCGGTGTTCCTTGTGGTGAGCCACGACCCACGACCGTTGGAACTGTTCATTTTTTGAAATCGACCGAAAACTTAAAACCATTCGTTTTTAACATTGAATGAGTACCTACCATGATACCGGGTAGTAATTCCAAGAAAACATTCAGAAAATAATAACGAGATACGCATACTTATAATTTATATATATATTATATACGTGTGTAGACGTGTAGTATTTATATTCGTATAGTCGTATGTTAAAGCTTATCGGCAGTCAGCGACAAATTATTATGATAAAGACTAAATCTTAATAAATTGCAATATCATTAATTATTGTATAGGTGCCCATTGCAGTTAACCTAAACATTATTATACGTCTGTGAGATTTGGTGTGACGTGACAATTTTGCAAAAGATAAAATCTGTGCCTCTTTATTCAAAAAGATTGAAAATCACTGTACTAGTAACTAATAACTAGGTATTGTTGTTAACGTTTGTCGTTTGAATGTTATTGTAAAATGGGCGATAACAAAATAAATATAAAATGTTGAACCGTTTCTATTATTTCTAAATTATGTAACAAATAGGGTACACATACGTATTGTTTTCTTACAGATATATATATTTATCTAATAGGTATTATAATATAAATATTAAAAATGGGTACTAGTATAATAGTCTTCGCAGGACATATTATATAGGTCCTACACAGGTACCTTCATTACTTAAACATTTGTCGAAGAATTGAAAATTTAATTTCAAATGTAATAGGTACAATCTTTTATATTCATAAAATATGTTTTTATAGTTTTGTCTATAGATATTGTGAATTTTGTTTTACTACTAAAATAGAAGAACCTATTTCCACTATAAAATAAATTATGCATTTTTATAACAATACCTTCCTAAATTCATATGATAAATGGATAAAACAATTTGAATGTGACATTTTTATAGTACGTAATACTGTAATAGGTATATTTTTATTGCAAGACCTTTATTATTTTTATATTTTTCACAAGAAGTATTGGTATATACGGTTTATAATATTATAATATCTTACACACAATTTTCAAAAATAAAAAATTCACTATGCTCTATAAGTAGGTGTCAAGTGTACCTCATCATTAAAATTTAATAGATCACTGTTATGTGTGTGTTAAATTTTAATTTAATAATATATCAAGGAAAATGTTTCTGAACAATGCTAAGACTATTTTATTGTATATATGTATATGTAATATGTATTTATAATTTTTTTTTTTTTTTATTGATCTCAAAAAAATAACGTCGACAGCAAAGGCCATTAGTTACAAATAAGGATTGTTACATTAATTAAATACTAAATAATAAACATTTTTTTTTTTTTTATATAAGATTGAACAATTTGGTTTGTTTCATAAACTTTATTAAATCAATGTTTTTTTCTTGATTGGGTCCGAGTGAAGAGTCTAGGTTGTGGGATATCTTATGTGTGGTCCGCTCTTGGTTGAACATTAAACAGTCTGATATTATATGTTTGACGGTTAACAAGGTTCCGCAGGTTTGACATATGGGAGATTCCTCTCTTGCCATCAGGAAGCCGTGAGTCATTCTGGTGTGACCAGAACGGAGTCTATTGAGAACAGTATCTTCTTTACGGTTGATTTTAGGGTTTGTCCAACGATGTATGTCTCTTTTTATTTCGTTTAATTTGGTGTTTTGTAAGTTCCAAATTGTTTGCCATTTATATTTTGTGCGCTCATTTATGATTTTTTTTGCGTCATCATATGACATTTTATTAATTAAGACGGTATCTTTGTTGTTGATGGCTGTTGAGGCGTGTTCGTCGGCTACTTCGTTACATATTATTCCGGAGTGACCAGGTATCCACATGATGACTATGTTTTTACCTAGACCGGACGCTATGGTGAGGTTGTTCAGAATTTTGGATGCAATATCACCGGGATTGAAAGGGTTCTGCAGGCTTCTTATCGTGCTTAATGATTCGCTGAGAATGATGAAATTCGAATGAGCTTCTTGTAATATTGTCTCAATGGCCATGAGGATGGCTAAAGCTTCAGCTGTGAATATGTAGCAATAAGGAGGTAGTTTGTGTAAAAATATTTTATTTGGGAATATTATTGAGAAACCTACACCTTCTTGAGTTTTAGATCCGTCAGTGTATTTATAATTTATAATGCTATGTAAGTATATATAATATTTTTCTACTCGTAATACGGTACGTTTAGTTTGTCCCAAACCAAAAACATATATTATTTAGTAACTATCATAATATTATTACTAAGTAACTGTTAATAACTTATAATTCAATAACGCCGTACCACACACCGGTGTGAATAGGTTCATGTTATAAATAGCTTAAAATTAATTTAAATATTTTAGAAATTTAATCGTGCAAACTAAATAACAATATATACAGTGTTGAAAAGTTTCAAGTCCCTACGAATAATATTATTGGAATTACAACAAAATAATTAAAAACATAATTATAATTTTCATTTAAATATCCTACAATCTCGGCAATGCTTGCCCTTGTATAAATGCATTGAAAAATAAATTAAATTTTTGTATTATTGAGATTTTTAGGTTGCTGAAAAAAAACTTTTGAGGAATATTGTTTTTACATTTTCAAACTCAACGTGTTAAAATTAAAATTTTTTAAATTTTTAACTTAGTAAAATTGATTTGAATTTTTTTGTACTTTGACAAATATTAACTTACAAACATTTATAAAAAAGAATATAGCTTAAAATTAGTATAAATATTTTTAAAATTGAATTGTGTATAGAAAATTATTATTTAAATAACAGTAAAATGTTACAAGTATTTATATAAAATAATTTTTAGGTACAATTTACAACAAAATAACAAAAATAGGTTGACGAAAATTTTCATGTGGAATCTTGAATTAAATGTTTAATTTTTAGGTATTAATATCTTATGAATTTTCAACTACCTCAAAATAATTTACATATTATTATTCTCGTCATTTTGATAAACTTTTCAAAAATTTGAAATTTAATATTCATATAAAAAATATTGGGCCAAGTATTTTTGATATTTTTTAATTGCTGTATAACAACTAACGAGGGATCTTGTATCAAATTGTCCAGCTTTTTTACTCACAAACGAACATATTATCCTCCGTATATCCAATTGTATTCTCACCATCCATAGCTAGCACTAATTAGATCCGATTTGTTAACAGACAACACTCTCATAGTTAAAAATTCAAGCACCCGGCTCCAAAATGTATAGTGACAGTCACACTAAAATAAAAGCACAAATAATTTTAAAATCAATAACCTATAGTGGTTTAAAAAAGTTTAGATAAGTTATTTAAAATCTGACAAGTAGTTGGTTTGAAAGTCGTATGTACCTATGTCCTATATAATGTATTGATCAATATACCTACGGTTAAAGACACTATTTTATGTAAAACTAATACTTAAATTAAATAAGTTAATACTAAATAATGCTTTTATGAGAAATAAATATAATTATATAATATTTAATTATCAAATGTTAATTGTTATAAAATAAATATAATAAGATTATTAAGATTGATTGCACAACATATATATTGCATATATTGAACAATATAAATTTATAAATTATAATATAATAAGGCAGAGGTAAAGTGTTTTATAATATTGTTTAAATTGTTTAATCATTTTTAAATTAAAGCTTTCATTATTATTTTATTTCCTTTCGAATGATCGAATCGTAGACATTTATTGTTGTAGTTTACCCATCTAACTGTAATGAACATCGGATATTGGATGCTGAAACGACTCTGATTCACAAACCCTTAAAAAAACTAATTCAACAATTGTTTTTCTAAGTATTTTTTTCTCGCTCGTATAGTTTCTCATCCAAACGAATAAAGTCCATTTTATAGCTCATTAAAGCAAGCAATTGTATTGGTCCCAGCCACACACGCAGGGGGGGTGGCAGGGTCACCTTTGGGAGGGGAGTAGGTTAAGCTGACAATAGTACGATTTATCTATGTACGTATATAAGATAAACATATATATATATATATAATTCAAAGGAAAAAAGAGCGAATTGTGGTGTCGGGGACGTCGGTGACGCAGGACGAGGAAATGGGTAGCAACGGATGGGTAAAGAGGAAGAGAGTACATATCGCGCGCGGCTGTGTCAGCGGCGGCGGCGCGCATACACACACAAAAGGGGCGCCGGCGTCTGATATCGAGCACAAGCTACGGCGGCGGCGGCTACACCATTATAATAGAGGGATGTCAACAAGTAGCTCGGCGGTCCGCCCGAGACGTGCCGAACTTTGCCGACCGGCCGCCGCCGCCGACGCCGCCTGCGGTATTGATTGTAGAACGGCGCCCGCAGAGCACCCGCACCGGCGTCCGCGGCGTTACGCACTGCACACAAGACGCACACACACACACACACACACACACACACACACACATACACATACGCTAGCACACACTCGCACACGGTCGCGCGCACACGCAAACGCGAACGCGAACGCAAACGCGGCACACGCTTGCACCGCACGCCGACGTACTGTGCTGCACGCAGTAGACACACGGTTCGAACGCCGAACGCGGGCCCCCTCGGTTAAATTTTTTTTAACCAAACTACAAAACTATAACCACACACTCACACTCACGCACACACACATATACACACGGCTCACGGCACACGAACACCGCACGACACGATGGCCGCGCCGCTCGTATGTACGCGATTTAGTGACAATTACGAACTTAAAGAGGAACTCGGAAAGTAAGTACCTATATAATATATATATATACACTTATAATATTTATCATGACGCCTCCTGTTGTGCGTATACTTACCGCCGAGCGATGTATATTATAATAATATATATTATTTTTATCACATTCATTTCAGTCACCTTCTATATATTAACGACGACGATGACGATCGTAATATAATAATATATTATAATATAACATACACACCGCAGTGGCATAATATTATAGTATTTAGTATAGGTGATGGGTATAGGTTACGAATATATTTTCTTACCGGACGTAAATACCTACGTTTTTCGTTTAGGTACGTCTGTAGCTCTGTTTTTTCTATCGTTGTTTCAGCCGGGGGACCCCCGTGTGCTCTCGTGGGTGCCAGTTCGCAATCGATTGTCTTTCGACATCCGCCGCGGATCACGCTCATCTTATATTATGATAATACGATATTATTGTATACTATTCGCTACTATTATTGTGTCCGCTATATCACTATGTTCGTTCCATCTCTCCCCAAAACAAACGGAATTCTACCACTCGACGACGACGAATTTCCAGTGGTTGGTTTCCTGTCTGCGCGTCGGCGGGGACGTAATCCTCGTTTAGGGATTTCGCACATATTCAACGCGAATCGATAAAGCGTCGTCGTCGGTGGTGGCGGTGGCGGCGGCGGCGGCATCTAAGTCCGGCGAATGTTTCACCGCCGCGCATGTGTGTGTGTTTATTATATACGCGCACTCACACACACACACACACACATAAGATATAATATGTATATAGTATATACAATATACCTATAAGGTGAAAGTAAAAATAATAATATACATTGTGCCCTAGGCTTAAACAAGTTTACGCCGTGTGGCTGTGTCCTGTTCACACATCATATTATATGTATATATATATATATAGATTTATTGTGCACATATTATACGCGCGCTGTCATTGCCCCATACGCGTTTAACATGTATTACGCGGCGGCAAGGACTGTAGGGATTTGACTGACGAACCGCAGCAGTGCGACGTCTACAAAATTAGATCAGGTCATCGGGACCTTCCTCTCACCCCCTCTCACCAACCAATCCACTGTACGCGTACTCATGCGTGCACACACATAACATTACAATCACACATTCACACACACACAAACATATACTCACGTATAGTGTATACCCTCCGTTCACCCGTCGCTTCCACCGGCGGCTCAGTAACCGAGTACCATATATAATATATATATCTACAGTTTATTATATTATACTATATGTCTATATATACCATACGTCATAGACGTTAAATTGTCGTAATGCACGTGCTCATAAATCACGTGCCATCGCTTTTAGGACGGCGGCGGCGCGCCGAGATGTGTATTAAAATCATGTGTAGGTACCTAACATAATACGCATAGGTATAAATGTATATATTATACGAATACGTAGGAGTACAACTGTATGGTATAACTATAGGTATATTATATTCTATATACACATATGATATTATCATTATCATGGCAGGCTTAGTCGATCGACGACTTTGATTTCGGTGCGTGCGCAGTGATACGAAGGATACCGTTGACATACATACCATTATAGTGGCCTATATTATATACACATACGATAAATTATTATATATTATTATTATTACTATTATCGCATTCAAGTATGTTAGGTACGAAGGATCGATGTTCAGCGCAAAATTGGAGTGAAATCTAAATACGGAATTTTATTATCATTGGCGTTTTCTACCTGCAAATTTATTGTAATATTGTTAATAGTTCCATGTAATATAATGAATATATATATATATATATATATATATATCCAACTGCTGCATGAATAAAACGATAAAACTTTTGGAAAGGAAAACAAAATATGATAAACTTGATGGGGATAAGATGTAAAACAAAATATCTTATATCGTGGTATATATAGACTGGGATCGGGATATGACGACTGTCGGTAGAGAAAGGGTAGGGGTAAATGCCAATTCGTGTTGCTTGTCATTGTTGGACAACCGGGTGCTGCGTTTATCGAACTTCTCTCTCTTTCACTTACTCTGTCTTTCTCTCTCACTATAACCACTCCCTCAGTCTCTCTCTCTCGTACTCTCGGGTCTCTCGGGTCTCTTGGGTCTCTCATACATCCCTCTCGTACTCTCATCATCTCGGTGTCCTCCCCTACCTCAGTTTACGAGTCCCTACCACCACCACTTCAGATCCTTCCCACGTCTTCATACACACACACTAATATATATATTATATTTATATGTATACCAGTGGTAATATGACTGCGAATTTTAGCAAGCATGCTCCTTTTAATGGCTCTCACGACACTATTACTCTCTGGAGTGGCGCTCTATACGAGTCCTTAACCTTTTCCTCTGCCTTCCGTCGCGCTTATATTATTTTTATCCCATGCCTTCGGCGCGAATTCAAATTTTTCCCTCTTCTTTCGGTGGTCTGTTCGTTTGCGGGCACGCCAACCCACGACAGTTCAGTAGGAGCAAGAGCGAATCGATACACTCCACGCGCGTGGTGTAATGTGAATCCGATAAGCGGGTGGGTTTTTGTTCTCGGCATGCAGCAGATGCGTGTTGGAAGTTTCAATATCATGAGTATACCTTCTTCTTTTTTAAATTTCGGCACACATCTCCGCCACTGTAAAATATGCACCTGGCGCGATGGTTTGAATCTAACCACAACTCAGACTAGGTACAAGAATTGACCATATATAAATAATGAAAATATTATTATCCATCGATGTCGTTTCATTAAACATATGAGAATCTCTGTCGGCTCAAAGGTATATTATGCCAACGATCAGTCTATATATAACGATAGTCTTCGTTAATATTGATGCAATACATGTATGTAATGTATGTATAGTACTAGTCTGTTAATTTTGTTACAACAGCAGTCGAGACAGACCTTATTCTAATTTCTAACAGACAGTAGAATTCACATTTCAGTGCAGTAGGAAACACCTAAATTATAGTTGACTGATAACATACATATGGACTGCAGTTAGAATAAAATAATTGGATATACATATATTTATACTTCGATTCCATTATTTTTGGGCATAGGACGCTAGCGCATCACTATTGGTGTAAAAAAAATTTAAAAATTATTAAAATAAAATGTAATTATCTTATTTATGCATTGACAATGTAGATCCGTAAAATAGTCATTATTTACATTCATTAAAACATTATATAATGATTTATAATACATTTTTTTATATCTCATTCCTTTTTAATCTGATGTATTCATATACTTGTATTACCTATGTTATCAGTGTATTATTCGGTCGTTTTGCCGTACTATACCTGGTTTTATAGGCACTGTTACAACATGCAATGCGAAAATGATAATTCCGTCCCATCATAGTAATCAGAACTTAGAAATCGCCCCTCATACCCCTTCCCACCCATCAGATGTCAAAACTTCCTACTTTAAGCGTAAGGAAAATAATCTTTAGTATAAAACCGGGTTTGAGGCATGTATATTATAATGTATTTAAAATTTTAATATTATTATGCACATTGGCGTAGCCATGATTATGAAAAAGGGAGGGTGGGTAAAGTAAATATATAAACTACGTATTTTAAAGTTTATCGTACATAAATATAATATAAATAATACATTTATTACGATGGAAAGCATTTTTTTTTGGGGGGGGAGGGGGTAAACACCCAAACACCCCCTATAAACGCCACTGATAATGTAGGTCTATAACGCAATACCGGAGATTGGGCGGAGACATTATTTCTCAGAGCGAGCTAGGCAACTGTTGCAGTGGGATAGTACTATATAGTAGGCGCATGTGTCCTTTTATTTCTTATGTTCATCGAGATAAATAAAAACACTTCGAATACTATAATATTTTTTATCGATCTCGATGCCTATCAGTAGCATACCCAAGAATTTTCAATGGGAGGGATGATGTTATAAGTAATAACTAATAAATAATAGTACATTTAAATAAGTTGTGGTAGTAATACCAAAGACACAAATAAGGGGTTTTATGGGCCAAAGGAGGGAGGAGTTATAACTCCAAAATTCTCCCCCTGGGCACTCCACTGATGCCTATATATAATAATGGTAATTAATATACTTAATATAGGTAATATACATATTATATGTAGTATAGTCAGTTTTGCTCTTGTGCGATATATGCGTTTCGCGTTGAGTAAAATCAATTCGCATTGGCTGTCGCTATGACGACAGTTTCATTGTGCTCAACTCGGGTGTGCTCAACCTTTCGGTTTGTAGTGCCCGGGGGTGGTGTGTGGTTAGGTTAGTGTCACCATAAACCAACATTATACATTATACCCTCTCACCTAATTTTTGTATATTATACATAAATGATATTATATTAGATGAACAATAAACGGTCAATCTAGGAGAACGGCGCCGCGACAAACGGATTTCGCGACAAAACAAGCCGCAACACGACAGATTAATTTATTCTTAATCTGTGGCAGCACAGTGATAATTGAACTATTCATTATTAAAACGTTTCGGAAGCCCAACATTTATATTATATAAGTACTTACGCATAATATGCTCGCCCATATATATTCCATACCTACTTAAACCGGCAACAGTCGCTGTTCGAGATTCGGGTGAATTTTAGAGTGGTCGGAACATACAAAAAAAGCGTCTTCTAAAATATTCATCGGTCCTGTGTTTGATTATTTATTATGTATGCTCGAGACTCCTTGATAAAATAAATACACGCATAGTATAGGTATTGATCAAATAATTAATATTGTTTTAGCAAAAACTGACCTCAATATTTAATACACTATTCTCACCGGAAAACTTTTTAATTTCGACAGAAGTATATCTGACAATATATTTTTGATATAACAATACGCAGCGTTTTCAGAATTTTTAGATTCTAAACGGAGCAAATGTATTGATTTTACTATAATGTGTTTTTTTCGTGTAGGTATATGTAGGTACTTGGTTAGGTTTATAGTACGATTTATAGTAGAAAAAATGTTTTAATTTTAACCTCAATATTTTTCTGGTAGTAGAGTGAATCTAATTGGTACTTTTAGAAGTAGAAAATTACCAGTACCTAATTTTCAAAATCACCAGAAAAAAATTTAGGGATAAACGTGAATTTTTACACAAAACTAGTTTTCAACAAAATCAATTTACTTATTTGATTGTACTTAATTCAAATAGAAATAACTGTAAATAGGCATGTACTTAAAATTGTCATCAAAGGTTTATATTAGCATTTTCTATAAATGGTGCATATGGTGCATATGGTACAGAAGAGCGGTTACCTATTTTCTAATTTTTTTTAAATATAAATTTCTGTAGGTTGGTACTCTAATTACAATAAACTAACTAAATTAATTATGATTTAATAATATTTTAACGAAGTCATCAATATTGTATTAGGATCCGTCCTCTGTGTTAAGAGATTATTAGCTTATGTATATTATGTATAAATGTTGAACTACAGTAGCTGGGTGGTGGCTGGATGCCTGGATGGAGCTTAAGAAGCTTTAGCTGTAGTTCTCTTAACATGTTTAAAACAATTTTAATGGTCAAGATAGAGAATGTTTTCTGAGCTGTTTAAAATTTCATAAAATTGTAGCCATGTATACGAGTCATGTATTGTATACAGTATATTATTATATAATATTATAAAGTAATGACGATATATACCTACTGCTGCTTCAGATACCTCAAAAGCACGGCCAGCCTTGTTCTATTCGAATATTTTAAAATATAATTATTTGCTCTTGACTTATATGATATCCTATAGGTACCAATGTATTAATTAGAGTGCAACCCATTTGCGCCCAAAAAAAAAAAAATTATAACACCCCGTTTGTTGATTTATAGCCCAAATGCGCCCATTCGGCGTACAACGTTGCTATCAGTTATCTTTTAAGAAAAATTAGAAAAACGTAATAATTTCTGAAATAATACGATTGTTATGTTTAATCCACATTTCACGCTATTTATTATTTTATAAAATCCATAATAATAATTAATACAGTGATTAGGTATATTTTTATATATTTACTATATTTATTATATTTATATATCTAGTGCCTATCTAATATCTGTATATTATCACTAATTTCGGTTTTGATATAATATGCATTACAGTTTTTTTTAACACAACGCCCACTTATTGCTTCTAGAAACAACATTTCCACTCACGTGATTTTTGAAATAACGAATAGGTAACTAAACAAGGTTTTTATTCTTGAATTAGTTATATTAAATTTCATAATTACTTAGTAGTTAATAGTATTCAGTACTCACTACTCATGTGTTGATGCAACTGACACAGAAATAACAATTCATAATACATTTATCTTTTTCGATTGGGATTTCACAATTTTCATTATCATGAGCAACAATAGAATATTATTTTAGATGTCACAGTTAGGTACCTAATAAATAGCAACGTAGCACGATTTTCACTTGCTTTAATTTCTGGCTAAAATGGGCTACTATAAACGGGTTTGGGCGCAAATGGGATGCACTGATTAATAATTATATCATATACAAATATAAAATGTAAAAACCCTCCTCCCCCCCCCCCAAAAAAAAAAAAATCAAAAATCACAACTGGTAGGCCAATATCAATAAAAAGCGATTTCACAATATGCTATATTTTCTTTAAATCTATAATATATTATTTTTACTAGTTGACATGATCATTATTGTATTCTTCAAACTTATTTTATACAAATTTAATTTATATTTATTTCTAATTTTACAAAATTAGTTAACATGTATGTAATGTAAATATATAAGAAACAATTTACATAAAATAAATTGAGATGAATTTGGATATTACGATGTATATACTATTATAATATTATACGCACCTACTTATATATGGCTATAATACGCCTATAGGTGTATAAATATGCACGTATATCAATAAATGTTCTCAAAGCATAAACCCGACATCAGTGGCCATTAGTTATAGTTAAGTAATTTACAGTTATTTACAACATACTTATGACCAGGGACGGCACCAGAATTTTTTTCCTAGGGGGGTGATAAAGGGCAAGTCAATTTTTTGAAGGGGCAAGCTCAACAATAATTGTACTTCTATCAATAGAAAAAAAATGATTTATGTATCAGTGAACACTATTATAGTGAGTTTCTGCATTATATAATAACATATATTTGATACGTCATAATAGTAATTTAAAAAATAAAAATGACAATTCAAATTAAGATTTAAATATAAAAATATTTTTAAATTTATAAGTGTATTTCTGTATCATTAACTTACAGTCATCGTGGGTGGCTATCAACCGTCAACGTTATTGTTATTTTTTTCAGTTTTTGAGATTTAACATTTAAGTGAAATCAAACAACATTTACACCGACGAATATTCATACCAAGTACCAACGAATGAACGAAATGCGACCGTGCACAAATACAGACGACACACACACATACACATACACAATTAACAGAGTGACGACTCGTGTGGGAAACCCGACTAACTAATAGGTGAACGGTCGTGAACGCCGCAATTTTTAAACATTTTGAACGACCACATTTACTGATTACGGCGAGTTAAAAATTGAGATAGTTATCCCATTTAGTATTTACGATTATAATATAATTTCCATCATAAAAACGGTAACACACCAGTAAAGATAGGAGTTAAAATATGTGTGTGGGGGGGGGGGGCAGTCGCCCACCCTTGGCGCCGTCCCTGCTTATGACTTATGAGTCATGAAAAATACTACATTTAAAGTAGGTGACGTTATATTTTATAAATTCTAATAGCAACTAAGAAGTAAGAGCTAATCCCAATGATATAGGATTTCATATTTTATGAATATAATTTGAGTATTATAGTACGTATCATTTAGGTACGTTATACACGTCAAAGTAAAAGCATTTTACAATTTACGTTTTAAAATTGAACATTATAAACAATATAAACCTTTTTTAAAATTATATTTTATAAAATATACGTCTCACACTTTTTCCATAATATTGCTTTATATACCTAATAATATGCATTAATATTATAATGATAACATGTAAACCTATGCATGTTTTTTACTTATTCTGTTCGTAGGTACCTATATAAAAGTTTCAAATTTTCAATTAATTTTTTATCAGCAAGAGTTTTGAAGGTTTGTATTTTAAATAAACCTATGAAAGTATTGATTTATACAACTATATTTTGGTAAATATTATTATGCGAGAAAAATTGACATACCTACAAATTACTTTATTTTTGATGTCTTAAGTTGCAATTATTTAAAAACAACAAAGCCCATATTATTTTATTACATTGTATGTTTATGTATCAACAATCAACATGTTTACAACAATTCAAATTAAAGGCCTATAACCTTAAAAGTAATTTAAACATAAATTAGGCAATAAATCTGATTGCTTTACAAGAAAACATTATATAAATTGATTAAGATTGTTAAACGGATCTCTGGTGGCCGGTGGGTATAACATATTGTGCATTATACAGACACACAGTGAAGAGACAGCGGCACAGTGCACAGCCCGTAAAAAATCGTTTCACTTTTCAATTTTCAGGCACACGCGGGCACGCAAACACACACACACACATTCACATTTGTTAAATTGTGTACATAATATTCATGCCACGTTCCAAGGACTATTGGTAGGTCTTCGCCAGCGGGGGAAGGAACGAGAAATTGCATTTACAATTGTTAATTAGGCCAATTGTAAGGATTCGATAGAGTAGATTCAGTGGAGGGTATATACGTTACATTATATAAGTGTAAGTAATTATATAAAGGTGATCGTTGATTTACCCACTGTAGTATTGTGGTCTTATATTGTAGTCTTTACACACACACACACAGTGTGCAGCCAATAATATACAGGTAAAGGGGTTTAATTGATTTCCTGCTATAGTTGTAGCTATAATAACATCGTATCGTTATCGTCACCAGCTCATACCAATACGGCTATACTTAGAACCGGGAAACGAATTCTGTTCCTATTCATTATATTATATATGCCCGAGAGGTTTGGGATATATGTACTTATTTTATACGTAGGTACCATTTGACTTAAAATTCATCCCCGTCAAATTCAACCACCTTAGACGGTGATCGGGGGTGCTTGGGGGAGGGTTTAGCCCCCAAAATTATTGAACATTTTTCAAAGCCTCCACTTTATATTTTTTAAAGAAAGACAAATCCTCCACTAAAACTCAATCAAATATCTGCCTATGCTAACTACCTTATGTTGACACTTACGTATTATATACAAATTACAGCGATAGCGTGTATTATAGCCCCTTCCCACCACAGACCACAATGCAGCGGGTTCAATTATTTTTGAGCAGACGCCATGTGCTGTTTAATCTTCATTATCTAGTCAATCGTAAACAACAATTTTAAATAAATAAGAGTTTTAACAAATCCTACCTAACAGCTTATCTAGATAAGTATTTCTTAATGACCAGCGAGGATAGCTACCCAATTATTATATTATATAGAACTAATAATTATGCAAATAACAAATATGTATATATAAGTAGAATCACTAATTTCCATTATATATAACAGTGTTCCAGTATAGTAATGACCGTACATTTCAAGTTTAGCCAGATGACGGATAGACGAGTAGTATGTAAGTTAGGGACGAACACGGCGAAACATCCTGTATAAATAACAATGCGTGGTGCCATATACGCACAATATTATCATTGTATGACTATTGTATTGTATAAATTACAGCGATCATTATTACGCATCTACATTATAAAATAATATCACATTATTCAATCATGCGTGTCTATAATATAATATTATACATAAGTCACGTCACACGACGCGACTACTTGCTGGCAACGCACTTGTGTCTCCCCGATTTGATGAGAGCGCGTGAGTAAAGAGTGTTTTTTAGGCGTAGCGCGGTCGCGTGTGCGCTCTATATAATATAGGTATACAATACTAATGTACTATACACAGTATAGGTACCATCAACGAGTCTTACCTACATCAGCACAGCAACACAATGTATGTGATGTGAATAATACTATATATTAATATAATATACGACGTGCCAGCTGGTTTCTTTTTCGCCGTTTGGCACCGTCTGCCGCAGTGCCGTCTCATCATCAGAAGGAGTCTAGGCGTTATATTTTTAAACGCTGTCGACCATATTATATGGTACACCGCTATCATATTATTTATACGTAGCCCGTTAGCACAATATTATAATAATATATTAATATCGCGTGGGTCAAAACGAATTCACCACATCCGTGTAAATGTGGGTCAGTGGCGGATTCAACAGTGTAAATCGTTAGGTGGCCTCGTCGGACGCTATAACTCTTAATTATTGGATGTCTAGGTTTCATAAGGGATATTGTTAATAAGCTATGGCTTAGAAATTAAAAAAAAAAACTATAAACTTATGGGTCGAGGCCCTTTTTTATAAGAGTTCACCGACTAACATTTGACTCCTAAATCCACCATTGGTACTGGTATAAAATAATAACAATATCGTCAATGTCATATAATATCACTTATCGTTGACCTGTAAGCTATTCGAGGCCAAGCAAACTTTATCCTAAGAATTTTTCCCTGTTTCTGAAAGTAGAAAGTTGATGTATGATACTCTGATGGAAGAGGAGGAGTCAGAAGAGGCAATGTTTAAAATCAAAAAGTATTATTTTTCGTATTTCTTGATATTATAAATTTTAATATATACGTTGTGATTACCTATAAGAATGTTGAAATTGAAAAGCTTTAAGCTGTAATATGTTTCCGTTGTAGGATTCAATTGCTTGGTAAATGGTATAAATAGAAAGAATATAATATAATATTATTATTTTTACCCAATTGATCATATTTGTTGTTTGACTTCGACGGTAAGAGTAGGTAAATAATATACATATGGCCGTATAACCTACCTACTGCAGTTTTCGAAAACACCACCTCTGATTGCGGGACAATCTTAAGGAGTTTCCTGAACTCGGGAGTGTCCCCCGAAATAACCCTTATATTTAATGTCCCGAGTGCATTGAAGAGAACGACTTTCTCTTAAAAAAATATTTGGTTACCATTAGTATGGCTTACACCCATTTTCACACATTTTAAGTTTGGGCGAGTATACTATTTTTTTTTATATAAATTAGGTTATAAAAAGGGTCTACTTATCTATTATGCTTCATGGCACTATACTTCGAGCATCATATCACTACTCACATTTATTGAACGGAAATTAGTCGTAGTCGTACCCAGTTATTATCGAAGAAAATAAAATACAGTTTCCCTTCCGTTGCCACAGTCGTCGTTGTAAAAAATATTTATATAATTGTACATTAATTTGTTTTATCAAATGTCCATCGTTGGTTATGTCTCTTAAAAGTCTTGCCTGCGGACCGACGGGACATTCAATAGTATAATTTATTGATGTGACTACGGATGCACTCGGGATATGAAAAAGGTAAAAATTAAAAACGGAATGCATTCGGGACATCCCCCAATTGTAAACGGTCTACCTGTGTTCGGTGTTTCGATAGTCGATGTATAGACGACCTGTGATATTCTACAATATTAAATATTAACTTCACATGAATCATAATATGCATACATTTTCCACTATTTCAGATTTTATACATCGAGTCACCGAGATATATATGATATATGTTCGTGTGTGTGTGTATTATCTCTCTCTCTCTATTGTCTCTTTTAGATCTCTCTGTTGAAAAATCGGTCCACGTCATTATTTCCATATAATTTACAAAAGAGCATCGAACTGTATATTTTGCTACCATATATTCAAAAATACAGTTCCAAACCAGTAAATAAACTACATAGTATAACTTAAAAATGTCCGTATAACATCCGACTCGAACAAGCTCTTACAACATAATACCTATATAATACCTGCATTTATTTAGTATAGTTATATTATATTCTCTTGTATATAGTATATTATATTAATACTAAAATACTGTTTTATATATTTATTTAACAGATGAATACGAATGGTTGATTGAATTACAGTTATTTTCAAAGGCTATCAAACAATAGGTGTAAATAAATATCAAAACTTGATATTTTCAAGTTTATTTATTTCATTAAATGTAATTTTAAAGGTATACGTTATAACGTTATACGCACGCATAATATTATAATATACAATTTTTCTGTACAATAGTTAATGCTATTTATATAAGATCAATTTTATCTTATGCATACTCGATAAATAAAACCAAAGGAGTTTTCCATTTAAACATTTGCATAATATTATCATACAAATTAATATCAATATCAACATGAAAAAACATCCAAACCTAAGCTGCAACTAAGCCCATCAAGAGACATCTTCCTAAAATATTTCTTCTTTCTTTTATTATTAACCAATAACCAATGACTAATATATAGTGTATATAAGTAAACTATTAGGTAGTATAACGACTGTGGTCCATAAGTAGGTATGTAATATTGTAATAACATTAAATAGGAATTTCCACACAATTAATCAAATAAATGAAAAAGTAAGAAATAACCGTCAAGTAGGTAACCGTTACTCTGTTATATACCTACACCGAATAGTATCTAGGTGCCGAGTATATCTCGTTTATTGAGTAGGCACTGTAATAATGAATGTGTTAATTTGAATTCAATGATAAATCATTGTATACAATGAAAAAGAATTCTGAGCGAAGACTGTCTAATTTTTGGTAAGCAAGGTTTATCCAACAAATGTTCGTATTTTTTTTCCCAATTATTTTAATAAGTACTGAGAATTTTCAATTTTTTCCTTCCAAAAGTACCAAGTAGATCCTGAAATTTGTTACCAGAAACCTCCTTCAAAGTCGATGGTAAGATAATTTTTGTTACTAGAAAAAGTGTCTTCAGACACCTTTTAAACTCATTATTATAAAATCAATACATTCTTCGATTCACTCATAATTTAAAATGGATATAATAAGAAATCAAATTTCAATTAAAAGAATAAATTTTATTACGTTGAGATTACTCCGAAGACTGAAATCTGTCCTCTCGTGAGTTCTCACCTATGGTCATTCATTAAATAAAAAACAATTATATTTCAAATATTATATGTATTAGTAATATTTTTTTTCCCTGTCATGTCTTGTTTCTTTTTCTTACAATATTTCTTGTTCAGTTTAAAAAATAAATAAAACGAAACATTGCAATATGTGTAACTGAATTAGGTATATTGTTGTTTATACTACCTATAAAAACTGAAAATTAACTATTAAGTATTTTACGAATTTTTATAACGCATATAAATATATATATATATATTATTTAGAGCTTTCAAAATTTTATATTAAAAACGGTGAAGATTACATTATTGTGTAATCTCTGTAGTCATTCTTATAACATAAACTTGAAAGTTTTTATGTATAGATATAATATGAAAGTTATATTTTTGTTTATGCTTCCTGTAAACGATTTTGGTAATATATTTAATTTCAAAAAAAGTTTGAGAACTTGATGAAAATAGGTCATGTTATGATTTATGTACCTAACCTTTTTGAATATTTATATAGCCATATAAGTGATATAGGTAATAGTTACCATGCAATAATAATATTATACTTTATATTATATTGTTTTTTGTTCATATAATATAACTGAACTATATATATGGATATGAACTTCAAATAAATGTTTTTTTTTTTTTTTAGAGGGGCATTTTCTGTTGTAAGAAAATGCATTCAAAAGCACACAGGATTGGAATTCGCCGCAAAAATTATAAATACGAAAAAATTATCAGCCCGAGGTAAATTATTTTTTTATTTCTCTTAAGAACTTAAAAACATGATTATCTTAATTCGAGTAAACAAAATGGAAAACATCAAGTATGGTTTAAAAACGATTTTAAAATGAGATCTGAGATTAATTTCTTATAAAGGTTTAATATCAAAAAAGGTCACGTAGTAGGCATTATTATTTATTATTTGTACCATGAGAAGTGTAACCCTAAAGCTTTTAGAGAAAGAGTCAAGAATCAAAATTGTTAGTAGTGAAGGAGGTCTGGAGGTAGGGTTAAAAATACGAGTGTAAGTCAAGAGATATCTTCTTGACCTTCTTTCACCGACCTATCAGGGTTTTTAAATGAAAAAAAAACAACGAGTTATTATATATAATTTGGGTGGTCGATAAGTAATAAAAATATAATATATTCATCTCTACACTTGTAAATTGTGTAGAATAAAATTGTTCTCAAGTTCGTCTTTTGTTAAAATCTATTAAGTATCTACGTAGGTACCTAAATTTATTTTTAATTTAATATTTAAAAAAAATAAATTATTTCAATTCTAATACAGTATAATGGAGATGCAAATATTGTAAACAAAATGAATATATCTAAACTAAAAAGTAAGTAATACTATCTAAAAATTATGATATTATCCATCGAGCATATTATAATATTTGAATTGAACATTTTCGTATCACGTGTAAATATGTTATACAGCTGTAAAATAAAGAGCTCACATTTTTTTCATCAAATTATTGTTAATATTAATTTGATTAAATTTTCAATTTATTAGATAATGATAAAATTCATATAGGTACGTGACATTTTAAAATTGTATTTGTTACGTTTCAAAATATTATCATTATGATACTATAATAAACTGAGTCTCTTCTGGTGTTTGAAATATTTTTTGGTGGTACGGTAATGGAGTTTTCATCATTGTTCCCAAAATTCAATAACGTTCAAATACCATGGGAAATTGTATTATACTCAACACAAATGTGTTTCCAATTGATTTTGATTTTATGTACGTTTTATTTAAATACCAACCTCAAAAATACTTATACGCCACTATTCAAAAATAATTATTAAAATGTACATTTACAATACTTATTTTATTAAAACATTACATAATTATACTGATTTAATAATATATTTATGAATTTCACATTTTATAAAATATGTACAATTAATTTAAGTGATAACATTTTAAACTTCAGTATCAAAAACCATAATTAGTTTTATTTAATATTATGAAATATTCATTTTCCAAATACACGACCAAATAATAAAAAATAGTAATTTTTAATTATATAAATTGCACAACTTAATCAGAACAGTAACATTTTTTTTTTGTTTGAGCTTAATTAAGATGATAATTTTAAACTTGCTATACCGTAATAATAATATGATATAAAAAAATTAATTTTTTTTTACAAAGCTTATAGAATGTATAATCATAAACTAATAGTTAATAATTAATGAGAAACTATTGATTTTAAAACTACGAGTGTATTCGTAGTTTGTATGGTACCTGCTATTACAGTTTACAAGTTTACAACATATCTACGAAAATTCAATTCGATATAAATTACACTAGTATTTGGGAAAAAATAGTAATTTAATATAATTAATATGTATAATATACGATATTAACACAATATTACAGTACGCATCTCAAAATGCGTAGGAAATCTCCTATTTAAACATTTAAATATCTCATAACTATAGCCACTGTATAATTTACTATATATGGTTACCACTATAATAGTCTTCTAGCATTTACATGTTTTTTATTTTTGAGAGATAGCAGGGTCAAATAAAGATTTTATTTAGAATATTATAAAGAGTCTAAATCCAAAATTTTATTTTGCTTATTATGCGATATTTCTCATCCATGTTTTAAGATTTTTGCTTATTAGAGAATATTTACGCATTATTTAGCTGTTTAGCACCTTTCTTAAAATATTCTGCAAAATCTACCTACAATTGCGTTAACAATACTCATTACTCAACTTTAAAGCATAATAAACAATTACAATAAAAACTTCTATAATTAAAAATAATATTTCCGATCATACATTACGGTATATCAAGTAATAAAACTGCAACACTGCAGCTGTATGTTACACGACCCAATTTCAATGTGTGTAGTATCTACAAAATTTAATATCCAATTATTATTAATTGTACTATTTAGTTCTATAAATTGAATTTGTATATTATCATACTATTTATTATACCTAAATATTTTCATACCTGCCGGGCTGCGGTTATACATAAACATACCTTGACAGGCGTTAGACGCTAAAAAAGTACAGAAAAATCGGTTTTAGACTCCACATATTTTTTGTACGAGCTTTCGTACCAATTGCACGTATAGTAAAGAATTATTACACTACGTTTATATTTTTTTTTATCTATGAAAAGTACCATAAAACTTCTTGCTATAATACATACCCATCTATTTCTACGTTGTAAATTCGTAATGCACATACACACTTTTAGTTACGATTAAAAAAATAGGGACTGGCACTGTGATATTGAAAATTTCTATATTATTATATAAACGGTATTTTAATACACATTTCATCACCTCACCACCTCCTCTCCCCACCCCACCCATACCAAAATCATTAAAAGTGAAATACTATTTTATTTAAACTTTATTAAAAGAAATTAATAAACACATTTTATATTAGCTAAAACTATAAAACTACGTAAACAAATGCATACTATTATCAAAAGCTTTTGATAACTCGTCTTTATCACTCTTGATTTATATATTTATATTATATACAATATACATTAAAGCCTTTAAAGGCCATAGCCATTTTCCTCCACTGTTCATTTTTCTCTCAGAAAAAATAAATAAATCTTGACTATATTTCTCCACTTTCCATTTTCTTTCAATAAGGAATTAAGAATATTATAAATATATTTTTAAGTCATATTGTATATTAAAAAAAAAATGTACCTTTAAATTATTAACAAATTTATTACCTTTTTGTAAAATTATGTTTAATACAAATAAAATAAATATTAATTAGCTAAAATATCTAGAGTGACTAAAATATAGGGTAAATAGTTTGACAATTGGAGGAAAATGGACCCACCCTTATAAACATATTATTTGCGTTATTCATCGCATGAAAGAACGTTTACGTGGATATGTGATAAACAAATAACACTAAACATACACCAACATTAATTTATCATCATAATAATTTAATTGTTGTTATGTACCTACTTATCTTTGTTTTGTATATTATTTACATTAACGTTATAACTTAGGTTACAACTTTTATACTTATTGTAATACAATGTTTAAAAAAAAAAGTTACGATATAAATTAAATGTTTACAGCCCATACAATCTATATGATATATATTTTAAAATATATTTATTATAAATGATCTCTGTACAGTATAGGTTTAAGTATTGGAAGAAAATGGTTGCAATAATGTAACGCAAAATTGTTTTCAGCAAATTTCGGTGAAATCAATTGGAAGCTATATACTCAACCGCAGTATGTTTAACCAGTATTCCATATTGCTCTACTAAAAACCCTGTGCTTTAATTTCTATATTATTATACAGTTAACATAATATTATATTCCTTATGATGTATACACTATACAACCTATATAATAATATACGTGTGAATTAATAAGCAATTAGTGTTGAATGCGCAGTTTTCTATAATTAAAATATGTGCAACGGTTTGTTAATTAATAATATCGAGCACGACGTCAACGCGATGGTAACGGTGGCGTGGCAATAAGGGAGGGTGCGTTGCAGTATTCGAGTTCCCTTTTACGTCACTCGTACCTATAAATAAACCAGACCTCCCATCTCAGCCCTTATCAACACCCCCCCCCCCCTCCGCGATGAAACCTATATAGTCACTTGCGCATTATTGTGTCGCCAAACCTACTACCCTTTCTCAGAGGATGATTATTACTTCAGTTTATCGTGACCACAAACGGGAGTGGACTTTAATGTAAAAGAACGCACGAAGTTTCGATTCGTATTTAACAGTATAAATCATAATAAAACTAAATTACCAAGGTCACAATATCGAAAAATATAATATAAAAATACGATTAGGTATATTGTATTTTATCTACTATAATCAGTATTAATTTGTTATCGAACTATTATTCTACAAATACCATATAGTTAGTGACGTATATAGGCTCCATACAGTACCTACTTTTTTCACGTAGGCAACAGTGGTAAAAACCTACTATCATAAAGTCAAAAATTCTTTCAACAAAAAAAAAATCTTTACATTTTAAATAATAATATGTTCAAGTACCTAGTGCGTATACTAATTAATATAGTAGGTACAGTAAATATATAAAATGGGTAGGTAAATAATATATTAGCAAAAAAATTAAAACTAAACACTCTTAAAGTTTTACCTAGCTACTGTATAGAAATATGTTAGAATATTCTCTATAATAATCAACAATTTATCGACCACAAATTTTGTTTACAATGATTAGTGTAAAATACTAAAAAAAAAAAAATTGAATTTAGGGGCACTTCATTAAAAGCGACACAGGGACCCCACTTTCCCTAGCGTCCGTGCAGAAAACGGCCGAGGGTGGGTACGTAGTTGGACCGGCACATGGCCACGGGGATTGAGGAGTAGCGTAAAAAAGAAGAGTCAATGAATGCTGACTGGCAGCAGCGTCTGTAACGCGCGAAGAGGCAGCTCGCACCATTGTGGCGCGCGGTATTGATTAAACGCGCGCTTTTATGGCTCGCTCCGCGACGACCGGCGGCGGCGCGCTGCTTATATTTACTTTCGACGGCGATCGGGCCCGGCCACGGAAGTCGACGCGACACGAATCTGACCGCAAACCATATATATATATAATGCGTGTGTACGTGTGAGGGAGAGAGGGAATGATAGAGGGAATGATAGAGAGAGAGAGAGAGAGAGAGAGAGAGAGAGAGAGAGAGAGAAATAGAGAGAGAGAGGGGCGTATAATTAGAAGGCGATTCTTTTAAAAAGAATTCATGTTCTTACATAATGAATGTTTTCGATAAAAGAATCATGCTGTATGCTGCAGATTGAGTGCGCGAGGAGACATAATGTTATAGAGGGTTTTGTAGCAGACAACGATAAATACAAATGACCGCCTCGAGCCGGGACACTACTCCGATTCGGGCGACCGGACAACGTGTGTCGTACGGGGCCGATATCACGTTTCGTCGGCGGCACACGTATACCTAAAACAAAACACGTATTGTACATTATTCGCATTATACATCGTGTTGCACGTACGTGGCGGGGTGAACACAGAGGTTAAGTTATGTATAGGCTAATGGATCACTGCGGTGGAGTTTTCCTCGTTTTTTCGAGCGGAGTAACGAGCTGGACTTGCGCCCTGTATGTATATACAAAATATTAATCACATATAAATCCGACAGCATAAATACATACATTGCAGTGTTGTACGATTTCGCACGATCGTCGAACGTGACATAACAGATCCCCACGTTCACACGTGAGGCCGTAAGGGGTTTATACGACCCTTTGCCCGAGTGAATATATTTTAATTACGTAGGTATATTAATCATATTTTTAATCTTTTTTTTTTTTTTTCAATAGTATGAACTGTAATACAAGATTAAGCGGACTTAACAAATGTCCAATGAACGTTTAAAACGGTTTTTGTTTTTTAATAACCAAATTTAAATGGTATCGACCAGTTTTCGCCCCTCTATATAAATTAACCGATGGACCGATGGGGTGGGGAGCAGCTTTGTGCTTGCGCATTACTTTTGCCTGACAAATGACAACATGTAACCGTTTTACGAAATAAGTATGAGTATAATAACTATGATGATATAGTAGGTTAGGTATATTATCATTTAGAGTTAACAATTATTATGATTCGATTTATACCAAAGAAAACTTTCGAACAAATTATCCGTAGTCACGTACTTGTGTAAAACTCCAATATTAGGTAAGATATTATTCCAATTAAATCAATTCTGAGGTTTTAGAAGAGATAACAAAGCTATTTTTACGAATCGTGTTTTTATTTTATCCATGACTCATGAGTGATGAGTATATTCTAAAAATGCATTTTTATGGACAGTAAAACAATACCTTTAAAAACGAATCAGAGCGGATTCTGGTCTGTCAGCATATATATTGCTTAGGACATTTTATTACATTCTATTAATTATTACTTTATTTTTCTATTAGTTCTACCTTCTACAGTTTGTTTAACTTATTTTTTCCAAAAGTTTTGCTTTTTTTAAAAGTACTTCCCAGACAGCATTTTGTAATAATAATGTTATAATAGTATTATAATAAAGTTATACTAATATTATTCGTTATTACAATGTTATAATAATATTATTAATCAAAAAATTGCTGTCTGGGTTACTAACTTAACAGTTACAGTCAATGTTGGAAAAAAGTTAGATATAAAAATAAAAAAAAAAATTTAGGTACATTTACAAAATAATAATTTGCAAATTTTCGTAATTTTGATGAATTTTGTCAAAATTTGAACCTTAAAGTTTAAATTCTTATAAAAAGAAATTGTGCCTTTGTATTTGAAATACTTTTAAATGTATGCATATAACTACAACTTGTGTGTGATCTTGTATTCAATTTTCAAGCTTTTCAAACTAGCGTAAAGAATGTTGTAAACTAAAAAAAAATCGAATATATTTTATAGCTATATATAGCTTAGGCAATAGGCATAACTAATAAAATAAAATATATTTTGAAAAAAATAATAATAGAATGTTTCAACGAATTATACGATAAATATTTTAAACCGGGATGTCGCTCTGCTGTATAGTAATCCATTTCTTCATTGAGATGTCACTGTAATCATAATCGATGTGTTAAATTTTAATTAAACGATAAGTATTATTGCATACGAAAAATGATTATGAGCGGAGACTGTCTGATATCCTATACTTCTAAGGAAGTATAATATAATATACATATTAATATATTGCTATTTTATATAACATTTTATATTACTAGCTGTTATTAAGTTTTAAGTTATTACCACGTACCGTAACGTAGGAATAGGTTCGTGGTATAACTAGATTAAAAAAAAATCACAATATTTTGAAAATTGTATTGTGTATCATAATTAATAATATTAAAATAAGTGGTGAAAAGTTTCAAGTCTCAACGAATAATATTTTTTTAATACTTACAACAAAACTGAAACTGTCGCAACATATTTCGAAACTGTTTAGTAACTTCATCAACTCATTTAGGTTCGCGGAGGATAATAACGTCACTGATATACCGATATTTTCCTCAAAAACTGATGTCACTAATTCTATCGATAAATCTTCTGAGCATGTGCTCATAAATTGGAGAGCTACAAGCAACATTGTCTTGATTCTCTCCTTCATCGGAGTATCCTCTATATTGCATTCCTCCAGTAATTGCATATCCTATGCCAAGTTTATAGTCATACATTTTATCACATTCATATTAATGTTACATAATGTTTGTTTCTGGTGCAATAGTGATATCAAAATTATCCAAACTCAAATGCGAAATTTTGGTACCACTTTCATTTTCAAATTCATCTACATCTAAAAAACGTGTTCTAGATTGTTCGCATTTAAATTTTTCTTCTTCATATCTGCCCGCATTTGGAACAGACAACTAACTAGACGAGTACTGGCTAATGCTGTAGACGTCGTCCAAATATTATAATATTAAAAATTATTAAAATCGTTATATTCGTTTAAATATCAAATTTCGTTAAAAAAATGTGTGCAAATGTTTATTTAGTATTTTGATGTTGCTGCAAGAAGAACTTATGGGGAATCTTTTATTAAACTTGCAAACTCTTTGTGTCTATAGTTTTGATTTTTGAATTAAAACAAACCGAAAAAATAAATTTCTAAACACTGGTTTTGTGTATAACTATTCTCGTTTTTCCATATTAATTTTTTTCCGAAAAGTGCATCTAATTTGCTACCAGAAATCATCCTCAAAAGTTAGGTCGACTGAAAATCGAAGTATTTTCACTGTTTCAAAAGGTAGATACAGACAAAAATAACAGAACAGAAAACACACACATTGTTTATAGTAGGTTCAGAAATAAACAGACAAACGGTCAAGTGTGGGTCAACTGAATTTATAATTTTACGACCATTTTTAGATTAACCGAGTTCTATTCAAAAATATATTTTGAATGCAGTTTGTTATCCATTTTAATTATAAAAATACTTAATCAACCCACTCAACTCCAGACTCAGTCCACTTTTAATGTTAAAAATATTATTTTTATTACCCGATGAACGAAAATAATGAGAACTTAATATTACAGAGTTATTTGTATAGGTAGTTACTAATGATGTTTATCATTATGAGCGTATAATAGATTAAGTTCACTAACAGATATTCTATATATTTCTGAACAATATACTTTAAATCTTCATTTAAAAAACAAACGAAGAAGAAAAAAAAATAATATGAACAAATCTATACACGGTGTACCCAAGCAGGTAGGTGTATATGTAGGTATATGTATTTAGTATTTAATACAGTATATACAAATTATAACACATGTGTGTAGATAAATATATCTGAATTTTTTTTGTGAGGATAAAAAGTGCTCATTCTCACTTTTATAAGTGATTGTGAAGTAATTACTGTATGTTATTGTAAAATAAGTACTATCGATTTGTTTAAATACTGAATTTGTATTATTATAATCTGTGAGAAACAATTAATTTAACAAATTGTGTTGATAGCAGTTATATTACATATTGGAATATCAATTAAATAAAAAGCTTTTAAAAATTTTAAATGGAAAACTTAAATTAAATTAACTAGGTAGGTTCCTACTCTAAGGGGGATGAGTTAATTGAGTATTTGATTATTAACAAAGATCAAATGATTAAATTTACACGTTTGAAATGCCAACATTACAAGCTTTCATTAAGTATATAAAAATGGACTAAAATACAAAGCACTTATATATAATTATACTTAAAGAACAGATATTAAAAATGTAAAGGTACTCATTCAAAATATAAACACTTTACGTGTTTCACTTAATATGATTTTTTTCATTAAACACATAATACAAACAAAATATAAATACATTTAACAATCATATGCGATGTATTAACATTATACCACAGGCACAAATAGGTGAGGGGAGCTTTAGGGGCTAAGCACCCACCTAAAAAAAAATTTCCCAAACTTGTTTAAACTTACTGAAGCTTCAGCCCCCCTCCCCTAAATCTCAAACGTTATTTGCGGATATGCATTATGCATGGATCTGTGATCTGTAATGTATGTATGTTTATTGTTTACCAAATAACTATATTTTTTTATTATTTGAAATGTTTCAGATTTTCAAAAATTAGAGAGGGAAGCAAGAATATGCAGGAAATTACAGCATCCAAATATAGGCGAGTTTTTTTTATGACGTAATAATATTTTTTTACAAATAATTAAGTTAAATAATTTATATAACGTATTGATATTTTAATTTCTATTATAGTGAGATTACACGACAGCATTCAAGAGGAACTATTCCACTACCTCGTGTTCGACCTGTAAGTAGCTGATTTTATTGTATATTGCAGTGTTTGTATACAATATAATTGCTGTTATAATGCGTGTAGGTAGATCTACGGTATTTTTTTTTATTATACAATGCGAAAGAACAGTCGTGTACATATAACGTGAAGCCTTGGCTATATATAAATAGTAAGACGTGGACTAGACCCAGAAATAGATTACGCTTGCAGACACGATACCAATATTGTAAGGATTGGCAAAGGCCAACATCAAACGTAAAAATAATAATTATTATACAATAACACAGTATATTATGGTCACGCAATAATTATATAGATAATTATTTATAATATAATAATAGGTATATAACTAAGTATGAATTACATTTTTATATTTATTTTAAATTTCGACCAAACGCGTATACATATTTTATATTTAGAATTTCCTCGTTATTATTTTTAATTAAATAATATTCCGTTAAATTATCTCAGGAGTGTTATTTTCAATTTCCTATAACGGATGCCAAAGTGTAATCAAGCAAATTTTTTAATTATCAACTGGACCCTAAAAATCGATATTAAATACAGGCAAACGGTTCATAGTATTTGTTATTTTAAAATGTATAATCCAAGCGTTTGGGTTTCCAATATCCCACTCTTCTCGAGATAACATCCTGAGTTTATCAGTCAATGCAGCATGTATATATTATACGATTTACTATAATTTAATAAATTTATGTCAAAGGCATCCACAGACATATCCTACTTGTTGGGGGAGGGGGGCATAAACATGGTGGTCAACACTTTAGAGGTAAAAAAAAAACATATTTTTACTTAACCACTATTATATTTAATATTATATTTATGTTATATAATATTTGTATAGTCAGTACGTTTATACAAATAGCGTTTTTTCACGAATAAATCCCATTATTATATAAATTAATTGAGTTAATATAAAATCTGTGTTGCCAGACTTCTCCGGTTTCAGATAATATTTTGTACCTATTAATTTCTAGTAACTTAATAAGTGTCTTATTGTAGTTTAAATGAATACAATTTATGTCATATTTATGAATTTAATTTACCTATTTGATTATTTGATATAATAATTACCTACTTGCAAATATGATTTAGCTTAGGTACAATAAAAAATATTTGGTATTTAATACCTACATGGATAGTTAGATAGGAAATTAAAAATATGTCGTCTTTTAAAAAATCTAAAACAAAATCAACAGAAGTAAAGTACAAATAGTAAAGTAAAAAATACAGTGGTGCTAAGATTATTTACTTCAATTACCATTTAAACATTAATTTTAGGAACAATTAATAGTGATTTGTATAAGATTTATGTCAATAATTAACTTTTTTTAGCTTGACACATATTGACCAGGAATAGGCCCAAAGATTAAGTCTATATTGGCTGAGTTCATAGATTCTTCCTTATTAATAATATCAGACTTATGATAATAAGTTATTATCATAAGGAAACAAATGTAATAAAAACGAAAATTAACTTGGTATTTAGAGTACCAGTTAGATATGATTTATCTATTAGTTCTATAAAATAGGATAACTGAATTCTTTTCGTGCATTCTTATTACAATTAAAATTATATCAGAATATCAGATACAATTAAGAAAAACAAAATCAATAAGTTACCAACTTTACACTTAATCTAAAAATTTAAAATACCTACGTAATAAAATGTATAACTCTAAAAATTCTCTAGTGCATATACAGTATTAAAAATGATAATAATTTGATACGTAGAGAAGCGTACTCATATTACGTATTTTAATCAATCGTATATTTATCATGATAATATTTTTCTAACATTTCAAAATAAATTAAACACTGAATTAAAATTAAAATGTTGAAATTGTACTATTGTTATAGTTGATAATTCTGAAAATGGGTAATTTCAAACAATAAAACTTCTGTACGCATCATTAATAATAAGGAATCGAAATAAACGAGGGTGCTGTTCAAATAAGGGTGTGTCTCGCATTTTCATCTTTTCAAAACAACTATTGTCCTTTCCTATTTACGATTTTTCAAAGTGATTAAAAGAACAGTGACCATGTTTCAAATAAAAACGAAGGTTATTTTTTTAATGGCTATACTACTCACAATCATTAGGACGAGGGGAATAAAGAAAATGCTACGACTATAATCATCATTCCATTTATTATATTATTGTTCTTACTAAAATACCCATAAATAAATGAGTTCTTCATTATTATTATTATTTTTATTAAATTTAATTGTCATAACGAACTTATTTCTTATAAAGTTAACCTAATATTTTATACAGTGTGACAGGTGGCGAGTTATTTGAAGACATCGTAGCAAGAGAGTTCTATAGTGAAGCTGACGCATCGCATTGCATTCAGCAAATACTGGAAAGTGTAAACCACTGCCACACGAACGGAGTAGTACACAGGGATCTAAAAGTGAGATTCTTTTTCCTACTTTATTATTTATAACTTCATGTGCTCTTCATTGTAAGTGCATTGTTATATTCTCACTATAGTATAAGTGGTGCGTGGAAACGAAAGACCACACGGGAACAAGTTTTTCGTCCCGTTCTATTGTTATCTTTTACTGTAAATCAAAGACCACAAAAGAAAATTATGCGTTTGTTGACGATTTACAATCTCTTTATTTTCCAAAGTTTCCTTAGGTTAATGATAAATTTGATGCTCCTATTTTTTTTCATGAGAAAAATCCCATGTACATTAACTTGTCATCTGGACAATGATGTATAATCTAGGTTAGTACCTTCTAACAAAAATGCCACATTTTAGAATAGTCACTGGGAATATCGTTCTTTATTTGTGCTATAACATAAAGTTAAATGATTGGAGTAAATTAAAAGAGTCTTAATTGGATTCCAAAACGACAAATGAAATATATATGTCCATGTGCAATGAGCATATGTGTAGCTGGGGAACATGTATATAAAAGTTGTCGTGTACAGTACCAGTGACATATAAAGTTAATTTAAGGGAGATGTATTTAGTAATAATGTTTGTGGAGTGATATATTAGGTACTCAATTACGGTATTTAGATTAACAAGGAAGGTGTGCAGGATGTTTTCTAAAGGAATTAAATATTAAAGACAAGTGGGTAGGGATGGGTGATGAAATGATCGTGTGTGGGTACACGGAGCAAAATGTAAATATTTTTGTTTGAAGTGTGGAGTTGTAGAATGATATTGTTGTGTTTTATTGGCACTGTGGCCGAGTAAAGCTTTGCAAGTAAGCTTTTGGGCATTCTCTGAAGATGGCCGTGTGGTTGTGGTACATTTTGTTTATCGGACGCTTATTGACAATCTATCAATTGTTTGCACAGTTAGAAGGGCTTGGTAAACTTCTATCAGAAATTGTTTTAGGTCAAATCCATACAATAATATGGACATTTCTATAGAATGATAAAGTTTAGAACGCAAGTAATATTTCTATACGAAGAAATAAATTAACTATGGAGATCCCTAACGTCATTTTTTACCCTTATGAGTTATAACCTAACCTATATTGTAATTTTAAATTTTTTCATTGTCCTGTGTATGTTTACAAATGTCAAATGCACTCAATGATAAGTCCTTAAAATATAATTGAAAAAAAAATTAAATTATAAAACCAGAATATAACTAAACAAATCGATATTATTATATTCCTATAAGTGCATGTATTCTGTATTTATATATAAAAACTTACGCTTGTGTAATATGTATCGGACATAATATATTTTACTTGGAGTTAATCGTAGAAGAACTTATCTTCAGTATATTTGAATATCTACTAACTAAATAAACTAATTTAAATGCACTAAAATACTAAATAATTATTTAAAAGCTAAATACCTATTTGGTTATTATTGTTTTATTATTGATTCTGAGCGGAGCGATGAATGTATTGTTTTTACAACGATGTGTGTTTTTTTTATTTTTATTAATTTTTTGTGTCTGTGTATACTGTACTCGATAAGTAGTCGAAAAAAATGATTCGATTTTCAACTTCAGTATCTTGTTCAATAGAAAGTCAAAATTCCCAGTAGTTTTTAAAAGCGCTGGGAAAAACAAAAAAATTGTATTTATAGGGTCAAAAAGCTTGAACATTTATTAAAAATACATATGCACGATTTCTTTTTATAAACATTTAAAGTTCAAACTTTGCCAAAATGTATTAAATTTAAAATTTAAAATTTATTTTGTAGTTAAAAATTTATAAAATGTTCAACTTTTATAGCTAAGGATTGAAAATTTAAAACAAGGTTCCACGTAAATAGGTAAATAAATTACTTTATTCACAATAATATCATAAAATACTTATAGTAATATAATGGGCTGACTGACCGTCTTCACTCAGAATCGTTTTTCGTATACAATGATATTATATCATTGAATTAAAATTGAAAACCACCCATTACAGTGACTCACTATTATAACCTAATGTACGTCTCTACAGCAGAGCGACACCCACTTATCCACCTTTTTACATTTGAATGTATTGACTGAACAAAATATGAAAATTATCAGAATATCTATTATAAAAAAAAAAATTTAAATAAAGATAATTTATTTTATCTTATGTTTATAATACTATTTCGATATTTCAATATTAGTTTTAAATTTTAACACATTTGTAATAACATCATATTTATTTTTAAAGGTGAAAATAAAACCTAAACTTTTTGGTTAAATACATAAATATAGTTCTAATATTTTTACTTCTAGATAATTAATAAATAATATATAATTCTTCTATAGGTAACTTTAATCTTTGTTCTTTTTTATTTTATTAAAAATCTTTCTTGTATAATTATTGTTTACATATTCTTTTAAAACTTTGATTTATAGTTTATTCTAACTACTAACTAGCCTTATCCATTTAACTCTTCTTGTGAGTATGTACTAGTGGAGTCAAAACTATAAATTTATATTAATTATTTACACTTGCGAAATTATAATATACTACACACCTCATTCACCATTGGATAATGTCATTATAATACGAAATATTCAAATCAATTCAAATTACAATAAATGAAGATAGACAATTAATAAACTCAAAACAATTAACTAAATTACAGTTATAATTTATTATTGCAATTTAAAAACATCAATTCTCGAATAGAAATGTAATATTTTAACGAGAAATTCTATAAATATAGTACCTAACAGCGATTGTATGTGCATTTTCTCAATATCTGTTCATATAAAATTGGGAAGTATTCAATATTCAAAACAAAAGTTAAAATATATATACTATATTAAAGATATAATTTATAGGGTGAGATACAAAAAAAAAATGATTTTAATTAATAAAATGTATTATATTTTTAATTAGGTACAATAATTTTCATGGACTTCTTCAAACACAAATTATTTTAATACATTTTTAAAAAAATTGTTTGGCGCATAAAAAGTTAATTTTATAATTTTAATCTTTTTTTATTGCCTAATCAGTAATCAATAATCAGAATTGTACTAAGTATACCTATCTCAAATATAGTATAATAATATTATACTAAATAATACTTAATATAATATTCAGTATGTTTAATATTGTTTGCTGTTATTAAATTCCACATAATGTAATGTGCTTAATTTTAAATACTGTTTGTGTGCACTTTTAAAGTACATGAAAAAATGTTGTCTTAAAGGTATGTTTTATGTTTGTGATTATTGAAGAAACCTCACATAACAATCTCCATTAATTCAATCGAATACATTTTTTTAGTGCCACCGTGCGATGATTAATTCCATGTTTTTACATCTGCATCTTGCATTCAATGAAGTCCTTTCCACTCGAATGATTTAAAATTACTTTTTATACATCAGTCTTCGCCGTAGTCCCAACTGATTTTATTCTCTTATTTCTCAAATATGATCTTTTATTTTATTTCCTGTCCATCAAACATAAGGCTATCATTTATTAAATTCATTTATAAATCTATTCTTCGAAGAAAAGAAAATAACTCAGCAGATTTTTAATGATGTATTTTATCATTGCAACATTAAACATTCTAGATATTTAAACCTATTATTTTTAATAACAAATATTACAGTAAATATAATGGACTTTCTTAATACATTTAAACACGCACCTCTATTTTACAATACTAAGTGTTTAATAGCGTGATACAACTTTCAATTTATTGTATTCAGAAAGTATTCAAAACGAGTATTCAACTTGAAATTTTTATCATTTTACTACATTGATCTTAACCAAAGTGTGTACCTATACAATAATGCATAAATTCATAAAATCATTTAAATTTTTGTTCATATTTACAATGTTTTTATTCCCATAGTTATCAATATAATTGATTTTACCTTTTTATAGATATCTAATATCTAATATATTTTAAAATATAAGATAAAATAGCGACAAGTTGAAACTTTATTAAATATAGGTTAGTATATTATTATGTACCTAAAAATAAATAAATATTAAAACTTTAATAAATTAAGACTTAAGAGTATAGGTAATGAACACAGAAACCAAGAGCTTTAATTTTAAAATGGTCGTAGATTTAGATTTCTTTTACATTACATTTGTAATCAAAATTGCATTATATTGCATTCACATTGCAAATAATACAATTTTTAGAAGAAAATGATTTAAAGTTATACACAGACTGAGATAGACTAAGGTACTTATATCTATGATTATTTCGGAAAAAACTACAAATAATATTTTTTGAATTACAACAAAATAACTAAAATTCTTGTTTTTTGTTTAAATATACGTGTTGGTAAGATTTTGAACTCCTATGTCTATAAAAAAAAACTGTGCCCATGTATTTTTAATATTTTAATATTAACTAAACTCAACTTTATTAACTGAAAATTATCTTAAATCTTATATTCAATTGTCAAGCTTTTTGACCGAGCCTAAAAAATTGTATCAACATTTGTAAGAACCAATTAAAATTATTGAAAAAGAAAAATGCCTTTAAATAGCATACAGTTAGTCTTAATATTATTAACATTTCATTGTATACAGAAAATAATAATTTAAATGTAATGTTTGAAGTTTCTTCAATCAATATTTTTTAGTTTAAAACAAAATAACAAAAATCGTTAGAGAAATAATTATTTTACGTGCGTGAATATCCAATTTCGCTATAATTTAAACTTCAAACGCTCAAACAAAATTAATTGGCTTTTTCTCATTTTTTTTTTAAATTCCAGTAAGAATCTATGAGGAATATTGTATTCAATTTTTAAGAGTTTTAAAAGAGCATATCATTAAAAACATTCATCAACATAAATAAAAAAAAATTACGAACATTTCGAACGTCTGTAAAATAACAAATAAAATATTTTAAAACTATACAATATGTCTTTGAAATTATAATAAACTAATTTGCAAAAATTTGTGTTGCGTAAATATTATACCCTTTTACCGAATTTTTTTTTAGTGTTCCTGATTATTAAAAAAAACGTTTTATTACATTAAGTGTTTTTCAGACATACACACAAAATTTTAAAACATATTGTTAAACTTAAGATTCTACATTGATCAGAATCTAAAACAGTGCCTATATGTTAACCGAACGTATTATGACCATTTCCATAAATACATAATAACTACTTCCTTTTCGGCGTTCTATCGACTAGCAATAAATAATAATATTCAAAATATACACCTAATAATGCTGTACGTACGGCAGATACACCTACATTTTAACTTTTGTTTATTACACATTTTATCACTTGCCCATCATTGCTGCTGGCACACCTCCTAGTTGATAATAAACAAAAACCGCCAACATGTCGTTAAACACTATAAATATTTAACCTACATAAGATACCACAACAAGATAAAAATGTATATAACTGTATCCCAAACCACAATCCCTCTATAATATAGTTTGACAACAGTCGTTAATGCCATGAAAATTATATATTTTGTATGTTTTCTAGCCGGAAAACTTGTTATTGGCAAGCAAAGTCAAAGGCGCTGCGGTCAAGTTGGCCGATTTCGGATTGGCCATCGAGGTTCAGGGCGAACAACAAGCGTGGTTTGGCAAGTGGAATTATTTGTTTTATTTTGTTTACGGTGTTTTATTGTAAGCGTCTTTTTCAGGTTTTGCCGGAACTCCAGGCTACCTGTCACCAGAAGTACTGAAGAAAGAACCATATGGAAAACCTGTCGACATATGGGCTTGCGGTTAGTTAATGCGACTATATTTTAGTCGTATAAAAATACTTTTTAATATTTACTTTTTAATTAGGTGTAATACTTTACATATTGTTGGTTGGATACCCACCGTTCTGGGATGAAGATCAACATAGATTGTATGCCCAAATCAAAGCTGGCGCTTATGACGTAAGTACATTATTTTAACCTCAACAATACTCAAAATAATATTATAAAAATACAACTGTATCTGTGTCTTTTAAACAATACTTTGAAATATTTATCATCCAATATTTTTTTTTTTATAAAAACACATATTATTAAATAACAAAATTACTAGAGCACCTACGACCTACCTATATTACACATTTCGTCAAAAATATTAAATTATAGATGTAAAAAGTTTGTTATTTATGATGAATAGTGATTGGTGGTTCTATTTAACTGTAACTTTCTTATAACTAATACATTTAAATAATATTTACAACTAGTCACAAGCACTTACCTAGTTAAAAATAAAAAAATAAATTTATCGCGGAAAAAGATTATACCAATAATTTGTATACTTACCTAACAGTATAGTTTTTTAAGGCAAATCTTTAAGTAAAAATAAATAGTTTCTCAAAATCACAATTAAAAAAAAACGTTAAACCATATTTTATCATTTTAATGAAGAATTATTATGGAATAATAAAAACATTAACTTGTACGTTTATAAAAATGTAATATAACATTATTTTTGTAATCTATATGACTATTAGCTATACGCCTATACATAATATTTTGAAATTTTAAAGTCGTACATATAAATGTTGATAATTTCAATATAATTACTTAGGTTTTCTCGCTTGAAAATGTAATTTGTTTTTGTATGATTTCTTAGTATCCGTCGCCTGAGTGGGATACAGTTACACCAGACGCAAAAAATTTAATTAATCAAATGCTAACTGTGAACCCCGCTAAACGGGTCACAGCAGATGCTGCACTCAAACACCCATGGATTTGCGTAAGTTTATTCACTTTTAAGGTTTTTATTTTCATAGATTTTTATAAATAAATGATCATGTACCCAAAGGAGGTAATCAAACCAAGAATAAACCTATTGAGGTACAGAAGGAAACCGAATCGTGAGTAATTTTATCCCATCCTGAAACTTTATTAATTCAGTTGACCGTCGATTACATTACATTTATATTTCCAGTGATGTAAAATATAAAAAAAACCTCTACTTACATATTTTTTTATTAATATGGACCGAAATTATTGTAACTTGTAAGCGCTTTAAATTCCACTTTTCCACATTTTATTGCATTTGATATTTCAAAAAAAAATTATTTTGAAACTAACAATTTATTATAATGTAATATACGTACACGCACTATACCGCCGCATATCATGCATCTGAAACCATGTTTCCTTTGAAAAACCATAGTTATGAATTCAACTAAAGTCAAAACTATGGTCATTTTCTTGTTTATTCATTTCCCTAACATACCTGTTATTCCTAAACTTATTCGTGTTATTGTTTTATGCCATGTTAATAATCGTATCGAACTTCCAATAATCAACTTTTAAGAAAGGCACATTTTCTAATGGTACCACGCGGTCGTCGTTTATAATACTCGCATATTGCGTGGACAATAAATTTATTGAAAACACCCCACCGTTATCCTTGTGTCTCACGTGTACAATAAACTTATATTTATACTTATAAAATATAAATACGTTCCATTTTGGATTTTTATGAACTTTTTGCATGCAAACGTAACATCTTGAGTATTCATAATGTAATTCTGATGCCCCGTTGTGTTTCAGTATCGTGAGAAAGTTGCTTCGGCTGTACACAGACAGGAAACGGTCGACTGCTTGAAGAAGTTCAACGCCAGACGAAAATTAAAAGTAAATTTAAATTTTTAAATTGTATTCCTTTCATATTGAGTGCGAACCGAATCAAACTATATTCTTCCGTGTTTGCAGGGTGCCATTTTGACGACAATGTTGGCTACAAGGAACTTCTCCAGTAAGTATGATGTACACGGTAAGTGCCTCAGGAACCTCAGACCAATTACGTGTGAATGAAAATAGGTGACGACGTGGTTTTTTTTGTAATTTTTAGAATTGTTTTTTAATTAGATACACTGAATATATATGTGTACATAAAAAGTTGGTTTGAAACACAATTTAGGTGTTTATACGAATGGGTACAGCACTGTATATAAGCTAATTTATTGGTCCTATTATTACCCCTACGAATGGCAGAGAAATGAAGTTTTTTTTTTTAGGGTTTTGTTTGATGTTTATGCGAAAGTAGCCAAACGGGATTTTTACGGTTAACAATCCTATCTACCTATCTACACTATTTGTTTATTTATCTTTTCTATCATACAGATTTAACAGGTTCGTATACCTATATAATGTGTTTACTATAATACTATTGGTACACGAATGCACCAATATGATAATTATATTATATTATATTATACATACTTTTATTTCATCCATTACCCCTAGTATATATGCTATGTATTCATATAGGTAGTGCTACATTGAACATATTTTGTGGATATCATAAAAACAAACCCTCATGTATTTGTATGAATTTGTCTGAAACATTGAAGCTACACATTGTATCCCTTACCTTACATCCCATTGTAGCTGCATGATGTAGGTTTTATGATTAAGAATAAACATACAACACTCCCGATATAAAAATAATTAAAATAACTTTCGTACTTATACAACGTTAATTAATACATACAAATCAAATATTAAAAGTATAAAATATTTATTTAAACATAATCTATAGTTTATGTTATAATCATATCTTCCATAGATTTCAACTGAAATAGTTATTATTCTTAATTCTTATTACCATAAAGTCAAATATAAACTACACTGATTTAATAGTTTTTATTGTGTCATCACTCATCACTCATCAGACATCAACGTAGGATCACACATTTCTAACTATTCACTTAACTATAATTCCATTCAAATAGAATAAACTATTTTAAATTATTCAAATTGTAACACATAAAAACATATTATATACAAATAAACTAACAGCTACTACTTTATGCGTAATATGTATTCTAACTACATGTCATAACGATAACATATGCATTTATGCTAATGCTATTAAAAATTACGATGGTTTTAAAATAAATTCAACATAGGTACTTACTTAATTGCATTATGCATACCCAGTTTTTAGTTTATTTCCTTTAATTTGCATTTTTTTAAGTTGTAATATTATGCAAGTATACAACTATTGTATATGACAATACCAATATGCTTTGTAAAATTTTCACACATTTTAATTTCATTATTATAATATTGACAAAAACGTCTTATTCAAATAATTATTTAGTCCGAAGTGGGAGTGTAGTATTTATTAATAATATTATATACTTGTTATAATAAACATGATTTACCAAATTTTGAATGCTTTCATACAAAGCAAACCGAGAGGTTTAAACCCCAATGGGATCTTTTCAAATAAACCCCTGTATAATAATATAACACGAGTATGAATACGGTATTGTTCAGTACCTAGTATTTAATGTCTTTTGTCATACTATATACAAACGTATTTTTATCCTCACAAGATATATATTTGGTTTGTTTCAAAAAAAAAAGCTCCTAATTATTAATTTCATAAATGTATTTTAAATGTTCAATACTAGTTTGTATCATAAATAATTTACAGTAATAATATTATAATTACACGGGTTAATCCAGAGTACTTACCCACAAACGTGTGTTGTTTATGTTGGTTAGTAGACCCATAAAGTTTTAGTTATATTCTATTTAATACCTATACTTAAGAGTTAAGATATTGATAAGGGTTTGGGTTTTTGTAAATTTTTTCATATTACATATTTTTATGTTGTTATAAAAAAACAATAATTTATTATTGTTACTAAAATGATCTATTTCCTCCCATACACTTTATGCGGTACTTATTGATAGTGCCTATTATATTGTATGCTCCTACCCACAACATTTTCCTAGCGCATTCAAATAGGACACCGATGAATTATATTAGAATTTTTGTATTGTTAGTTTTTTAATCTGATATAATATGATGTATTAATGCACTGCAAACGTACAACTCCCTGTTTATGATAGAACTTGCATATACCTTGAAACAGATACGATGTTTGACATGCGATGGTTTCCTAACTTGATGTTATGATATTTATGAGTCTTATAAACTCATATCATAAACAATATATAGGTATAATCTCAAACACAGTAACATTGACAACTGACAAGTGAAAAATAATTAGTGTGGAAAAGCCAAAAGAAAAATAATACACAACGTCATCCACTTCGAACCAAACATTTTATATTTTGATCAGCAATCTGGAATGTACCTAAATAAAAATTAAAATATTAAAATAATTTTCATCAACTAACATTACCCAATTACAGTCATTATATTAACGTAATATGATGCATGTTTTCATAATCAACAGAAAATCGATTTATGGAACGATTATAGTAAGACGAGAGTGGATGGGTCACACCAATATTTATTAGTTACCTATTACAATAAATTTATGTGTATCTGATAAAATTGTTGATTTGATTATTTCAATAACTTTTAAACTAAAAGGCTGAGGTTCTATACGAGGCGCTTACTATTGATATCGATACAGATAATAAGCATACCTACCTACAATGTTATAATTACCTACGATTTGATGAATATAAAAAATAAATAAATCTGTTGAGCATTAAATAATTGATGTTGAGCACATTTTTATGTTCATCAGTCTGATCACAATACATGTAAATTATTTTTACCTTTCATCATTTGTTTTATTTTTGTGATTTTATTTGTTTTCGTTCACTCTTCCCTGTACTCTTCGCGAATATTCTCTAAACGCACCACACTTCTATACCTTCTTCAAAATCTACCATAAAATTTTCCGGAACAGGAAGTGGTAAGACTGTATCTATAACAAATATTTATATTTTTGTTCCAATTTACATTAACATTTTTGTGGACGTCATTGTTTTGGCATTAAAAGTCATTTTTGGGCATTCGCTTTAATTTTATTTATTACTCTAGATAAACTATAGACGTTGTATATTTTTATATTTCTTTAATTTAATTCTAACACACTTTGCAGGGTTGTTGTTTAAAATGGGAAACGGTTTTAGCTATTCCACTAACTATTTTTGTTATGCTTTTCCATAACGCATGTTTTATACAATTATATAAATATGAAGCTTATGTTTTATAAAAGCACGAACTGTACTTCATATTAATCCAATTTTAGCATAAGGATTTGGTATATTATTATGGAATGTTTATTCGTGAATAAAATTATGCACGTTGAATTATTGTTTCTATTGAATATTATTATTTTGCTGGAATATAAATAACTTTAATAATTTTGATTAGAGTTATTGATATTTATAACTTAAATATAGATAAAAATTAAATTAAATTAAACAAAGTATAAAACAATTCAAATCAATTACTTAAATACTTATAATTTGAGGTTTAATAAAACCAACTAGGTATATTAGTTAACATAATTTTACAAATAAATTATTAGTTCTCAATTTATAACAAAAATTGTTTTGTATGTTCCACTATATAATTTAAATATTTTAAAATTAATATCTTATTATTCATTTATAGTAAATTATTTTTATATTAAATTAAATAATGTTTGCACTTTACGTTTATAATGATTTTAGCAAGTTTTGTAAGATATATAATTATGCTCGTAATTCGTAAACAATTGTTTGAAATTTTGAATTTACTTATTTAAATGTTTATGTTTCATAATAAAAAAAATTTTTCTAACATCTATTAGAATAAATTGTAATTTGAATATTTTGAATTCTTTAAAGTTGAATTGATTAGTGTACCTTTATTTTAACCTAAATACGGAGTTGAAAACCAGAATAATAAATATCAAATTAATTTAAACTATATTATGATATACAACAAAATAAAATAAATAATATGCAGGGTGATTCTCCAAGCATGTTCATCCCAATTATTTCCATAATACAGTTATTTAAAATCTTATATTAAAATTTTAAAATATACTCCCATATGTCCTGTCAAGATTTTCAAATGAAAAATTTCCTGGTAATTCAATGGATAATTTTTCTAAAAATGTTGATGTTACAGAGTCAAAATTTAGGAGAGTAGTTTTTGAGTTATATAACTTTGTGTAAGTACTAAGGATAATAGTTCCTCGGTAATGGGTGGGTTAGATTTGGAGACTATATGGATGCTATGGTGATTTAAAACTTCTAATAATTAATATTTATAATTTTTTTAAATGTTCTAAGTATATTAAATACGAGTTCTAATGTTACGTCTGTGATATATTTTTGTTAAGCCATTTAAGGATTCCTTGGTAAACATTTTAAACATTTTAATAACTGAGAAACTTTTTGTTCGAATTTTGAATTTTGTATATCAAAGTGATCAATTAAATAATTTACAGTAATAAGGGGGAGGGGGTTTTTATTTGAAAAACAAAAGTTTGTATCGCCACACCTTAAGTAGTAGAATTCGAAAATATGTTCTTGAGCATAATTAAAAATTTAAAAATGAAAATTTGAAATGTATTATTAAAGTAAAAATGGAGGTGAATCCGCTTATTGAATCACTCTGTATATAATAAACTACATATTATTATATTATTTGTATTATAAACGATTAATTTAATTATAAAATCTATTATTTTAAATTTAATTAATTATCTTTACTCACTAGTTGGCAGTCACCAACCAAACTGCAACAACCGTAATAACTTTTATCATCAAGTCTTGGGAATAAACGCCACTATCAATAATTATGTTCAATATAAGCTATTTAATTTTTTCTATGTTTAATATGTATTGCAACATCGATTTTCAATTTATACATTTCGATTAAAATTAAATTATGATTCTAAATTGAATAGGTAGTTTAATCCTAATTATCAGGTGACATTCGTCTAATTATTATTATTAATATTTTCATTTGATCATAGATGCATTTGATACATAATCATTTAACCAGCGTGGAATTCTGTTTTAATCGTTCAATTTTATATTGTTTATATTCAAAAAAAAAATACAAAATGGTTTTCAACTTGATAATGTTCTATAATATAAATATATTATTATATTATATTGTTTTAGAGATTCGTTTTTATTCTATTAGATGTTTTAATAACTGCCTAATTGGTGTTTGAATTAATATTTTATAAATAAATGGTATAATATATACCATGGTACTTATTATTTATATTGGTTGTCAGGTCGCAGTATTGCAACCAACAAAAAAGGAGAAGGTTCTCAAGTGAAAGAATCAACTGAAAGCAATACAACATTGGAAGATGATGATGTCAGAGGTAAGTGAAAATAAATAAAAATAATATATACTATGATAAAACCGTTATAAAATTTTACACATTCCGGAGTTTTTAAAATTGTACCATTACCATAATTTAGGTATAATATTACCCACCTATGTGTTTAAATTATTCGTGTTTTTAATTTATAATATTTAAATTTTAAATAATTTGCATGTGTTCACATTTAATAAACAAACATAATGTTAGAAATACTTTTTGGAAATCTAAATAAGCCAATTTAAATTAATATACAATAATATATACTTACATCGTCGTAAATAATAATTAATATTCTAATGTTGACTATTTAAACGGCATAATAATTGTATTTAATCGCTATTTTATTATTTTCTTCAAAACTTTGCACTACCAAGTACCAACTATTATAATATATTATACATATTTGTACAAAAAATTATGTTTGACTATATAATACACATTTATATTAATATTATGTAAGTATGTATATATATTATTATTATTCGTGCATTAAATATCTGAAAAAAAATATTTTCTTACGCACTTTGTAATTAAAAAACTAATAATTATCAGTTGACCTGCAATAATCATCCCTGTGAATAAAAATATAATATATATATATATTATCATAAACTTGAGCTGCTTGCTTGTGTAAATAAGAGCAGTGTGACGCTTACACTCTTAGGAACACCCGTTAAAATAATAGCAAAGACGTCGCGTATTATAATTCACATATTATATTATTATTATTATTATTATTGTTATTATTATCATTATTGTTATTTGTTATCATCACGCGATCGCGAATAATCTCAAACGGATCTTATAACAACGGACCGCCGACGTTCGGTAAATCAATTAATATGACCATAATAATATTCTCTTATAAAACACACACCAATACACTATACAATAACATTAGATAAAATAATATACAAATAATAATATAATATGACATTTAGAAACCCGGTGTAGGAGGTTTTTTGTTGGTTTTTATTTACTATTTTTTTTTTTTGTAATTCTCGTTTTGTGTATATTATGCATGCGTAGGGAATATTACCCCCGTGATGTGTTAGAAACCCCGTTCTGTAAACACATTTCACTATCCTAACATAAAAAAAACCACTAACAAACAAACATACAACAAATAACGAACAAAAAGATCGTATACGACCGTGTTACCAATTTGTCTCGACTCCAATATGAAAAGTGTGTTTTTCTCTTAGAGGACAAAAAAGGGACTGTGGACCGGAGCTCTACAGTAATTGCCAAAGATGCGGAAGGTAAATATCAACAATGATAAAACCAACCTTTGTATACCTAATATTTTATTCACAAAAACAATATGAACGCGGAAACGTGAAATTTTTGTTCTTATTAATTTTCGAGTTAAAGAATAGTCGAGATTTTTTCGTGCTGAGAATATGATATTATACTACATTGTATAGTGATCAGCTATATACTTATATTATGTACAAAAGTATTATTATTTAATTCGGAGTTAACGTACTAACATATTATAGTTGATATTTTCCGCTTTCACGTCGATTTATATGGATATATATATAGTATATTCCAAAAGTCCCGAAACGCCTTAGAGATCTCGGTGACTAATCAACTTCTTTGAATACAATTTCTTCGAGAGTAATATATTATATAGAAACTTCCAATTTAATGTCAATTTAAATTTAATCAAGAAATATTTTTCTTGAAATTAACTTTTAGAACATTTTTAAAATTAGCTATTTTTTCAACTGTTTTCAAAATTGTATTTACAAAAATGTTTTGAAATTTAAATTGAACAACAATTGAGCAAAATACAGCTTGTATAGATTTATTCAAAATTATTAAAGAGTTTTATAAAAAATGTATAAAAATTAATTATTTTAAAATTAATTTATTACAATTTATAATGCACTGTTTTTTAAAAATCAAATGAATTTTTAATTTTAAATTATGTTAAAATTTCTAGACAAATTGGAAGATATTTTTAATGATTTTTATGAAATAATCTGCATTTTTAATAATTTTTTTTTAAAATAGATTATTTAAATGGTAATTTAGAAAATTTCTAAGATTCGATTCCGAAAAAAATGATTTTCCTTCAAAAACAATTTTTAAGTGTCATTAACTTTGATTCTTTCTGTATAGATCATTCTTGAAAAATCCACATTAAATTTATTGATTTGCCTCGGATATCCCTTGGTATTATAGGAATTTTGGGATATACTGTAAATATATAATGTATATAATATTATATACATATGTCATAATATAATATATTTATTACATAGATTATATAAATCTAGCTTTATACAAACATAACATAATATATGTATTATACTATTGTTTGCTAATACCGTTATTAATAAGATCATTTAATAATTTTAACTGTTTATTTTATTGTGTATGCATTGTTTTATCGTTCATCAATATATATATTTATAAAAAAAAACGTAATCTGTATACGTCTTGTTTGTCAAAACATTGTTATTTTACATTTTTATAATTTTTATCTGATGAACATTTACAATCTATGCTTATTATATAGGCACAGTTATATAGTGAATTGTTTAAGCTGGTTAACTATCATACTCGTATATTTAATATTTATAATTAGATTCACAATGTAATAAGGGAGCCCGTCTAATGAGATAGAACCCAACATGTTTCTGCATTTACTTAAGCTACAGATCTCGAAGTTGGCGGGAGTGATATGGCTGTGGAGGTTATCTGAAATGAGTTAGAGAAGTGTTTTTGTGACATTACTTATTGGATCCGTAATTTAGAGTGCAATTATTTATAATGTTTATTACTTACCTACCTATCGTTTCAATGTTTTAATCGTTGCGGAGTTTGGTTGGAGTCTGATACATGTATAATGCTTGTAATGTGAAGAAGTGATGGCAATCTGGAACACTTGGGCAATATGAATTTTCAGAACCTTAGATGGTTTTTCACAACCAAAAATTTGAATTGTATAAGACTTTATGGGCCTTAAAAAAAGAATTTTACTAAATCTGTACATGTTTTTTGTATACTAATGTATCTTTCAAGTCCACTCTTCTAGAACCATGAATCGCTTCCGCCACCACGTTGAAGTCCCTTACTCCCTTCTAACCCACATATAATATTATAATATATTATAGCGTGCAATTGTTTAGGGAACGTCGGCACGCCGCCACCGTCACCGGCGTTGTCGTCCTCTTCCGTTGGTAGCGTGCTGGGCTGCTTCAAGAGCTCCTCGTCCACATCTTTCGGATCCAAGACAAATAATAAACTGTCTATAGTCGTCACCGCCAACCCCCAAAATGTCATGGCTCAAGGTTAGATAAAAGTCTGATGTTTCGTTTAAATATACGCGTGGTTTCTTTTCTGGTTGTAGTTTCTTTTCTGGTTGCGTTTTATAACAAACTAACAAGTAACAAACCGTGTACCGTTTACATGCATTTAATATAATATACAAGTAATATATATGCTTGTTATAGTAACCTTATTTTAATGTAATAATATTATGTACATATCATTATGGCATGGACGCATGGCGGTCAGCCCGTCGAGGTCTGCTGCGAATTTTCGTGGATCAGCAGGTACCACGTGCCAATCATGTTTCATTAAATTAACATTGTTCGAATCGCATGGACGCATGGTTTCCTGTATATCCGTACAACGTGTGCGCATAGAAACCATTTTTGTTTCCGCCAAAAGACTTTTAGAACTAGGTATATGCCTTCCAGAAAAATTAATATCCTACCCAGTAACAAGTACCCATAACATAATATAGATCGTCTAACTGGTTTTGGGTATACTGCTCTAGATTTGAGGTTAGGTTCTGATACTTAAATGTTATCTGCATGGCACTGCGAGTGGTGTGTTAAAGGCTCTTTGGTTTAAATGTCTTTAAACGTCTTAACGTATATTGATTAGTGTAATATTTCTATTTAATAAATACTTACAAGCTATACGTTATATACGTAGAGTGTATGAAGTATACCTAATTTGACTATATACCCATACATGATATCCATTATCCGTTACATAGGTACGTTACACACATGGTGTCTTGTTGTTTATATTTTGGACTATAGTCTAAAATTTATGCTCAAAAAACTATATACATCTGAATCACGATTTTAAAGAGCTTTCTTTATAATTGTACTCAGAATAGTCTTTTGTACTCCTATACAACAATATTATATAGATATATGTTCTATGTATGTAGGTACTAAAAAATGTACCTACGTTGTATGGGATTGTATATCTTTTAATTTTCTGATATTTTTAACATTTGTATACCTAACTACCCAATAGTTAAGTACCTCATGATCAAAATAGTATATTACATAATATTATTCTAAAATATTTATCGTACTAAATTAAATGTATAATTAGTTATATTCTTCTATATAATATTGTTTAATACCATTCATTGCACGCGTATATGTGTTCAGGAAGAATATACGAAAATTCCACCAAAGTCTACAAATCATGTACCTATAGGCATTTTGAACTTTGACCCGTACGTAAAAAGGTCGTAACTGCAGTTATATAGTCATTTTTATGTCGTTAGGCGTATTGTTATTTTCTGCGATTGGTATAAATTCTATATATATATATATATTTTTTTTGTAACTCTATTTCTATATCGTTTTCTATGTTCATACTTTAAAAAAAAAACTGCAAACGATAATATGACGATAAATATAATGTATATTTACAAAGGTATAATAATATATAATGGATTGACACGCGTACAAACGACCAATCAAATGCAATGACAGTGTGTATGTATGGCGAGCGGGGGTGGAAGAGTCGACATTGTTACTAATATACAACCCTGAGCACTGATAACACACAAACGTACACTGACGTGGTCCTCACAAAAGTTCCGAGAGTGGCGTTTTCACGCACTACTCCAGTACTAATGTATACTTACATAGTTTATAAATATTATTAAAATTTATGTCGTATAAGTATATTGGACATGTATAGGAAAGACGTGTCATTTTTTTATAAGTCGGACAGCAACAGCGGCATTTCGGCGCTAAAAACACGTGCTAAATAACGAAACTAAAAACGTTTGCACAGTTGTTTTAATTTTAAACACACACACACCACGTCACACTCGCTATTTAGCTATTATAATATTATACTAATACTGTTAATATTTTACAATATTACTTACACATACGATATAAAATAAAATCTATTCTATGTACCCCATATATTATGTCATAGTTCATAAAATATATTATTAGTCGCGTTGTTTTTTTTTTGTTGCTCATTACCGTCGTCCGTGGTGTGCATTCCACGGTGTCGTCACATTATATTATATAATATATATGGAATTGGCTAAACGCCTAAAATTCGAGTTATCATATTAATATCATCGTCGTCGGCGTCGTACAAGTGTTTCCCCAGATGTATCATTTACCGCCAACAATCATATTATCGTCGTGCAGGTCATTACCGCCGCTGTAGTGTGTTCTATTCCATTCTCGAGTAAAGTACTCATAATACACATCACACACCTACTTAAATATTATGCGCTCCGGTCACCATCTTTCTGCTGCTGCATCTGCTGCGGTTATTGATACGTCGTTTGTGACCGCGTTCCCGGTGAGTTGCGTGCTTAAAATACACTCGTAATTTGTATACCATAAATATCATCGTGGTCTTATATCATTTTATGCGAAATTCGACAAACATATTCTAGCATTCGGTGTATATTATATTATAATATAATAATAATATGCATCTTCTACATGTACACACAACCATAATGCAAGCAGCTTATCATAATACCAGAGTAATACTGAAATAGTCGTATAGCCGCGTTGCGTAGCCCCACTCCCACATCCCGTCCAACCATCACCCATCACCATTCCCCTCCCCCCTCCCCCCGTAGTATGGTGTTGTGCTTTTGCAGTAACTGTCCCGACGAACCCGCCGTAGAACGTCTGGAGCCCGGTAACTCGATGGAATCGTTCGTTTCGGAGGACGCTTGTAAGTATACGAAGAAAAAAACCGTTTGTACATGAATATAGTAATATATAGGTACCACGATGTAAAATAGAATAGAACATTGCCTATATTATATTTGCTTATATTATGCGCAGTGTGATTATTGTTTTGCTACGTATAATACGATGATGTGCATTTACTCGGTCTATTTTCACAGTTTTCCCATAGTTGTATGTAGCTAGGTAGGCAAAAGGCTTACAATACTATATTTATGCTTGTTCATGAGACATTAATACTCGTTGTAACTTATAGGTACTATATATGCACTTGTGTCATTTGGTTCATGTTAATGTGATTTCTTGTTCTAATCGTATAAATAGTTTTAATTATTTACCTTGTGTATAATTTGTTTTTGGTGAAATATTTTTTCTTAATTCTCATGAACTCTCATTCCGTAATATTGAATTTTCTATTATTGTTTAATGTATGAACAATGAAGTTAATGTGTTTAAGAATGATATAGAGTTAAAATTTAAAAGTAAATAACAAAAAACGACTGAGAAAATGATAGCGACTTAATATGTTTAAATAAGTATGTCTGCAATAAATAATTTCACCCACGTATACGCTTAACGTTCGTCCTACAACCATTCGCACGCAACAACTAACGACATAATATGTATATTTTTCATATCAATGCAACCTATGAATAAGTAGTTTTTATTGGTAATTATTATCAATTAGTAGTTTATTTATCCAATTCACCGTTGCCATTCGATTCGAAGTAGTAGGTAGGCAGGTAGAGTGTATATTATAATTAGGGCTGGGATTTGATGCCCTGGAAAAACTTAGGAAATGCAATGATATCTAAAACAATTTAAAACCATGTACATATAAAATGCACTAAAAGTGTAACTGTAACAACAATATTAAGTGTGCAAAAACGTTTAAGTTTGTTATATGCATTTCACAAAATATATTTCATTTTAATTATTTAGTGATAATTTGGTGATTCTGAATTTCGTTTATTTTTGTATAGTAGTCATGAAATTATTAGATACCCAGGTAAGATTAGATTATGCCAATATCGATTATGATTTTCTTCAATTAATAGTTCGTATTAATTATATTAGTTGTATGGAATCTCAAATGCTAAATTATATCAATATTTTATTGGTTTATGCAATTATGCCGTTGACAGTAGGTATATTATAATATATAAAACTCCGTTAAAATCTCAAACAACATTTTTTTCAATTTAAACTTACGTATTAAATGCCCCAAAAATCATAAAAAAATATTTTGATAAATGAAAAAAACCAAAAGAAATATGCAAAATTAAATTTGGTAAATCCATTGCACAAGACATGAATTAGATTTGTATACCAAAACCAGGCACCGTACCGAAAAATTCCAAAGTGCATTTAAATTCCAGCCCTAACCATAGTTTATATAATGATCAATAATCTTCCTCAGTACATTATACTATGTATCATCCTAATATACCACTCGACCCATGCTGCAATAGACAACCCGATAAAACAATGCATATACACTGAAAACGACCGAAATCCTGGTTATAGAAACATAGACCGAAGTATGTTTAATGTATTAATATTTTACATTTTACAACTTATAATTTATATATATATATAAGTATATTATGTATATTGTATATATATTATATATAGGATGAAACACGCATTGGTATAATGATATAATATAGTGCGTGTTTTCCTGTTTTTTTTTTTGGTTCTTTGTTTCTCATCCATATCGGTTTTCGTTGTTTGCATTTCTTTTTTCTTTTTATGTTTTATTTTCACATATTTTCGCTAAGACGTGAGGATTGTCTGTCCCAACAAGACATTCTCGCAGCACTCGACTAACTCTTGCGGTTCAGGTGAGTTCAAACAACTACAAATACAAATCTAGATAGTATTTTATATTCAATTTTCAATATCACATTTTCCCACACGGTAATATTACAATGTACATATTATTATATACTCATTATACGTTTTGTTGAAAACCCGTTTTGATTATTAGAGTTCCTATTTATATTTTTTTTTTACAATACCTGTATATATTATGATTATTTTACATACTTTTTTTTATTATTCCACTCGTATTGCGTTTAAAGCTTTTGTATAATATACCTATAATCTATATTCATTAAAATGATATTAAATATAATATTTTTAACACAATTTTGTTAAAATATCTTTTAAAAATGTAAAAAAAAATAAAATATAATAAAATAATACCGCTGTCGGATTTACCGAGAGTAGACATTAACCTACCTATAAATTATACAGTGTATGTTATATGTAATCATAACAGGTTATAATCCCCAACGGTCTTATTTCAGCACGCAAACAAGAAATCGTTAAAATCACAGAACAACTTATTGAATCGATCAACAATGCTGATTTCGAAGGATATACGTACGTATAACAACTATACAATTTATACTAATATTAAAATAATAAATATTTCATGTTCTTTGTATATGCGTAAATGTATGAATTATTTTATGTAAGATTATTATTTTGTTTTTCAATTACCAGGAAAATTGTGTCAAACGTACACGTTATATAGTAATATTCCAAAAATAGACCTATTTATCGGTTGGCACTTTAAGCTTTAGAAAAATAAAGATTATCTGTTGATTTTATCAGATTTTTAAAAACCTAATATAAACAATTTTGATCCTATCAATTTCAATGTATTAATAAAACTAAATTAAATTTTTATTTTCCATTGGAAACTTGATCATCAATTAATATGATAAAGCATTCCAGGCATAGATATACATATTAACATAGTACCTATAAAATAATAATAATAATAATAATAAAAATTTGATGGCCATCTGAAAGTAGAAATTACAATAAACGAATAACGAGTATAATGGCCCACTCACCACTCAAGATAACATCTTATTGGTGAAATTAGAGTAGTTATAATAATAAATAATTAAGATAATCTAAACAACAAAAAGACGGAAAGACGGAAGAAAATAACGCTAGGTATACTTAATACTTATCATACACATTAAGTTATAACTTTAATAACGTATAGTTGATTTTATGTAGTATAATTTATATACCGTGTATATTATGCGCACCTGAGTATCAAACTTAATTTAGAAATAATATTGTGGCAGTATAATATTATCCAATAACAACGTGATAATATTATTGATCATGCTATGATTATTTTTTATTATTAAATTACTGTTTTGTGCGACACGTTTATTGTTTGTTTTATTTTTTTAGGAAAATTTGCGATCCGCACATGACTGCATTTGAACCAGAAGCGCTTGGAAACCTATTGGAAGGCATGGAATTTCATAAATTTTACTTCGACCATGGTATAATTATGCCTTTTTGTATTTTAGTATTTTTATTGAAATTAACATTTTTCACAAACTCACAGTTCACTAGGTTGTGTATAGAATCCGTTTTGACAGTTTTAGGTAAGAATCGAGGCATTAATACGACAGTGTTGAACCCTACTGTGCATTTACTTGGTGACGATGCAGCTTGCATTGCATACATTATACTCGTACAATACATCGACAAGTAAGTTATCTATTTAATATCGACATAATTCTCCATTCCGATACGGGAAATTCTAAAATGGCATTTTAAAGTAGATAAAATATACAAGTACAATAATATTTACGAGTTAAATTTTTTATACTTCGTGTTATAATAACACTCAATTACTATTAATATTTTAATATTTTGTATAAAGTTTAAAACATTTTAAATTATACATATTATGACAAGCGGCACTAGCCCTTTTTTAACAACATCTATATTAGCCATTTCTTTATAATTTATAAGATAGTTAAGTCCTAAAGGGCTAAAACAAATCCCGTATATGATGTAATCGTGAAAAAATGTTGACCGATTTCTGTAACTTTTTATCGTTAGTAATAAAAATAAAAATACATACATATTACATACACTACTCCCTTAACCACTGGCGAGTACCCAGGTGGGTGAAGAGAACTTCAGCCCCCCCCTCCCCCACTATCCGTGTTATGGTACAAATCTTACAACCAGAGTACAAACCATGATATCTCTGAAAACGATTTTGAAGAATTGCGTATTATTATCAATTATTTGTAGAGGTTATAGTACGGGATATAGTAATAACGACCTAGTATAAGGTAACGGATATCAAATTCTGATTTACTAAGTTTAACCCCCTCCCCGCTCCATTGAAAAATCCTGGGTACGCCACTGACCCTGTAACATTCATAGTAAGCTCAATATTTACCCGGACAGTTGTGTTACACGGCGTAATGTATAGGCAATATAGGTACATATATGTGTTTAAGAACAACATTGATCTAGTCTTCGCATTCATCGTGCATAATAAGGTTTGAGCTAGGCACTGATTAAATGGTAAAAAATTAAGTAAGTCAAAAATATATTTAGAACTTGCCGCCTACCCGGGAAGTTTTACTTGGATAATCTCTCAACTGGTTGACTGTAAAATCTTGTATAGATCCACATTTCGATGTTTTTATTCTTTACTCGGTTGTGTATGATTTTAAGTGTTATCTACACTAAAAAAATAATTGATTAGATTTAAGATGATTCCATAAATTAGATCACTTAATAATATATTTGCCTAATCTAATGATATCTCGAGTGGCAGAAAAAATTAAGTTTTAGGTTCAGGACTCTTGATTCTAGTTATCTGAATAGATTTAATGATTTATCATTATTTTTACAAAAACTAACATACACGTCATCAATCAGAGTTATATATAAGCTAAATATTAATTATTATTTAAAACTTTTTTATTTTAAAGTACCAAGGCCAAATCTTAATCTTTGTACCTTCGTCTTATATTACTCTATTACTCTACATTACCGAAACATTGATATACGAAAATGTTATAAACTAAGTCACCGAAATTATTGCAATAAAAAATAATCTAGTTAGTCCAAGTCAGCTTAGCCAGCTTAGCCCCCCCACCCCCCGGCTACGCCTCTACACACAGATCATAGTCGTGACGCAAAACTGTTTTCGTGTTTTACTATTATAGACAAGGAGTTCCTAGATCGCACCAGTACGAAGAGACCAGAGTGTGGCACAGGCGTGACAATAAATGGCAAAACGTACACTCGCATCGGTCAGCATCGGTAGCATCCACCAGCAGCGCGTTTTCACCGTCCGCCATCAGTAAATAGCCGATTACCATCGATAATACATCGATGGTCATACAGAACAAACGAAGAGGCCCACTATAATAACAATGTTTTTGTTCCTTTATTTCCTTTCTTTCTTTCTTTCTATCTTGTTTTTTTTTTCATTTTGACTGATTTTAAAGTTGATAATATCGTTATATTATATATATTATCTACGGTTATATATGCGCGTGTGTATGTATGTATATATATATATATATATATATATATATATTACGAAACACGAATAACATATAAAATACTGCAGTACGGTTGAAATTCTGTTAACAAATAAGTGAGCAACAGAGCTATATTTAAAGACATAAAGAAAAATAGTTCAAAATTGCTAGCCAAAAATATAATACAATATTAAAATGTAATCAAGTTACATGTGAAAAAAAAAACAAAATTAAAACGCACTTATAATTATTATGGAAATTCAAAAGATTTGCACATTATGTAAGATGTCAAGATTCATGACAATTTTTTCAGTAATTTTGGCGTGGGCATGCCATATTTTTAACTTATATCCATTTTTAGTAGTTATACCCATCTATATATTTAATATATTTATTATATATACAATAATAAATATTACTCGTAGTCAATTAAAAAATACCAATTATTTATTAAATTTAATTGACTTTTTTCAATCATTCGTAAAAATAATGTAATATTAATACTTCGTACAAAACGCCAAACCAACAATATTATAACGTTTCTCCTAGGCCTATGGAAATAATTAAATAAACATAAATCAGTTGTTTCTTAAATCTTGTCATAACATATTTTATTTGTTATTATATACTAACTGATATTTAAAAAGACTTGCGCATAATATGAAAGTATTTTAGGTTCATAATATTTTTTTTTTTTAATTCACAATCAACAAACATATATATTATTACAGTTGTGTGTATATATAATATATATATATATATATACGTTCCTAATACATTATTACAATTATTTTATTTAAATTATATTGTATAATTCGTATTATTCATAAAATGTTTTTTCGTATTAACTTTTCATACACAAAATATAATATTCAAACTACAACACATATCTATCATATTATCAAATTCATTGTTTGAAATATAACCAATTGGTTCATACATAATATATAGAATCTGCTTATACTTATTTTTCCTTTATATTCGTTCTATCTATTTAAAATAAAATCGCGATAATATCATGTTTTTTTTCGAAGTGATAAATGCTTTTCATTGTTAAATAAAAAAAATCAATTTAGAAAAAAAAATTTAATACCTACTTATTATTCGTACAATATTTTATAGGCGTGTACCCTATGTAAATTAAATTGTAAAATAATTTCTTTTCTTTTTAATTTTTAAGTATCTTATATTATATATTGTTCTTTCACCTCACACTTGTATAATACTTAACCTATATAATTATTAAATTATTATTATTATTATTATTATTATATTATTAATATTATTATTATTATTATTATTATTATTATTATTCTAGTCAAACGAAATTTTGTTTTATTTTTATCATTAGGGGTTTATATATGTATATTATATATATAATATATAAAATATAATAAATTGAGTTCAAACGATACCTGTTCTCTCTTGGACAACGACTATGATCGGTCGGTTACATTAAAAAAAATTAATAAAAATGGCATACGTATATACTAATATACTATAATATGTGTGCATTTTACAAAAATTTAATCATTTTTCAATTTAAATAAATCATTTCTTGGTATTTTAATAGCATTTTTGAAAAAAAGTCTACATAATATGATATTATTAACATATTATTATAAAAAGACTGGTGCTTATTGTGTTTACTACTATATAATAATAAATATTATATGATGCTTTTTTTAATAATACAATTTTCCTAGTAAAATACTATCAATTTTTTAGCAGGTAAATCATATTATATATTCAGCAAAATATATTTACAAAAATGTTTATAACGTTTTTTAAAACACAACGATCACGTTCGCCGTTTATTACTGTATCATTATTATTAAACATTTATTATATTCATTTTAGCTCTGAAATTTTGTTATAATTATAATTATTATTGATTTTGAATTTTTATTGTAATTATAATTATTATTATTATTATTATTATTATTATCATAGCATTAATAAAGAAAAAATTATTTCAACGATAAATGGATATATCAGATATGTAGGTACAAGACGTTGTACGTTTGTACCTGTACAACAAATATGTTAATAAAATAGAAAATGATCGTCTTAAATCAGGTATAATAATAATAATATGTGCGTTGAATAGTTTAAGTTGAAAATTTGTTTTCTTTTCTAGTAGCTTTCGATTACATCGAAGTATTCTAGTTCCACGGTTGTGATTCCAACAAGCAATAGCATGTCGCGTCTATCTTTCTATGAAAACATTCGATTTTTGCACTGATACACGACTTGTCGCCGTGTTTCCAGGACCAAGTCATAGATAATACAAATTATTATTATCTTTATTGTCTATAGGACAAATATAATAATAATTAATAGCCCTATGACAATGCTAATCAAATAAATTCTGCGGCATGTACGATGTACCACATATTCACATATTGTTCAAGCTTGATGTATTTTTATCTCCTCGTCACGTGGGAATGACCCGGGCAGCAAATTTTTTTTTAAACAGATTTAGAATGATTTAGGCAGTTAGGCAAATCAATGTAAACAAAACGTTCAATTAATATTTAAATATTAACAAAGCCATTTTATGTAATCTATTTCCACATCTGATAATACGTGCGCGTATTGGTTTGTCGTCGAATACCTAACCTAACCTAACCTAACCTATTGTTCTGTGCCCTAATCTAAACATATTTTATTGTGGGCTATGATGATAGTAACATCGTAAACCACATATAAGTATAACAAATTGTACCCGAACATTTCTTGTTAGTTTAATTATGAAGGTACAGTTAAAAAAACTTAAACTTTCCAGTAATAGTATTGTTTTTATAAAAACGATAAATATTTTAAGATATGGACTTATTGCATTGATAATTGTATTAACTACCTAACTATTTATATTAATATACTTTAAAATGATAAATAATTAGGTAGGTACTGATGACAACAATATTATTATTATTGTATTTCCTATATAATATTATTAAATTCTGAGCGGAGCGATGAAGACAACGATTTTACAATAATGTGTGATGATTTTTTTTTGTGTCTACATACACAATAAATAGTTGAAATAATGCTACGATTTTTAACTTCAGTATCTTTTCTAGTGGGAAAGTGAATATAGTTGATAGTTTAAAGAATATCCCAGTATTTTTCAAAAACGATGAGGAAAACAAACAAAAATAAAAGAAAACGGAAATTTTTAAGAGTTGCAAGAAAGACACAAGTTTTTGACAAAATTGATTTTGATTGTTTGGTGTAACTAAAAAAAAATAACTGTAGATACAAGATATTGTTACATAAACTATTATTATTTATTATTGGACGATTTGGTCGTTTTCTATAAATATTTATTAATATTGATTTTAACCATGGTTTTAATGCAGTAAGCCATATTCAATCATGCAGCAATTAGAAAGAAATATTATTTAAAATAATGTATTATTACATACATTATAAGAAATATTAATTTTTATTATGTTCGCAATTTTATAAATTAATAAGAAAAAATTAATACATTTTACAATTTGCATTGATTATTTAGTTATTCGTTGCTACTACCTACGATATTTAACATTCTGGGACACAAAATAAATTTTTATACTGCATGATACTATTACCGTATCACGTGTTGTAAGTTTTTTTTATGGGTGAGAAAAATGTCTACTAAAAAAACCGGGGGGGAGGGCTTTAAAAAATTGTACCCAGGGAAGCAAAATCCTAAATACGCCACAGGGAATGATATACTTTTAAAACAATAATCAATACATTTATCAATTATATATAACATGTTATAGGACATGTTGTTGATCAAACAATATCACCCATTGCTCATTGACCCCATTGGCAGTACCTAAATTAAATGAAAACCTGTTGCCGAGATAATAGGTATATTATATGTACAAAGTATAAACTATATAATATATAATATATAGGTAGTACTTTGTCGTTTTGTCAAAATGGTAATTTTCGTATTGACAAATGTGAAATTAAAATAAGTACAGACTTCCGGCGATTATACATCGCACTATAATAGAACTCGGTGTATCGATAGTCACGCTTGCCTTATACTATTGTGATGCAAATTCACATCACTGCAAACGCTTAAAAAATAATATGTTAACATTTTAAAAGCGATTTTTTCTTTTCAAAAAAATAAAACTCGACAAAATCATTTTATTTGTTCTTGAGTAATTGTCTTGGCCCCTGATCATATTTTATATCTGACTTTGTTTTTTTTATTATTTATGTGATCAGAGCCTCAGGTTTCAATGCAAAAGCGTAAAAATGTATATGAAAAATTGAACTTGAGTAGGTATACCTACCAATAATTTATAATATAACAAAAAAAGGTGTGAGTATAACAGGGACATAAGCAATCAAAAATGTTTTGAAATACAATTTAAAAAATCATGAACATTGGTAGAAGGATTGAAGAAAAGCTTCTAACGCAACCCTAGTGTTTTTTTTATACACGAAAATGAGACGTGGACACTAGTTGATTTACCACAGGATAAAATTGCATTACGGAATGCATGGGTATTTAAAACCAAATATAAAACTGAAGGTAATACAGATAAATTTAAGGCCAGGTTGTTCACCGAAATATGGTATAGATTACTATGAAACATTTTCACCAGAGGAACTTTCAATTCCGATAGACAAGTCACATAGGTCACACTTGAACAACAGGAAGAATCGGAAATTTTGAGTGAAGAAATTCCTTGTGGCTTATAGGCAAGCAGTAGGAGAGGCTTACTGTTCTTGTCACAGATAACAAGACCAGATATTGCATATGCAGTGAACTTTGCTAGTCGTTTTTTAGTAAAACCGACAAAAGCGCATTGAAACTTAATAAAACGAATTATACGATACATCAAACGAACATTTAACTATGGTTTATATTTTAACAATAGGAAACAATTGTCGTTAGAAATACTTAGTGACGCAGATAACGCAGGTGACATTCAACGTTTCGTGGACATTGCAGAGACAACATTGTCACTGTGTATTTGTGTCATTGTCGTCAAGCCCGGATTAAGGATCAATTGGGCCCCGGGGCCCGGGACACCATACACTTAGTGGGCTCCCTTTCAACATTAAATTCAAAATAATTATATCATTACATATTAACGAATTTATATTATTGTATAATTTTTTACTATAGGTACAAAAAATATACAGTGTATCTTATGTCATTGTACGCGGGTTTTTTTTTAACAATTATGGATCGATGATAATATGGAGTTTCGTTAAAATAAAAAAAGACCCGTGTTTCTTTATTTATAACAGGCAATTTTTTATAACATTTTAAACATTTTTAAACACAGTTGTACCAATAAATAAAATTGACTTTATTTTTTCAAATGGTAACCACTATATTTTTTGATGGATTCCGGTAAAGCTTTTGTTCTGAACATTTTGACAGTCAAATGATCAATTTTGGTTCGCTAGGTTATTAACTATGGTCCTTTAAAGTTTAGTATAATATGCATTAATACTTTTAACTGAAATAGGTAACCTAATTTACAAGAGCTAAATAATTTTTTTTTTTTTTGAAAACTATTGGACGCATTAAAAAATATATTTTAGGGATAAAGATGGGCCCCGGGACCGTGCCCTCTTGCCCCCCCCCCCCATAATCCAAGATTGATAGTCGTCAACAGAAGCCGAATATATATCAGCCAGAGAAGGGGTGAAGGGAATCATGTGGATACACGTTTGATCACAGAATAATTTATAGTTATTCTGTGGTTTGATTATATAAGGTTATCAAATTTCATCCGAGAAAAATATGAACATGGGCAATTTCAACTACAGTACATTGGGACAGATGACCAGATTTCGGACATCCTGACCAAGCCTTTGGTAAAGGAACGATTCGAGAAACTACAGTCAGCCATAGGAGTGCCTAAAATCAAAGAAATTATTAATTGAGGGAGGGTGTTGAAATATACAATTAATGTTAGTATTCAACCTTGTAAGCACACGAGTGCACATTTAGTTTCTAGTTATACGACAGAAGGTCGATACTTTACTTTTACTCTCACTATTATAATATTTGACCTCGATTGTGGATATAAGGCATTTTAATCCATGTAAAACTCACTTACACATACACCGTCATACGGTTCATATACGGTGTGTACAGTCACAGATATAGTCCAGTTGTACGTTACTATTTATATTATACTTATACATCATCATAAAGTCGTGTTACTTCTTTATATTAATACCAGTCATTGGTCCATCCTAGCTTCAATTTCAACATAATAGAACACATTTATGTACTATATATATATACTACTTAAATAAATACTTGTAAATTTAATACAAGGATATTTGCACACTCTAATTTAAATATTATAAACGAATATTAATACTTTGTCAATCATATAAATCAAAATGTTATCATTACTTTAACTTACATTTGTATTCTAAGTACCTACTTAGCCAGTTATTCTTACATAATAAATTTATGATCAAACCCTTATTTTCAGATAGGTACCTTAATACCTTATGTTATATTGTTTTCAATCAATTTCATCATTGTCACAATGTCACGGTTTGTGTTTCCTTACAATATAGTATATACACATGTGTAGTGATATGTGTATTATAAAATTACCAGTCGTTAGTTTTATGGAAAACTTACAATACTCTTTACAACAATATAAAAAATTACAATTAACATCATTGATTAAAAAATCGCTGTCACTAGTGTAAAATGTTTGCAATCGTGTAGCAATGAATGGGTATGAATTAGGTACGTACCTAAAAAGTACAACTGTAGATGGTCCCCATCAAACCTTTATACCATGATAAAGACAAAACGTTTTATCTACATCGTTTTGTATTCAGAAAATTAAGATTAAGATTAAGTGCAACTAAACAAGAATTGCGGTAATGGGGTCACCATTTAACTTAAGACGCTTAGACAACCATTATTTCAAATTAAAACACTAATGTTTTTGAAATTATTTCTTTTACATAATTTTATGTCATTACAAAACAATATTTTTATCTACTATTTTATTTTGTTATAAGTTTTATACTCTTTTGAATGACAACATACATTTTTTTATTTCATATTCCGAAGCAGAATATTATTTGGAATATTTTGAGATATAAAAATCAAAATTCGGATAAGTAGTTAATAAATTATAACTTATAACTTATAGTTTTAGATACTCATTCGTTATTTTATTAATTATTACTTATTGTAAATATTTTTTTTTTAAATAAAAAAAATCTATGTGTGGCGTGGTGGAATAACATTTGTCAGGGTACCCCTGAAACTACACTTATCTTAACTTTAAATACTTACTTATAATTCATAAAATACTCGTCCAAAATAAGAAAATATCTTGATTTGAAATAAGGAATAAAAAATTAATTTTGCCATTCAAAAAGTAAATATTATAACGATTAACGATAAAAAATATTTTCAAAAACATTAATAGTTATTGTAATAATAAGAGTCTTACATTAAATGGATCATCCAGTATAACAATGTTTTATTCATTATACATACTTAAAACAAATAGATCACACATCTTACTCATGAGTACTATATAGTAGCGAATATTAGTAGATCACATGTTTTAACATTACCCTTATGTGTCTCTCATTCACATTTGCAGTATCATCAACGCTTTCTGTACAGATTGCAAAATCCTCTACTTGCTTAGTTGCTTGGCATGAATACCAAGAGTTCTGAGTTAGATGTGACTAAACCCTATACACATTAAAAAGGAGTCAGAGGTGACCACTTATGGTCGAAGGTTGCAGGCAACACTCATCAGTCAACCATCTGTACGCCTGTTGCGTATTAAAGTCACATCCCTGCTCTAAAGTCAAGACGTCTTAACGTTCTTAACGTTAAAACTCCATTTAACTTCATATTATGCAAATTAGTATACCTTTAAAGTTCAAAACATTTTTCACTACATGCTTACTTGACAACATTGGAAGAAACTACTAATTAATGGATCTATATCAAATACATACAAAAACAATTCTACCATTGCGCACACATACAGTGTAATTTTAAATATATTTTTTGGTAAGTTCTTATAGTAAATTTTTTTTTAATGAATATTTGAATTAACAAATAAGAGTAGTTTTGGCAACTGTTGAGACTCAATAGCTCATTAGGTTTATATAAAATATGTATTATCCACATAAGGAAATATTATCAACTGCCTGATTTAAAGCCTCATATAATTTTCATTTAAAGTTAAGTTGAGTACAAAAAATGTATGAAATATATTTGAATACATCAATAATGTTAAGTATTTACTAGGACATATATCTATAACTCAACGCAACAAATATAGACATTATAAAAATGTAAAATAACTATTAACCAAATCATTTATATATATTATTTTTATTTTTTTCTAAAGTTTAAGTATTTCAAACACACAAAGAAATTTGATTTTATTGTGTAGTATAACTAAATTAATTTAAATGTTTTCAGATTAATAAAGGAATGTACAAATTCCTTTTATTTATTTCATTATAATAATTCCGGATACACTACTAATAACGATTTTGATACAGATAAAAAAAACTTAAGGGGAAATTGTTGATTATAGTGGGAATCAATATAAAAAATTTAATATACAGTCAATTTGTAAACACATTACAAGAAAAATTTAATACCGTTTTTTGTATGGAAAACTTCTTTTACCACCTCTAGAATTCTTCTGTTTTCCAACATCGCCATTAGTGCGTTTCTTAATAGCTGTTAATACAGTTTTGTCAATTGAACCAAAACGAAGCTCACGTGCTTTGAGTTTGTCTTCTTTTTCGCTCTATATAAGAAAAAGGTAATAAATATGAAAAAATACATAACACATAATAAAAAAAAACTTAAGTCAATATGGTCTGTTATAAGTTTCTTTTATAAACATTTAATAATAACACATTTAGTCATACAGACTTACAAGTTACAATTATTGTAACTTAAGTCTAATTAGGTGATTAAATTCAGCCTAACACATAATTTTAACTTGTAGTTTATACAGTCTACATTTATTTTTGTCAAATCAAAAATGATGTACATAAATGCTCAGTTTTAATGAATACAAGAAAACAAATAACAATATACTTACATCATGCAAAGTTTTAGAAACGGTTTCACCAAATCTCTCAGCTCTCATTTTTAATTTGTCATTATCAGCATTGGCTACTGGTTTCTAATTTAAAAATATAGTTATTAATAAACTAGACTATTACATAGAAATCATTTTTATGAATATATATTATCATGTTTAATTAAACAAAAATTAAGCATTGCCCCATATTTTTTTCATGACTTATACGATAAATGTTGATCTTTGGTTACATTATTAAATTGTTTCAGGTTACTTAAGCACATCTGGGTACTGATATTAACAGAGCCAAGGATATGTATAAGGAGCAAGATTGGGATCTAAAAGCAAAATCGGTAACAAATATTAGATCATTTTAATAATATAATAGTTTATATTTATATAATTTATTATTGTTATTAACTTTTGAGGCAATACTGACTTACTATAAATAGGTAATACCATAATATTTTCAAAATATAATTTTGTACTAACTACAACCAAATAACTAAAAAAAATAACTTTGCCTTCATGTTTGGACCTTACTTATCAGTTAATATTGACCACTATGTGGGTGATTTTCAACTATACTCTGCTCAGTTAGAGGAACCTCCAGTCACCCTGCTATCGAAACCAGTTCCCTTATGAAAAGATGTTGAGTGGGGGAATTAGTTTTGGTCGATTCTTAGCCGGTTCTTTTGATGAACAGAGTATGGGAAATTATTTTAAAATTTTTGTAATTTTAATGAACTTCAAATTCTGAAAGTAATTAATTATTACATACCAAAAACGATTCTGTTCAAAGATGGTCTTTCAGCCTATATTACTAAATATATTTTATGATATATTTATATTACTATCATGGTAATTTATTTTACTATTAGTAGAAGTTGAATTAATTTTTGCGGAAAACATATTTTAGATTCTGAGTGGAACGATGAATGTATTGATTTTACAATGATGTGTGTTTTTGTTTTTTTATTTTTTTTTTGTGTCTGTCATCATCTTTTAGGACAGTAAAAGTACTTAGATCTTCTTCAACAGTATCTTTTCTGATAGGAAAGCGAATCTAATTGGAACTTGGGGGGGGGGGGGGGGAGAAGGGGTCAAAAGTAAAATTTTTCAATGGTTTTCTAAAGCACCGTGACAAACAAAAGAAAAATTAAGCAAAAACGGGAAATTGAACACAAAATCAATTTATTGACAAATTGATTTTGGTTTCTGGTGTAATTTTAAAACAAATTACCGTAGATACATGACATTTTAACTGAATATTTATGTTAGCATTTTCTATACATGCCTTTTTTAAAATATTTTGACTTATTTTGAGCTGTTTAGGGACATTATCAGTTTCTATTTTTTTTAGTTTTTTTTCTATAAACATCCATAAAATTTTATTTGTTAGTTAAAAAAGCTTGAAAATGTAATAGAAGGCTCCTAGTATATTGTTTCAAAAGCAGATGAAAATAATCAAAAGTCCATAGTCACAATTTTTTTTTTAAAAGCATTTAAAGTTCAAATATTGACAAAATATGTGAAAATTACAAAAAAAGCAAATTATTGAGAACTAAAAATTCGTAAAAATTTTCTTTTTAAATCTAAGATTTGAAAATGTTATACAAGATTCCTCATAAATTTGTCTACCTTTATCAAAAATAAAAAGTCTATAAGAAAGTCAAATTAAATTTTTATGAGCGTTTGAAATTCATATTTTTACAACATTTGATATTCACTTGACTTGTAATGATTTTCTTATTATATTGTAATTAAAAAGCAAATGACTGTAGATACTTGAAAATTTCACAGAATGTTTATATGAGCAATTTCTATGCACCATACAATTTTGAAAATAATTTGACTCTTTTTGAGCTTTTTACGGACCATTTCAAATTTTATTTTTTTTTTTCTATGAATATCAATAACATTTTTTTTGTTGGGTAAAAAAGTGTGAAAATGTAATGCAAGGCTCCTGATACATTGTTACAATAGCAGTTGAAAAATATTAAAAATACATAGGCACAATTTTTTTTATAAGCATTTAAAGTTTGAATTTAACAAAATTTATCAAATTTAAAATTTAATAATTATTTTGTAGTCAAAAATTTATAAAATGTTCAACTTTTATAGCTAAAGATTGAAAATTCAAAACAAGATTCCACGTAGGATCAAAAAGCTTGGAAATTTATTAATAATACATATGCACAATTTCTTTTTATAAACATTTTAGGTTCAAACTTTGCCAAAATGTATTAAATTTAAAATTTATTTTGTAGTTAAAAATTTATAAAATGTTCAACTTTTATAGCTAAGGATTGAAAATTTAAAACAATTGAAAAATAATTGCGTTTCATTGAATATCTAAGAAAATAAATGACCATTTTTTTTTAAATTTTTGTTTAAATATAAATTGATCTGATAGCTAACTATACATATCAACGGAATAAATCGATAAGAACTTGTGAAGACGATGCATTGTCAATGTTATGATTAAAATATTATCAGAAGCCTGAGATAATTTCAGTAAAATTATCATGGAATTCAATTTTAACACATCCGTTACAATCAATAACCTACTCAATGACGAGGTACACATTACCTACTATACAGTACAGCAAAGCCCTATTTATTTTAGGGAGTTACCAATATTTATTGAGCACATAAATGAAGGAAAATCATTTAAATAATACCGATTGAAAATATATTCAATTTTGATATTTTTTGATTATTATTATTTTTTTTTTAAGTTTAATACATTTAGAAGTATTAATGATCATTTACATACTTGATCAGTTACAGCACCAAATTTAATTAGTCGGGCTAATTTTTTGTCCTCCGACACTTCACCTCCAAACTTTTTTGCTCTCATTTGTATTCTCTATAAATAAATTTAAATACTAAAATTCATTAATTAAAAAAAAAACATTTCAATATTTACCTCGATTTGACTCATAGTTTCGACTTCATCTAATTTGATGATACGTTCCTTACCATCTGATTCTTCAATGTCTTCAGTTTTTTTTCTCTTCTTCTTGTGGTTTAACACCATCACCATTCAACACAGTTACAGAAGTACGTTTTAATGTTACCTTTTTAGGTTGTGTTACCTTAATATGATACAATTCAAAAATTAATCAAATTTTATTATACTATTTTTATTCCGTAGTGGGTTGTGTCTATTTTTTATAGATACGTCAATGGTCGCTTTGTAAGAAATTCTCTCAATAATTTGTATGTGTTATAAATAACCAAAATACATTTATCACAGGTTTTTTAAGAAATTTTAATTTTTTAAGAGAGTTGAATGCCGATTATCTGGATAAAAAAAAAATCATTTTTTAAACCGTAACCGTGGATTAGATATTTGCCGTTTTAGTATTTATAATGTTTAAAGTATATAAAAATATTACATATAATTACTATTGACTATCGCTGCTGCGGCAGAGGCGGATCCAGAGTTAGGAAACTGTTGTCCAGGACATTTCAAGAGGCCACTTATTAAAACCAAATTAGAAGTCTATACTTGTGTACTAGGTATACAAAACAAAAAAAATTGATATACTGTATGTGTGTTTATTTGAGGGCCCAAGTGTCCAACTTCCCAAGATCTAAAAAGGGGCTAATTTGGTCAGCAAATTTTAACTGTGGGTCGGCTGAACCCCTCCCCCCTCTGTGGTAGTTCGGTATGTATAAGTGTACCTATGGTCAATTATCTGGATATTTATTTATCCAAACCATCCTTGACATTAATTTATCCGGATAATCAGCGTTCTAATGTATTTTAATATTTCATCATAAAAATCATCATGAAAAACCAACTATAGAACACAGATAATATCCAATCATATCATAGTCAATTCACTCTAATATTAAAGCTTATAACACAAAATTTGTATGTTTTATGTTTGTAAGATGGAGACAGCACATGCAGGTGTGACATCCTCTTAAAATAATAAGCAGATAACCAAAATAATATCAAGGAGAGAATAAATTACTCACCGCGTAACCATCAATGTGCTAGATATCGTTAAAACTAAGTATCTTAATAAATTCTTTTGAAGTTCTAATATAAATTATAATAAATAAAATACCTGTGTAACCTCTTTTTCTTCATGAATATTGCCATTTTCCACATTGTTTTCTTCTTTCTCTGCAATGTCACCAAGAACTTTTGATTCATCAATATCGGAGTAACCCAAATCATCCTTAATCAAAAGGTTAACTAAAATGAGTAAACATGTTTAACAATAATAGGTATTAACAATAATTACTTCTAACGCGTCATCTTCATCAAGAATGTCGTGCTCATCCAGCACGGTGTCCTCGATATCTAAAACTGAATTTTCGTTGGTTTTCTAAACCTTCTATCTTGTATAAATTTTTATGCCAAACAAACCTGAAGATTCTGAATGATTAATCATGCGATCGATGAGTTCTTGTTTGTTTCCAACTGTACTCAAACCTCTTGCTTTCAATTCTTTCTTCAAATCGTTGACCTATGAATAAAATATTGTATTAGTTAAATTATTATTTATTATACTTAATATATGTAATAATTTACATATAAAACAATACAACTATTTAAAATATGTACGTATTATTTATAAAATATCTAGTTGAATATATTGAATTATCAATTAAGATTAGAGACTAATTATCAAATTGGTCAAATCCATCGAAATTAAAATTTAACTACATATTCTAATAATATTCAATTAACTGCTTAGTCAACCATTTTACATTTAAGTATAGCTGTATAGGTATAATATAGAACATAGTCATAACAATAATATCTAGATCTAGAAATTAGTGGCATCACACATGATTATGCACAGTTTAATCAAATTGTACCAGGTACATTAAATAGGTATTAATAATACATTGTTACACTGATTAAATATGATTTATTTTATTTATCTACTGACAATGAAATGATTAACACCAATAACACCTACCTATCTATGACAAATTGTCACAATCCCTAAATGAAGAGTACCTAATAAATACCGGAATTATACTAGTGAACACAAACGAAAAAAACAGAAAACAATTTTACACACTGTTGTTCATAATTCGATTTATTGATAGAACAAATATTATATTTAACAATCTTTGTCAATTATTGACGACGGGAAACACGTTTTTTACCGCCACAGCCGTACTTACCTTCATTTTGCCGAGTTCTTCGAGCCTGTTGACGTTACTCGTATCCGACATAACTAATAAAAATCTACAGTAGCGCAATTAAATAAAAATAGAAAATTAAGGGTACAAAAATGGAAATCTTGACTTGGGCCAGACCGTTTGATATATTTTATACTACACACCCAGCCACCGGTATCTGATACAAAATTTGAGAAAACCGGAAAATTTTTTCGAAACGTGTGTACTTACGATGAGGAATCTTATATAATATCAATAATGATTAACAATTAACTAATAACTTAAAGAATGTTGTGCAGTAAATGGCTAATGTAATATGCAGTAATATACTAAAGTACTAAACACTATAGTGTAAATAGTGTAATGTCCGCGCGTCGGTCGTCGGTTGTTTATGCTTTTTCTCTCTTTTTTTCTTTTCGATACCTTATCATTTTGTGTTAAACAGAACACGACAGAGTGACCAACATCGATCATAAGTGATATCGATTTTGATTGTATCTCGATGTTATCAAAATCGGGAAATCTGAACTGGTACTCCCTCCAGCCACTCAAAGCTACAACTTTGAACTTACTATAATGTTAATAATCAATAATCTAATACATAAATTATTATTGTAATGTTTTCTGTTAGTGTTTTTACTTTTTATCATCTGTTATGAAAAATAAAATGTAAAAAATAGTAATTGGAATACCCATTGGTATAATATGACGTTTTGTCGTTTACCTAATATATGATTTTGTTTGAAAATTGAAATAATTATTGTAATTACTAATTGAACATCTATGTAGATTAATAGATTGAGTATTTTGGAAATTATTGTTATTAATGGCTGGGTTAGAATCATTCAATATGGACTTCCAGAGACACCGACCCTCAAGGAGTATATCAGAACACCCTTCGCAGCTACACCAGAATTTTCAGGACACCGAAATGATCAGACGACAACACCGTGAAACACTCATGGAAATGTCTAAAAACAAAGGTTATTTTAAATTTATGTCATAATATATAATATAGTATTATACTTAAGTAGTCAAATGTAATCCTTTAGGACGTGAGTGGATAAATTAAATCATGAACGATATTCCATTTTTGTTTTTTTTATTTAGATATCCTAGTCAATGATACTGTGAACAAATGTCTAAAACCAACGTGTCTAATATTGCAGCATGTTGTGAGCTATCCATTTATTGTGTTGCGAAGACAATGCCAGGTACGTCTCATTTTGTTTTGATTTTAAACTTAAAAGACAATTGTGAATTTAATTTAGTGTATTTATGACTATAAACGGTTTGAGTTATAAACAATGATTCTAGAACAAACACCTCGGTTAAAAAATCCAATTGAGTACCTTTCAATTTTTTTATTTATTGCTCCACTTATGTAAATCTAAAATACTTAAAATCACTCATACTATTCCAACTATATGGGTATTAATTTTGATAAATCAAAAGGAAGTAAATGTTGATAAAACAAAAATCATCCATTGTACGTTTCATTCTCGAGTTTAAAAAAACTTAGTATACTTGTAGATAAGAATAGTAAAAAAATAATGTGATTAGTAAATTAATAATGTAAAGAGTGCAGATCATTTTACTTTCTTGAATTTTAATCAAGTCCCAAAATTTTTATTTTTTAACTTTTCTCCTAAACTATGATAGCTAGAAAATTAGTTGAAAACTCATTAAAAAAAAGTTATCAAGTAGATATTACATTTTTTTTTAAATTGTTTTAATTTTTCACAGATAAAAAAGGGACATTTTTTGCTAGATTTTAATTTAGCGAGGTAGATTTCCGAAACTGGAGAACGGATTTTGTTGTTTGGGGTCTTGTTAGATTCACATTGGGTAGAAGAAGTGCAGCGAAGATTTTCAGAACTTTATCTCCAATCGTTAATTTACTACAAAGCTGTAAAGCTGAAAAACATAAAAAAAACGCCCAATAAAATTTGTTTTAATTTTTTTATGTTATGTAGTGATCAACTATTAAAGATAAAGTTCTGAAAATCTTCACTGCACTTCTCCTAACTAATGTAAATTTAACAAGCCCCAGTAACAACGAAATCCGCTCTCTGGTTTCAGAAATCTATCTCACTAAATGAAAATGAAAATGATTTTTTGTGGGGCTGTTCACACCGACATTTTTCTTAATTTAAATTGTTATACTGCTTGGGTGTGATATCAGTTAATAAATTTCTAAAAGTTAAAAATCATTTTTTTATAATTTTTGAGTTTTTTCAGAGTAAAATTATCTGTTTCAAAAATGATAGGGAGTAAAATTTTTAAGTGTGACATCGGTTTTATTTTTTGTTATTATTTGACTTTGTATTTAACTTTCAAAATAAAAAAAGAATTGTAAATATAATTATATTTAATTTGTTTTGAGACGATATGGAATACCCTCAAAAATATTATTCTATATAATTTTTGTAATGTTGCCATTAAAGGTGGGCAAAAACATTGAGGTTTTTGCATAATATTATACCTATTTTTTTTTTAAACTTGAATTTATATTTTAAAATAATATTTAATTTGAAACATACTAACATGGAAGGTTCATATAAATCTATGAGAAAAAATATAATGTTAATTTGCAATTTGTGTTACCCATGATTGAACACTTAAAACAGAATCAAAAAAAATTTTTTATTAAACATTGAAAAACATTGAGCGTTTTTTCAAGAAACCATCCTATACTTTGAAACAATCTATATTTTAAATTTCGATGCATTGATACATTGATGTTCAAAATATTTTGCGTATCTCTAATTGCCATAGGCCAGAGAGAGAAAACAAACGCATGGATGTATTTTTTAATTATTTGTTGTCCTGACCGATTCTTACATAATATATTATATATGAAATACTATGAATTCAAAATTACGTAAAATATTTTTTAAGTTGTAAATACTGTTTAGTTTTTTATACTTTTATGTACCTAATTAGCTAATATGTTAATTGTTTCAGTTACATTATGCATCAACTCGTTATCATATTGTGCCATTTACATTAATTCCAGTAGTATATAGACTTGTCAAGACTCAAGGAATTGGTGTTTTATGGAAAGGATTTGGAACAGTTTTACTAATCAAAGGAATAACAATGGCAATTGAAGCATTATTGTCAGAACTCTTTGATTTACCAAAGTAATTTATTTTATTATTGGTATAAATTTCAAAATTTGTAATCTTTAATACTTATGTTTGATTATACAATATTTTTCAGAGATACCAATTCAATAAATAATTCAAAAAGTTTTGGAAAACATATTATATTAAAATGGTAATTATGGCTTTATAATGAACTTATTATTTAAAAAAAAACATATTCTAAATTCTAATGCAGTAAAATTAATAGTTATACTTGGCCTATAAAATATTAAAATATGTATATTAAGCAACACATTTGTAATTTTTGAGATACCTATAGAATTTAAATTTTTTTTTAATTTAATTAAATTCAGTTAGATGAATGTTATCTGCTCTTTACTAATTACCATTTACTAATATTTACTAGAGCCCATAAAATTGTATGGTTTTTTTATTGATCCAATTTAAAGGTAACATAGGTAACAAGATGGATATTTTAGTATATTTTTGTATTTTTGTATTTTAAAATATTTATATATTAACGTTACATTTTAAGTAACTTTAAAATTAATAGTATTTTGTTTATTGGTATAATAAAACATATTATAGGTATATAAAAATTAAAATTTATATTTAATATTCATACACGCATATTTCTTACTGTGCGTGTTCAAAATATTTTTAGATTTAACATGATTGATGATAGTGTACTCATAATGGAATTTCTCTATAATGGATACCATTCTACTGAAGTATCTTGTACATACATACATGGTGTATTACATATATTCCTGTAAGAATTTTATTTTAATTTTACTTAAAGGAGAGTATTTATAGGTGTAAATAGTGTTGTGTTTGGGGCTGCAGATTTTGATGTAGAGATGAACATTTTTTCATATGTTCCAATGTGGTGTAAAATGTTCAGGTTTTTTGGCTTAGCTCTCTCCCCGCTATTCATGCCTATGATATTTTTTCATTTTTATAAATTATGTTGAGTACCTAATTTTATTGTCAACATAATATTATTATTTTGATTCTGATTAACTAGGAATATATCAATTCAGATAGTTTATAAAATGTGCCAAGTGTGAAAAAATATAATTATTTGAGGTATAGCTAATTAATATATATTTTGAAATAACTTTTTTGTTTTATATTTTTTTTTGAGAAACATGCATATTTAATGCATATTGCATATTTTATTTACTTTTAGAGTATAAATGTATAGATATTCAAGTTATTTTAAGTACATAAACATCTGAGTCCTACTTATTACTAATGTTAAATATTTAAATGTATAATATAATTTTGCAGTGCAAGTTTGAGTATTATCACTCCATTTTATTCAGCATGTCTAGTAGAAACCGTTCAAAGTAATATTGCTAGTGAAAAAACTGCATTTTATGATGTCTTTAAAGAAGGTTTCATTAGACTTCTTCAATGGAACTGTCCACAAAAAGGTACGCTATATACATTAATCCATAGCTTTTAAATACCAGTAACATATCAATATCTTTAACAAAACATTAAGATCTTGATAACATAATGCAAGAAAAATATTAAATAACTGTTATAGTGTTTGTATACTTTTATAATGTATATTAAAATACAGAATTAATAAATAACAAAGTATTCTATTTTGAAATTTTGTTAAATATCTGATTTGAATATCCTATAAAAGTGCTGAATAAAAAGTTTGGACCTTTTTTATTACCTATTTACCTGTAAATGTTTTATAAAACCAATATATTTCTTATCTAAAATTACAATTTCTGATTAGTAAGTACTGATTACATTTCTTTGGATTTTGATTTTCAATCAAGTTAATTACAATTGTTGTCAAAATGTTCTATTTTTTTATATTGTTTTTTAAATGTTTATTGATAAATTATAATTAGACCAGCTATTAATTTTTTCTGTATTTATTTAGGTCGAATGTTACCAGTTTGGATTATAGTTGTGCCTACAGTAACATATGGAGTTTTAAGATACATAACTAATTTATTAGTTGGTAAAAGTGTAAAACACTTATTAATTATGTATGAGCTACGAATCTGCAAGACTGAAGTTATTTCAAAAGATTCTGATTCTCCATCTTCTATTGATGACCAACTGGAAGCAGTTTCAGATTTAACAGCTTCTGCATTCAGTGATGCTGTTCTTTTTCCTTTGGAGTTAGTTATGCACCGTCTTTATTTGCAAGGGACAAGAACTATTATTGACAATTTAGATACCGGAACTTCTGTAATGCCGATTTTAACTGGTTATGAAGGGCCATTAGACTGTTTTGCGACAACTGTTGCACAAGAAGGGCGATTAGGTTTATTTAAGGGATTTGGAGCATTGTTACTTCAAACATCATTAATAGTAATTTTGTATAAAGTAGTGAAAATAAGCCTTGTAAAAGTGGTTGATGCTTATGCCTCTACATCATCAAATCAATCGCCACAAGCTGTAATTAATAAACCTAATAATTCAATTAATACACAAGAGCAGTCCATTATACCAGATTTTAGACCTTTAATGCGATCCACTTCTTTTATGATGTAAATTTTTTATTAATTCTTATCACTTCAATAAATTTGTTATACTCACATTGTAGCACTTATTTTAGTCATATAACTTTTAAAAAAAAACATGTGTCCTTAATATAATTTTAATAAATTAGAAACATTTAAATACAAAAGATTTGTTTTTATAAATTTATAACAACAGTTAACTGGAATAAAAATAAGACAATTGAAAACCGACTTTAAGTAGGTAAGTTATTGACCTGTTGAACAATTGGCTAGGGATATACTATATAGTATATACATTAAATTGATAGAAGAGTTTAAATAATACATTCTTAGAAATAAATGTTAGGTGGAAGCAGAAATAAGACATTGAAATATTGAATCAACTTTGGGTGGCTAGTTTGGAGAAAAGGTAAAGGTGAGCATTAATTAAATACAATAAATTATAATCAAACAAGCTTATAATATTATCTATTATATTTAATTAATGAGGTGAATAAAAGTGACGAATATTTTACTAAAACGTGAAAAAAGCTCCAATAAGACCAAAAGCACAGACTAAGAAATTATATTCTCAATATTATACTACTACTTCACACTAAAGAAATTAGAGCTAAAATACTATTATTTCAATAAGATATTTTAAAAATCAACTTATAAAGTTTCTTAACATTTCTACTGTTATCATATGGGTTTACAAAATAGTTTTTGAAATCATCTGTTTCTGCACATATCTAAAATAATAGAAATCAAATTTAGTTATTTCAGTAATTGTAGTTATTGAATTATAATTTATTACAATTAACACTATAATGTACTCCACTTAGTACAATTTGTATTTGCAACTTGCCACATACCCATACACTACTCTAATTGCCAAATCTATTCTTGTTATAAAAAAATAAAAAAGTTTTTCCTTCAAAACATAGAAAAGAAGTTATTGAATTCAAATTAGTTTTCAAAATGTATACATTGTCCACGAAAAACGATTTTGAGCGAAGATGATCAGTCGATATTATAATATTTTTTAAATAACTAAAATCCATTATTTTCCGTTTAATTATCATATTTCGTCCAATTATGAACTTAAAATAGGTATCTATTAAATGAGACCATATTTATATAATTTATAGATTTTTTGGTTACACTGCCAAATACTTCTGAGAAACCTTGTTTTAAATTTACAACACTTAGCTTATAGCCTTAAAACTATAGCTAATCTAATATATTACATAATATAGTTTATATTTTAATGATAACCATTTTTGAGGATTATATTCTTAGTATATATTATAAAAATTTTAATATCTCAGAAACTACTCACTAGAAATTTTATTTAGATACCTACATGAACATTTTTAAGATTTTCGAAAACTTGAAAAATGTTTTCAGATTGAAAATAGAGTTCTCAAATTCTCGTACAAACAACATAAAGTTGATATATTTGTAATTTATATCACAATGAGAATGAGGTAATTTTCTAACATGAAAAACCAAAAATTCAAAAAAACAAAATAAATTCAAAAAAAAGCTATCAAAATTAGTGAGCACCTAATGCTGAAAATGTGAACAAAAAATTAATTTAGGTACATGTTTACAACATATTTAACGGCTAGTTATTTATTTAGGTAAATATTGTATATTTGTATGAATATATTATATTATATTAAATATATTTATTAATTGAATAAATCTTGTGTCTTGTTAACTGGTTTTCTAAAGGTCTGTTACCCCAGCACTGCCAAGTTTGAAACTGAATATCAAAATTATTCAGTATTATGTACTTTATTTTGTACAATTTTGTACAGCTCCCCTAACAAAAGAAAACATGATTTTCCCCATGTCTGTGCGGTGGTAAAATATGTATTTCTATAGGTACAACTGTACAAGTATTCGCTGGAATCATATTTATTTTTCAAAATGAGTACCTACAATGTTAATTAAGTTATAAAATAAATTTTAAACTAAATATTTAAAACTTGTTAAAATTAAATTAATTTAATTGTTGTTATATTAAAAACAAAATAAAGTACATAATACTGTACGAGTTAAATTTTGAGGTAAAAGGACGATTCGCCCCCGTCTATTATTAAGATAGGACATTTGGCGCCCGGAAGTTATGTGATATTATTTACCTACCCTTAGGACGTTTGGCCCCCGGTATTTTAATTTTTAAATCACTACATTAAAATTACTTTTTTTAATTAGAATTTTTCAATTATTTTTAACAAAACATACAATTTCAATATATTTAATATTAATATGTGGGGATGGCCACAAAATTTAAACTTGATTTAATAAAACAAAAATCATTCTAAAAACAATACTTCACAAATAGTCCGGTGTTGCCTACCAACAACTTGTAATAAAATTCCAAATTTTGATTTTTTTTTTCGATTCCTGCTCTAAGCTAAAAACTTGTATTTATAATTTGAATATTGATGTTTAATTTGTCCTCAGTTATTTCAACCATCTATTGTCTTCATGAGTTAAATTAACGATAGTTTTAGTCTTTCAATACTGTACTCTTACCCTTTGAGATTTTACATATAATTATTTATTTAATAAATATTATATTATTATTATTATTATTATTAAAACTATAATAAATTTTCAAAATATTATTTTTGGGAATTTCCTAACTTGAGTTGTTCAGCGACAAAGACGACGACAACAAAGATAATATTAAATCCCGGGGGCCAAATGTCCTATATTTATAATAGACGGGGTCGAAACGTCCGTGAGCTCATTTTTTTTACGGGGACGAAACATCCGTTATTCAAATTTTGATTGGATAATAATTGGTCATAGGCAGTGCTGAGGTAACGTTACCGCAGCAAGGACATGGGAAAATCGCGTATTCTCGTGTTAGGGGAGGTGTACAAAATTTTATTTTGGCTGTACAAAATAGAGTACATAAAACATTAATATTGTACGAGTTAAATTTTTATTGGATAATAATTGGTTATGAGTAGGGCTCGGATTTTGTAGCAAAATAAATCCTTAAAAAAGCATTTTAAGTAGGTAGCCAAAAAAAGCATTTATTAATTTAATTCTAAAAAAGCAAATTTCAATTACACATAAAATTAAATATTAAAAAAGGAATTCACAACCATATATTTAGTCAAGTTACTTTCATTTAAACTCATTCTATTGGGTGCTAATATATTTTTATACATAGAAAAAGACCTTTCCACGTCAACCGATGTAATCGGTGTATATTTCATATAAACTAAATCATTTGAATCATACTGTTCCACATTTACGTTTAGTGCAGTGCCATTATGAATACTATTGGCTTTTTAAAGTTCTGCCCATCCATTATTTTTTGAAAAAAAACGATTGCACTTTTCTAAAATCAATTTCACTACTTCGCCATTAGCTTCCTCTAACTTTTGTTTTGCTTCTAACACAATTTAAATTTTCATTTTTAACTTTTGGCATTTTAACGATTAAAGAAATTATTTAGAACACTATACGTTTATACCTCACTGATTGTCGATTGATATTTACCGGCCAACTAAAGTATTAGCACGTGCTATAAAAATACGTAGGTATAATTCAAATAATTTTCCCTTTCGAAAGGATCCTTGAGTCGTAAATACAACTATAGATAATTGTAGATAAAACTATTTCGGCACAATAACGACAGTTATTTTATCGGTCATATATTTATTACTGGTTTTTTCACTGGTTTTATAATTTCTGGTAATACTAATATAGTCCAAGACGTATAATATACATAGAAATAAGCTAAGTTTTTAAGAAAAATATATAAAAATCAAGAAAAAAGAACCAAATAGGGGAAAAGCAATAAAAAACAGATTTTATGGAATAAAGCAAAAAAAAGCAAAAAAAAGTTTACTTCATTAAAATCAGAACGATTCAAAACGTATTTATATAAAAGAATTATCTTTCTATCACACTTCCCTCAAAAGAAGCATTTGCTACAAAATCCGAGCCCTAGTTATGAGCAGTGCTGGAGTAACGTTACCGCAGCAAGGACATGGGAAAATCGCGTTTTCTCGTGTTAGGGGAGGTGTACAACATTTTATTTTGGTTGTACAAAATTGTACAAAATAAAGTACATAAAACATTAATACTGTACGAGTTAAATTTTTATTGGATAAAAATTGGTTATGAGCAGTGCTGGAGTAACGTTACCGCAGCACGGACATGGAAAAATCGCTATTTCTCGTGTTAGGGGCGGTGTAAAAAATTGCACAAAATAAAATACATAATACTGGATGATTTTGATATTTTGTTTCAAATTTGGCAGTGCTGGGGTAACAGTTCTGTTTTCTAATAATCTTTATAATAGAACAAATGTGTGTGTGGTTTGGATGTCTGGTCAAACCTAAATACATACGAAAATACTAAATAATAAATAACATTTAAGTTTTACTTATCCTAAATCTAATCTTAATGGACTTATTTCAATTATTTATTATTAAACATTAATATTATTTACTATCTTTTGTTTTAATAGGTATTATTCTAGTGCTGGGTTGCATAAACAATTTATTAAATTTAATGGTTCACTAAAAATTTAATGGACCAATCACGGGCCACTAAATCTTGTGGACCACTAGCTGCTCACTGTCTATCAATTTTTTTATATTACGTGTAAAATCACCAACACAAGGTGCAGACTGCATTTAAAAAATTAAAAACATAAAATAAAATATAAAATAATGTCTAGTAGAAGCTGGAAACTATGGTTTATTCTAATTTATAATACACAAACATAAACATTTTGTAAAAGGAACAAGATTACTGCTAATATTTAAGTTTTAATTATTATTAACAAATAAGTACAAATAATAGATATTTTAATAGCTTTTTACTATTAACATATTCAGTGTAAATATAGTTTCTGATCGACTTACCTATAAATAAGTACCTTCTATAAAATAATTATTCATATCAAATAATCCTAACAATTTAATGCAAGGATTCTCATAAATTGATCTTACAGCAGCCTTACAACACCAAAAAATACATTACAGACCACAAGAAAAAATAATTAAAAATATTACAAAAATAAAGATAGAAAATTAATACAGTCATCGATCCGCTCAGAATCTAAAATTATATACTTAGAGTTTTAGAAATCTAGTTGGTATTATGGTATTTGGCTTTATATGTTAACTCTAAAATCCTGTCATCACATTTTTATTTAATAATTCATAAAATACAATATACTCTTATAAAAAAATTCTTGTGCTTCTGATATCTATTCACCACCTTAATCAATAATTAAATTGATAAACTAAAATAATAATTTAAATAATACCTATATATCATATTATTATAATTCAAATTCAAAATTATAAACTATTTTGGTTTTATTGTCATATCAAATTTCAATAAACAAATAATTTGTTCCTTAACACGGAACTCTTTGATATAAAAAGTTGCATTATATTATATCCGTGGATTCATCATATTGACGTACATAGTATAATATCGATATCATTTATTTATTTATCTATGGCAAATCTCAAAGTCGTTGCAGAAGACACAGTCGATTAAAAATTCTAAAATTTCAATAAGCAAAGAAAACATGAGCAAAAAACTTACTGCGTTTCGTACAATTTTATTTTTCATAAATTACAATATTCTAAGTTCTGTAATCTGGAGCGTTTCTTCATGGGCGTCGCAGTTCACACACGTCACGGATTCCGCCGAAAGAGTCGATAATTAAAGTAAGTTTGTTTTTATATTCTTTTGGGGCTTAAATTTACTTTTAAGACTTAAAATAAATATTTAATGTCACGAAAAATGTGCTATCCAAGTGTTGTATGCGCATATTTTAGTTCCGAACCAGAAATGTATAAAATACGCGAGATATAAACGTCGTCGTCGTTTTTCCAGTCCCTGTTCGTAGAATAATTAAAATTAATAGGAGCTTACCTATATAAGGTACTTAATATATATATGTTTTACTTTTAATTAATAACTGGTAATTTTTTTTCCAAATACAACGTTATTATAAGTTATAGGTAACTATTAATTTAGTGTCACATACTTAACTTCTATTGTTCACCTAATATCTATATTCTATAATTCTATATCATAGGGATTAGGGACGTATAACCATTCTACACATAAAAGTAATATTCACGGAATGGTCAACTGCAGCCTATCCTGACCTATACTTATATAAATAGTGTAATACTACATACACGAATGTGTTACCTTTTATGTTCCTAAAAGTTCAACAGTTATGATTAAATTTATTTATTTTTTACATATAGGTAGGTTACATTACAAGACTCTAATTAAAATCACATTTATTTTTATTTTTTCGAACGCAATGTTTCAAAAATTATTAATTAATATATAATTTATTGGTATAGTATTAAATAAATTAATGAAATAGAACAAACACACCTACTATAATTATTAGTAATAATAATATATCCATGGATAAATTATTAAAATACAAAACGAACAAACGAAAAACGATTCTGAGCAAAGACATCGTTAACTAATAAATAATATTGAGATTAAAGTAATTTATTTTACTATTAGGCATTAGTACCTACAATATAGTAGGTTAAAGTCATTGTTGCCCAAAAAATTACATTTGAAAGTGTCATCGTGTATATAAATTATAATAATATACTCTAAACGTTTCATAAATCCGCGAATACCTACTATTTTTAAATTACAACAAAATAACTAAAATCGTTATTCTTGGTTTTAATATGTAATTTCGTCCAAATTTTAACTTATAATATCTGTAAAAAGTAACTGTGTTTATAATAGATTCTTTGGTTACAATATGAACCAGGGGCGGACTGAGCCGGCGGGATACTGGGAACTTTCCCGGTGGGCCGCTACTCAAAAATGATTTGTTATTGCTATATATTTATAATTATTATTAATATAGAAGACCGGCATAAATCGGTAGAAAATCGGTATAAATATGAATTATAAATATTTTTTATTTTCATTCCATGACGCGTGTGTGAAAAATTGTTTATATTAAGTGTTTAAGATGTTAGATTTCGGTACGGCTGATTGTTCACCCCCCTCACTCTTCAGCATCAATGCATCAGAAATTATTATTTATAATTAGGCCGCGGATTTAAATATAAACTGCATTTTCTGAATTATCTATGACATTGCTTTCCAAGCAAAGAATTCGTTTCATATATTATCAACGAATTGAAAAATTAAATTAGAACATTTATATGGGTTGAAGTCAATTTTATAAAAACTTATTAAAAAAAAAATTGAATACAATTAAATAAAGGTAATTTTTTTTACTTATATTTCTATTTTTTACGTACCCATTATGTTCGATACTATAACTATTCAGTTTTCAGCTATAGAAAACAACACTTGCCAATATGGAATTACTGTCGAAGTTTTTTATTTTAAAATATTAAATAGCATCTGATTGACTGATGTGCTATAATGAAACTCTAAATATAACGAATACACTACCTATACACCTATCTAAATTCTATTTTATATTCGTTTAAATAGGACTTTTAATTTTTCTGGACATTTTATTAAGCTTTGTAATAGGTTGACAGCTATTATGTAGGTAGGTACAGTTTTGTATGTTAAATGTAACGTTCTTAATTCAAAAAGTAGCTAAATGAGTCAAATGACTTTGTCAAGGGGGTGGGGAGGAGGATATGGCTGATTTTTTAACATGCACCATTTCAAGTGTTCATAACCTCCTATGCTACTCTAAGGAAATATGATACAATTTTGTAAGAGAGGGGGCGAGGGGAGGGGGCGTTAAAATGTTTAAAAAAAACACGAATTTATTTAGTTATTTTGTTATTGAGGTAATACATATTAATTAATAGATATTTCTTAATTTTTTTTTTATTATTTTATTTGAAACATTATTTTTAAGTTTTGGGATCAATAAAACTATTTTTATTTAATTACTATTTTATATCAATTAGAATTTGTTAATAAACCAAGTAATAAATAAATGGTTACCAAGTAAAAAAACCGTTATCTATATAATTGTAAATTTGAATTCAATTTACCGCATAGAAACAAATAAATGGTTTTTTGAAGATAATGTAAAAATATCCATCATCCATCGGTTAGGACCATATATATATTATATTCTATGATTAGGACGGTTAGGTTATAATTATAAATAATCTATGGCAAATGACAATCGTCTGAGACGAACAGCAATTCCAATACGTACTCACATATTTCGTTCCATTCTGGTTATTAAGCTAGGTGCCTATTTTTATAAATGTCATTAATCTCAATACTTCCAGACTGAACTTTTGGAGATACACAGCGGAGATACACAGCTCTGACACTAGACAATATTATACACTCGAAGGGAACGCGTTTCGCCGGAAGAATAAATAATTACGTAAGTTTTGTCCTTCTACTCTGTTGACTTAATGTAAATATATATTGTCAGACAAACTTATATACTCGCTAGGAGCAGAGTAGTTTTTAAAATCCAGTTGTTATAGGTGTACAAAAATTAAGATATTATGAAAAATACCTTAAATTATAATACTTTGCCTACAACTGTTAATTTATTGTTATAGTAGAATAATTTTTAAAATTTGAAATCAATGATTAGGCAATGCTTTTATAAGTAGGAAGGTAGGTTTTTATACCTACCTAATAAAATAAGAAAATACATAATGATTAATGTTATTTAATATGATTTGTAAGTACATAGCAGATTATACCTACCACTTATGGTGACGATTATTTTTGTCTTATACTCCTTCGTAATTCCGTTCCGTCACGATAGTTTTAGTTTTCGTTAAATGTGAAACATGCATTTTCTACGCATACGGGATACGGGTACCATTAGGGTTTTAAGAGAACACCTCAAACGTATTTGATATTATGATATTATTTGTACCTAGGTTACGTTTCTGTTTTAGAATCGATCGATAGGGGTTACCTAGGTATATCACATTCTTGATTCTTTAATTTAAATTCTGGTAGTCGAGTATTGGACAAGTACCTACGTAACTTATAATTCGTATCGTAATTTAATTACTAAAGAAATATAATTAAATTTTTTTGGCATGCGACCAACAACTGGGGGCTTAAGTTTATTTTCATATTATTTTGGTGCTTACATTTACTTACTTTTTAGACTTGAATTAAATTTTTATTGTCACGGAAAATCTGTTAACTCAGTAACGTAGAAGCATATACGTTTACTACTACCTACCAAAGGCGCAATGTATAATAATAATAATAAATTATACGCCAGTCCGAACAATCCAAACGCTGTCTTACTCGTAGTCGAGTTCTAGTTGATAACTGACTTGTGAATAAATGTAATTTTGTTAGGTATAAAAATAAAACTAATAAATCCTTGAATACAACATTTAAAAATACAAACTGTGTAATAAAAATTAATATTAGGTATTTATTGGTAGGTTTATATATAATATCTGTAGACTGTAACGAATAGGTCATTAGAATATTGTTGAACATTTTAGTGCATAAGATGCGTGTTATTTCAGAAATGGTATTCGTCAGTGAAAATTTTCAAACTGGGAATAATATTATATCATAAGCAGATTGAAATGTGTGAACGTTTTAGTGCTTCGAAGACTAAGTTTCGTAGCAGATTTTGATTCCGTCACGGGGTATGTATTTTCTTATTTCTCAGTAAGTTTTTTTTTATTATTGTTAATTGATCAAAGGATGTATTGTCCGAAATTTTTCAATATTTGTATTGTAATTATACTGGTATAACACTATTCCGGCTATCAATAGAGTCGTGTTAAAAATTAGAAAATTGGCGAGGTATGTTATTTTTTTAAGTAATTCTTTCGAGTAGGGAATTCGCTCAATGATATTTAAATATTTTCACCGAGAATCAAGTACGATGACTTGTAGGTAACTAGAGACTGAGTGAATAGGAATTAGGAAGTGTGTGATATGGCGAAGATAAGGAAATGGGTCAACAGGATTTCAGAATGTTTGGTGTATGAAAGGGAAAGATGAAAAAGAAATGTAAGGTTAGGGTAGGTAAGTGGAGTGAGGGTAGCAGATATGAGAATAATAAGTTAGGTGTTAAGGTACAAAAGAGGATAGAATAAGAAATTAATTAATTAAGGGTGGTGTACATATTGTAGTGAAAACAAGAGAGAATAGGTTTAGGTGGTTCGGTCACTGTATGATAAGAGATAGTGAGAGTGGCTATAGAAGTTAATTTAGGGGGGAAATGAGGGGCGAGAAGACTGAAGAAGAGATGGATAGACAGAATACCGATCATATGGAGGAGTGGAATGAGAGTGGCTGAACCTGTATATAGCTGTGAGAGACGGGGGAAGAAAAAGTGTTAAGGTAGAATAGTTATGTTAACAATGCCGAATACGTAGGTAATACGTAACGTAATCAGTTGATAAATATTTTCTTTCATTGTTATGTTTACAATATCGAATACCTTGATGGTTAGTAGGAAAAGATCATCGCAAAGCTCACGACCAGTGATGGTAGTCGTCTATCATCACCATAGCTTCAACTAACCATAGGTTTATTTAACTAACCTTCTTATGACTCATTAGGACACTTTGAATAAAAAGATCCTGAGTTGCAGGTTGCCGAACTTAAGTGTTTGATTATCAAGTTGATCCTTTGATTGTTGACACCATGGATAGTCCACGCCTATGTTAAATACATTTCAGGCCGCGTTCCCGGAGGGGAAGGCAATTGAGGCTCCTTTATATTGATAGTCGATACTCGATATAGGTATACTTTATTTGGCCTCAATTGTTCCCCCCGAAGACCGCTGATAAGACCATTATGTCCTATCTATATCTTTATTATCTATGATGGAGCCATACCCAGCTCACTCGTGTAAACTTGTTGCTGGTTGGGATGTCAGCGCACTATTTGTTTTCCATCTTTGACCCACACGTAGCATACCAAATGTACGATTAAGAAAACACTAAAATGATTGTGCGTGGGTCAGAGAGAGAAATAAATGGTGCGCTAAAAATCTGACATCCTCTTCAGTGGCGTATTTAGGATTTTCTTGAGGGGGGGGATATAGAAATTAGAAACACATTTTCAAAGAAACCAGTCATGCAAGACTTTTTTTTTTTTTGCTAATCCCTAATTTTTAATCACTAATCAAGTATAGGTATTTTAAAAGACAATATTAATTAATGAATAGCATTTTAAGTTTAACATAATAATCTAATGAATAAAAAATATATTAATAGCTTAATATAGATTTATAATAATCAACACAATGAAATAAATTTATAAAATATTTAGCTAATTAATAATTTGTTCTGTAAAAATGTAAAATATCATATAATTATATTGATCATTGATATCTATTATCTACATAGGTATATATAACACATAGGCACATATAGCCATTTATTTGCAGTGATTTTACAAAACAAACTCCAGTCTTCTATTTTTCAGAAACAATTCATCAATGACTTCATCTGGTGTAATCTTTGTTTCTGTATGGCACGCTAATAGAGCCAATCCATTCAGTCTAGTCTATAATAACAATGAAATACACAATTTTATAAATACTTTCAATAATATATCATAATTTAAAATCTGCAAATTTACTTCATTCATACTATTCCTGAGATAAGTTTTAATTCTTTTTAAATTAGAGAATGATCGTTCAGGAGTTGTTGTTGACACTGGAAGCGTACAAAATATTTTTATCAACATGTAAATGTTGGGATAAAATTCTTTATCACAAATTTCTAATGCCTGTAATCCTGAACTAAGAATGATATTATCTGTAATTAGTTTTGTTTTCCACATATTGAATTCGGCTATGCTATTGAATTTATCTACAACGGGTGAATATATGTTCACAAGCTTATTAAATTGTTCTCGGTCATTTATCTCTAGTGGCAATGGCTGGGTTTTAAAAATGCAATCGAACCCTATAACAGTAAATATCAAATAATAAAATACTTTGGCAAATTAGTTATTTATATAGCTATTCAGTATTTGTACTTATATTATAATTTATAATAATATAATGCCAATAGAGATTTTTTTTTGAAAATATAATATAAAATATGTAATAACTAGTTTATACCTTCAAAAATACTTTTATGATTTATAAAACGCTCAGTAAGTTGTGATATAAAGTAATCAATATATGGTAAAAATACTGTTACACGATAGTATTGTTCGGTAGAATGATTTTGTAAATTTGGATTAGCTCTATGTGTTTGTTTAGAAGAAATTTTTTTCTCTAGCAATTCAATTCCAACATCATCTGCCATTTTCTGTAATATATTAATAAATATTTGGGGGTATATTTATGATGTAGGTACATTATAAATATTATTTTAAATATTAAACAGTATATTAAAGTAAAAGATTACTTTGACATTATTATAGATAATTTTGAATTCTATTTCATTATTTTCTCTGATACATTTTAAAGTAGCTATTATATTTTCTACTATGAGTATTGTCTTTTTCAAATCAATTTGAACTTTTTGCAATTGTTTACACTGCGGAAGTCCATAAGAAAATAATACCTAAAACAAAATTTAAAAATAACACAATATATGTACCTAAATGTATATAAAATAGATATTATCTGAACCTTTATAACATTCAAAGAAATCAAAAACTCTGAATCTTTTAACGCTTTCTGAAGCATTTCAGCATCTGTTGATTCTTTCCAATCAGATATAATGTCTAACGCATTGAGAACAAATGAAAATAGTTCAGAAAAATCATTTACAGAATCATAACGTTGAATCCAACGAGTAGCACAAAGCCGTTTGAGTTGTTTTACTTGGGGTGCATTATTTGAATTCTCAATGGTATTTAAAAGAACAGAATTTCTTTTAGGGGTATTGAAAAAATTATAAACTTTTTCGATCACCCCCAAACAATTTCTGATAGGTTTTATGCCACTAGCTGTTGAAACAGCTAAATTCAGCGAATGTGCTGCACAATGTACATATATAGCGTTGGGGTATTTAGATTTCACAAAAGTCTGTACTCCTTTAAATCGACCAGCCATATTACTGGCCCCATCATAGCCTTGGCCATATAAATAATTGCAATCAATTCCACATCTGTTTAAGCCTACCAACAAAAAAATGTAATTAAATAATATAAATAAATAAAGCGAATAAATAAATAAATCATAAATGTGTTATTTACAATTACCATTTAATATTGAGTTGGCCAAGTCATAACCAGTCAAGCTATCAATTTCAAAAAACTGTAAAAAGTTCTCATGCAACTTATTGTTTTCATCAATATATCAAACACATATACTGAGTTGCTCTTTAGTCGATATGTCGGTTGTTTCATCAGCCAGAACAGAGAAACATTTACATTTATTAATCACATTAACTAGTTTCCTTAGTAAAATTGTGTTACATGACTGAATTATTTCATTTTGTATAATTGGACTCGTATATTTATTACGTTTCCCTGAACCCTCAAGAACATTACGTAAAAATTCATCTCCTTTTGCTCTGTACTTGTGAATACCACGGAAATGGCCTTGCCTTGAATTATCTAAAAAATAAAAGTTAAAAGTTGCAAACAATAATAACATGTTTTTTACAATAATAATTGTAAATCCATAATTAGCATGACTGGAGCATTATTGTCCAATAGTTATATGACATTGATAATTCAGTTTAATTATACTAAAGTATTATTATTATTAAATGGTAAAAGTTAATACAATTTAGTTTCTATATTTATGCTTACCATCTACTAAGATATCACCAAAATCTCTATGTCCTCTCAAAGCCAACTCTTCTTTACCACATAGAATTATACACTAAATAATTGGTCTTATTTTCCTTCTATTTTCTTCAATTTGTACCATTCTAAACAAATTCACAGAATCAATGTACTTCAAAAATTTAAACTTTAAAGTAAGGGTTATCATATTATGCATTTAATATTATCTACCTATTATTGGCTATGCGTTCTATTATAGACAGTTCCTTTTTTTCTATTATTTTTAAAAAGTGTTCAGAGTCTAGAACAGACAATGTATGATATTTCAAACTTCCACGAGCCCGAAAAGTCTAAAAAAAAAATGTATTAAATATTTTAGCAAATGTCTCTGGAATAAATCATTTAAATTATCAAACCTCTTTTGCCTTCTTCCAGTTGCTGAAAGCAACAGTAACAAGGCTACCCAAAGGCTGGCTTCCAACACCACCATTTTTTGCAAACAATACACAGTATTTACAGAATGTCCCATTTTTGACATTTGAATACGCCAGCCAATTAAATTCTTTTAGCCATTTATGCTGAAATCTTAAGCCACGTTTTTCATTTTTTGCAAGCAATGGGAATTTATATTCAACATCTGGTACCCATAGATTAGTTAGCACCTTGAATAAATATCATTTTAAATAACAAACTAATTAGTTTTAATAAATATTATAAAATTAAATTTAAAATATAGACATTAAATAAAAATAAATATGCATAATTTAAAAAAAATACTAATTCAATAAGTATTAATGTGTTAAGAATTGAAATAATTTATCAACTAGTATGTAACTTACAAGCTTTTTATCAGCATCTGTTAAAGATAAACATTCTACAAAATAACCTATGTCATTAGCATTGCCGAGTGTTTGATTATTTTCACAAATAAAATCATCCTTTAATAAATAATTTAAACATATTATTATATTAATGCCACAACAATAACTAGAATATATTAAACAATTTTTAAGCCAAATTATTAAATTGTATTTGTTTCCATATGTCAAGTAAAACATGCTATTTGAAGCTAATAAATATATAATATAATGCCTAAATAATTTAAGAGATCTATTTAAGTGAGTTATACATTTATAAGCTGTGACCACTGATCATAAAAGCATATAAACCTATATAAGCATAACTAATTTAGTTTTTTTTTAAGAATAACAAAGTAAACAAATTTGAAATTTGAACAATTAACTTTTTATATATTCAATGAAATAATTAATTACTTGCTGTAATCGTGAATTCGATGCCTCACTAAAACTTTCCAAAGAATTTGTGGTACATGCAGACTTGTTTACTTATGTAATTTTTCTAACTGGTGAGTTCACCTAAATATCACAAAAACTTGAATTTACATTTCAAATTTCACAAAAATTAGCACTTACTTCAGACTCGTTATTTTCATTTTCTCTTCGAATTTTTTTATTGCTTGTGAAAAATGATAACAAGGTATTCTTTTTTGATGTCATTGAAAAAAGTAGGTAAATTATATTGAAAAATAAAATACAGTATATAAATAAAAGTAAATTTGATCATAAAATATCACTTTCAATCACGAATTAATATAATATTTCTTAAATAGTTGTTTTAATACTCAATTTATTATCATTTGAGCAATGAAGTATAAACAGAACACCGAATAGTATGCATAGATTAATGATTATCATAACCAATTACTGTGTAATAGAATATTGCCTACTAGGTATATTAGATCATATTATCAAAATATCGTACATTTGTTTATGATCTAATAATAGAATACATGACACTGTGGATACAAATCAGGGACAAACGTTATCATTTGTTCCACTGAGATAAGAGATTGTGTATAATTTTGCCTATATTCACTCCTCATTAATTATAATAATATCAGATTTCATACATCGTTAGTTGTGATTTGTGATTACTGATTACAGGTAATTACAGTTGCGGTTTGCATACTAGTAGGTATATTAATGTTTATGGGAACAGACTAAAAAAAAAAAAAAGGCCAAGGGGGGGATCTATCCCCCATATCAACCCCCCCCCCCGTAAATACGCCACTGATCCTCTTAAGTGTTATCAAGTTTAAGAAGCAGTTGATTGTTGACAATTTGACATTTAACATTAATTGTGGTAGGTATTATGATTGGACAAAAGTATTTAGCGGGGCTGTGAATTTAATGCAATGAAAAAGTGTTAAATATTTGCCTGCATGTATGCACTAAAAACAGGCAAATATATGCACTGAAATATTCAAAAATATTCAAAATAATAAAATATTCAAAAAAATACTGAATGAAAACGTTTTTATTAAAATTTTTTTAAATTAATAAATAATAATTCAAATTGGTTTACACAAAAAATTCTTTATTTACACACTTGGTAGGTAGGTATGTAGGTAGGTAACGGATGAACCGAAAATATAAAAACATTTTAAGAAAATAAGCATAAATACGAAGAAATCATGAAAACATGCAATTATATTAACTAACCAGAAAAAAACGCATATTGGTAACGGTGTTGTAATAATAGGGATCTCCCCAAAAAAATACGTACTAATAGTTCAAACAAATCATAAAAGCCAACTGTAATAAATATTAATTTATGAAAAAGTATATTAAAAAGCATTATTATTATAAATGAAACAAAACTATCAACTATGGACCGTGACATAATATAGGCATTTCTATATTTTTAGCTCCATAATTTCTGTTAAAATATTAGGAAAATGTATTAAGTACCGTAAAAGTGCTAAATTTGAGTTATTACTTAAAATATTATATTCATAACAAATTATAATAGAAGGTTAGGTACTGTTATTCCACATACTTATTATAGTTTAATTTAACTACAACATTCTAGTAGAGTCTGATAAAATTTGGTTTCACGACTTTGATCATACAAACTTTAAATACTAAACTATGGGTCTGAAATTTAGTTTATATAGATCTAAATAATCCAAAACATATATTGCTTCAAAATATAAAAATAAAGTGTCTTGTATTGTAGTAGGTAGGTAACTATCAAAAAAAAAAAATTAAAAAAATCATACTTGAAATCTATGTATAATATACGTATATTGTAATAAATGATCAAATGTTTACTATAGTACATTATAAAAAATTAACTTAAGTTCAATATAATACATTATAACAGGTGTTCAAATAAACATTTCATACCACAAATTTTGTTAATTCACACAGTCTCTCTTCAATTTTAAATTTTTCTTCAAATCATCTACAAAACATAATGTTTAGTAAATTGGAAGACTTGATTAAGTATTTAATCATTTATCTAAAAGAGATGTGCCGGGTCGCCACATTAGTATATCGAGGGGCCATGGTGCAAGTGTCGTCCATAAATATCATAACATATATTATATTAGAAATACAAACTTAATATTTCACTAACAGTAAATATTATAAAAAAATATTACGAAATGTACTCTACTCATATTATATTAAGATTGTATTAGTTACAAACTCTTGAATTAAGAGTTATGTTTGAAGATTTAATTAATTTCCTAAAAGGAAATGCCTCAAGATTGCCTCAGTAGGTTGAGGGACCGTTGTTAAAGTGCCGTCCACCAATAAAGTACCGGGAAAAAAAACGATTAATTCAAATATAGAAGGTACTTATATCATATACTTTTATCAAAGTATGATTGTGTTAGTCTCAGTCTTGTGTAGATGTTATTGTCGTATGTTTTCCCAATCTAATTATACAAAATACTGAAAATTAATGAAATCACAAATATTAGTAGGTACAATAGAGAGACTGTGCATTGATTTACAAATTTGTCTTAAATTTACTTTTTGCATAGAGAATATGAAGGTGGAGATTGTAATGAAAATTAAACGCAGGGTGTTTTTGGTTGAATTGTTGTTGCGTTTATTCTCAAAAACTTATTATTTTTCATACAGACACAATTTTAATAATTTGTTGTACAGTATTTCTTTTGAATTAATTAATTATACTCTTACGAGTGTACAGATAAAATAGTTTAATAAAAGATCACATAAAACATGGGGGGGGGGGGGAAGGCGTGAACATAAAACTCACGGTTTTTGGTCGGGTGTTCATTATGACGGGATCAGTAGCACGGTAATATAATTATTACCGGCGTGAACAGCTGGGCGGCTTCAGCAGTGTGACTTGGCTCGGATGTCTGTATGCTGATAAAAAAAAAAACGACAAACGGTGTTGGACCTTCTACAATCTGTTCGGTTGGTGGTCGTACGTTGGTCGGATGGAACTGGCCGACTCGGCTCGGACGGCGGCGCTCAGTAACGGTGGACGCGTAACGACAATATATACCTCGCGACTCACTGCGGCGGTGGTGGAGGGTATATGCCGGGACAAACTGTAGAACAGGGGTCACCAATTAATATTTTCCGCGGGCCACATTAAGAATTCGGAAAATTCTCGCGGGCCATAAAAATTCAAAGTTCATAATAATTATTATAATATGCCGGTTGGTCAAAAATACTTTATTTCTAAAAAAAAAATATGTACACTTATTAATTATTATGTAACTAAAACTAATGAAAATATAATTAAATTTAATAAATATATGAAACAATAATTATCAATTAATATTTTTAATGAGAAAAATGGCAGATCTTGCTTTCAACTAGCTGCTTTAAGTCGGGGTTATGGTTTGTGGTAGCTATCTTCATCATCATTTCAAGGTGTTCGTTGGTGAGTCGGGATCGGAATTTGTTTTTGATATAATTCATTTTTGAAAAAGCAGACTCACAGACGTATGTGGAGCCAAACATTGTACACATTTTCACTGTCAATATTTAGTGTAGAATGTCCGTTCGTGGCGGCATTAAAATACCGTCCGGCTCACTATTCGCTTTTTCTCAGCGGGGAGAATGATGATGATACGCTTTGCTTAGCTTTGAAGGAGCGGCTATGCCCCGTTAACTATACCAGGCTTTTGCCTCTACTAGTGGATGAAAGTGTTGATGAGGGTGGTTATTTAAAATTGTTGGCCTATGATAGGTTAGGTAACCCATGATAGTGGATAGGGTTTGCAATGATGATACGGCGGTCGGCGGCCTGTATTTATGTAGTACAATGCTTGCCGGTCCCGATTGGAACATCGTGTGACACTTCTCTGTGTTTTGTGATGCAGCTACAGGTTTGAAGTGTTCGATAGTATCCATCTTATAGTTTGAAATGCACTGATTATTAATATGTACTTTTTGTACTTGTAATTTGTTATTTTCATAAGGAAATCTCAGTTTTTCCCGCAGGCGGCGCGCGTTCGGATTACCGTGCGTCGGCCGGCGCTATCTGTAGTTACGGGCGGCCGCGGCGGTTGCGTTCCGTCGGGGAATCCGTGTTTCTAGGCGGCGGTCGATAGTGCACTGGTAATGATGAAAACTAGAGTGCGCCACTTATGAATTGGGCACTCATTACAAGATGGATAGAAATTCGTTGATCGCTTTTATGTGCTTCAAATTGTTTACACGAGTGAGCTGGGTATGGCTCCATCATAGATAATAAAGATATAACATAATAAATAGGACATAATAGTCTTATCAGCGGTCTGATCTTCGAGGGGAACAATTGAGGCCAAATCGAGTATCGACTATCAATATAAAGGCGCCTCAATTGCCTTCCCCTCCAAGAACGCTGCCTGAAATGTATTTAAAATAGGCGTGGTCTATCAATATCTTTATAATCTATGGGCTTCATCCATAGCATGGATTAAGATGTCAACAATCAAAGGATCAACTTGATAATCAAACACTTAAGTTCAGCAACCTGCAACTCAGGATCTTTTTATTCAAAGTGTCCTAATAAGTCATAAGAAGGTTAGTTAGGTAAACCTATGGTTAGTTGAAGCTATGGTGCGATGATAGACGACTACAATCACTGGTCGTGAGCTTTGCGATGATCTTTTCCTACTAACTATAATGGTATTCGATATTGTAAACATAACAATGAAAGAAAATATTTAAATATTATTAATTTCGTTATGTTAGGTTAGGTTAGGATAGGACAGTAAATTAGACGTTAACTAATTTTCATAGTTTTTAACACGGTCTTTAAGACTGTCAGCTAGAGTTGTACCAGTATAGTTATTAAAAACTTAAATACAGTCAACATTAAATAATGATTTTTTTAACACAACAAATTATAAAAGTATTTTAAAATATAACAAAATATAATTTTATTAGGATTTTATAAGGTTTTCAATACTTACTTTACCTATTGTAAATAGAAAATGTATAAAATCAATAGTTTTAATTTAATATATAGTTTTGTGTTTTAATATCCTACTGTCAAAGAATTCTCAGGGTTTTCTTTCCACATTTTTTTACATTGTACTAAATGTAATTTTTTTCCGCACATATTTACAAAGACTAAAACAGATATCTGACTATGTTTTTATTTGCATTTAGACTTTATAGTTTGTTATTTAATATTGATTGTAGACCCAGCCAAACACAATATTATTTTAAATTAAACATTATTTTATGTCCTTCATAAATTACAATCTAATAATAGAGTCCATGCAGGACCTTTTTCTCATTTAATTTTTTTGCATCCTTTATAAATTACATTCGTTTTTATACATTTTCTTATACATGTATTACGATGATACACCTCTGATCATAATAACTGTTCGTATTATTATAATGTAAACAATACCTAGTTTTTGGATTGTAGTTAATATGTATTGCAGTATTTAGCTTCCAGCGTATTCTTTTGTTAAGTGTTATTTCACACAGATTTCTCAAACAATTTTTTTTTCAATTCATTGAACTCTAGTAGAATTTTATCTATAAATATTTTTCAAGATTAACCGGCTATACCTGGGAGTACGCTGAGTACCCGTGTACTCCTAAAGCGTGTTCCTAAAGTTAAAGTTTTTCCACATTTTTATTTTTTGTTTTCTAAAATTCATTTGCCTCCGGTCGCCAACACCTCTATTCAATTTTTTTTTAGGATTTTCATTGTAGCCAATTTTTTAAAACATTTAAAATGTTTAAAAACATTTTAAATGTTTAAAAAACCTTTGAATAGTTTTTTCTAAATTTTTTTCCAATTTTTTTTGTTTTCTAAAATCTATTTGTCTGCGGGCGCCGACAACTCCCTTCAATTTTTTTTTTATGATTTTCATTGTAGCCAATTTTTTTAAACATTTAAAATGTTTTTAAACATTTACTTAGTAATGTGTGTTTTTAAAGTAAATTTTTTTCCAATTTTTTTTTTGTTTTCTAAAATCTATTTGCCTGCGGGCGCCACACCTCCCTTCAAATTTTTTTTTATGATTTTAACTATCTAGCTAAATATTTTAAACATCGTCAATCTATTACCCTTTGAATAATTCTTTAATGAACTAAATATTTTGAATAGTTTTTTCTGTTTAAGTTTCGGGACATTTTAGTTTGAACTTCGTTATGTGTGTTTCTACTGTAAATTTTTTTCCAATTTTTTTTTTTGATTTCTAAAATCTATTTGCCTGCGGGCGCCCACACCTCCCTTCAATTTTTTTTTTTTAGTACTGTAACTCTAGTATGTATTTACTTGAAAATTGATATTTTGGTGCCCCACGAATAGTTCTTCTTTAATGAACTAAATATTTTGAATAGTTTTTTCTAAATTTTTTTCCAATTTTTTTTTTTTGTTTTCTAAAATCTATTTGCCTGCGGGCGCCAACAACTCCCTTCAATTTTTTTTTTATGATTTTCATTGTAGCCAAATTTTTTAAACATTTAAAATGTTTTTAAACATTTACTTAGTAATGTGTGTTTTTAAAGTAAATTTCTTTCCAATTTTTTTTTCGTTTTCTAAAATCTATTTGCCTGCAGGCACCACACCTCCCTTCAATTTTTTTTTATGATTTTAACTCTAGCCAAATTTTTTAAACATTGACAATCTAGAACCCTTTGAATAATTCTTTAATGAACTAAATATTTTGAATAGTTTTTTCTGTTTAAGTTTCGGGACATTTTAGTTTGAACTTCGTTATGTGTGTTTCTACTGTAAATTTTTTTCCAATTTTTTTTTTTGTTTTCTAAAATCTATTTGCCTGCGGGCGCCCACACCTCTCTTCAATTTTTTTTATTAGTACTGTAACTCTAGTTTGTATTGACTTGAAAATTGTTTAATGAACAAAATATTTTGAATAGTTTTTTCTAAATTTTTTTTCAAATTTTTTTTTTGATTTCTAAAATCTATTTGCCTGCGGGCGCCCACACCTCCCTTCAATTTTTTTTATCAGTACTGTAACTCTAGTTTGTATTGACTTGAAAATTGATAACTTTGTGCCCCACGAATAATCCTTCTTTAATGAACTAAATATTTTGAATAGTTTTTTCTAAATTTTTTTCCAATTTTTTTTTTTTGTTTTCTAAAATCTATTTGTCTGCGGGCGCCGACAACTCCCTTCAATTTTTTTTTTTATGATTTTCATTGTAGCCAATTTTTTTAAACATTTAAAATGTTTTTAACACATTTACTTAGTAATGTGTGTTTTTAAAGTAAATTTTTTTCCAATTTTTTTTTGTTTTCTAAAATCTATTTGCCTGCGGGCGCCACACCTCCCTTCAAATTTTTTTTATGATTTTAACTATCTAGCTAAATATTTTAAACATCGTCAATCTATTACCCTTTGAATAATTCTTTAATGAACTAAATATTTTGAATAGTTTTTTCTGTTTAAGTTTCGGGACATTTTAGTTTGAACTTCGTTATGTGTGTTTCTACTGTAAATTTTTTTCCAATTTTTTTTTTTGATTTCTAAAATCTATTTGCCTGCGGGCGCCCACACCTCCCTTCAATTTTTTTTTTTTAGTACTGTAACTCTAGTATGTATTACTTGAAAAATTGATATTTTGGTGCCCCACGAATAGTTCTTCTTTAATGAACTAAATATTTTGAATAGTTTTTTCTAAATTTTTTTCCAATTTTTTTTTTTGTTTTCTAAAATCTATTTGCCTGCGGGCGCCAACAACTCCCCTTCAATTTTTTTTTTATGATTTTCATTGTAGCCAAATTTTTTTAAACATTTAAAATGTTTTTAAACATTTACTTAGTAATGTGTGTTTTTAAAGTAAATTTCTTTCCAATTTTTTTTCGTTTTCTAAAATCTATTTGCCTGCAGGCACCACACCTCCCTTCAATTTTTTTTTATGATTTTAACTCTAGCCAAATTTTTTAAACATTGACAATCTAGAACCCTTTGAATAATTCTTTAATGAACTAAAATATTTTGAATAGTTTTTTCTGTTTAAGTTTCGGGACATTTTAGTTTGAACTTCGTTATGTGTGTTTCTACTGTAAATTTTTTTCCAATTTTTTTTTTTTGTTTTCTAAAATCTATTTGCCTGCGGGCGCCCACACCTCTCTTCAATTTTTTTTATTAGTACTGTAACTCTAGTTTGTATTGACTTGAAAATTGTTTAATGAACAAAAATATTTTGAATAGTTTTTTTCTAATTTTTTTTTCAAATTTTTTTTTTGATTTCTTAAAATCTATTTGCCTGCGGGCGCCCACACCTCCCTTCAATTTTTTTTATCAGTACTGTAACTCTAGTTTGTATTGACTTGAAAATTGATAACTTTGTGCCCCACGAATAATCCTTCTTTAATGAACTAAATATTTGAATAGTTTTTTCTAATTTTTTTCCAATTTTTTTTTTTTGTTTTCTAAAATCTATTTGCCTGCGGGCGCCCACACCTCCCTTCAATTTCTTTTTATTAGTACTGTAACTCTAGTTTGAAAATTGTTTAATGAACAAAATATTTTGAATAGTTTTTTCTAAATTTTTTTCCAAATTTTTTTTTTTGTTTTTTAAAATCTATATGCCTGCAGGCGCCAACACCTCCCTTTAATTTATTTTTTATGATTTTAACTCTAGCCAAATTATTTAAACATTGACAATCTGGTACCCTTTGATTATTCTCTAATGAACTAAATATTTTAAATAGTTTTTTCTGTTAAGTTTCGGGACATTTTAGTTTGAACTTCGTAATGTGTGTATCTACTGTAATTTTTTTTTTTTGATTTCTAAAATCTATTTGCCTGCGGGCGCCTACACCTCCCTACAATTTTTTTTTTTTAGTACTGTAACTCTAGTATGTATTTACTTGAAAATTGATAACTTGGTGCCCCACGAATAGTTCTTCTTTAATGAACTAAATATTTTGAATAGTTTTTTCTAAATTTTTTTCCAATTTTTTTTTTTGTTTTCTAAAATTTATTTGCCTGCGGGCGCCCACACCTCCCTTCAATTTTTTTTATTAGTACTGTAACTCTAGTTTGTATTTACTTGAAAATTGTTTAATGAACAAAATATTTTGAATAGTTTTTTTCTAAATTTTTTTCCAAATTTTTTTTTTGTTTTTTAAAATCTATATGCCTGCAGGCGCCAACACCTCCCTTTAATTTATTTTTTATGATTTTAACTCTAGCCAAATTATTTAAACATTGACAATCTGGTACCCTTTGATTATTCTCTAATGAACTAAATATTTTAAATAGTTTTTTCTGTTTAAGTTTCGGGACATTTTAGTTTGAACTCTCGTAATGTGTGTATCTACTGTAATTTTTTTTTTTTGATTTCTAAAATCTATTTGCCTGCGGGTTCCCACACCTCCCTTCAATTTTTTTTTTTTGTTGTACTGTAACTCTTGTTTGTATTGACTTGAAAATTGAAAACTTTGTGCCCCACGAATAATCCTTCTTTAATGAACTAAATATTTTGAATAGTTTTTTCTAAATTTTTTATCCAATTTTTTTTTTTTGTTTTCTAAAATCTATTTGCCTGCGGGCGCCCATCTGCGGGCGCCCACACCTCCCTTCAATTTTTTTTATTAGTACTGTAACTCTAGTTTGTATTTACTTGAAAATTGTTTAATGAACAAAATATTTTGAATAGTTTTTTCTAAATTTTTTTCCAAATTTTTTTTTTGTTTTTTAAAATCTATATGCCTGCAGGCGCCAACACCTCCCTTTAATTTATTTTTTATGATTTTAACTCTAGCCAAATTATTTAAACATTGACAATCTGGTACCCTTTGATTATTCTCTAATGAACTAAATATTTTAAATAGTTTTTTCTGTTTAAGTTTCGGGACATTTTAGTTTGAACTTCGTAATGTGTGTATCTACTGTAATTTTTTTTTTTTGATTTCTAAAATCTATTTGCCTGCGGGTTCCCACACCTCCCTTCAATTTTTTTTTTTTGTTGTACTGTGACTCTTGTTTGTATTGACTTGAAAATTGAAAACTTTGTGCCCCACGAATAATCCTTCTTTAATGAACTAAATATTTTGAATAGTTTTTTCTAAATTTTTTCCAATTTTTTTTTTTTGTTTTCTAAAATCTATTTGCCTGCGGGCGCCCACACCTCCCTTCAATTTTTTTTATTAGTACTGTAACTCTAGTTTGTATTTACTTGAAAATTGTTTAATGAACAAAATATTTTGAATAGTTTTTTCTAAATTTTTTTCCAAATTTTTTTTTTGTTTTTTAAAATCTATATGCCTGCAGGCGCCAACACCTCCCTTTAATTTATTTTTTATGATTTTAACTCTAGCCAAATTATTTAAACATTGACAATCTGGTACCCTTTGATTATTCTCTAATGAACTAAATATTTTAAATAGTTTTTTCTGTTTAAGTTTCGGGACATTTTAGTTTGAACTTCGTAATGTGTGTATCTACTGTAATTTTTTTTTTTTGATTTCTAAAATCTATTTGCCTGCGGGTTCCCACACCTCCCTTCAATTTTTTTTTTTGTTGTACTGTAACTCTTGTTTGTATTGACTTGAAAATTGAAAACTTTGTGCCCCACGAATAATCCTTCTTTAATGAACTAAATATTTTGAATAGTTTTTTCTAAATTTTTTTCCAATTTTTTTTTTTTGTTTTCTAAAATCTATTTGCCTGCGGGCGCCCACACCTCCCTTCAATTTTTTTTATTAGTACTGTAACTCTAGTTTGTATTTACTTGAAAATTGTTTAATGAACAAAATATTTTGAATAGTTTTTTCTAAATTTTTTTCCAAATTTTTTTTTTGTTTTTTAAAATCTATATGCCTGCAGGCGCCAACACCTCCCTTTAATTTATTTTTTATGATTTTAACTCTAGCCAAATTATTTAAACATTGACAATCTGGTACCCTTTGATTATTCTCTAATGAACTAAATATTTTAAATAGTTTTTTCTGTTTAAGTTTCGGGACATTTTAGTTTGAACTTCGTAATGTGTGTATCTACTGTAATTTTTTTTTTTTGATTTCTAAAATCTATTTGCCTGCGGGCGCCCCCACCTCCCTTCAATTTTTTTTTTTGTAGTACTGTAACTCTTGTTTGTATTGACTTGAAAATTGAAAACTTTGTGCCCCACGAATAATCCTTCTTTAATGAACTAAATATTTTGAATAGTTTTTTCTAAATTTTTTTCCAATTTTTTTTTTTTGTTTTCTAAAATCTATTTGCCTGCGGGCGCCCACACCTCCTTTCAATTTTTTTTATGAGTACTGTAACTCTTGTTTGTATTTACTTGAAAATTGTTTAATGAATAAAATATTTTGAATAGTTTTTTCTAAATTTTTTTCCAAATTTTTTTTTTGTTTTTTAAAATCTATATGCCTGCAGGCGCCAACACCTCCCTTTAATTTATTTTTTATGATTTTAACTCTAGCCAAATTATTTAAACATTGACAATCTGGTACCCTTTGATTATTCTCTAATGAACTAAATATTTTAAATAGTTTTTTCTGTTTAAGTTTCGGGACATTTTAGTTTGAACTTCGTAATGTGTGTATCTACTGTAATTTTTTTTTTTTGATTTCTAAAATCTATTTGCCTGCGGGCGCCCCCACCTCCCTTCAATTTTTTTTTTTGTAGTACTGTAACTCTTGTTTGTATTGACTTGAAAATTGAAAACTTTGTGCCCCACGAATAATCCTTCTTTAATGAACTAAATATTTTGAATAGTTTATTCTAAATTTTTTTCCAATTTTTTTTTTTTGTTTTCTAAAATCTATTTGCCTGCGGGCGCCCACACCTCCTTTCAATTTTTTTTATGAGTACTGTAACTCTTGTTTGTATTTACTTGAAAATTGTTTAATGAATTAAATATTTTGAATAGTTTTTTCTAAATTTTTTTCCAAATTTTTTTTTTGTTTTTTAAAATCTATATGCCTGCAGGCGCCAACACCTCCCTTTAATTTATTTTTTATGATTTTAACTCTAGCCAAATTATTTAAACATTGACAATCTGGTACCCTTTGATTATTCTCTAATGAACTAAATATTTTAAATAGTTTTTTCTGTTTAAGTTTCGGGACATTTTAGTTTGAACTTCGTAATGTGTGTATCTACTGTAATTTTTTTTTTTTGATTTCTAAAATCTATTTGCCTGCGGGTTCCCACACCTCCCTTCAATTTTTTTTTTTGTTGTACTGTAACTCTTGTTTGTATTGACTTGAAAATTGAAAACTTTGTGCCCCACGAATAATCCTTCTTTAATGAACTAAATATTTTGAATAGTTTATTCTAAATTTTTTTCCAATTTTTTTTTTTTGTTTTCTAAAATCTATTTGCCTGCGGGCGCCCACACCTCCTTTCAATTTTTTTTATGAGTACTGTAACTCTTGTTTGTATTTACTTGAAAATTGTTTAATGAATTAAATATTTTGAATAGTTTTTTCTAAATTTTTTTCCAAATTTTTTTTTTGTTTTTTAAAATCTATATGCCTGCAGGCGCCAACACCTCCCTTTAATTTATTTTTTATGATTTTAACTCTAGCCAAATTATTTAAACATTGACAATCTGGTACCCTTTGATTATTCTCTAATGAACTAAATATTTTAAATAGTTTTTTCTGTTTAAGTTTCGGGACATTTTAGTTTGAACTTCGTAATGTGTGTATCTACTGTAATTTTTTTTTTTTGATTTCTAAAATCTATTTGCCTGCGGGTTCCCACACCTCCCTTCAATTTTTTTTTTTGTTGTACTGTAACTCTTGTTTGTATTGACTTGAAAATTGAAAACTTTGTGCCCCACGAATAATCCTTCTTTAATGAACTAAATATTTTGAATAGTTTTTTCTAAATTTTTTTCCAATTTTTTTTTTTTGTTTTCTAAAATCTATTTGCCTGCGGGCGCCCACACCTCCCTTCAATTTTTTTTATTAGTACTGTAACTCTAGCTTGTATTTACTTGAAAATTGTTTAATGAACAAAATATTTTGAATAGTTTTTTCTAAATTTTTTTCCAAATTTTTTTTTTGTTTTTTAAAATCTATATGCCTGCAGGCGCCAACACCTCCCTTTAATTTATTTTTTATGATTTTAACTCTAGCCAAATTATTTAAACATTGACAATCTGGTACCCTTTGATTATTCTCTAATGAACTAAATATTTTAAATAGTTTTTTCTGTTTAAGTTTCGGGACATTTTAGTTTGAACTTCGTAATGTGTGTATCTACTGTAATTTTTTTTTTTGATTTCTAAAATCTATTTGCCTGCGGGTTCCCACACCTCCCTTCAATTTTTTTTTTTGTTGTACTGTAACTCTTGTTTGTATTGACTTGAAAATTGAAAACTTTGTGCCCCACGAATAATCCTTCTTTAATGAACTAAATATTTTGAATAGTTTTTTCTAAATTTTTTCCAATTTTTTTTTTTTGTTTTCTAAAATCTATTTGCCTGCGGGCGCCCACACCTCCCTTCAATTTTTTTTATGAGTACTGTAACTCTTGTTTGTATTTACTTGAAAATTGTTTAATGAATAAAATATTTTGAATAGTTTTTTCTAAATTTTTTTCCAAATTTTTTTTTTGTTTTTTAAAATCTATATGCCTGCACGCGCCAACACCTCCCTTTAATTTATTTTTTATGATTTTAACTCTAGCCAAATTATTTAAACATTGACAATCTGGTACCCTTTGATTATTCTCTAATGAACTAAATATTTTAAATAGTTTTTTCTGTTTAAGTTTCGGGACATTTTAGTTTGAACTTCGTAATGTGTGTATCTACTGTAATTTTTTTTTTTTGATTTCTAAAATCTATTTGCCTGCGGGCGCCCACACCTCCCTTCAATTTTTTTTATTAGTACTGTAACTCTAGTTTGTATTGACTTGAAAATTGATAACTTTGTGCCCCACGAATAATCCTTCTTTAATGAACTAAATATTTTGAATAGTTTTTTCTAATTTTTTTTCCAATTTTTTTTTTTGTTTTCTAAAATCTATTTGCCTGCGGGCGCCCACACCTCCCTTCAATTTTTTTTATTAGTACTGTAACTCTAGTTTGTATTTACTTGAAAATTGTTTAATGAACAAAATATTTTGAATAGTTTTTTCTAAATTTTTTTCCAAATTTTTTTTTTGTTTTTTAAAATCTATATGCCTGCAGGCGCCAACACCTCCCTTTAATTTATTTTTTATGATTTTAACTCTAGCCAAATTATTTAAACATTGACAATCTGGTACCCTTTGATTATTCTCTAATGAACTAAATATTTTAAATAGTTTTTTCTGTTTAAGTTTCGGGACATTTTAGTTTGAACTTCGTAATGTGTGTATCTACTGTAATTTTTTTTTTTTGATTTCTAAAATCTATTTGCCTGCGGGTTCCCACACCTCCCTTCAATTTTTTTTTTTGTTGTACTGTAACTCTTGTTTGTATTGACTTGAAAATTGAAAACTTTGTGCCCCACGAATAATCCTTCTTTAATGAACTAAATATTTTGAATAGTTTTTTCTAAATTTTTTTCCAATTTTTTTTTTTTGTTTTCTAAAATCTATTTGCCTGCGGGCGCCCACACCTCCCTTCAATTTTTTTTATTAGTACTGTAACTCTAGTTTGTATTTACTTGAAAATTGTTTAATGAACAAAATATTTTGAATAGTTTTTTCTAAATTTTTTTCCAAATTTTTTTTTTGTTTTTTAAAATCTATATGCCTGCAGGCGCCAACACCTCCCTTTAATTTATTTTTTATGATTTTAACTCTAGCCAAATTATTTAAACATTGACAATCTGGTACCCTTTGATTATTCTCTAATGAACTAAATATTTTAAATAGTTTTTTCTGTTTAAGTTTCGGGACATTTTAGTTTGAACTTCGTAATGTGTGTATCTACTGTAATTTTTTTTTTTTGATTTCTAAAATCTATTTGCCTGCGGGCGCCCCCACCTCCCTTCAATTTTTTTTTTTGTAGTACTGTAACTCTTGTTTGTATTGACTTGAAAATTGAAAACTTTGTGCCCCACGAATAATCCTTCTTTAATGAACTAAATATTTTGAATAGTTTTTTCTAAATTTTTTTCCAATTTTTTTTTTTTGTTTTCTAAAATCTATTTGCCTGCGGGCGCCCACACCTCCTTTCAATTTTTTTTATGAGTACTGTAACTCTTGTTTGTATTTACTTGAAAATTGTTTAATGAATAAAATATTTTGAATAGTTTTTTCTAAATTTTTTTCCAAATTTTTTTTTTGTTTTTTAAAATCTATATGCCTGCAGGCGCCAACACCTCCCTTTAATTTATTTTTTATGATTTTAACTCTAGCCAAATTATTTAAACATTGACAATCTGGTACCCTTTGATTATTCTCTAATGAACTAAATATTTTAAATAGTTTTTTCTGTTTAAGTTTCGGGACATTTTAGTTTGAACTTCGTAATGTGTGTATCTACTGTAATTTTTTTTTTTTGATTTCTAAAATCTATTTGCCTGCGGGTTCCCACACCTCCCTTCAATTTTTTTTTTTGTTGTACTGTAACTCTTGTTTGTATTGACTTGAAAATTGAAAACTTTGTGCCCCACGAATAATCCTTCTTTAATGAACTAAATATTTTGAATAGTTTTTTCTAAATTTTTTTCCAATTTTTTTTTTTTGTTTTCTAAAATCTATTTGCCTGCGGGCGCCCACACCTCCCTTCAATTTTTTTTATTAGTACTGTAACTCTAGTTTGTATTTACTTGAAAATTGTTTAATGAACAAAATATTTTGAATAGTTTTTTCTAAATTTTTTTCCAAATTTTTTTTTTGTTTTTTAAAATCTATATGCCTGCAGGCGCCAACACCTCCCTTTAATTTATTTTTTATGATTTTAACTCTAGCCAAATTATTTAAACATTGACAATCTGGTACCCTTTGATTATTCTCTAATGAACTAAATATTTTAAATAGTTTTTTCTGTTTAAGTTTCGGGACATTTTAGTTTGAACTTCGTAATGTGTGTATCTACTGTAATTTTTTTTTTTTGATTTCTAAAATCTATTTGCCTGCGGGCGCCCCCACCTCCCTTCAATTTTTTTTTTTGTAGTACTGTAACTCTTGTTTGTATTGACTTGAAAATTGAAAACTTTGTGCCCCACGAATAATCCTTCTTTAATGAACTAAATATTTTGAATAGTTTTTTCTAAATTTTTTTCCAATTTTTTTTTTTTGTTTTCTAAAATCTATTTGCCTGCGGGCGCCCACACCTCCTTTCAATTTTTTTTATGAGTACTGTAACTCTTGTTTGTATTTACTTGAAAATTGTTTAATGAATAAAATATTTTGAATAGTTTTTTCTAAATTTTTTTCCAAATTTTTTTTTTGTTTTTTAAAATCTATATGCCTGCAGGCGCCAACACCTCCCTTTAATTTATTTTTTATGATTTTAACTCTAGCCAAATTATTTAAACATTGACAATCTGGTACCCTTTGATTATTCTCTAATGAACTAAATATTTTAAATAGTTTTTTCTGTTTAAGTTTCGGGACATTTTAGTTTGAACTTCGTAATGTGTGTATCTACTGTAATTTTTTTTTTTTGATTTCTAAAATCTATTTGCCTGCGGGTTCCCACACCTCCCTTCAATTTTTTTTTTTGTTGTACTGTAACTCTTGTTTGTATTGACTTGAAAATTGAAAACTTTGTGCCCCACGAATAATCCTTCTTTAATGAACTAAATATTTTGAATAGTTTTTTCTAAATTTTTTTCCAATTTTTTTTTTTTGTTTTCTAAAATCTATTTGCCTGCGGGCGCCCACACCTCCCTTCAATTTTTTTTATTAGTACTGTAACTCTAGTTTGTATTTACTTGAAAATTGTTTAATGAACAAAATATTTTGAATAGTTTTTTCTAAATTTTTTTCCAAATTTTTTTTTTGTTTTTTAAAATCTATATGCCTGCAGGCGCCAACACCTCCCTTTAATTTATTTTTTATGATTTTAACTCTAGCCAAATTATTTAAACATTGACAATCTGGTACCCTTTGATTATTCTCTAATGAACTAAATATTTTAAATAGTTTTTTCTGTTTAAGTTTCGGGACATTTTAGTTTGAACTTCGTAATGTGTGTATCTACTGTAATTTTTTTTTTTGATTTCTAAAATCTATTTGCCTGCGGGTTCCCACACCTCCCTTCAATTTTTTTTTTTGTTGTACTGTAACTCTTGTTTGTATTGACTTGAAAATTGAAAACTTTGTGCCCCACGAATAATCCTTCTTTAATGAACTAAATATTTTGAATAGTTTTTTCTAAATTTTTTCCAATTTTTTTTTTTTGTTTTCTAAAATCTATTTGCCTGCGGGCGCCCACACCTCCCTTCAATTTTTTTTATGAGTACTGTAACTCTTGTTTGTATTTACTTGAAAATTGTTTAATGAATAAAATATTTTGAATAGTTTTTTCTAAATTTTTTTCCAAATTTTTTTTTTGTTTTTTAAAATCTATATGCCTGCACGCGCCAACACCTCCCTTTAATTTATTTTTTATGATTTTAACTCTAGCCAAATTATTTAAACATTGACAATCTGGTACCCTTTGATTATTCTCTAATGAACTAAATATTTTAAATAGTTTTTTCTGTTTAAGTTTCGGGACATTTTAGTTTGAACTTCGTAATGTGTGTATCTACTGTAATTTTTTTTTTTTGATTTCTAAAATCTATTTGCCTGCGGGCGCCCCCACCTCCCTTCAATTTTTTTTTTTGTAGTACTGTAACTCTTGTTTGTATTGACTTGAAAATTGAAAACTTTGTGCCCCACGAATAATCCTTCTTTAATGAACTAAATATTTTGAATAGTTTTTTCTAAATTTTTTTCCAATTTTTTTTTTTTGTTTTCTAAAATCTATTTGCCTGCGGGCGCCCACACCTCCTTTCAATTTTTTTTATGAGTACTGTAACTCTTGTTTGTATTTACTTGAAAATTGTTTAATGAATAAAATATTTTGAATAGTTTTTTCTAAATTTTTTTCCAAATTTTTTTTTTGTTTTTTAAAATCTATATGCCTGCAGGCGCCAACACCTCCCTTTAATTTATTTTTTATGATTTTAACTCTAGCCAAATTATTTAAACATTGACAATCTGGTACCCTTTGATTATTCTCTAATGAACTAAATATTTTAAATAGTTTTTTCTGTTTAAGTTTCGGGACATTTTAGTTTGAACTTCGTAATGTGTGTATCTACTGTAATTTTTTTTTTTTGATTTCTAAAATCTATTTGCCTGCGGGTTCCCACACCTCCCTTCAATTTTTTTTTTTGTTGTACTGTAACTCTTGTTTGTATTGACTTGAAAATTGAAAACTTTGTGCCCCACGAATAATCCTTCTTTAATGAACTAAATATTTTGAATAGTTTTTTCTAAATTTTTTTCCAATTTTTTTTTTTTGTTTTCTAAAATCTATTTGCCTGCGGGCGCCCACACCTCCCTTCAATTTTTTTTATTAGTACTGTAACTCTAGTTTGTATTTACTTGAAAATTGTTTAATGAACAAAATATTTTGAATAGTTTTTTCTAAATTTTTTTCCAAATTTTTTTTTTGTTTTTTAAAATCTATATGCCTGCAGGCGCCAACACCTCCCTTTAATTTATTTTTTATGATTTTAACTCTAGCCAAATTATTTAAACATTGACAATCTGGTACCCTTTGATTATTCACTAATGAACTAAATATTTTAAATAGTTTTTTCTGTTTAAGTTTCGGGACATTTTAGTTTGAACTTCGTAATGTGTGTATCTACTGTAATTTTTTTTTTTTGATTTCTAAAATCTATTTGCCTGCGGGCGCCCCCACCTCCCTTCAATTTTTTTTTTTGTAGTACTGTAACTCTTGTTTGTATTGACTTGAAAATTGAAAACTTTGTGCCCCACGAATAATCCTTCTTTAATGAACTAAATATTTTGAATAGTTTTTTCTAAATTTTTTTCCAATTTTTTTTTTTTGTTTTCTAAAATCTATTTGCCTGCGGGCGCCCACACCTCCCTTCAATTTTTTTTATGAGTACTGTAACTCTTGTTTGTATTTACTTGAAAATTGTTTAATGAATAAAATATTTTGAATAGTTTTTTCTAAATTTTTTTCCAAATTTTTTTTTTGTTTTTTAAAATCTATATGCCTGCAGGCGCCAACACCTCCCTTTAATTTATTTTTTATGATTTTAACTCTAGCCAAATTATTTAAACATTGACAATCTGGTACCCTTTGATTATTCTCTAATGAACTAAATATTTTAAATAGTTTTTTCTGTTTAAGTTTCGGGACATTTTAGTTTGAACTTCGTAATGTGTGTATCTACTGTAATTTTTTTTTTTTTGATTTCTAAAATCTATTTGCCTGCGGGCGCCCACACCTCCCTTCAATTTTTTTTATTAGTACTGTAACTCTAGTTTGTATTTACTTGAAAATTGTTTAATGAACAAAATATTTTGAATAGTTTTTTCTAAATTTTTTTCCAAATTTTTTTTTTGTTTTTTAAAATCTATATGCCTGCAGGCGCCAACACCTCCCTTTAATTTATTTTTTATGATTTTAACTCTAGCCAAATTATTTAAACATTGACAATCTGGTACCCTTTGATTATTCTCTAATGAACTAAATATTTTAAATAGTTTTTTCTGTTTAAGTTTCGGGACATTTTAGTTTGAACTTCGTAATGTGTGTATCTACTGTAATTTTTTTTTTTTGATTTCTAAAATCTATTTGCCTGCGGGTTCCCACACCTCCCTTCAATTTTTTTTTTTGTTGTACTGTAACTCTTGTTTGTATTGACTTGAAAATTGAAAACTTTGTGCCCCACGAATAATCCTTCTTTAATGAACTAAATATTTTGAATAGTTTTTTCTAAATTTTTTTCCAATTTTTTTTTTTTGTTTTCTAAAATCTATTTGCCTGCGGGCGCCCACACCTCCCTTCAATTTTTTTTATTAGTACTGTAACTCTAGTTTTTATTTACTTGAAAATTGTTTAATGAACAAAATATTTTGAATAGTTTTTTCTAAATTTTTTTCCAAATTTTTTTTTTGTTTTTTAAAATCTATATGCCTGCAGGCGCCAACACCTCCCTTTAATTTATTTTTTATGATTTTAACTCTAGCCAAATTATTTAAACATTGACAATCTGGTACCCTTTGATTATTCACTAATGAACTAAATATTTTAAATAGTTTTTTCTGTTTAAGTTTCGGGACATTTTAGTTTGAACTTCGTAATGTGTGTATCTACTGTAATTTTTTTTTTTTGATTTCTAAAATCTATTTGCCTGCGGGCGCCCCCACCTCCCTTCAATTTTTTTTTTTGTAGTACTGTAACTCTTGTTTGTATTGACTTGAAAATTGAAAACTTTGTGCCCCACGAATAATCCTTCTTTAATGAACTAAATATTTTGAATAGTTTTTTCTAAATTTTTTTCCAATTTTTTTTTTTTGTTTTCTAAAATCTATTTGCCTGCGGGCGCCCACACCTCCCTTCAATTTTTTTTATTAGTACTGTAACTCTAGTTTGTATTTACTTGAAAATTGTTTAATGAACAAAATATTTTGAATAGTTTTTTCTAAATTTTTTTCCAAATTTTTTTTTTTGTTTTTTAAAATCTATATGCCTGCAGGCGCCAACACCTCCCTTTAATTTATTTTTTATGATTTTAACTCTAGCCAAATTATTTAAACATTGACAATCTGGTACCCTTTGATTATTCACTAATGAACTAAATATTTTAAATAGTTTTTTCTGTTTAAGTTTCGGGACATTTTAGTTTGAACTTCGTAATGTGTGTATCTACTGTAATTTTTTTTTTTTGATTTCTAAAATCTATTTGCCTGCGGGCGCCCCCACCTCCCTTCAATTTTTTTTTTTGTAGTACTGTAACTCTTGTTTGTATTGACTTGAAAATTGAAAACTTTGTGCCCCACGAATAATCCTTCTTTAATGAACTAAATATTTTGAATAGTTTTTTCTAAATTTTTTTCCAATTTTTTTTTTTTGTTTTCTAAAATCTATTTGCCTGCGGGCGCCCACACCTCCCTTCAATTTTTTTTATGAGTACTGTAACTCTTGTTTGTATTTACTTGAAAATTGTTTAATGAACAAAATATTTTGAATAGTTTTTTCTAAATTTTTTTCCAAATTTTTTTTTTGTTTTTTAAAATCTATATGCCTGCAGGCGCCAACACCTCCCTTTAATTTATTTTTTATGATTTTAACTCTAGCCAAATTATTTAAACATTGACAATCTGGTACCCTTTGATTATTCACTAATGAACTAAATATTTTAAATAGTTTTTTCTGTTTAAGTTTCGGGACATTTTAGTTTGAACTTCGTAATGTGTGTATCTACTGTAATTTTTTTTTTTTGATTTCTAAAATCTATTTGCCTGCGGGCGCCCCCACCTCCCTTCAATTTTTTTTTTTTTAGTACTGTAACTCTTGTTTGTATTGACTTGAAAATTGAAAACTTTGTGCCCCACGAATAATCCTTCTTTAATGAACTAAATATTTTGAATAGTTTTTTCTAAATTTTTTTCCAATTTTTTTTTTTTGTTTTCTAAAATCTATTTGCCTGCGGGCGCCCACACCTCCCTTCAATTTTTTTTATGAGTACTGTAACTCTTGTTTGTATTTACTTGAAAATTGTTTAATGAATAAAATATTTTGAATAGTTTTTTCTAAATTTTTTTCCAAATTTTTTTTTTGTTTATAAAATCTATATGCCTGCAGGCGCCAACACCTCCCTTTAATTTATTTTTTATGATTTTAACTCTAGCCAAATTATTTAAACATTGACAATCTGGTACCCTTTGATTATTCTCTAATGAACTAAATATTTTAAATAGTTTTTTCTGTTTAAGTTTCGGGACATTTTAGTTTGAACTTCGTAATGTGTGTATCTACTGTAATTTTTTTTTTTTGATTTCTAAAATCTATTTGCCTGCGGGCGCCCACACCTCCCTTCAATTTTTTTTATTAGTACTGTAACTCTAGTTTGTATTGACTTGAAAATTGATAACTTTGTGCCCCACGAATAATCCTTCTTTAATGAACTAAATATTTTGAATAGTTTTTTCTAATTTTTTTTCCAATTTTTTTTTTTGTTTTCTAAAATCTATTTGCCTGCGGGCGCCCACACCTCTCTTCAATTTTTTTTATTAGTACTGTAACTCTAGTTTGTATTGACTTGAAAATTGTTTAATGAACAAAATATTTTGAATAGTTTTTTCTAAATTTTTTTCCAAATTTTTTTTTTGATTTCTAAAATCTATTTGCCTGCGGGCGCCCACACCTCCCTTCAATTTTTTTTATCAGTACTGTAACTCTAGTTTGTATTGACTTGAAAATTGTTTAATGAACAAAATATTTTGAATAGTTTTTTCTAAATTTTTTTTCAAATTTTTTTTTTGTTTTTCAAAATCTATATGCCTGCAGGCGCCAACACCTCCCTTTAATTTTATTTTTATGATTTCAGGAGGTAGTATATGTAGGTTCTATCCCAGTTTTTACAATTACAGGGAGATTTAAAAACGGTTATCCACGACTTTCCCCCTTGAACGATCAGATTTGTGGGTGCTTACTACCCCAGTTTTTTACTGTTCCAGGGTGATTTAAAAACGGTTATCCACGACTTTCCCCCTTGGATGAACAGATTTTTGGCTGCTTTCTATCCCAGTTTATACTGTTTAATTTTTTCATCACTGCTAGATATCGCTTTTTGCTTAAAGCAGACTATGGTGTACCAGGAGAACATGTGAATTAAATTTTCATTGATGTATTTGTTCATTCACAGACTGTTTTTCCGGAGAAACTTAAATTTTACTTTTGTTGGTTGCACTGTATTTTTTATCAAAATTTGGTAAACAAATTATTAATAATTTTTAAATATATTCAGTTGCTTGCGATTAGCTGTTTTACCAAGTTGTGTTTTGTAGTTTCTAATTTCCTCGTCGTTTCTTTAATTTTTTTAAAAAAAATGAATTTCCAAAAATGTACAAATGATATCCGGTCATTGGTTAGTCAAATACGATTCAATTCAACACCGGCTTATCCAGAATTCACCGCATTTTCATCAAGGCTAAGATCATTTCAAACATACCCATCAAATACGGGCCAGAACAAATATAAATTGGCCCAGTGTGGTTTCCAGTATCTAAACATCGGGGATGCAGTTCAATGTCACTGGTGTGGGATAATTCTACATAATTTTGAAATTTTTGACGATTGTTTTATAGAACATACTCGTTATTCACCAAAATGTGTATTTCTATTATTAATGAAGGGAAATCAGTATATACAAAAAGTCTTAAGTAATTATTGTAAAACCGATGTTATTTGTAATTGTGAAACCGATCCGGACGACACCATTTGTTAAATCATGTGTTTTTGCTTATAATATATATTTTTTTTACATTTTTTGTATTTTTTATCCATGATTTTAGTATATAATATGTTTACAAACGATAAAAACTCACAGTTCAACGTAGGACTTCTAGCAGTTATATTTCACTTTATATTTATGCTTATAGTGGTCAAAATATTTTTAACTTATAAAAAAATTAACAAAATTATTTAACAATGGATTCACCAATAATTGTCTGTAAGTCTACTTTTGACATCCGTGCTTTTAGCAAGAAAAATATTACAGTGGGGTTATTAATTAATAATCAGATTTCTATTATTTTGCTATTGGAGTGTAAACTTTCAAAGAAAATTATTACATTAAGTTTGGAAGAATGGTTTACACTTATGTCTGAATCTAATTACAATTCAATTATGAATAATTTACATATCAGATGTAGACGTGTAAAAATAACAGATAACTTTTCATATTCAACCAATGTTAAACATAGTTTAATTACCTTGCATATAAACGACAATTACATTAGTTTGACGAACATTGACTTCGCCCGTCTCAAGCAAATAAAAAATTTGATCGATTTGTATATTGTAGAAAAACAGAAACGTTTGTCAAGTTATCAGGTTACATTTGACACAGCTTACGAACTGATTAAAAACGATGTCCGCGGTCTTCCCATCACTTGCCAGAGGAATGAATTTACAAACCAATATATTCAAAACTATGACTTTAGTTATTATTCGCATCTACAAAACGATGACACATCATTTTTACATGAAATATTGCAATTTCATTTTAACACAATGTCTGATATGATATTACAAGACCTATTAGTATAATAAATTATTGTTTTTTTATAAATAAAACTTTTTTGTATACAATAATCAATCTTTTTTTATTTCAGGAGATAACCTATGTAAATAATTAATTTGCCTTGATAAAAAACTTTTATATTTTTTATTATAAAAACTAAAAAGTATAACATATAAAATATCTTTATTTTAAAATATCTGATGATGTTATCCATGAATTTTGGCTCGAATCAAAGCCTAACCATTTGACAAACATTTTATTCCCAACTTTTTTTATGATACGTTCAACGAGGAAAGTGTCTGGATAATCCGTTAACTTAATTTCCTGTTCGTAAAAACCACCTAAGATTTTATTGCCTGTTCCATCTTTTAGTCGATAAGTTACTGGGTTTGTCTGTAAGACTTTTGAAATTGTAAATATTTCCGTTGTCCAATTTGGGGTGTATCCTTTACTAAATGCATGTTTATACTTAGATATTCTTACTTTATCATTAACTTTAAATTTCGGTTTATATAATGTTTTATCATTTATATGGGTATTAAATTTAATTTTGTTTGCGTCCAACCGAGCATCATTGGGTGTACATTTGATTGTTCTATGTTTTGTATTATTATAGTTTTGTATAATTTTTGATATTTTATCATACCAATTCCATGTACCTGTTGCAGTGAAATGTCTATATATATTATTTTTAAGGGTTTGTATAACACGTTCACAAATTGAACACTTGATAACACTGTATGAACTAAAATGTTTAATTTTATATTTTTTCATTAAATTTTGAAATTGAATATTATAAAATTCTGTGCCATTATCTGTCTGTAACAATTTTGGATTAGCTTTTTTCAATATATTAGACATGGCTTTTGTACAATTTTCACCGGACTTATTTTTCAGTGACTCAACCCAAATATATTTTGAATACGTGTCTATAACAACTAAAATATATCTAAAGCCGTGATTTTTTTTAGAATGAGATTGCATATCCATTAAATCAGCTTGCCAGAGGTCATCAATAAACCGTGTTACTACGCATCGTCTAGGAAATATTTTTCTGGCTGGCCGATGTAGTTCATTAGCTATACTATCTAAGGTTACCATTATACTATAATATTTCTCTCACGTAGCTCTTCTAAAATAGATATAATTTCATTATTAACACCAGTATTACCCGCACTTTGTGATGATGCTAAAAGATTTAATCTAGTCACTAGCTCATTTGGGTCGTCATAATAAACTAACTGGGTTTGAGGTATTACATCTTTATATAAACCAGCACCTTTATTATTAGTCTGCGGTGTTGAAGTAAAACTAAACATATTTTCAACAACAGGTTCTGAAATCATAGAACTGTTAGCTGTTGGTTGAAATTCAAACGGCGCATTTCCCATGGTTGTATTATTATGAATATTACTACGTTTAGCGCTCAACCTAGATATATGTTCGTTAAATGGTAATAAGTTAATTTGAGGAGTTTTAGGGGTATTAATTTTAGTTATTTCTTTGTTTAACTGATGATCCTCATTTTTCATTCGTTCGTACAGAGGTTTTACAACATTAATCCATTTAAAGTATCTTGAGGTTTTGGGTTTCCCATCGGGTTTTAAATGAACATGTGTTGTTCTTAAAATATCATAATAAGATTCCATATCTTCTATAGTGTGATTTTTTGGTTCCTTCTCGCATAATAACGACCAATAGCCCTTTAGTCCATTTATAGTATTTATTAACCAACTGTAAGTTACCATGACAAAAAGTTATTGTGTGATCTCCTATTTTGTACGAATCACTAGCTTTATCATAATACATACCATAGGATTTATCATAACGTTGTATTGTCTGTCGATTATTAAAAAAATTTGAAAATGTTGAATTTAATACATCGTCATCTTCGTCACTAATATGCGAGGTTTCCGTATTTTTTTGATCAGCTGGGTGCGAGTTGCATTGATTATTTTTTTCTATACTTGTACTCAATGGTTTAAATGCTTCACGGAAATAGTTTTCAGAATCTATAACGCCCCGTTTCATTTCCATTATTTTTCGTTTAATATTTTTTTTTGATGTTATTAAATTTTCCAGCAAAACTTTTTCTTTATCCATTGTAAATAATAAATACAATTTAACTGTATCGTATGACTACTGATATCACTATGTGGTTAATAACTGCGTACTATGGTATATATATATATTTATAAAGTATTTTATTAAAATAATATTAAGGTTTACAATAATTTTTACAAAGTTCATCATTAAATGGCTTGTAAATTATAATATCAGAAAATTAATGATATGTATGTTAACATAATACAATACTAATTTATCTTATTTTAATAAACGTATGAAAACCACATCTATATCTTCCTTCATTCATTTCTCGAGTCTTATCGATAACCAGAAACCCGTAATCACTGTGGTTCCAACATAAATGGGAAATTTCCCGAAATTTTGAGAAATCCATATCTGCTGACGTATGATCGTTGAATATATGTCGTAAATTTGTATCATCTTGTTTCAGCAGCATTAAAAAGTTTGAGTTATCTCTTACTAATTGTTTTGATATTTTAGAATATGTTTGTGCTAAATAAAATACAGAGCTAGCACCTGAATGTCTTCCAATGCTGAAGTATTCTCTGATTACAGATTGTGGACCACATATTACATCATCAAAAATTATAATAGAATTTTTTTTAGTCAAGTTCGGTTTTATGTAACTCTAGTTGAATATTTTTTGTATTGACTTTAAAATTGATAACTTGGTGGTGGTGCACCATGAATAATCATTCTTTAATAAACAAAATATTTTGAATAGCTTTTTCTAAATTTTTTTCCAAATTTTTTTTTTTTTTTTTCAAATCTATATGCTTGCGGGCACCAACACCTCCCTTCAATTTTTTTTTTTGTGATTTTAACTCTAGCCAAATTTTTTAAACATTGACAATCTGGTACCCTTTGAATAATTCTCTAATGAACTAAATATGTTAAATAGTTTTTTCTGTTTAATTTTCGGGACATTTTGTTTGAACTTCGTAATGTGTGTATCTACTGTAATTTTTTTTTTTTGATTTCTAAAATCTTTTTGCCTGCGGGCGCCAACACCTCTCTTTAATTTTTTTTTGTGATTTTAACTCTAGCCAAATTATTTAAACATTGACAATCTGGTACCCTTTGAATAATTCTTTAATGAACTAAATATTTTGAATAATTTTTTCTGTTTAAGATTTGGAGATTGTAGATTGATATTTGTAATGTGTGTTCCCACAATATAATTTATATAAATTTAGCCTAACCTGGAGCCATACGAATAATCCTTCTTTAATGAACTAAATATTTTGAATAGTTTTTGCTGTTTAAGATTCTGGGCATTTTAGTTTGTACTATGTTATGTGTATTCTTACAGTTAAATTTTTTCTAAATTTTTTTTTGGTTTTATAAAATGCATTTGCCTTCAGTTTCCAATTGCTTCCTTCAATTTTTTTTTTAGGTTTATAACTCTAGTCGAATATTTTGTATTGACTTTAAAATTTATAACTTGGTGGTGCCCTATGAATAATCATTCTTTAATGAACTAAATATTTTGAATAGTTTTTTCTTATTTTTTTTCCAATTTTTTTTTTGTTTTCTAAAATCTATTTGCCTGCGGGTACCAACAACTTCCTACAATTTTTTTTTTATGATTTTAACTAGCCAAAATTTTAGATGACTTGAATAGAAAATTTTCTGAACCGATTAAGGAGATCAATTTTTTTCTAAAGCTAACAAAGTCTAAAAATGCACTAAAAATTTAAACAATCAATTCAGTATCCTACAGGAAATTTATTCACTTTTTAAATGATGAAAAAGCCCAATTCAACCACAAGAAGATAAAGCTTTTCGCATTGTCATCAGAAACCTACCCATCAACACCAACTACTGAAGTCGGCATAGCCATTGAAGACTTAGGCTTTTCTGTACGTCAAGTAGCAAATGTTCTCCAGAAGGTCACAAAAAACAAGCTTCCAATGTTTTTTGTTGACCTAGAACCAGCTACAATAAACAAAGAGATATTTAATTTGACGTCCTTACTGCTTACCAAAATAAAAGTGGAAGAACCTCATAAACGTAAAGATATAATGCAATGCCACAACTGCCAAGACTATGGCCACTCAAAAAAATACTCTGCACACTCCTCAAGATGTTTCTTCTGCGGAAAAAACCATCCATCTTCTACTTGTACCAAATCCAAAGAATCCCCTGCTTGCTGCGCTCACTGCAACGAAGACCACATTATTTACAGAACATATCTCAAAATCATTAGAAATCCCACTACCACTCTATCTACCACCTAAACCCTTCTCTCCTGCCGAAGTCCACCACTACATTAAATTATTTCCCCTCAAAAAAGCCCTTGGATTAGATTTAATCATAGCTGAAGTCGCTCGCCAGTTATCGAAAAAAAACCCTCATCCATCTCACTCATATTCTAAACTCCATACTAAGGCTCTCGTACATTCCTGTACAGTGGAAAACTTCAGTTTTTATCTTAATTCCTAAACCAAATAAACCCCCGGACATACCATATTTTTTTTTTTTTTTGATAACAGTGATATCGTGTCACTCTTATAAGTTTTGGTTATTTCTGGCTTTCTCTTTCTTCTTTGTTTACGTGGTTGTTTCCATCTTTAATACATTTTTGCTTGTACCTGTTTTCAAGCCTCAAGTTAGCAGATAAACTACATTAATTTGTTGATATTGTTTTGACCAAACTGTTACTCGTGGACATCAGGTACGTCTTATCACTTCTATCATCAAGCCTCATCAAGACCACTCTTTAATATTACCAGTCAGCTGTTTTTCTTCAGTGACTTAAACGCTGGGCATCATCATTGCCTACTATGACATTTACCTTTGTCTAACTTTGGTCGGCTGCATCGTACTACATTGCTGTATTTTAGGTTGCGCTCACTCTTTTTAAGGCGTAACTTTGAAATCGTAAAATAACGCTTTTCGGTTTGCTGTGCTGGATACCAAATTATTAATTACACTTACCCAAGTCACTATGCCCACAACACCTAACACAAATGTTAATACGCGGTCACAGTCTTTGAAAATGTCTACCAATGACGACATCCTCAAAGCCATAAGCCTCATTAATTCACTCTCTACATCCCAATTGTCACAATTTCAAGAACTCCGTACAAGTATCTCCGGTTTAACCTCCAAAGTGGCGGATCTTGCCACCGAGAATGCTGCTTTTCGGGCCGAAATTTCAGATCTCCGAACAAGAATTGACCTTCTTGAATCACGGCCGGTCCATCCTAGTGATTTATCGTCAGTGATCTTTCGTGAGTCCACTGAACGGTCCAAAATTGGTTTTAATTCAATCGCCTATGGTGTGCCTGAGTCAAGTGCCAACACCGCTGCACTAAGATCCGAAGAGGACTTACACACCTTAAGCAATCTTCTTAATAGCATTTCTATTCCTGTTCCCACCGAACCAAAGCTAATACGCCTTGGGAATAGCAATGCGAAAAAACCAAGACCACTCAAAATCATCTGTCAGTCCAAGAATGATGCATCACAACTCATCTACAAGTTTAACTCCCAGATTCGTAATGGATTATCACCCACACCTGGTTTTCGCTTAGTACGTGACAAGACTACACTAGAACGCGATCTTTTACGTCAAGCGCATATTGATCTGGAGCAGAAAAAGTACGCAGGCTCTACCAATCTTACAATCTCGTTTGTCAATGGAGTTCCCACTGTAGTTAAAGCTGTTCCAAAAAACACGAACCCCAGAGGAAGCAACCATCGTCCAAATACCACCCAGCCTATTCATTAGTTCATGATCTGAACTCTGGTTTGCATGCATTTTGTCTAAATAATTCTAATTGTACTTTTTGTCGTTATACTAAGTCCATCTTTAACTCTTTCTTCTCCGATTTTAATAATATTATAGCTAAAAATGTATCTCCGTTAATTTCTATGTCCAATAATTCTAATATTTTACCCAGTCCACACTATAATGTTCAAATATATTACCAAAATGTTCGCGGCCTCCGTACTAAACTTTTGAATCTCCACACTAACTTTATTTTATCTTCCTACGATGCATACGTTTTAACAGAAACCTGGCTCTCTAATGACGTTTCAAATGCCGAATTAGGATTCGATGAATATTTAATCTTTAGGTGTGACAGGAATGTTCTAACAAGTAATTGTCGACGGGGTGGGGGAGTATTGATTGCAGTCAACAAAAAGCTTAGACCAGTCTTAATTACTTCTCTCTATGATAAATGTGAACAAGTTTTTGTTCGGTTCACTCTACCTAGTGGTCTCTCCGTATTTTTAGCTGGAGTTTACTTACCTCCAGGGTTAAACCTCTCGGTTTACGAAGGTCACCTTGAGTCTGTTGACCAGGCCTGGGGAACTAATGCCTTTAATCTCGGTCTGGTTTGTGGTGACTATAATTTGCCCAACGTATATTGGACCAGTGGGGATTCTGGTTTTATCTACACTGGTAGGATTAATGATAAGGTTCGAATTGTTGGGGATCATTTTAGTTTGCTTCACTTTACTCAAAAGAACCAAATTTACAATAACACCGGTTCCGTTCTTGATTTAATCTTCACCAACAACGCATCTACCCAAGTCTCTCAGGCTGCCGATCCCTTGGTTCCATGTGACTTGTACCACCCGGCCCTCACTATCTCCTGTCCCTCTCCATCTGATCTCCCTATGCTCGACGCCCAGCACATGTACTACGACTTTAAAGCTGCTAATTATGAGATGATATCTCACTACTTAGAAGACATAGATTGGTCCGTTGCCGTTAATTCTAAATCGACTAATGAATCAGCAGATTTACTACAGAAAATTCTTCAAGACTGTATCCGGGAGTGGGTTCCAGTACGTAGCTTTCGCAATTCTACTTTCCCAAAATGGGTCTCCGGCAGCCTAATTAATCTTATTCAATGAAAAAAGAATCTCACAAATTATACAAATTACTAGGGGGTTACAATCGTTACATGACCTTCTCCAGACTACGCGCACGATGTAAATATGAATCCAAGCGCCTTTACCGAAACTATTTGGATAGCTTACAGGAGCGGTTTTGTACTAATCCTAAATCATTCTGGGAATTCGTTCGGAGTAAACGTGGAGCCAACCCGATACCTGATGAGGTTCATCTTGGCCAAACTAAAGCCACAGGTGAACATGTTTCTGCTTTGTTCGCCTCACACTTCTCCTCGGTATATAAAGACTCACATTTTACGGCAAACCCTTTATCCGAGGGGTGTACTAATCAAGAATTTTCTTTTCTCCCATAAATTTTATCGATTACTACTGAAGAGGACAATGAAGCCCTAAACTCCCTATCAAATACTCGTGGTTCTGGGCCAGATGGTATTTCTGCCCTTCTACTGTACCGATGTCGGGCCTCTCTCGGTTTACCTGTAACTTTAATTTTTAACAAGTCTCTTGCCGAAGGTGTCTTCCCTCACGCCTGGAAAATTAGTCGTGTAACACCCATCTTAAAGTCTGGTATTTCGACCGATGTTGCCAACTACAGACCCATCTCCGGCTTACCTTTCCTCGGTAAGTTATTCGAATCAATTGTTCTTAAACAAATTAAACGTAAATTTTCATCAATCATATCAATCGACCAGCATGGGTTCGTTCCTGGTCGCTCAACTGTTACCAGCCATGTTGATTTTGTTTCCTTTTTACATAAGGCATTTGAACTAGGTAATCAAGTTGATGTCATATACACCGATTTTTCCAAAGCGTTCGACTCTATAGATCATAGAGCCTTGCTTTATGTTCTTGACAGGTTAGGCGTTGGTGAGCCATTCCTATCGTGGGTTAGTTCCTATCTTAGCGAGCGGCACCAATTTGTAAGTCTATTCGGTAAGTCATCCAATCTTTTTCGAGCGTCATCCGGAGTTCCACAAGGTAGCCACCTAGGACCTCTTTTATTTAATATTTTTATTAACACCGTGTGCTCAACAGTTTCTCCTTGTCGCCTTCTTCTGTTTGCCGATGATTCTAAGATTTTCCAAATGATATCCTCATACAATGACTACCTCACTCTCCAAAACTCCCTTGATAAATTTGCTGCCTGGTGTAATTCTTTTAATTTGTCGCTAAATATTGCCAAATGCAAAGTAATGACCTTTCATCGTTCTAGGTCAGTCATTACCTTTGACTACAACCTAAGCGGTCTATCTATTCAACGTGTTAACCAAGTCGAGGATTTGGGCATACTGTTTGTGCCTTCACTCCACTTTGGTCCTCACATCGATATCATGACTAGTAAAGCTTTTCGCGTATTGGGTTTTATTAAGAGACACACTGTTAATTTTAGTTCCCCTAAGTGCCTACTGGTTCTCTACAACTCGTTGGTTCGTTCAGTTCTCGAATATGGGTGCGTAGTCTGATCACCATACACCGCTGCTGACATTCGACGGATTGATCGGGTGCAAAATTACTTTATGAACTTTGTTGGCTTCTGTCTCAATATCCCTCACCCAAAACACGATTACAGGCCTATTATACAAGCTCTTAAGCTCAACTACCTCTCAACTAGGCGTGATAACCTTGGTAATAACTTTATTCGAGGTCTGATTGAGGGTAGGTCGATGCCCCTAGGCTTCTCGAACAACTTGATTTTCGAATACCCAATAATACTAGGTTACAGTATTCTTTCTATCCCCCTAACAATAAGTCTAACTTCGCGAGAAATGCCCCATTACCAAGACTAATGCGTTTAGCGAACTTACCGTAATACCCATAGTACGGAGGCTCACATTTTTGTTAGCTTATTTCTATTACCATGTTATTTATTTCTTATTATCATTATGTTATCTATCTTATTCCAGACCTTTATTTAACTTATTCATATGTAAAAAAAAAAAATTGTTTATATATCTTGTATCTGTATCTTGTACACTCCATGTAAATTTTGTAAAAACTGACTGGCGTTAATTCTAATAAATAAATAAATAAATAAATAAATAAATACCAACTTCGTACCAACCAATAAGTCTTCTCCCCTTATTTGCCAAACTTTCTGAAAAATTAATCTTAAAGCGTATATCTCGACTAATAAACATCAATCAAATCATTCCAAATTCACAATTTTTTTTTTCAGGAGTAGATGTAATGTAAAATAATGTCTATTCAACAATCCATCAAATCAACCGAATAGTTGATTCAATATCGTACTCATTGGAAACGAAAAAATATTGCTCTGCTGTTTCATTAGATGTTGCCCAGGCATTTGATCGGGTTTGGCACCCGGGCCTTCTTTATAAATTAAAAAAAATTCTTCCCGCGCCTTATTTTCTGTTTTTCAAATCATACCTCAACAACTGGTTCTTTGTGACAAAAGTAGGCCCTGAGATATCATCAATTGCCACTATCCTAGCCGGTGTTCCTCAAGGTGCTGTCTCATCTCCTTTAATATATAACTTATACACAACTATCAACCAACCACCCCGTATACTTCAGTAGCCGAATTCGCTGATGACAAAATGATATACACTTCACAAAATGATCCATACACCGCTAAATTACACTTACAAAACCACCTAAACAGCCTATCTTCCTGGTATACTAAATGGAAAGTTAAAATTAACAATGAAAAATCATCACACATTACTTTTTCCTTAAGACAGAGTGAAACACCTCCTGTTAAACTAAACAATCAAACAATACCAACAGTCTCTAACATCCGTTATCTAGGCCTAACCCTAGACAAGCGACTCAGCTGGGCAGAACATATAAAAATTAAACGCAATACTCTAAACCTCAGGAGGAAATCACTACACTATTTGATAGGTAATCACTCCAAACTCAACCTCAATACCAAACTACTCATTTATAAGCAACTCCTCATGCCTATATGGACATATCACTACATATGGCATCAAGCTATGGGGTGCGGCCATATTGCCAAATTTAAATAGAATACAAAGATTCCAATCAATCACCTTACGCATGGTAACTAAGGCCCCCTTTTACATTTCCAACCACACACTCCACACAGACCTACACATTAAAACTGTATCAGAAATGTCATCAGATATACATAAACGCTATCGTCTAAGACTACAGAATCACCCAAACCCGTTAATTTCAGCACTAAACTTAGAAACAATACCTGGGAACCCCCAATGACGGCTTAAGAGAAGATGGTGCCGTGACCTAAACTCCTAATCTCAAAAAAAGAAAAAAAAAGAAAATTTAGAAATTTAAAAAAAAAATGCGTGAATTTTGCGTGCTGGCTGTTGGTCTGTGGTGAACACACCTTTGCCTACGCGTTTGTGTAGCTTTACCGGTCCCCACCATTTCGGTGCGAAGCCGGCGTGAAATTTTTTGTGCGCGTTTGACAGGTGGTGTGCCTTGTAGTACACCGTGTCACCTGTTTTGTACTTTGTGTCCGTCGGCCCACCTGTTATCGGTGGTGCGGTCAGTACATTGTTTTCGCGACTCACCCTAGCCATGTTTATTTGTTCGATCGGGTTGTCCGCTGTCCGCGACAGTATCCAGTCCCCCGGCCTTTTGCACTCTCTCCCGAGGACGAGTACCGATGGTGGATATCCTGTCCGGTCGTTACGCCTGTTCCTGATCGAAAAAAGAATGGGGGCTAGCTTGGTGTCCCAGGTGTTGTGGTTGCCGTCGATGAGTAGCGCGCGTAGACCTTTTTTTAATTCCTGGTTACGGCGTTCGACTGGGTTGGCCCTCGGGTGATATACCGGAGTTGTCCAGCCCTCGGCCCCCCACTGTTCGATCGCTTTACGCATATCGTTTGCTACGAACTGTGGGCCGTTATCGCTTAAGCACACACGGGGGTATCCGAAACGTGAAAAGAATTCTCGTTCAAGCGTTTCGGTTATTGTTTTTGTAGTGGCTGTTCCGAGGGGGTATGCCTCGGTCCATCTACTAAACAGATCCGTGGCGACCAGTATGTATTGTTTTCCCCTACTCGTACGCGGGTAGGGGCCCATGAGGTCTATGCTAACCACCTCCCAGGGGTGTCGGGGTATTCTGGTGGTCGCGGGGTCATCTGCGCGCGTGTTCAGTGGTTTGGTACACGCGCATATGTGACACGACTTGACGTACAGTCGGATGTCGTTTTTTTGTCCTTTCCAAAAAAACCGTTGTTTTACCGCTCTGTACGTTTCTTACCAGCCCGGGTGGTTTGCGAGTACGTGATCGTGGTATGTCCAGATCACGTTCTGCGTCTTGTCCTTTGGCATGACTACGGGTGTGTGTTCGCCCAAATTTATCCGCAGAAGACCGTCGGTAAAAATTTATTTATTTTTTTTATCCGTGGTACTTCCGGTATTGTGCGCTGGGTCGTCCGTTGTCATGTTGCGCGCTGTGTCTCGTGTATTGGGGTCATTGGCCTGCCATGTCACGAGCATAGCGTGTGTGATTGTGGGACCACTAGTGGTGTTAGCCGGGTCCGTCGTGGCGAACAGATTGTCGGCCGGTGAGCTAGTAGCAGTGGTGAGTGGTGAGGTGGGTACTCCTACTAGTCGTTCCTCGAGGTGTTCCTCGTCTACCGGTGGCCCGGTGGTTGGGTTGCGGGATAGCATGTCCGGCGCCTCGTTCTGTACGCCGGGCACATGTGTGGTTTTGTAGTCCAGGTTAGCCAGCTGTAGTGCCCACCTGGTTAACTTGGAATTTGTGTTTTTGGCTCGGTGGAGCCATGTGAGTGCCGAGTTGTCGGTGAATAGGTCAAAGCGGCGGGCCTCTAGGTATGGTCTAAACTTGTCGGTTGCCCAGATTATCGCGAGGCACTCGCGTTCTACCGTGGCGTACCTTGTTTGCGTATCACTAAACTTTTTGTTTGCGTAGGCGATTATCCGCCTTTCGTCCGGGCTGTCACCCCGTTGGAAAAGGACGGCACCTGCTCCTATTTCGCTAGCATCGGTTTGTAGGCAAAACGGTTTTCCGTAATCTGGCGTCGACAGTTTTGGCGAATCGTACAGGGCGCGTTTTATTTTGGTAAATGCGGCCTGTTCGGTTTCGGTCCACGACCATTTGGTCCCCTGTTTAAGTCTATTCGTTAGGGGTGCTATGGTGTCCGCGTAGTTGTCGACAAACTGGCTGTACCAGTTGCAAACGCCCAGGAACTTCCGTAGGTCCCTCAGTTTGGTTGGTGGGGGGTAGTTTATGATGCCCTCTAGTTTCTCCGGTTGTTTGTCTATTCCTTCGGAGGTGACTAGGTGTCCGAGAAATGAAATTTCGGTGGCTCCGAATTTGCACTTTTCGGGGTTGCATGTGAGCCCGTGTCTCTGTAGACGTTCTAGAACTTTGTCCAAGTGGCACTGGTGTTCGTCCACAGTGTTCAAAAACACCACTATATCGTCTAGATATACGCGGATGAACTCGTCCAGGTACCCCCTCAGGACTTCGTCCATTAGTCGCACGAAGGTCATGGGGCTGTTTTTGAGGCCGAAGAGGAGGACTCGGAATTGGTATAGGCCCCGACGCGTCCGGAATGCCGTGTATTTTCGCGCGTTTTGGTTAAGTGGGACCTGCCAGTAACCCGACTTAAGGTCCAGGACGCTGAATACTTTTGCACCTCTCATCTGACGTATCAGCGTATTGAGGTCGGGCATTGGGTAAGCGTCAGACTCAGTGATATCATTGAGCCGCCTATAATCAATGCATAGTCGAGGTGAGCCGTCTTTCTTTTTTGCTAGAACGATGGGTGCGGCCCACGGGGATGTGCTCTGTTCTACCAGTCCCTGCTCTTCCATGTCCCGTATCATGGTGTCGATTGTGGTCTGTTTTACCGGTGGGTAGGGATATGGTTTGAGTGCTATGGGTGTTTGGTTTTTGAGGAGGATGTCGTGTTCAATTAACCTGGTGCGTCCTACCCTACCGTTGAATACGTCCGGATAGTTGCGTACTACTTCGGCGAGTTTCGCGCGTGTGTGGTGGTCACCGTTTATTGTTAATTTGTCGACATCTAGTGCTGGGGTTGGGGTGGGTGTCCGCCCTTTCCAGCACGCTGTTGTTCTCCTATCTGAACCTAAATGGATAGTGCTCGTTGTGTAGTCCCAGGTGACTTCGTTTTGTACGAGAAAGTCGTGACCTAGGAGCATGTCGCAGTACAAATTTTCCAGAATGGCTGCGTTGAAGGTGACCGTAAGGTCTCCGATTCTGGCTACGAATGTGGAGGTACCACTTGTCATTGTGGTATGTCCGTCCACCATTCGTACCTGAGTTGGTTGTCCGTGTGGGGGTGTGCCATATTTATGTGCTATGTTCGGGCTTAGCCCCCAGGTGAGGTCCAGTAGTCTGATGGTGTTCTACCATGTACTGGCTGCACCCTTCAGCTGCTGCGTGACAATATTAGTCCAGGCCGACCTATCTATACGCGTTTGGTACAATATCGATTCCGCCTTGTGTATGAATCGTACCGGGTCCTCAGGCGTTGTTCCGAGGAACTCCGGCAGCGAATGTTTCGCTGCACATACGTCGTCGTATGGTATCAGCGTCGATTGTTGTGACGCATAGGTGTGTGTGGAGGAGGGGGCATGGTATAAATTAGGCGTGTCATCGAACCGTACCAAACGGTCGGCGTGCTGGTTACCCGCGGACGGCGGTTCGCGCGCCGCGGAGTACCTCGTACCGTATTCCGTGTGGTCCGATGATACTGTGTGGTGGGGGCGGGTCGGTGCTGTCCCTTCCGGTTGGTGTTCCGGTTCTTGGCGTGCCATACCCATTTCCAGGCGTCGCATTGTCTCTGCAATGCGACGTTGGTCGTCGCCAAAGCGGGCCATGCAGTCCTCGAGCATGGTCAGTCGCGATTCCAGACTGTGCCCATGCGCCGAGTTTTCCGCCGCTTGCCGTACCTCCTTAATTATGGAACGACTCGCTTGAATCATGTCCATAGCCTGTTGGTGTGTGGGTGTGGGTGGGTTATTGGTGGTGATGTTCGGTGGCTAGGCGGGTGATGATTCTACCGGTTGGTTTTCCCTTTGTCCGGCGTCAAGCATCTGACCTGTTGGCAGGTTGTTTCCGGTATGTCCGGCGGGTTCCATAGGCGGAAACCGGACTTCGTTGGCCTGTAGGTTCAGGTCCGTGAAGTCTTGTATCAACCGGATTTCGAGATCATCCTTCGCGCCCGTATCCGACAACTCGCGCTGCCTGCATTCGTAGCGCAACTCCGCGGCGGTCAACTCATTAATATATTTTCCCGGCATGACGTCCGGTTGTTTTTCCGGTGTTGTTTACGGGAAAATATAAAATGTGGCTGTTGTCGGTGGAACGGTCGTCGCGTTCCTTCGATCAGCTGTGTTGACCGTTTATCGGTGTTTATTTGCGTACGGGATGTAGGTCAGTGGGTTGTTATTGTTTTGTTATTGCGCTTGCCGGGCGATCACAGTAACCGGTTTTCGCAGAGTGTTGTCACGGATGCGCGTGTGTGCGTTATCCGGCCCACTACTGCGATTAAGGAAGACGGCGGCTGTCGCTTTGAGCGGCGGCGGCGGCAGTCCGATTATGTGGTATGTCTGTCCCAGGTAATCGCGTGTTGACGTTATCGGTGGTGGTGCTGGGCGGGGGTGGTGTGGCCCTCTCACGCTCTTGCGTTCCTACCTACCTACGTCGTGTGTGTGTGGACTTTGGAGCGTCGCGTGCGGTGTAGTCGGTGCGTCCGTAAATCGGGCAGCGTGGCTGGTCGTTACGTCCTTATGTAATATATTACGTAACGCCGGTTTTTCCGTTTTCGCCAGCTAACCACGTTTTTGTCGGATCGCGTCGGGGACTTTTCTCCAAGTCGCGCAACGGGAAGGGTATATGATGGTGGTAGTAAGGGGTAAGTTAATAAGTTTTCACTTACCGGTGATTCCTGTACGGGGAGCCAGTTGTCGCGGTCCGGTGAGGAGTCGTGAGGATGAGGTGGTGCAGGGTCTTTTGACCACGTGAACAAAAAAAAACAAAAAAAATAAGTAACGAAACGACGAGTGTTGTTTATTTTGTAGCGTATTTATGAGAGAGAACAAAAAAAAAACAACAGACAACGGAGAACAAAATTCTACACAAAAACTGTAAAGAAGAAAAAAAAAGAGAATAACGGTGATGGGTGGTGCAGCGATCACGGGCCGCGGGTTGAACCTCTCGTATCGGTCGCCGAAAAACTAGTAACATTACAATCCGGTTCACCCAACGGCCGGCCGACGGTTCACAGCGCGGATGTCGCACGCCGGCGTCGTCCGTCGTCGATTGGCGGTTTGTTTGAGAAGTGTAGCGCGGCTTTCCGCGTAAAAGGCTAATTGAATTCAAACAGCTATTACGCGGGACCGCGTCACACACATAACGAAGTTCAAACTAAAATGTCGCGAAACTTAAACAGAAAAAACTATTCAAAATATTTAGTTCATTAAAGAATTATTCAAAGGGTACTAGATTGTCAATGTTTAAAAAATTTGGCTAGAGTTAAAATCATAAAAAAAAATTGAAGGGAGGTGTGGCACCCGCAGGCAAATAGATTTTAGAAAACGAAAAAGAAATTGGAAAAAAATTTACTTTAAAAACACACATTACTAAGTAAATGTTTAAAAACATTTTAAATGTTTAAAAAATTTGGCTACAATGAAAATCATAAAAAAAAATTGAAGGGAGTTGTTGGCGCCTGCAGGCATATAGATTTTAAAAAACAAAAAAAAAAATTTGGAAAAAAATTTAGAAAAAACTATTCAAAATATTTTATTCATTAAACAATTTTCAAGTAAATACAAACTAGAGTTACAGTACTAATAAAAAAAATTGAAGGGAGGTGTGGGCGCCCGCAGGCAAATAGATTTTAGAAATCAAAAAAAAAAAATTACAGTAGATACACACATTACGAAGTTCAAACTAAAATGTCCCGAAACTTAAACAGAAAAAACTATTTAAAATATTTAGTTCATTAGAGAATAATCAAAGGGTACCAGATTGTCAATGTTTAAATAATTTGGCTAGAGTTAAAATCATAAAAAATAAATTAAAGGGAGGTGTTGGCGCCTGCAGGCATATAGATTTTAAAAAACAAAAAAAAAATTTGGAAAAAAATTTAGAAAAAACTATTCAAAATATTTTGTTCATTAAACAATTTTCAAGTAAATACAAACTAGAGTTACAGTACTAATAAAAAAAATTGAAGGGAGGTGTGGGCGCCCGCAGGCAAATAGATTTTAGAAAACAAAAAAAAAAAAATTGGAAAAAAATTTAGAAAAAACTATTCAAAATATTTAGTTCATTAAAGAAGGATTATTCGTGGGGCACAAAGTTTTCAATTTTCAAGTCAATACAAACTAGAGTTACAGTACTAATAAAAAAAATTGAAGGGAGGTGTGGGCGCCCGCAGGCAAATAGATTTTAGAAATCAAAAAAAAAAAATTACAGTAGATACACACATTACGAAGTTCAAACTAAAATGTCCCGAAACTTAAACAGAAAAAACTATTTAAAATATTTAGTTCATTAGAGAATAATCAAAGGGTACCAGATTGTCAATGTTTAAATAATTTGGCTAGAGTTAAAATCATAAAAAATAAATTAAAGGGAGGTGTTGGCGCCTGCAGGCATATAGATTTTAAAAAACAAAAAAAAAATTTGGAAAAAAATTTAGAAAAAACTATTCAAAATATTTTATTCATTAAACAATTTTCAAGTAAATACAAACAAGAGTTACAGTACTCATAAAAAAAATTGAAGGGAGGTGTGGGCGCCCGCAGGCAAATAGATTTTAGAAAACAAAAAAAAAAAAATTGGAAAAAAATTTAGAAAAAACTATTCAAAATATTTAGTTCATTAAAGAAGGATTATTCGTGGGGCACAAAGTTTTCAATTTTCAAGTCAATACAAACAAGAGTTACAGTACTACAAAAAAAAAAATTGAAGGGAGGTGGGGGCGCCCGCAGGCAAATAGATTTTAGAAATCAAAAAAAAAAAATTACAGTAGATACACACATTACGAAGTTCAAACTAAAATGTCCCGAAACTTAAACAGAAAAAACTATTTAAAATATTTAGTTCATTAGTGAATAATCAAAGGGTACCAGATTGTCAATGTTTAAATAATTTGGCTAGAGTTAAAATCATAAAAAATAAATTAAAGGGAGGTGTTGGCGCCTGCAGGCATATAGATTTTAAAAAACAAAAAAAAAAATTTGGAAAAAAATTTAGAAAAAACTATTCAAAATATTTTGTTCATTAAACAATTTTCAAGTAAATACAAACTAGAGTTACAGTACTAATAAAAAAAATTGAAGGGAGGTGTGGGCGCCCGCAGGCAAATAGATTTTAGAAAACAAAAAAAAAAAATTGGAAAAAAATTTAGAAAAAACTATTCAAAATATTTAGTTCATTAAAGAAGGATTATTCGTGGGGCACAAAGTTTTCAATTTTCAAGTCAATACAAACAAGAGTTACAGTACAACAAAAAAAAAAATTGAAGGGAGGTGTGGGAACCCGCAGGCAAATAGATTTTAGAAATCAAAAAAAAAAAATTACAGTAGATACACACATTACGAAGTTCAAACTAAAATGTCCCGAAACTTAAACAGAAAAAACTATTTAAAATATTTAGTTCATTAGAGAATAATCAAAGGGTACCAGATTGTCAATGTTTAAATAATTTGGCTAGAGTTAAAATCATAAAAAATAAATTAAAGGGAGGTGTTGGCGCCTGCAGGCATATAGATTTTAAAAAACAAAAAAAAAATTTGGAAAAAAATTTAGAAAAAACTATTCAAAATATTTTGTTCATTAAACAATTTTCAAGTAAATACAAACTAGAGTTACAGTACTAATAAAAAAAATTGAAGGGAGGTGTGGGCGCCCGCAGGCAAATAGATTTTAGAAAACAAAAAAAAAAAATTGGAAAAAAATTTAGAAAAAACTATTCAAAATATTTAGTTCATTAAAGAAGGATTATTCGTGGGGCACAAAGTTTTCAATTTTCAAGTCAATACAAACAAGAGTTACAGTACAACAAAAAAAAAAATTGAAGGGAGGTGTGGGAACCCGCAGGCAAATAGATTTTAGAAATCAAAAAAAAAAAATTACAGTAGATACACACATTACGAAGTTCAAACTAAAATGTCCCGAAACTTAAACAGAAAAAACTATTTAAAATATTTAGTTCATTAGAGAATAATCAAAGGGTACCAGATTGTCAATGTTTAAATAATTTGGCTAGAGTTAAAATCATAAAAAATAAATTAAAGGGAGGTGTTGGCGCCTGCAGGCATATAGATTTTAAAAAACAAAAAAAAAATTTGGAAAAAAATTTAGAAAAAACTATTCAAAATATTTTGTTCATTAAACAATTTTCAAGTAAATACAAACTAGAGTTACAGTACTAATAAAAAAAATTGAAGGGAGGTGTGGGCGCCCGCAGGCAAATAGATTTTAGAAAACAAAAAAAAAAATTGGAAAAAAAATTAGAAAAAACTATTCAAAATATTTAGTTCATTAAAGAAGGATTATTCGTGGGGCACAAAGTTATCAATTTTCAAGTCAATACAAACTAGAGTTACAGTACTAATAAAAAAAATTGAAGGGAGGTGTGGGCGCCCGCAGTCAAATAGATTTTAGAAATCAAAAAAAAAAAATTACAGTAGATACACACATTACGAAGTTCAAACTAAAATGTCCCGAAACTTAAACAGAAAAAACTATTTAAAATATTTAGTTCATTAGAGAATAATCAAAGGGTACCAGATTGTCAATGTTTAAATAATTTGGCTAGAGTTAAAATCATAAAAAATAAATTAAAGGGAGGTGTTGGCGCCTGCAGGCATATAGATTTTAAAAAACAAAAAAAAAATTTGGAAAAAAATTTAGAAAAAACTATTCAAAATATTTTGTTCATTAAACAATTTTCAAACTAGAGTTACAGTACTAATAAAAAAAATTGAAGGGAGGTGTGGGCGCCCGCAGGCAAATAGATTTTAGAAAACAAAAAAAAAAAATTGGAAAAAATTTAGAAAAAACTATTCAAAATATTTAGTTCATTAAAGAAGGATTATTCGTGGGGCACAAAGTTTTCAATTTTCAAGTCAATACAAACAAGAGTTACAGTACAACAAAAAAAAAAATTGAAGGGAGGTGTGGGAACCCGCAGGCAAATAGATTTTAGAAATCAAAAAAAAAAATTACAGTAGATACACACATTACGAAGTTCAAACTAAAATGTCCCGAAACTTAAACAGAAAAAACTATTTAAAATATTTAGTTCATTAGAGAATAATCAAAGGGTACCAGATTGTCAATGTTTAAATAATTTGGCTAGAGTTAAAATCATAAAAAATAAATTAAAGGGAGGTGTTGGCGCCTGCAGGCATATAGATTTTAAAAAACAAAAAAAAAATTTGGAAAAAAATTTAGAAAAAACTATTCAAAATATTTTGTTCATTAAACAATTTTCAAGTAAATACAAACTAGAGTTACAGTACTAATAAAAAAAATTGAAGGGAGGTGTGGGCGCCCGCAGGCAAATAAATTTTAGAAAACAAAAAAAAAAATTGGAAAAAAATTTAGAAAAAACTATTCAAAATATTTAGTTCATTAAAGAAGAACTATTCGTGGGGCACCAAGTTATCAATTTTCAAGTAAATACATACTAGAGTTACAGTACTAAAAAAAAAAAATTGTAGGGAGGTGTAGGCGCCCGCAGGCAAATAGATTTTAGAAATCAAAAAAAAAAAATTACAGTAGATACACACATTACGAAGTTCAAACTAAAATGTCCCGAAACTTAAACAGAAAAAACTATTTAAAATATTTAGTTCATTAGAGAATAATCAAAGGGTACCAGATTGTCAATGTTTAAATAATTTGGCTAGAGTTAAAATCATAAAAAATAAATTAAAGGGAGGTGTTGGCGCCTGCAGGCATATAGATTTTAAAAAACAAAAAAAAAATTTGGAAAAAAATTTAGAAAAAACTATTCAAAATATTTTGTTCATTAAACAATTTTCAAGTAAATACAAACTAGAGTTACAGTACTAATAAAAAAAATTGAAGGGAGGTGTGGGCGCCCGCAGGCAAATAGATTTTAGAAAACAAAAAAAAAAAATTGGAAAAAAATTTAGAAAAAACTATTCAAAATATTTAGTTCATTAAAGAAGGATTATTCGTGGGGCACAAAGTTTTCAATTTTCAAGTCAATACAAACAAGAGTTACAGTACAACAAAAAAAAAAATTGAAGGGAGGTGTGGGAACCCGCAGGCAAATAGATTTTAGAAATCAAAAAAAAAAAATTACAGTAGATACACACATTACGAAGTTCAAACTAAAATGTCCCGAAACTTAAACAGAAAAAACTATTTAAAATATTTAGTTCATTAGAGAATAATCAAAGGGTACCAGATTGTCAATGTTTAAATAATTTGGCTAGAGTTAAAATCATAAAAAATAAATTAAAGGGAGGTGTTGGCGCCTGCAGGCATATAGATTTTAAAAAACAAAAAAAAAATTTGGAAAAAAATTTAGAAAAAACTATTCAAAATATTTTGTTCATTAAACAATTTTCAAGTAAATACAAACTAGAGTTACAGTACTAATAAAAAAAATTGAAGGGAGGTGTGGGCGCCCGCAGGCAAATAAATTTTAGAAAACAAAAAAAAAAATTGGAAAAAAATTTAGAAAAAACTATTCAAAATATTTAGTTCATTAAAGAAGAACTATTCGTGGGGCACCAAGTTATCAATTTTCAAGTAAATACATACTAGAGTTACAGTACTAAAAAAAAAAAATTGTAGGGAGGTGTAGGCGCCCGCAGGCAAATAGATTTTAGAAATCAAAAAAAAAAATTGGAAAAAAATTTAGAAAAAACTATTCAAAATATTTAGTTCATTAAAGAAGAACTATTCGTGGGGCACCAAGTTATCAATTTTCAAGTAAATACATACTAGAGTTACAGTACTAAAAAAAAAAAATTGTAGGGAGGTGTAGGCGCCCGCAGGCAAATAGATTTTAGAAATCAAAAAAAAAAAATTACAGTAGATACACACATTACGAAGTTCAAACTAAAATGTCCCGAAACTTAAACAGAAAAAACTATTTAAAATATTTAGTTCATTAGAGAATAATCAAAGGGTACCAGATTGTCAATGTTTAAATAATTTGGCTAGAGTTAAAATCATAAAAAATAAATTAAAGGGAGGTGTTGGCGCCTGCAGGCATATAGATTTTAAAAAACAAAAAAAAAATTTGGAAAAAAATTTAGAAAAAACTATTCAAAATATTTTGTTCATTAAACAATTTTCAAACTAGAGTTACAGTACTAATAAAAAAAATTGAAGGGAGGTGTGGGCGCCCGCAGGCAAATAGATTTTAGAAAACAAAAAAAAAAAATTGGAAAAAATTTAGAAAAAACTATTCAAAATATTTAGTTCATTAAAGAAGGATTATTCGTGGGGCACAAAGTTTTCAATTTTCAAGTCAATACAAACAAGAGTTACAGTACAACAAAAAAAAAAATTGAAGGGAGGTGTGGGAACCCGCAGGCAAATAGATTTTAGAAATCAAAAAAAAAAATTACAGTAGATACACACATTACGAAGTTCAAACTAAAATGTCCCGAAACTTAAACAGAAAAAACTATTTAAAATATTTAGTTCATTAGAGAATAATCAAAGGGTACCAGATTGTCAATGTTTAAATAATTTGGCTAGAGTTAAAATCATAAAAAATAAATTAAAGGGAGGTGTTGGCGCCTGCAGGCATATAGATTTTAAAAAACAAAAAAAAAATTTGGAAAAAAATTTAGAAAAAACTATTCAAAATATTTTGTTCATTAAACAATTTTCAAGTAAATACAAACTAGAGTTACAGTACTAATAAAAAAAATTGAAGGGAGGTGTGGGCGCCCGCAGGCAAATAAATTTTAGAAAACAAAAAAAAAAATTGGAAAAAAATTTAGAAAAAACTATTCAAAATATTTAGTTCATTAAAGAAGAACTATTCGTGGGGCACCAAGTTATCAATTTTCAAGTAAATACATACTAGAGTTACAGTACTAAAAAAAAAAAATTGTAGGGAGGTGTAGGCGCCCGCAGGCAAATAGATTTTAGAAATCAAAAAAAAAAAATTACAGTAGATACACACATTACGAAGTTCAAACTAAAATGTCCCGAAACTTAAACAGAAAAAACTATTTAAAATATTTAGTTCATTAGAGAATAATCAAAGGGTACCAGATTGTCAATGTTTAAATAATTTGGCTAGAGTTAAAATCATAAAAAATAAATTAAAGGGAGGTGTTGGCGCCTGCAGGCATATAGATTTTAAAAAACAAAAAAAAAATTTGGAAAAAAATTTAGAAAAAACTATTCAAAATATTTTGTTCATTAAACAATTTTCAAGTAAATACAAACTAGAGTTACAGTACTAATAAAAAAAATTGAAGGGAGGTGTGGGCGCCCGCAGGCAAATAGATTTTAGAAAACAAAAAAAAAAAATTGGAAAAAAATTTAGAAAAAACTATTCAAAATATTTAGTTCATTAAAGAAGGATTATTCGTGGGGCACAAAGTTTTCAATTTTCAAGTCAATACAAACAAGAGTTACAGTACAACAAAAAAAAAAATTGAAGGGAGGTGTGGGAACCCGCAGGCAAATAGATTTTAGAAATCAAAAAAAAAAAATTACAGTAGATACACACATTACAAAGTTCAAACTAAAATGTCCCGAAACTTAAACAGAAAAAACTATTTAAAATATTTAGTTCATTAGAGAATAATCAAAGGGTACCAGATTGTCAATGTTTAAATAATTTGGCTAGAGTTAAAATCATAAAAAATAAATTAAAGGGAGGTGTTGGCGCCTGCAGGCATATAGATTTTAAAAAACAAAAAAAAAATTTGGAAAAAAATTTAGAAAAAACTATTCAAAATATTTTGTTCATTAAACAATTTTCAAGTAAATACAAACTAGAGTTACAGTACTAATAAAAAAAATTGAAGGGAGGTGTGGGCGCCCGCAGGCAAATAAATTTTAGAAAACAAAAAAAAAAATTGGAAAAAAATTTAGAAAAAACTATTCAAAATATTTAGTTCATTAAAGAAGAACTATTCGTGGGGCACCAAGTTATCAATTTTCAAGTAAATACATACTAGAGTTACAGTACTAAAAAAAAAAAATTGTAGGGAGGTGTAGGCGCCCGCAGGCAAATAGATTTTAGAAATCAAAAAAAAAAAATTACAGTAGATACACACATTACGAAGTTCAAACTAAAATGTCCCGAAACTTAAACAGAAAAAACTATTTAAAATATTTAGTTCATTAGAGAATAATCAAAGGGTACCAGATTGTCAATGTTTAAATAATTTGGCTAGAGTTAAAATCATAAAAAATAAATTAAAGGGAGGTGTTGGCGCCTGCAGGCATATAGATTTTAAAAAACAAAAAAAAAATTTGGAAAAAAATTTAGAAAAAACTATTCAAAATATTTTGTTCATTAAACAATTTTCAAACTAGAGTTACAGTACTAATAAAAAAAATTGAAGGGAGGTGTGGGCGCCCGCAGGCAAATAGATTTTAGAAAACAAAAAAAAAAAATTGGAAAAAAATTTAGAAAAAACTATTCAAAATATTTAGTTCATTAAAGAAGGATTATTCGTGGGGCACAAAGTTATCAATTTTCAAGTCAATACAAACTAGAGTTACAGTACTGATAAAAAAAATTGAAGGGAGGTGTGGGCGCCCGCAGGCAAATAGATTTTAGAAATCAAAAAAAAAATTTGAAAAAAAATTTAGAAAAAACTATTCAAAATATTTTGTTCATTAAACAATTTTCAAGTCAATACAAACTAGAGTTACAGTACTAATAAAAAAAATTGAAGAGAGGTGTGGGCGCCCGCAGGCAAATAGATTTTAGAAAACAAAAAAAAAAATTGGAAAAAAATTTACAGTAGAAACACACATAACGAAGTTCAAACTAAAATGTCCCGAAACTTAAACAGAAAAAACTATTCAAAATATTTAGTTCATTAAAGAATTATTCAAAGGGTTCTAGATTGTCAATGTTTAAAAAATTTGGCTAGAGTTAAAATCATAAAAAAAAATTGAAGGGAGGTGTGGTGCCTGCAGGCAAATAGATTTTAGAAAACGAAAAAAAAATTGGAAAGAAATTTACTTTAAAAACACACATTACTAAGTAAATGTTTAAAAACATTTTAAATGTTTAAAAAATTTGGCTACAATGAAAATCATAAAAAAAAAATTGAAGGGAGTTGTTGGCGCCCGCAGGCAAATAGATTTTAGAAAACAAAAAAAAAAAATTGGAAAAAAATTTAGAAAAAACTATTCAAAATATTTAGTTCATTAAAGAAGAACTATTCGTGGGGCACCAAAATATCAATTTTCAAGTAAATACATACTAGAGTTACAGTACTAAAAAAAAAAAATTGAAGGGAGGTGTGGGCGCCCGCAGGCAAATAGATTTTAGAAATCAAAAAAAAAAATTGGAAAAAAATTTACAGTAGAAACACACATAACGAAGTTCAAACTAAAATGTCCCGAAACTTAAACAGAAAAAACTATTCAAAATATTTAGTTCATTAAAGAATTATTCAAAGGGTAATAGATTGACGATGTTTAAAATATTTAGCTAGATAGTTAAAATCATAAAAAAAAATTTGAAGGGAGGTGTGGCGCCCGCAGGCAAATAGATTTTAGAAAACAAAAAAAAAATTGGAAAAAAATTTACTTTAAAAACACACATTACTAAGTAAATGTTTAAAAACATTTTAAATGTTTAAAAAAATTGGCTACAATGAAAATCCTAAAAAAAAATTGAATAGAGGTGTTGGCGACCGGAGGCAAATGAATTTTAGAAAACAAAAAATAAAAATGTGGAAAAACTTTAACTTTAGGAACACGCTTTAGGAGTACACGGGTACTCAGCGTACTCCCAGGTATAGCCGGTTAATCTTGAAAAATATTTATAGATAAAATTCTACTAGAGTTCAATGAATTGAAAAAAAAATTGTTTGAGAAATCTGTGTGAAATAACACTTAACAAAAGAATACGCTGGAAGCTAAATACTGCAATACATATTAACTACAATCCAAAAACTAGGTATTGTTTACATTATAATAATACGAACAGTTATTATGATCAGAGGTGTATCATCGTAATACATGTATAAGAAAATGTATAAAAACGAATGTAATTTATAAAGGATGCAAAAAAATTAAATGAGAAAAAGGTCCTGCATGGACTCTATTATTAGATTGTAATTTATGAAGGACATAAAATAATGTTTAATTTAAAATAATATTGTGTTTGGCTGGGTCTACAATCAATATTAAATAACAAACTATAAAGTCTAAATGCAAATAAAAACATAGTCAGATATCTGTTTTAGTCTTTGTAAATATGTGCGGAAAAAAATTACATTTAGTACAATGTAAAAAAATGTGGAAAGAAAACCCTGAGAATTCTTTGACAGTAGGATATTAAAACACAAAACTATATATTAAATTAAAACTATTGATTTTATACATTTTCTATTTACAATAGGTAAAGTAAGTATTGAAAACCTTATAAAATCCTAATAAAATTATATTTTGTTATATTTTAAAATACTTTTATAATTTGTTGTGTTAAAAAAATCATTATTTAATGTTGACTGTATTTAAGTTTTTAATAACTATACTGGTACAACTCTAGCTGACAGTCTTAAAGACCGTGTTAAAAACTATGAAAATTAGTTAACGTCTAATTTACTGTCCTATCCTAACCTAACCTAACATAACGAAATTAATAATATTTAAATATTTTCTTTCATTGTTATGTTTACAATATCGAATACCATTATAGTTAGTAGGAAAAGATCATCGCAAAGCTCACGACCAGTGATTGTAGTCGTCTATCATCGCACCATAGCTTCAACTAACCATAGGTTTACCTAACTAACCTTCTTATGACTTATTAGGACACTTTGAATAAAAAGATCCTGAGTTGCAGGTTGCTGAACTTAAGTGTTTGATTATCAAGTTGATCCTTTGATTGTTGACATCTTAATCCATGCTATGGATGAAGCCCATAGATTATAAAGATATTGATAGACCACGCCTATTTTAAATACATTTCAGGCAGCGTTCTTGGAGGGGAAGGCAATTGAGGCGCCTTTATATTGATAGTCGATACTCGATTTGGCCTCAATTGTTCCCCTCGAAGATCAGACCGCTGATAAGACTATTATGTCCTATTTATTATGTTATATCTTTATTATCTATGATGGAGCCATACCCAGCTCACTCGTGTAAACAATTTGAAGCACATAAAAGCGATCAACGAATTTCTATCCATCTTGTAATGAGTGCCCAATTCATAAGTGGCGCACTCTAGTTTTCATCATTACCAGTGCACTATCGACCGCCGCCTAGAAACACGGATTCCCCGACGGAACGCAACCGCCGCGGCCGCCCGTAACTACAGATAGCGCCGGCCGACGCACGGTAATCCGAACGCGCGCCGCCTGCGGGAAAAACTGAGATTTCCTTATGAAAATAACAAATTACAAGTACAAAAAGTACATATTAATAATCAGTGCATTTCAAACTATAAGATGGATACTATCGAACACTTCAAACCTGTAGCTGCATCACAAAACACAGAGAAGTGTCACACGATGTTCCAATCGGGACCGGCAAGCATTGTACTACATAAATACAGGCCGCCGACCGCCGTATCATCATTGCAAACCCTATCCACTATCATGGGTTACCTAACCTATCATAGGCCAACAATTTTAAATAACCACCCTCATCAACACTTTCATCCACTAGTAGAGGCAAAAGCCTGGTATAGTTAACGGGGCATAGCCGCTCCTTCAAAGCTAAGCAAAGCGTATCATCATCATTCTCCCCGCTGAGAAAAAGCGAATAGTGAGCCGGACGGTATTTTAATGCCGCCACGAACGGACATTCTACACTAAATATTGACAGTGAAAATGTGTACAATGTTTGGCTCCACATACGTCTGTGAGTCTGCTTTTTCAAAAATGAATTATATCAAAAACAAATTCCGATCCCGACTCACCAACGAACACCTTGAAATGATGATGAAGATAGCTACCACAAACCATAACCCCGACTTAAAGCAGCTAGTTGAAAGCAAGATCTGCCATTTTTCTCATTAAAAATATTAATTGATAATTATTGTTTCATATATTTATTAAATTTAATTATATTTTCATTAGTTTTAGTTACATAATAATTAATAAGTGTACATATTTTTTTTTTAGAAATAAAGTATTTTTGACCAACCGGCATATTATAATAATTATTATGAACTTTGAATTTTTATGGCCCGCGAGAATTTTCCGAATTCTTAATGTGGCCCGCGGAAAATATTAATTGGTGACCCCTGTTCTACAGTTTGTCCCGGCATATACCCTCCACCACCGCCGCAGTGAGTCGCGAGGTATATATTGTCGTTACGCGTCCACCGTTACTGAGCGCCGCCGTCCGAGCCGAGTCGGCCAGTTCCATCCGACCAACGTACGACCACCAACCGAACAGATTGTAGAAGGTCCAACACCGTTTGTCGTTTTTTTTTTTTATCAGCATACAGACATCCGAGCCAAGTCACACTGCTGAAGCCGCCCAGCTGTTCACGCCGGTAATAATTATATTACCGTGCTACTGATCCCGTCATAATGAACACCCGACCAAAAACCGTGAGTTTTATGTTCACGCCTTCCCCCCCCCCCCATGTTTTATGTGATCTTTTATTAAACTATTTTATCTGTACACTCGTAAGAGTATAATTAATTAATTCAAAAGAAATACTGTACAACAAATTATTAAAATTGTGTCTGTATGAAAAATAATAAGTTTTTGAGAATAAACGCAACAACAATTCAACCAAAAACACCCTGCGTTTAATTTTCATTACAATCTCCACCTTCATATTCTCTATGCAAAAAGTAAATTTAAGACAAATTTGTAAATCAATGCACAGTCTCTCTATTGTACCTACTAATATTTGTGATTTCATTAATTTTCAGTATTTTGTATAATTAGATTGGGAAAACATACGACAATAACATCTACACAAGACTGAGACTAACACAATCATACTTTGATAAAAGTATATGATATAAGTACCTTCTATATTTGAATTAATCGTTTTTTTTCCCGGTACTTTATTGGTGGACGGCACTTTAACAACGGTCCCTCAACCTACTGAGGCAATCTTGAGGCATTTCCTTTTAGGAAATTAATTAAATCTTCAAACATAACTCTTAATTCAAGAGTTTGTAACTAATACAATCTTAATATAATATGAGTAGAGTACATTTCGTAATATTTTTTTATAATATTTACTGTTAGTGAAATATTAAGTTTGTATTTCTAATATAATATATGTTATGATATTTATGGACGACACTTGCACCATGGCCCCTCGATATACTAATGTGGCGACCCGGCACATCTCTTTTAGATAAATGATTAAATACTTAATCAAGTCTTCCAATTTACTAAACATTATGTTTTGTAGATGATTTGAAGAAAAATTTAAAATTGAAGAGAGACTGTGTGAATTAACAAAATTTGTGGTATGAAATGTTTATTTGAACACCTGTTATAATGTATTATATTGAACTTAAGTTAATTTTTTATAATGTACTATAGTAAACATTTGATCATTTATTACAATATACGTATATTATACATAGATTTCAAGTATGATTTTTTTAATTTTTTTTTTTTGATAGTTACCTACCTACTACAATACAAGACACTTTATTTTTATATTTTGAAGCAATATATGTTTTGGATTATTTAGATCTATATAAACTAAATTTCAGACCCATAGTTTAGTATTTAAAGTTTGTATGATCAAAGTCGTGAAACCAAATTTTATCAGACTCTACTAGAATGTTGTAGTTAAATTAAACTATAATAAGTATGTGGAATAACAGTACCTAACCTTCTATTATAATTTGTTATGAATATAATATTTTAAGTAATAACTCAAATTTAGCACTTTTACGGTACTTAATACATTTTCCTAATATTTTAACAGAAATTATGGAGCTAAAAATATAGAAATGCCTATATTATGTCACGGTCCATAGTTGATAGTTTTGTTTCATTTATAATAATAATGCTTTTTAATATACTTTTTCATAAATTAATATTTATTACAGTTGGCTTTTATGATTTGTTTGAACTATTAGTACGTATTTTTTTGGGGAGATCCCTATTATTACAACACCGTTACCAATATGCGTTTTTTTCTGGTTAGTTAATATAATTGCATGTTTTCATGATTTCTTCGTATTTATGCTTATTTTCTTAAAATGTTTTTATATTTTCGGTTCATCCGTTACCTACCTACATACCTACCTACCAAGTGTGTAAATAAAGAATTTTTTGTGTAAACCAATTTGAATTATTATTTATTAATTTAAAAAAATTTTAATAAAAACGTTTTCATTCAGTATTTTTTTGAATATTTTATTATTTTGAATATTTTTGAATATTTCAGTGCATATATTTGCCTGTTTTTAGTGCATACATGCAGGCAAATATTTAACACTTTTTCATTGCATTAAATTCACAGCCCCGCTAAATACTTTTGTCCAATCATAATACCTACCACAATTAATGTTAAATGTCAAATTGTCAACAATCAACTGCTTCTTAAACTTGATAACACTTAAGAGGATCAGTGGCGTATTTACGGGGGGGGGGGTTGATATGGGGGATAGATCCCCCCCTTGGCCTTTTTTTTTTTTTTAGTCTGTTCCCATAAACATTAATATACCTACTAGTATGCAAACCGCAACTGTAATTACCTGTAATCAGTAATCACAAATCACAACTAACGATGTATGAAATCTGATATTATTATAATTAATGAGGAGTGAATATAGGCAAAATTATACACAATCTCTTATCTCAGTGGAACAAATGATAACGTTTGTCCCTGATTTGTATCCACAGTGTCATGTATTCTATTATTAGATCATAAACAAATGTACGATATTTTGATAATATGATCTAATATACCTAGTAGGCAATATTCTATTACACAGTAATTGGTTATGATAATCATTAATCTATGCATACTATTCGGTGTTCTGTTTATACTTCATTGCTCAAATGATAATAAATTGAGTATTAAAACAACTATTTAAGAAATATTATATTAATTCGTGATTGAAAGTGATATTTTATGATCAAATTTACTTTTATTTATATACTGTATTTTATTTTTCAATATAATTTACCTACTTTTTTCAATGACATCAAAAAAGAATACCTTGTTATCATTTTTCACAAGCAATAAAAAAATTCGAAGAGAAAATGAAAATAACGAGTCTGAAGTAAGTGCTAATTTTTGTGAAATTTGAAATGTAAATTCAAGTTTTTGTGATATTTAGGTGAACTCACCAGTTAGAAAAATTACATAAGTAAACAAGTCTGCATGTACCACAAATTCTTTGGAAAGTTTTAGTGAGGCATCGAATTCACGATTACAGCAAGTAATTAATTATTTCATTGAATATATAAAAAGTTAATTGTTCAAATTTCAAATTTGTTTACTTTGTTATTCTTAAAAAAAAACTAAATTAGTTATGCTTATATAGGTTTATATGCTTTTATGATCAGTGGTCACAGCTTATAAATGTATAACTCACTTAAATAGATCTCTTAAATTATTTAGGCATTATATTATATATTTATTAGCTTCAAATAGCATGTTTTACTTGACATATGGAAACAAATACAATTTAATAATTTGGCTTAAAAATTGTTTAATATATTCTAGTTATTGTTGTGGCATTAATATAATAATATGTTTAAATTATTTATTAAAGGATGATTTTATTTGTGAAAATAATCAAACACTCGGCAATGCTAATGACATAGGTTATTTTGTAGAATGTTTATCTTTAACAGATGCTGATAAAAAGCTTGTAAGTTACATACTAGTTGATAAATTATTTCAATTCTTAACACATTAATACTTATTGAATTAGTATTTTTTTTAAATTATGCATATTTATTTTTATTTAATGTCTATATTTTAAATTTAATTTTATAATATTTATTAAAACTAATTAGTTTGTTATTTAAAATGATATTTATTCAAGGTGCTAACTAATCTATGGGTACCAGATGTTGAATATAAATTCCCATTGCTTGCAAAAAATGAAAAACGTGGCTTAAGATTTCAGCATAAATGGCTAAAAGAATTTAATTGGCTGGCGTATTCAAATGTCAAAAATGGGACATTCTGTAAATACTGTGTATTGTTTGCAAAAAATGGTGGTGTTGGAAGCCAGCCTTTGGGTAGCCTTGTTACTGTTGCTTTCAGCAACTGGAAGAAGGCAAAAGAGGTTTGATAATTTAAATGATTTATTCCAGAGACATTTGCTAAAATATTTAATACATTTTTTTTTTAGACTTTTCGGGCTCGTGGAAGTTTGAAATATCATACATTGTCTGTTCTAGACTCTGAACACTTTTTAAAAATAATAGAAAAAAAGGAACTGTCTATAATAGAACGCATAGCCAATAATAGGTAGATAATATTAAATGCATAATATGATAACCCTTACTTTAAAGTTTAAATTTTTGAAGTACATTGATTCTGTGAATTTGTTTAGAATGGTACAAATTGAAGAAAATAGAAGGAAAATAAGACCAATTATTTAGTGTATAATTCTATGTGGTAAAGAAGAGTTGGCTTTGAGAGGACATAGAGATTTTGGTGATATCTTAGTAGATGGTAAGCATAAATATAGAAACTAAATTGTATTAACTTTTACCATTTAATAATAATAATACTTTAGTATAATTAAACTGAATTATCAATGTCATATAACTATTGGACAATAATGCTCCAGTCATGCTAATTATGGATTTACAATTATTATTGTAAAAAACATGTTATTATTGTTTGCAACTTTTAACTTTTATTTTTTAGATAATTCAAGGCAAGGCCATTTCCGTGGTATTCACAAGTACAGAGCAAAAGGAGATGAATTTTTACGTAATGTTCTTGAGGGTTCAGGGAAACGTAATAAATATACGAGTCCAATTATACAAAATGAAATAATTCAGTCATGTAACACAATTTTACTAAGGAAACTAGTTAATGTGATTAATAAATGTAAATGTTTCTCTGTTCTGGCTGATGAAACAACCGACATATCGACTAAAGAGCAACTCAGTATATGTGTTTGATATATTGATGAAAACAATAAGTTGCATGAGAACTTTTTACAGTTTTTTGAAATTGATAGCTTGACTGGTTATGACTTGGCCAACTCAATATTAAATGGTAATTGTAAATAACACATTTATGATTTATTTATTTATTCGCTTTATTTATTTATATTATTTAATTACATTTTTTTGTTGGTAGGCTTAAACAGATGTGGAATTGATTGCAATTATTTATATGGCCAAGGCTATGATGGGGCCAGTAATATGGCTGGTCGATTTAAAGGAGTACAGACTTTTGTGAAATCTAAATACCCCAACGCTATATATGTACATTGTGCAGCACATTCGCTGAATTTAGCTGTTTCAACAGCTAGTGGCATAAAACCTATCAGAAATTGTTTGGGGGTGATCGAAAAAGTTTATAATTTTTTCAATACCCCTAAAAGAAATTCTGTTCTTTTAAATACCATTGAGAATTCAAATAATGCACCCCAAGTAAAACAACTCAAACGGCTTTGTGCTACTCGTTGGATTCAACGTTATGATTCTGTAAATGATTTTTCTGAACTATTTTCATTTGTTCTCAATGCGTTAGACATTATATCTGATTGGAAAGAATCAACAGATGCTGAAATGCTTCAGAAAGCGTTAAAAGATTCAGAGTTTTTGATTTCTTTGAATGTTATAAAGGTTCAGATAATATCTATTTTATATACATTTAGGTACATATATTGTGTTATTTTTAAATTTTGTTTTAGGTATTATTTTCTTATGGACTTCCGCAGTGTAAACAATTGCAAAAAGTTCAAATTGATTTGAAAAAGACAATACTCATAGTAGAAAATATAATAGCTACTTTAAAATGTATCAGAGAAAATAATGAAATAGAATTCAAAATTATCTATAATAATGTCAAAGTAATCTTTTACTTTAATATACTGTTTAATATTTAAAATAATATTTATAATGTACCTACATCATAAATATACCCCCAAATATTTATTAATATATTACAGAAAATGGCAGATGATGTTGGAATTGAATTGCTAGAGAAAAAAATTTCTTCTAAACAAACACATAGAGCTAATCCAAATTTACAAAATCATTCTACCGAACAATACTATCGTGTAACAGTATTTTTACCATATATTGATTACTTTATATCACAACTTACTGAGCGTTTTATAAATCATAAAAGTATTTTTGAAGGTATAAACTAGTTATTACATATTTTATATTATATTTTCAAAAAAAAATCTCTATTGGCATTATATTATTATAAATTATAATATAAGTACAAATACTGAATAGCTATATAAATAACTAATTTGCCAAAGTATTTTATTATTTGATATTTACTGTTATAGGGTTCGATTGCATTTTTAAAACCCAGCCATTGCCACTAGAGATAAATGACCGAGAACAATTTAATAAGCTTGTGAACATATATTCACCCGTTGTAGATAAATTCAATAGCATAGCCGAATTCAATATGTGGAAAACAAAACTAATTACAGATAATATCATTCTTAGTTCAGGATTACAGGCATTAGAAATTTGTGATAAAGAATTTTATCCCAACATTTACATGTTGATAAAAATATTTTGTACGCTTCCAGTGTCAACAACAACTCCTGAACGATCATTCTCTAATTTAAAAAGAATTAAAACTTATCTCAGGAATAGTATGAATGAAGTAAATTTGCAGATTTTAAATTATGATATATTATTGAAAGTATTTATAAAATTGTGTATTTCATTGTTATTATAGACTAGACTGAATGGATTGGCTCTATTAGCGTGCCATACAGAAACAAAGATTACACCAGATGAAGTCATTGATGAATTGTTTCTGAAAAATAGAAGACTGGAGTTTGTTTTGTAAAATCACTGCAAATAAATGGCTATATGTGCCTATGTGTTATATATACCTATGTAGATAATAGATATCAATGATCAATATAATTATATGATATTTTACATTTTTACAGAACAAATTATTAATTAGCTAAATATTTTATAAATTTATTTCATTGTGTTGATTATTATAAATCTATATTAAGCTATTAATATATTTTTTATTCATTAGATTATTATGTTAAACTTAAAATGCTATTCATTAATTAATATTGTCTTTTAAAATACCTATACTTGATTAGTGATTAAAAATTAGGGATTAGCAAAAAAAAAAAAAGTCTTGCATGACTGGTTTCTTTGAAAATGTGTTTCTAATTTCTATATCCCCCCCCTCAAGAAAATCCTAAATACGCCACTGAAGAGGATGTCAGATTTTTAGCGCACCATTTATTTCTCTCTCTGACCCACGCACAATCATTTTAGTGTTTTCTTAATCGTACATTTGGTATGCTACGTGTGGGTCAAAGATGGAAAACAAATAGTGCGCTGACATCCCAACCAGCAACAAGTTTACACGAGTGAGCTGGGTATGGCTCCATCATAGATAATAAAGATATAGATAGGACATAATGGTCTTATCAGCGGTCTTCGGGGGGAACAATTGAGGCCAAATAAAGTATACCTATATCGAGTATCGACTATCAATATAAAGGAGCCTCAATTGCCTTCCCCTCCGGGAACGCGGCCTGAAATGTATTTAACATAGGCGTGGACTATCCATGGTGTCAACAATCAAAGGATCAACTTGATAATCAAACACTTAAGTTCGGCAACCTGCAACTCAGGATCTTTTTATTCAAAGTGTCCTAATGAGTCATAAGAAGGTTAGTTAAATAAACCTATGGTTAGTTGAAGCTATGGTGATGATAGACGACTACCATCACTGGTCGTGAGCTTTGCGATGATCTTTTCCTACTAACCATCAAGGTATTCGATATTGTAAACATAACAATGAAAGAAAATATTTATCAACTGATTACGTTACGTATTACCTACGTATTCGGCATTGTTAACATAACTATTCTACCTTAACACTTTTTCTTCCCCCGTCTCTCACAGCTATATACAGGTTCAGCCACTCTCATTCCACTCCTCCATATGATCGGTATTCTGTCTATCCATCTCTTCTTCAGTCTTCTCGCCCCTCATTTCCCCCCTAAATTAACTTCTATAGCCACTCTCACTATCTCTTATCATACAGTGACCGAACCACCTAAACCTATTCTCTCTTGTTTTCACTACAATATGTACACCACCCTTAATTAATTAATTTCTTATTCTATCCTCTTTTGTACCTTAACACCTAACTTATTATTCTCATATCTGCTACCCTCACTCCACTTACCTACCCTAACCTTACATTTCTTTTTCATCTTTCCCTTTCATACACCAAACATTCTGAAATCCTGTTGACCCATTTCCTTATCTTCGCCATATCACACACTTCCTAATTCCTATTCACTCAGTCTCTAGTTACCTACAAGTCATCGTACTTGATTCTCGGTGAAAATATTTAAATATCATTGAGCGAATTCCCTACTCGAAAGAATTACTTAAAAAAATAACATACCTCGCCAATTTTCTAATTTTTAACACGACTCTATTGATAGCCGGAATAGTGTTATACCAGTATAATTACAATACAAATATTGAAAAATTTCGGACAATACATCCTTTGATCAATTAACAATAATAAAAAAAAACTTACTGAGAAATAAGAAAATACATACCCCGTGACGGAATCAAAATCTGCTACGAAACTTAGTCTTCGAAGCACTAAAACGTTCACACATTTCAATCTGCTTATGATATAATATTATTCCCAGTTTGAAAATTTTCACTGACGAATACCATTTCTGAAATAACACGCATCTTATGCACTAAAATGTTCAACAATATTCTAATGACCTATTCGTTACAGTCTACAGATATTATATATAAACCTACCAATAAATACCTAATATTAATTTTTATTACACAGTTTGTATTTTTAAATGTTGTATTCAAGGATTTATTAGTTTTATTTTTATACCTAACAAAATTACATTTATTCACAAGTCAGTTATCAACTAGAACTCGACTACGAGTAAGACAGCGTTTGGATTGTTCGGACTGGCGTATAATTTATTATTATTATTATACATTGCGCCTTTGGTAGGTAGTAGTAAACGTATATGCTTCTACGTTACTGAGTTAACAGATTTTCCGTGACAATAAAAATTTAATTCAAGTCTAAAAAGTAAGTAAATGTAAGCACCAAAATAATATGAAAATAAACTTAAGCCCCCAGTTGTTGGTCGCATGCCAAAAAAATTTAATTATATTTCTTTAGTAATTAAATTACGATACGAATTATAAGTTACGTAGGTACTTGTCCAATACTCGACTACCAGAATTTAAATTAAAGAATCAAGAATGTGATATACCTAGGTAACCCCTATCGATCGATTCTAAAACAGAAACGTAACCTAGGTACAAATAATATCATAATATCAAATACGTTTGAGGTGTTCTCTTAAAACCCTAATGGTACCCGTATCCCGTATGCGTAGAAAATGCATGTTTCACATTTAACGAAAACTAAAACTATCGTGACGGAACGGAATTACGAAGGAGTATAAGACAAAAATAATCGTCACCATAAGTGGTAGGTATAATCTGCTATGTACTTACAAATCATATTAAATAACATTAATCATTATGTATTTTCTTATTTTATTAGGTAGGTATAAAAACCTACCTTCCTACTTATAAAAGCATTGCCTAATCATTGATTTCAAATTTTAAAAATTATTCTACTATAACAATAAATTAACAGTTGTAGGCAAAGTATTATAATTTAAGGTATTTTTCATAATATCTTAATTTTTGTACACCTATAACAACTGGATTTTAAAAACTACTCTGCTCCTAGCGAGTATATAAGTTTGTCTGACAATATATATTTACATTAAGTCAACAGAGTAGAAGGACAAAACTTACGTAATTATTTATTCTTCCGGCGAAACGCGTTCCCTTCGAGTGTATAATATTGTCTAGTGTCAGAGCTGTGTATCTCCGCTGTGTATCTCCAAAAGTTCAGTCTGGAAGTATTGAGATTAATGACATTTATAAAAATAGGCACCTAGCTTAATAACCAGAATGGAACGAAATATGTGAGTACGTATTGGAATTGCTGTTCGTCTCAGACGATTGTCATTTGCCATAGATTATTTATAATTATAACCTAACCGTCCTAATCATAGAATATAATATATATATGGTCCTAACCGATGGATGATGGATATTTTTACATTATCTTCAAAAAACCATTTATTTGTTTCTATGCGGTAAATTGAATTCAAATTTACAATTATATAGATAACGGTTTTTTTACTTGGTAACCATTTATTTATTACTTGGTTTATTAACAAATTCTAATTGATATAAAATAGTAATTAAATAAAAATAGTTTTATTGATCCCAAAACTTAAAAATAATGTTTCAAATAAAATAATAAAAAAAAAATTAAGAAATATCTATTAATTAATATGTATTACCTCAATAACAAAATAACTAAATAAATTCGTGTTTTTTTTAAACATTTTAACGCCCCCTCCCCTCGCCCCCTCTCTTACAAAATTGTATCATATTTCCTTAGAGTAGCATAGGAGGTTATGAACACTTGAAATGGTGCATGTTAAAAAATCAGCCATATCCTCCTCCCCACCCCCTTGACAAAGTCATTTGACTCATTTAGCTACTTTTTGAATTAAGAACGTTACATTTAACATACAAAACTGTACCTACCTACATAATAGCTGTCAACCTATTACAAAGCTTAATAAAATGTCCAGAAAAATTAAAAGTCCTATTTAAACGAATATAAAATAGAATTTAGATAGGTGTATAGGTAGTGTATTCGTTATATTTAGAGTTTCATTATAGCACATCAGTCAATCAGATGCTATTTAATATTTTAAAATAAAAAACTTCGACAGTAATTCCATATTGGCAAGTGTTGTTTTCTATAGCTGAAAACTGAATAGTTATAGTATCGAACATAATGGGTACGTAAAAAATAGAAATATAAGTAAAAAAAATTACCTTTATTTAATTGTATTCAATTTTTTTTTTAATAAGTTTTTATAAAATTGACTTCAACCCATATAAATGTTCTAATTTAATTTTTCAATTCGTTGATAATATATGAAACGAATTCTTTGCTTGGAAAGCAATGTCATAGATAATTCAGAAAATGCAGTTTATATTTAAATCCGCGGCCTAATTATAAATAATAATTTCTGATGCATTGATGCTGAAGAGTGAGGGGGGTGAACAATCAGCCGTACCGAAATCTAACATCTTAAACACTTAATATAAACAATTTTTCACACACGCGTCATGGAATGAAAATAAAAAATATTTATAATTCATATTTATACCGATTTTCTACCGATTTATGCCGGTCTTCTATATTAATAATAATTATAAATATATAGCAATAACAAATCATTTTTGAGTAGCGGCCCACCGGGAAAGTTCCCAGTATCCCGCCGGCTCAGTCCGCCCCTGGTTCATATTGTAACCAAAGAATCTATTATAAACACAGTTACTTTTTACAGATATTATAAGTTAAAATTTGGACGAAATTACATATTAAAACCAAGAATAACGATTTTAGTTATTTTGTTGTAATTTAAAAATAGTAGGTATTCGCGGATTTATGAAACGTTTAGAGTATATTATTATAATTTATATACACGATGACACTTTCAAATGTAATTTTTTGGGCAACAATGACTTTAACCTACTATATTGTAGGTACTAATGCCTAATAGTAAAATAAATTACTTTAATCTCAATATTATTTATTAGTTAACGATGTCTTTGCTCAGAATCGTTTTTCGTTTGTTCGTTTTGTATTTTAATAATTTATCCATGGATATATTATTATTACTAATAATTATAGTAGGTGTGTTTGTTCTATTTCATTAATTTATTTAATACTATACCAATAAATTATATATTAATTAATAATTTTTGAAACATTGTGTTCGAAAAAATAAAAATAAATGTGATTTTAATTAGAGTCTTGTAATGTAACCTACCTATATGTAAAAAATAAATAAATTTAATCATAACTGTTGAACTTTTAGGAACATAAAAGGTAACACATTCGTGTATGTAGTATTACACTATTTATATAAGTATAGGTCAGGATAGGCTGCAGTTGACCATTCCGTGAATATTACTTTTATGTGTAGAATGGTTATACGTCCCTAATCCCTATGATATAGAATTATAGAATATAGATATTAGGTGAACAATAGAAGTTAAGTATGTGACACTAAATTAATAGTTACCTATAACTTATAATAACGTTGTATTTGGAAAAAAAATTACCAGTTATTAATTAAAATTGTATCTTATGACTATTATCAGTTATAAGCTATAACATATATTTCTATAAATTAAAGTAAAACATATTTATATTAAGTACCTTATATAGGTAAGCTCCTATTAATTTTAATTATTCTACGAACAGGGACTGGAAAAACGACGACGACGTTTATATCTCGCGTATTTTATACATTTCTGGTTCGGAACTAAAATATGCGCATACAACACTTGGATAGCACATTTTTCGTGACATTAAATATTTATTTTAAGTCTTAAAAGTAAATTTAAGCCCCAAAAGAATATAAAAACAAACTTACTTTAATTATCGACTCTTTCGGCGGAATCCGTGACGTGTGTGAACTGCGACGCCCATGAAGAAACGCTCCAGATTACAGAACTTAGAATATTGTAATTTATGAAAAATAAAATTGTACGAAACGCAGTAAGTTTTTTGCTCATATTTTCTTTGCTTATTGAAATTTTAGAATTTTTAATCGACTGTGTCTTCTGCAACGACTTCGAGATTTGCCATAGATAAATAAATAAATGATATCGATATTATACTAGGTACGTCAATATGATGAATCCACGGATATAATATAATGCAACTTTTTATATCAAAGAGTTCCGTGTTAAGGAACAATTTATTTGTTTATTGAAATTTGATATGACAATAAAACCAAAATAGTTTATAATTTTGAATTTGAATTATAATAATATGATATATATAGGTATTATTTAAATTATTATTTTAGTTTATCAATTTAATTATTGATTAAGGTGGTGAATAGATATCAGAAGCACAAGAATTTTTTTATAAGAGTATATTGTATTTTATGAATTATTAAATAAAAATGTGATGACTGGATTTTAGAGTTAACATATAAAGCCAAATACCATAATACCAACTAGATTTCTAAAACTCTAAGTATATAATTTTAGATTCTGAGCGGATCGATGACTGTATTAATTTTCTATCTTTATTTTTGTAATATTTTTAATTATTTTTTCTTGTGGTCTGTGTAAATGTATTTTTGGTGTTTTAAGGCTGCTGTAAGATCAATTTATGAGAATCCTTGCATTAAATTGTTAGGATTATTTGATATGAATAATTATCATTCATTTTATTGTGTACACTAATCGATTTGTAAATACAATTTAACGTTAAGTTATAAATAGGACGTGGATTTAAATGCATTAAAAACAAGAAAAATACGATTTAAAACACTTATATTACAAAGCTTAATAAAATGTCCAGAAAAATTAAAAGTCCTATTTAAACGAATATAAAATAGAATTTAGATAGGTGTATAGGTAGTGTATTCGTTATATTTTGAGTTTCATTATAGCACATAATCAGTCAATCATATGCTATTTAATATTTTAAGTGTTGTTTTCTATAGCTGAAAACTGAATAGTTATAGTATCGAACATAATGGGTACGTAAAAAATAGAAATATAAGTAAAACAAATTACCTTTATTTAATTGTATTTAATTTTTTTTAAATAAGTTTTTATAAAATTGACTTCAACCCATATAAATGTTCTAATTTAATTTTTCAATTCGTTGATAATATATGAAACGAATTTTTTGCTTGGAAAGCAATGTCATAGAAAATTCAGAAAATGTAGTTTATATTTAAATCCGTGGCCTAATTATAAATAATAATTTCTGATACATTGATGCTGAAGAGTGAGGTGGGTGGACAAACAGCCGTACCGAAATCTAACATCTTAAACACTTAATTTCTCAATGTTAAAACTTGTTTAAATGTTGAGATTGAGTTGAATTTAAAAGGTTCGAAAAAATAGATTTAATATAATTAGATAAAGTGTTTATGTTTAAACATAAAGTTAGAAAAATTTTCGATGTTGAATAAACATTTAATTTAGTTTAAATTAGAAGTAGGTATTGAAAACTTAATTTTTATTAAATGCTACATACGCTTATAATGACAAAGATTTAAATAGGGTCTTATAAAAACGTTTATTAAGCCTCTATCAATAAATATTTATAGTTGCTTATCAATTTAAGATTTTTTACACACTAAATATTAAACTTTATCTACGCCTCGTATTATTTATTGTATTATAATATATATATTATATATATATTATACACAAGTTGCATAGCTATATATATAATATATATTAGGTACCTTTTAATTATAATTTTAGAAATTATAATTTCTTATCACGGGGCCCAACTGTCCCCATCCCTTTACGTATATCAGCTTAGTCCGTGGTAACCACTAACCAGATGTTGGTATAACTATTATCTTTAATCGGCGAGAAACGGGCGGACTTAGAAAAACATTGATAAGACTATTCTGTAATTTGTATATCTTAATTCGTGGTCCGTGGTGATAATTTATAATATTAGTTTACTTTATCGACATATTACTAAATAATTGTTGCCGTGACAACTTTACTAGTAGAAGTTCAAAATCTAATTTTTTCTATTTACCTATATTATATCATACAAAAACATTAATTTATTTCAAATAAAATCCAAAACGATGGTTGAAGTTAACGAAGGGGTAAAAGTTCATGTATTATATTATTATTATTATTATTATTGTTTTATATATTAACGAATTTATGATAAATATATATTAATGCGTTGCACATAATTATCAATCATAATGTAACAAAATATGTTTTACTGAAATTAAATTAAAATGATCGATAATAATTTATTAGACATAGTAAAAAAAAAAAATGGTTTGTTAAAATGATTGTAACTCCTAAATTCTGCCTATGATAGTATTATAGTAATCAAATGTAGTATAGGTATTCATAAATATTTTTATTTTAGACCCTTTTTGTGGTGGATGAAGTGAGTGATATTATGAAGGACTCAATTGAACATTCAATTGGCAGTCAATTATACCAACAAAATATGGTAAATAAATGGACGGATTCTGTAGTTGAAAACTGCCTAACAAGACTTTGTAAGCTGGCAAAACCTTTTAAATATATAGGTAAGAAGAACTATTGTAATTGTTTGTTTTAAATTATTTGATTCAGAGTCGGCTTAAGGTTTTTCACCACCAGGTACAATATTACAATATGTCTTTATCTGTGGTCAAAATGACACTCCTAATTATTCACTTAAAATTGCTGTACGTCCCACTTGCATGTGCTTAAAGCTGGCCCTGATTTGACTTATAACGTTTGTAATATAATTATTAAATTTAATTATGCATTCTTTTTTTTGCAGTTACATGTGCTATCATGCAAAAAAACGGTGCTGGTTTTCATGCAGCAAGTTCGTGTTATTGGGATAACTTGACAGATGGTAGTTGTACTGTTAGATGGGAAAACAAAACTATGTATGTTATTGTATCAGTTTTTGGTCTAGCTATTTGAGTAATCAAATTACATTTCTGTACAAAAATACTTATATATTTACATCATTAAATAAAAAATTATACGTTTTAAGTTTTCAATACATAATTATGTGTGAAATAAGGAAATATTTTAGTTTTGTCATATCACAATCAGTAAAATTATTTTTGATTTTTACGATACACCATAATAAGAATACTAATATAGATTTAATTAATGTGATATAAATATATTTGTTGGTTGATAGAACATTAATAACCATTAACTAGTGAAATAACAAAGTATCAATAAAAATTGTTGTTTATAATATTATAGCTATTGAATAATTTGTATTTTAATTTTGATATTTATTTTATGTAAAGGTATAAAGGATCAATCATGTAAAATTAACATTATTTATTATTAGCTGTATTTTAACAAAAAGTATAATTGTAAAATGTATTATACTATTGTTGTTTTGATAAACTGATAGTGATTTATTTTTAAAAAAATGTATCTAATAACAATAAATAATTTGTTTTAATTTACTTATATAGAAAGTTTTATCAACATCTCCATCATTTCAAACCCAAATATACTATTTTACTTAATTACTTAATTACTTATTTACTTGTAGTAGTACAAAACTACCTAAAATCTGTAATACTTATTATTTGTGGGCCTACTTTTAAAAGCATCTCATCTGATTTTAAATATTTGACAAATTTACATTGAAATTATATTTAATTAGATAAAAAATACCCAGTGTTGTATTTATTTCTTTTTAAATATAAAACATTGATTTATTATTTAATTTCTTTTACATTTTTCCTTTTCCATACTGTTTCATTTGACTTTATTAATTATAATTAAACTAATTGTACTTTTAAAATAACCAACCACATTTATCTACAATTCTGTAAAACTATTACGTTTATTTAACATATACTATTATAATATTATTATCACATTGACTATCTCAGTTGTTAACTGTGACATAGTCCGCGGACTATATGAACATGTCATAGGGTTCACAGATGTATAGTTCACTCTGAATATTTCCATATAATACATCATTGTTCAGTGGTTTTTTAGCGTAGAGCAGAGCTTATACAATGAGACTTAACGTGTTAATAAATTAATAAATTTTATTTTTAGTTTATAAAATTTGTTTAAGGATCTTAGTAAACTAAGGGTGTTCTACAAAAAAAAAAGGTATTAATATAATAGTATTTATTTTGTAAGATTACATTAACAATATTTTTATTATACACAAATAGGTAGCATAAAATATATATTTATATCAATATTAATAACATTAATAAATCAAATCAATTGAATATTATTATTGCTTTTGTTGTCTATTTTCATCATTAATTAAACCTGGAACTCTATACAAAAAGTCTCCATTATCATCATAAAAACAATCATTGACTCTATACATATATCCTTCTTTCCAAACTTTTTTAGGTATTCGAATAGCAAGTGGATAATCGTTTATCGTATCAATAAATGCAGAAACTTCTTTGCGTGAAATTACGCTTGTATTCTCTTGTAAACTAGCTGTAACTTTTTCTACGTCAACACTTTTATCATTGGTTGGCAAAGTCCGTGGTGTAGTATACAATGAAAAAGATTCTTTTTGAGAATCACTTTTGAATTCGTCTAATGTAAAATGTCTCTTACTGCTTTTAGTTGTTGTGTCATTTTCATAAATCAACTCGATGTTTGGTTTATCTTTAGTTTCGATTTGAATTGGTTCATCAATTGGATTGGTGAGTTCACCAAGGTAACTAGTTATAATTTGTCCAAATTCCTGGGGCTTTAAATAATCTGCAGCTAGTTTAGGAATATGAGCTTCGGCTTCTGTAAAATAAGTTTATGCACTATTGTAAAATATAGCTAAATTTAATCTTCTGAAAGTAGATAAAAATATCTATTTATTTTCTTGGCAAAAACTGTAAGCTGTAACTAACATTTTTGACTAATGTCTATAAGCTCTTTTGACCAAATATTTTATTTAGGTAATATATTTTTTGTGAGTATATACAATTTGAAAAACTGACGTCTTAGTAAAATATAGGAAACATCATTCTTTATGAAATTGCCTTACACCAATTCATTAAGTTGACCATAGCAAGATGTTTGATTGCCTATATTATCCTTAAGAGGACGCTACTCATGCATTTGTTGTCTTTGTTTTACAAACGTACGACATAGCAAATTTTTAATAATACTTTTATTGGGAGGTGGTCAAAGGACATATTAGTCTACTACACTTCTATGCCTCGTAATAGACAATAACAATAATTTATTATTTATTATGAACTAAAATTATTATTTTAAGCCAATATATTTGCCATTTTGAATAATACAATTCCTATAGAAACAAGAATGCATTGTTTCAGGGTAATGCTATTAATATGGAACATTAGTCATAAATCATTTTCAATAAAATTTATAAGATTTGAAACCGAAATATAAATTAATATGTGTGTATGGGGGTGTAGTGAAGATTTTTTGTTTACTTAATTACTTACGCTTTGGTGTAATTAACGTAGGTCGTCGTTCTGAAAATTTTCCTAAATGATTTTTTAGTTCATCAGATAAAATATCTTTAAACTGTCCATTACGAAAACGTTCCCAATTTTGCTGCACCAATTTATCATGCCTTAATATTTTTTGACCTTCATCCGATATCCATTTAGATTTCAATATTTTCTAAAAATTAAAATACAGTTTGTCTAATCATTAATAAAAATATATTTAAAAAAATTATATTATAAATTACTTACAACAATAACTTCTGGTGATGCTGGGAAGCATGTTGATAATGTTTGAGGAGTCCATTCTTTAGGCGATTTATCATGTAAACTTTTAATTTGTTGTTTTTCAAAGTATGTTAAAAAATTAGGCTGTACAATATTACTTTTGAAATACTTTCGTTTAATGTTCTGAAATGATTTAAGTTGTTCTTGTTTTTTAATTTCTCTAAAATTAAAAAAAAATCATTAAAAAATATATCTTTTTCTACTTATCCACAAAATTATATTTATTTCACAACAGTAATTTATAAACTGAGTTAAGTAACTTATTATTTAATAAAGTTTGAAGTTACAAGATATTATTCAGTTTATAAATAAGACATAAATTATATTTACAATATTTATAGACTTAAGTTTTATTTACAATTAATTAAACCATAAGGGATTTAAAAAATGTAGCTTGTTGACTAACGCATTACTCAATAGCGAGTTTTTCGTTTCAATTTGATCTTACAAGCAAAGAAATATGAAAAATCATTCTAAAAAAGTATGAATTTTTAATTGACCAGGACATAAATTACCAAACTAAATATAATTTACTTCATATGCTGATCATATAACAAATGCGAATCCAGCATATCATTATCGCCGTCTTCGAGATCTTCAAATGTCACGTCAGATGCGTCTGGAGATTCTCCATCCAGGACCATGGCCAACATACGATTGCCCCCAGGGTTGCCTTTGACATTGTTGTTCTGCAACTGTCTGTTAGGTTTTGCCTTCACATTTTTGTACGTTCTGAACACAAATGACGGCTGGATGGCGATTTTAAAAAAACGTATTTTACTCGAAAACATCATGATATCTTGGTGATCTTGTTGTTATTTTCAATGCTGTTAGGTTGTCATTGAAAAAACACCGAATAAACCCACAAACATTTGAGGATCAAAACAAGACCTGTTAAAGGATGTGATTACTACTCAAGGACTTATTCAATATTCACCAGGTATTCAGATCAAACCACAGGATTTTCGAGTCTTGACACTGAGCTTGGGGAGTGAAGAAGTGTCACGTGAGGCACAGAAAATACCTAATGTGTAGAGTGTCAAGTGAGGCTGTTGTCTACTTGTCTAGTTGTCTGTGGCCTGTTTCAACACTTCCAGGTGCCTTTAGGATATAAACTATAAAATATAAATCATACAATAATATTTCATACCCTAATAGCCAGGCGTGGAATTGGAAATAGAAATGCTGGAATATAATTGCTGTTTAATAATTAATTGTGAGCATGGTATAAGGAAAAGGAATAAGAACTATATTATATAAGATATCTTAGTCCGTGATAAGAAGTATGCTCAATGCATCAATGATAAGAGTCTTATCATAAGACTGCACATATTTTTTTAAGGGGCAATGTATAATTTATATAAGCAACCAACAATAGTAAATAATCACTATGCGACGTCACGCGTATACATTTGACTTTCTTGTAGACATTTTTTGGATTCTGAGCGAAGCGATGAATGTATCTATTGATTTTACAATGATGTGTTTTTTTTAAAATTTTTTTTTGTGTCGGTCATCATCTTTTAGGACAATAAAAGTGCTTGGATTTTCTTCAACAGTAACTTTTCTGATAGGAAAGTTAATCTAGTTGGTACTTTGGGGGGTCAAAAGTAAACATTTCCCAGTAGTTTTCAAAAGCGACGTGAAAAACAAAAGAAAAATTAAAGAAAAACGGGAATTTTTACGCTAAATCTGTTTGAAAATTTGGTTTTTGGAGCAACTCTAAAACAAATGACCGTAGACATGAAATTTTGACTGAATGTTTATATTAGCATTTTCTATACACCATAACATTTTCCAAATATTTATTTATTTATTTTGAGCTGTCAACGGACATTTTCAGTTTCCATTTTTTTTCTATAAATATCAATAAAATTTTATCTGTTGGGTGAAAAAGCTTGAAAATTTAATAGAAGGCTCCTAGGTGATTGCTTCAAAGGCAGATGAAAAAAATTAAAAATCCTTGGTCACAGTTTTTATTTATAAGCATTTAAAGTTCAAATCTTGACAAAATACGGAAAAATTACGAAAATTAGCAAATTATTTTCTTTTTAAATCTAAGATTTGATAATGTAATACAAGATTGTCCATAAGTTTGTCTACCTTTATCAAGAAAAAAAAAATATCTACAAGAAAGTCAAATTAAATTTTTATGAGCGTTGGAAATTCATATTTTTACTACATTTGATATTCACTCGATTTCTCGTGTAACGATTTTCTTATTTTGTTGTAATTAAAAAACGTATGACGGTAGATACTTGGAAATTTCACTGTATTATATTGTGTTTGTATTAGCATTTTTTATACACGATAAAATGTTGAAAATAATTTGACTCTTTTTGAGCTGTTTACGGACATTGACAGTTTTCAATTTTTTTAGTTTTTTTTTCTATAAATATCAATAAAATTTTATTTGTTGGGTAAAAAAAGCGTAAAAATTTAATATAAGGCTCCTGATATATTGTTCTAATAGCAGTCGAAAAATATTAAAAATACATAGGCACAATTTTTTTTTATAAGCATTTAAAGTTCAAATGTTGACAAAATGTATCAAATTTATAATTTAATAATTATTTTGAAGTTAAAAATTTATAAAATATTCAAAGGAAAAACAGGTTTGGTTTTTGACAAAATTGATTTTGGTTGTTGGTGTAACTCTTAAACAAATGACCGTTGATACATGCAATTTTGACTGAATGTTTATTTTAGCATTTTCTATACACCATAATATTTTAAAAATATTTTGACTTATTTTTAGCTGTTTATGGACATTTTCAGTTTTCAATTTCTTTAGTTTCTTATTCTGATATATTGTTACAATAGCAGTTGAAAAATATTAAAAATACATGGACACAATTTTTTATAAGCACTTAAAGTACAAATGTTGACAAAATGTATCAAATTTATAATTTAATAATTATTTTGAAGTTAAAAATTTATAAAATGTTCAACTTTTATAGCTAAGGATTGAAAATTGAAAACAAGGCTCCACGTAAATAGGTCATATATAAATTACTTTATTCACAACAATATCATCAAATATACTTGGTAAATGGTAATATAATAGACTGACTGACCGTTTTCGCTCAGAATCGTTTTTCTTAAACAATGATATTATATCATTGAATTCAAATTTAACACCATCCATTACAGTGACCCACTTGTAACCTACAAGCACTACTGTACTGTACAGCAGAGCGACATCCACTTACCCACCTTTTTTTTTGATAAAAGTATACAAACTTATGAGGAATCTTGTATAGTGGTATACTTGTATTAAATTTTCAAATCTTAGATTAAAAAAGAAATTTTATATGAATACCTAACTCAAAATAATTTGAACATTTTCGTCAATTTTACGTATTTTGTTAAAATTTTATCTTTAAATGGTTATAAAAAAAATTTGTGACTCCACAAATTCGCTAAACTAGACCGGTTTAAAATTATCCTAAAATATGTAAACGATATCATAAATGGTATATATATATGGTCCAAACATCCCGATGCATTATTTTTCACACCGGTTCAATCTATCGAATTTGTAGTATCATAGATTATAAATACTAGTATTTATGGACTATGGTAGTATGTATTTTTAATTTTTTTCTAATGTCATTGTTATAATATATTAAGAGCCTTGTATTAAATTTTCAAGCTTTTTTACCCAACGAATAAAATGTTATTGACATTCAAAGAAAATAAATTAGAAACTGAAAATATCAGTAAGGAGTTCAAAATAAATCAATATTTTTGAAAATTTTGTCAAAAACCGATTTTGCGTAAAAATGCATGGTTTTCCTAAATTGTTTTTATTTTTCTCAGCGCTTTTGAAAACTTTTGGGAATATGGGATTTTGACCTCCCCAACTATATTCACTTTCCCATCAAACAAAAGATACTGAAGTTGAAAATCGAAGCATTATTACGACTACTTATCATGTGACATGTACACAGACCCAGGGCCGGATTGGTATGTATCGGCCCATCGAAATTTACACTTCTAAGCGGCCCATTTACATATTCACTGGCTCAAAATTACGTCTAAAATTATTATTAGCTATTATAGGCGGCCAATCGTATTTAAAACATGAATTTATTTTCACTCAATCACTCATACGACTGGCCCAAACTTTAAGCGGCCCACCGAGATTTTCTCGGTAGCTCGCCTAACCAATCCGGCCCTGCACAGACCCCAAAAAATGGGTTCTATGACTTATGGGTTATTTTCAATCAATACTTTTATTAAGTGGGCTGTAACGACATCCACTTACCCACTTTTTTTAATGTTTGGAATCACTACATGGTGGGGGGGTGAACTGTTTTCACAAGGCTTACCATGATGCAGCATCGTTTATTGAAATGTTAAAAATTACAATATTTATGGTAAACACGACAGTACGACACACGGCTAGTCGCTAGTGGTTACTGCGGACCAGAGGTAAGAGGCTGTGGATGCTTCTATGCTAGTAGGTACATAAATACATAATAATAATATGTCATAAATCATAATATGCGTCAAGCGGCATGTGCAGATACTCCACTGACTCCAATACTCCATAGGCTGACTCCGGTGGCGCACAAAATGTTCCAATGTTAATATTGTTATGTTTTGTTTTTTTCTGTAGACAAAAGTATAAATCAGAATATTTTTCTAAGTATTTTGATAGGTACATAAAAATCGAGTTTAGGACGAGTAGTTTATGAGTTATAAGTATTATTTAAAGTTTAGATGGGCGGAGTAGTGGAAAATGCGGGGTATGGGGGGTACCACTCCACTCCGCCCATCTAAACTTTAATTACTTATAACTCATAAGCTACTCGTCCTAAATTCGATTTTTATGTATCAAAATATTTAGAAAAATATGCTGCTTTGGAATATGAAATTAAAACTCTATGCTGTCGTTCAAAAAAGTAAAAAAACTTATAGAAAATATAAGAAAATTATAAGGATAAAAAAAAATTTAAAAATATAATTTTTTAATAAAAACGTTGTTTTTTAACAACTTGAAACTATGTAAAAAAATATTTTCAAAAATATCAAAACTTTTTGAGATAATGAGTGTTTTACGCTTAATGAATCACCATGTATTCAATCAACGACCAATGGTCACACTGTCGCTTTTCCCGCTCTTTCTTGGAGTTTTACAATTGATATAATTGTGTAAATAATATTTTAACATCGTTATTCGTTATCACGTGAACCGCTTTTTCTCGTGTACTGTTGTGTAGTAAATACTAAATACACTCAATAGTCCTAATATTATAGTTGTATTCTCTTTATTAATTTATTTATCGTTGGTCTTATACAAAAAATTGAACATTACGGATTACGATGTATAACACTAGTACTAACTGGTTATTGCCGCCCAAATTGACGTTTTTTCTGAGAACGATCTGAAATCACGGTCTTCTTCTGTTGCGCTTGTATAAAAAAAAACACGACTTGGCACTCATCATACGTCCATACGCCCATACACCTAGCATAAAATGGAACCATTGATGCCATCTGAAGTCGCTCGTTTAGTGTATGGTGAGTATTTAGATTTTTAGATCACTAGTATTTCTAAGCCACATTCACATGACCACCAATATTCATGGATTTGCTCATGTAAGTTGTATATGTTGACGCTGCAATGTACAAAGTGCTTCCTGTTTTGAATCATAAATTAAACTCTGGGCATAAAAATATCTACATGAACATTTTAGCTACTCACCAAACATATCATATGATGCCGTACTAAAGACTTTAATTACAATATATTTTTAATTTTTTTATGTACTTAAATTTAAAATTCTTGATATTAGTAATAGTATTTATGGATAGGTACTAAAGATTTTTATATTAATGAATCATTTATCAATCAGGTTATCTAAAGAAAGAAAAAAATGAGGATGCTGCAGTGTGCTTTTTGAAATCATCTCCTCATTTGACTGAATGTTTTCAAATGTTTAAAGCTAATAGAAACTTTAATATTAAAGTAAATGGGTTTAATTTACATGACATATTCGACAATTTTGGAACCATGTGTACCATGAGTAAGTTATACATAATATTTGTTTTTCATCATTAAAAAATGTAGAATTTATAAAAATTATGAATTCATGAAACATTTATGAATATTTTTAATGAATTGATTTTAGTTGAAAAGCGAATACCTGAAACATGTGAATCAAAAACATTAATTGAGAAACTACAGTATTTGTTAGATACAAATCATATACCAACGAAAAAAGATAAATTTGTTGAGAAAAAACTAAATATGGTAGATAAATGTGTTGGTAATACAGTTAACACTAAAGATCAGAGTACACATACAACAATAAATATAGAAGCAAATAAAAGTATATCAGAAGAATTATTAGAAGTTCCATCTTTCACTGAGATAATTTCTAATAATATTTCTAAAACAAAAAAACCTGACACATTTAATGATGGAACCACTATAACTGACGAAAAAAGCTCAGTTACATTTTCTTCGCCCTGTTTATCTTCAATGGCACAACTAGAAAATAATACAGGTACAATGACAATTTCCAAATTTGAAGAAAAAGAATCAAAAATATTTCAAATAAACAAACAAATTTGCAGTACTCCAGCAAAGAAAAATGAACAAACTAAAATAAATATTGAGTTGATACCACAATTTAGTCCAAAAAATAGTAATCTAAATTCTGGGTATGTATAAATATTATAAATATCTTATTCTAGTTCTAGGTGATAATACATTTTTACTTCATTCTTAAAATCGATATCAATTTTCAACAAATAGTTTGCTACAGCTATATATCAGTTTTATGAAGGCGCAGATCCATAGGGCGGTGCTAGGGTACTTGACTTGTTATGTAAAACCACCTTGAATGTCTTTAAATAGCTAAAACTTCAGAACTAAGTTCGACCGGCAAATTCTGAATTCGCTATCATTTTCAGCATGTAAATACGTAAAATCCCAAACTTTGGAAGAATATAACTTCCAAAATAATGATTTCCACAATTTATTTTTGCACCATCGTTCTTCATTTTATGAAATATGTATGTTTCAAAAAAAAAAAATGCAGGCGTAGCTAAAGTGAATGTATGCCATATTAAATATTGTTGTTTTTAAAGTTGAAATATTAACACATTCATTTTGAGGAATAAAAAAAAGTCTTACCATCAGTATATATGGAGTATACAGAATATGAGACCTTAATTTAAGCACCCCCTATAAAAAAAATTGTTCCGCCACTGATTTTATATTTAGAAAAATAATAAGACTAAAGATAAACAGAGCAAACTTGGGTAAAATACTTTTTAAAATTATTTCAAATACATATTCCGAATGCTTAAAAAAAGTACTCAGAATATGTATTAGAATACTTTATGATAATAATATTCCTAAGTATTTGGAATACTTCACAAAAAGTATTCCAAATATTTTTCGAATACTTTTTTTTAGTAGATTTAGATTTTAATAGCAAAAATATTATTTTTTCAATTTTGTGTTTATAAATGAACATTATTATAACTTGATAATACATACCTATCTGGCTATCTATTAGTTATAAATTATATTCAAATTATAATATAGTTAATAAGAAAAAATGTATTCCGAATATCGTATTGAATACTTTCAAAAAAAAGTATTTAAAAAATATTTGGAATACTACCCAACTCTGATACAGAGTAATGAAATATGTCCTAACATCATTTTTCTAAACTTAAATTATTGTAACTTATAAACTAATTGTTGTATTCATAATTTTGTAAATGTAAACGTCTTAAACCTTATTTTTATAGTGATCAGACTGAAAACCAGCAAATACCAGAAGCGACATCACTTGACTCTATGCCGGGATTTTCTAAAGAAGATAAGATAAAGGATGGTTCAATTGTTATTGATACTGGTGAATTAGTCGATACATTTTTAAATGATCAAAGCTTATTGGAAAAAATTGCCGATACTATAAATAAATCTTTTGACGCTCAAAAAGAAACTGACAATATACTAGAAAATAAAGTCTTGGATCCTCCTACACTTGAAAAAGCATTAGACTCTACTCAGTCTGATCCACAAATTAAAAACATACTGGATGAGTTTTTAGGTAAGTTATTCCCCAAAAAATATGTAAAAAAATGAATGAATAATGTATAAGCTATTAGGTCTTTAAATGTATTTAATAAATTATAATTCAGACAAGTTTATAGAAATTATCATTTTACTGAGTATTTTTAGATTCTGAGCTATTTAGATGATGATTCTTAGATTTCTTATTATTTTAATTTTTGTTGTGTCTGTCATCACGTTTTAGGACAGTAATAGTGCTTAGATATTCTTTAACAGTATCTTTTCTGATAGGAAAGTGAATCTAGTTTGGGGGGCCTAAAGTAAAAATTCAAGTAGTTTTCAAAACAGCCGTGAAAAACAAAAGCAAAATTAAGGAAAAACAGGTTTGGTTTTTGACAAAATTGATTTTGGTTGTTGGTGTAACTCTTAAACAAATGACCGTTGATACATGCAATTTTGACTGAATGTTTATTTTAGCATTTTCTATACACCATAATATTTTAAAAATATTTTGACTTATTTTTAGCTGTTTATGGACATTTTCAGTTTTCAATTTCTTTAGTTTCTTATTCTGATATATTGTTACAATAGCAGTTGAAAAATATTAAAAATACATGGACACAATTTTTTATAAGCACTTAAAGTACAAATGTTGACAAAATGTACCAAATTTAAAATTTTATAATTATTTTGTAATTAAAAATTTATAAAATGTTAAACTTTTATATCTAAGGATTGAAAATTTAAAACAAGGTTCAACTAAATAGGTTATATAATATTATAAATCACTTTATTCATAATGATATCATCAAATATATTTAGTAACATCATAGGCTGACTGACCGTCTTCACTCAGAATCGTTTTTCTTATACAATGATATTATATCATTGAATTCAAATTTAATACCATCCATTAAAGTGACCCACTTATAACTTACTGTACAGCAGAGCGACACCCACTTGCCTACCTTTTTTTAAATGTATTATTCAATATTAACTAGGAAAAATAGCAAAAATGTGTACTTATGATTTTATAGTTTTCACAGTTGTATTCATTTTAATACTATTGGTGATTGAAAGCTTATCAATTATCAGGCCAGCAAGGGGTGGATCTGTAACGGGGAACTAGTAAAATAACATATAAACGATACCCAGTGCCCGGTTACATCTTATCACTTTCAATCGCCAATAAATTATTTAATTTTCAATTAGCTTAACCAATGCTATAAAAATAATATTTCAAAAATAGATTATCAACAGAGAATTAAAGGGGATACATTTGAATCACGTGAAAATAGGATAGTGGGTATTATTTCTGGGTTGGCGATACATTTAATTAATTATTTTAATATCTGTATAAAAAATTTTTTATTAACTGCAGATTAAAGTGAGGATAAAAATTATAAATTAACACGGTTATAGTTAACTGTAGGCTATACTACTTTATGGGTACAGTTTTAAAAGAATGTCGAATATGTACACAATTAAGTACCAACATAGAATAAACTAGTAGCCATAAAATCATAAATAATTAAATCATCTAGTTACGAACAATATTTTAATTTTGGTTATATTAATATAAAATATTATATAATTATCGTTCCTTATACTTTAAATTTGATTTAAAAAGTTTACTAGAAGTATCAAAAAACTATAAATACTTTTTGGCTTGCTATAAAATTTAAAAAAGAGGAACCTAGAGCTATTTAAGAACCCTGTTGTATTAATTATGAGATTCAGGTTTGCAAAATAATTGTTGGAGTTTGTGCCGAGGTAAAACATTTTTGGGGGTGGTCTAATTAATAAAAGTTTTTAATGTATTTAACTTTGATTATTAATATTATATGATTTTGTAACACTATATATTATATAATATATAGTGTATATAATATATATATATAGTTTAATAATATATATTTAATTTGCAACTAATTTTACTTAGAATGTATCATTAATATTTAATATAAATAAGTTTTTGTAAACATTTCAGTTTTTAATGTTGATAATGCTGATATTGGTAAAAAAACATGTACTAATGATCAACTAGATGACTCAATCAAATCTCGTTTACGTAGTGCCAGAAAAAAAGGTATAATAATTTATCCTCAATGATTGTATAAAGTTTTTTTTATGGTTTTATATGTTTGTACAGATAATGTGCCAAGCAAATTAAAAAATAATAATTTTAATATCCCTAAACATATTGTTTATGGTAATGAAGAGTGTTTGAAAGTTGACAATAATATTGTACTAATACATGAAGGTAATATCAAAACAGCAGTTTTTGAGAATTACGATTTGTTATCAAATCAATTAATTATACAATCAAGTGACTCAACTAAAATAGAACCAGGTATGCTTTATAAAATTGAATGAAAATAATTAAATATTAGATTCTGGGTAATGACTGTAGTATTGATTGTATTTTTCGGTTGTCATCATCTTTTTGAGCTATAAAGTGCTTCAATTTTCAAGTTTGTGAGTAGTTTCTGTAACATATTGGATCTAGTTGTTCTACTTTGGGTTAAAAGTAAAAATTCCTAATCCTTATCAAAATTTTGAAAAAAAAAAAAAACGGGAATATTTTTATAATACCAGTTTTTGATAATTTTATTTTATTGTGATTCAAAAATCTGTAAACATTTGAAATTTTCAGCAAATATTCATGTTAGCATTTATTAACAGGATATAATTTTCAAAATATTTCTGCTATTTTTGAGCTATTTATAGATATTTGAAAATTGTTTACTTTTTTAAAAGACTTGAAAATTTAACACAAGATTTTTTATGAGTTCTTACAGCAAAAAATTATCATTAATGTTTGAAAGATAAAATCCAGGACAAATGCCATCTTTATATGGTAAATTGATATATATTTTTGTTAATGCATTGTTTTTTTTTGTTCAGGAGAAGATTATTATGTCAAATCTGACTATGTGAAAATTGCTCCAAAAATAACTCCCATGTTAAAGACTCACCAAGGTATGAACAGTTTGTTAATTGCTAATCAACTTATTTGTGAACATTTAATAATTTGTTTTCAATGTATAAATGTTAATATTTTATCATTAGAAGAATATTTATACATTATTGTTAGAGAACGAATTTATATACAATAAAATGTTAAAATTTCATAAAAAAAAATTTATTTTTTGAAAATTTAATTGAAACAATATATTTAACCCATTAGCGCCGGAGTTTTTTTATTTACAATTTTAACCAAAATTTTGTTGAAAATGTATATATTATACCTCAAAAATGATTGTAATAAATCTATGTTGCCATATGGCAACGCACGGCATTAATGGGTTAAAATTATGGTATCTTGCTATAAATACTTTTCTTCATTCTTTTCTTTACTTTGTCATTTTGTAGGTAGTTTTAATCTATAAGAAAAAATAGCAATCAATGAATATTAAAAATATTTGGGAAAACCATTTATACCTACAAGTATACCTATTAATTTATTCTTATATTAAACGAAACTATAAAAATGTAATGTTTTTTCTTATATTACAATAGTTTATATTTCAAAATAAATTATCGAAAAATATCAAAATTCATCAAAATATGCACTAAAAGGTGAAATATGCAATTCAAATGCATACAAATCCAAATATACAATATATCTTTTAATAATTTGCATTTTTATTACCCATCTATTGATAATATTTTTGACGTTTTGAGTGGTTTGTGCTCAGTTTACTTAATTTATATTTTTGGGTACATACCTCCATTACATTGTATGACCATAACCATTACATACTAATTTGAACAAGGAAAAAGAAACAAAAGAAACCTACAAATATATAATATGGAGAATTAAATAAAAAATTAAATCTATAATATGCAAATGGTTTTTGAGTGTTATTTTTCATGATTCTTACAGACTTTATACTACTTATTTATAACAACATATTATTATACCTACTAGTATTTAATATTTTTTGATTTCAGCTTCTGAAAAACATATATTTCCAAAACGAAGAAGACAGTTATTAGAAGTTCCTGGTATAAAGAGCAAATTTAGGAGAACAAATATAACTAGGCAACCATTTGTTCAGACTCCTAAATCAATTATTATTGAAGTTCCTAATCAAAATTCATTTGAAATTCAAGAAAAAAATCATATTGAGATTAATGATGTTATCAAATTACCTGAAGTTTCATCTAAAGTAATTAATGGGATTGTTCATGATACACCAGATGATAGACTCAAACCTCCAAAAAATAAAAGTATGAGTACACCACGTAGAAGAAGCACTCATATAAGATGTTTAGATTTTAGCACTCCACAGCCTAAGAATATGACTAGAAATCAAGCTCGTTCAAAACTTTTCTGTGATTCCCCTAAAAGACTTGAAAAATGTTTGGAAGAACCTTCATCTAGTCCTTTACCAAAACTTCAAGCTGATTGGGGTTCAGTTAATGGATTTGAATCAATGATTAAAAAAGAGATTATTAAACATTGGGATACAGATATTAGAGAAATGGTGGGGGCTGGAATTTTAACGTCAGATGCTGATGGAAGAAAAACGAGAAAAAAGAAAACGCCGAGAAAAAAAATTAAATCGGTCAATGTTCAAAATGATTCTGTTTTACTTAAAGATCTGAAGAAGTCAAGTAATATTTCAATCGCGACAAATGAATTACATACCGATATATCAAATATTTCTGAAATCACTGATGACACTTTAAATAAGCAAGACTCTAATAAGAGTCTGGATGTCCAAAAGCCACTATTAGAGAAAAATACAAAATGTTCTCCTCCATTTTCGTTAAATAATAAACAAACCCCAGTTAAAACTAATTCTTTGAATACCTTAAACAATCTGAAATCATTGAAAAAAGAGAGTGAATTTTCTATATCATTAGAAACTCCAGATAAAATAACAGAATTATATAATGAGCAACCGCCAACTATATCTGATTCTTTAAAAAACATCAATGATAAAAAATCTCTCGTAAAACAAAGTGAATTTTTGATTTCCTTAGAAACACCAGATAAGACTGCAGAATTGTATACTAAACAGCCATCTGTTAAATCTGAGTCTTTAAATAATGATAATGATGAAAAATCATTTAACAAACAAAGTGAATTTACGATTTCCTTAGAAACTCCAGATAAAATAACAGAGTTAAATAATAAACAACCGTCCATCAAATCTGAATCTTCAAAAACTGAATGTGCAACTCAAATTAACCTGGAACAGTCTCATGTTAATGAACAGAAAAATAATCAAAATCAGTTAATTAACTCTTCTATTTTAAATACTATGCCAGAAATAACAAATCAGGAAAAAGATTCTAACTTTTTAGAAAGATTTAATAATCATAACTATTCATTAATAGAAAATAAGTCAAATAAACCAACTAAACCTTTAAAAGATCAAGGTTTATTTGTTCAAACTGATATTAACAATTCAAGTGAATTAAATAGCCCATTAAAGTGTATTAGCATTGAATCAGTTAAACCCAATCTAGTTGAAACTCCATATAAATGTGATGATGCTGCTGTCGATGTACCTGAAACTCCTATTTCAAAAATAATACGTGAATATGATCCAAGTAAGATGGTTACACCGTTACCATGTACGCCAGAACATGATGAATCATTGACAGAAACACCTTTGACCAAAGTATTTAGAGAAACGTCATATTTAAATAGACCCCCAATTTCACCATTTCCTCCTACACCAGGAAATTCAATGTCCGTCGATACTTTGATTATACCACCAGAACAGGATCATTTTAAAACTTCAAACAATATAAATTGTAAAATTAACAGTTTGAAAGAATTTTTAATACAACCTATTCAGACTACAACTACTAATAGTGAATTATCAACTAAGTCGAAGAAAGTTAAATGCACACCCTTAAAATCTAAATTAAAAGTTTCTACTAAATCTAACGTAAAAAACGGATTAAAAATAAAAAACATTGAAGAAAAAAAAAAACAAGTGTATGAGTCTGTTAAAGTTGAGCTATTTGGAAGTGATATTTCAGTGAGTCCATATAAACCTGAATTATTAAAGACAAATGAACAGCATAAATCAATTGTTATTAATAAAAAACCAAAAGAAGAAGAGAAAAAATCTGGTTTTAAACCCATACCCAAAAGGAAATCAATTGGATCTATATCTGTTGTAAATGTTAATGGTATTGAAGATCATTTATTAGATGAATTAAACATGCAACCAACTAAGACTCCGTTTATTAAACCAATAAAAGTGCAATGTGAGAATAATACTTCAGGAAAAGTAAAGAAAACAATTTCAAAAAAAAATAAAAATTCCATGGTACATTTTGATGACCCAGTTGAAAAATTCTTTAGATTGTCTAAAAGTCCAACACTGGATAAATCCAACAACAAAAAAAATGGTAAAATACAAAACAACACCATTGTAAATGACAACTCAGAACAATTGATAGGGTTAAGTAGGTATTTGAATAAAACTTCGTCAACAGTTTATGACTGTAGACCGAAAGACAAAAAAATTAAAACAATAGAACCAACGGTTAACATTTCTAAACTTAATAATAGTGATTCTAATATAAATTATTCAGAAATGTATAGTGTAGGCAAATCCAGTAAGAATATATCAACAAGTGATATTAGTAATGAAACAAAAACTAATGAAATGAACAATAAAAAAATTAAATTATCTAAGAATTGTATAATAGACGTAAATAAAGTGTCTAATGAAAAGGAAAATGTCAAACAAACTATGTCTCTAGATGATACTCCAAATTATATTTCGGAAACTAAAATGCATACCAGTTTTGATAGATCTAAATCACCGATCGTTGTCAAAAGCAGTATTAATAATACCTCCTGTATTACTATTAGACATGATGATACATTAGATGTTCAGATAAACAAGGTCTGTGATTCACTAAGCAATATGAAATATTTAAAAAAGCAAAAAGTATATGAAGTTATTACCGACGATGGTGAACATGTGGTATGTTAATTAATAGTATTTATGTTCATTTATAATTTTGTTTTTCTTCGAATTTATATAGATATCTCCTAGCTATAAGTTACAATAGATAAAAACATCATTCAATAATTTTAAATCATATTAAAATAAAATAAGTTATAAGTATAAAAAGAATCATACACATGCATATTCTTTGTTATGCTAAAATGTATTTCCTATACCATAATAAAAACTAGCCTATAGTTGAATAAATTTAAATGCATAATCCTAGTGTATTATACTGTATTGAACAGGGGTGGCCACCTATGGCACGTTTGTGGCTAATTTTACAGCCCACAAAAATATTTTTAATTCTTTGTTCAATCTTCCATAATTACATTTAATGATAAAAATAATTGTAAAAAAATTCTTTAAATACTCAATATTTTATATTGATTTAATAAAAACGTTTGGGTATAGAATATTCAAAGTAAAATACACAATTTCTTACGTTTTAATTATTTATTGCATTATGCTTAATTATTATCATACCTAACTTTTATTTTATATTTTTCAGATGGTGAAATTAAATGTATCAGAATTATTCACTTTGCTTGATATAGCCTCAGAATTAGATCCAATTGTTTCACCATCAATAACAACAAACAAAATGTTAGACATTACTCCAAAAATAGAAAGCTGTGAATTGGAGAATGATGAAAAAATAGTCATGCCAGTGACTAGCACTCCTAAAGAAAATGTTGGAATACAAATTGAAAAAGATGATAGAGGCAGAAGAAGTCCCTCTTTTTGGGATGATTCTGTTCATAATTACCCAATAAAACACAGAGACGACAGATACAGGGAAAAAAACCGTTGGCAAAATAAAATCCATAATAAATATGATTATAAACACAGGTAAATATTAGTGACCTTCCTTCTAATACAATGTACATACATGTTATTTTATATAGTGCCAATAACTCGTTGTATAAATCAAACAACTATCTATGCTGTTGATTCTCAAACATTTTTGTTTACCAAGCCCTTAAATTGCTAAAAAAATAATTAAGGAACATCAAAAACCAACTAAGAATATTGAATTTTGGTGTGTCCATGGAGCAGTTTGAGAACCACTGATTGATACTATTAGCTTTAAAAAATATATACAGTACCTATAATATTTATAACTAAATAAAAGAGTTTTGTTAATAGGCCAAGCAAATTTAGATGTCATGATGAACGATTTGATAGTCCTATACACCATTCTCAAAGAAGTCATCATCAAAATGTGAAAAGAGAGTTTACGGAAGATTCAGTAAAGGATATACATAGATATAAATACAAAAATGATCATAGACGGTCCTATCATGATTATCATAGTAAAGGAAGAAAATGGCAAGAAGAAAATGAACGATTTTCAATTCCACAAAGAATGTAATATATCATATTCTAAATTATTGGTTATTTTTATTATGTAGGTACCATTTATATACAAATCACTTAACATGAAGAAAACGTATTAAAATTGAAGTATAACATTTAAATATTTTCATTTAAAATACTTGTAATATTTTTCATTCAATGTTGCCCAATGTTCTTCTCAATCTGATGAACTATTTACCAAACTGTATAATAAATTATTTCCTATTTCTAATAAGCTTTCGTTTTGTGTAATTAATTGAAACTTAAATATACTTATATTTATTTTGTTTTTTTATAATGTTTCAGGTCACAAAATGAATTACCAAAATCAAATAGATCAGAAGATATTGTTAAAAAGGCTACTAAAAGGCCCGCAGATCGATCAGTATATAATAAGGTAAATTCATGTATTAGTTTTTAAAGACTTTCAAAATGTTATAGTATTGACATAGAAATATTTTCAAAAAAAATGTATTTTTGTAATATATAATGCTTAAAATAAGTAAGCGGTTTAAATTAATTACTAATTGGTATTGTTTTAACACAGAACATTTTTATCTAATTATTTCTAAAAATTAAACATAAACCTTGGTGATAAATGTTAAAACATCATCGATAAATTAAATATCGCTAGTACAAATATAAAATGAAGAGAGCAGATATTAAAAAAAAAAGTGAACAAATGGGTCTGTGCTTTAGGATAGTTGTTGAGTATGTCATTGTATGGATGTGTTAGATACATATATTTGAATTCAATGATTAAAAAAACGATTCAGAACAGAGTTATTGTGTCATCCTAGCATTTAAATAATTTTAAATTTAAAAATTAATGAAAACTGAAATTTTTCATGGTTATTAATAGTGTAATTTTCCGGTAAACTTGCTAAGATATTTTACTAATTGAAAAAGTTTTTATCTGCAATAATTTAAAACAATTTTACAAACATCGATTAGTTTGAATTTGTTTTACTGCTTAATATCAAATATAAAACTATAATTAAAACACTAAAAAAAAAAAGATGTTACATTCTAGAAAACTTACTTTTTTTTTTTGTAGAAAAACTTGTGGGGTATCTTCTGTTAAAATGTCTATTGTTATGTATGAAAATAAAAATTTCTTACTGAAAAAATTGCACATTTTCAGGATTTTGATGAATCTTATCAAAATTTGAACTTCAAATGCATATAAAAAATAATCGTGCTTATTTATCTTTCATATTTTTGAGCTGTTATTATAGCAACTTATGAGGACCCTTGCATTAATATTTGAAAAATTTTTTAAGGCTATAGGTAAATAGCTTAAAAAGAGTCAAAATATTACCATTTATAGAAAATGCTTATGTGCTTAGTTTTTTAATACACCAAAAATATAAAATTGGTTTTGCGTAAAAATTTCCATTTGTCCTTAATTTATTTTATTTATCCCAACTCTAAAAACTACTGGCCTTTTGGCCTAACTTTTAACCTGCTGAAACACCAACTAGGATTCACTTTTCTGTCAGAATTCTGATGGTAAAAATCGGAGCATTTCACAACCCCAAATGTTGATGACACATAGAAAAAAAAACATTAATCGCTACACTCAGAATGTAAAATAATAAATATTATTAAATAATAATTAAAAATATGTTTACAATGTTTTAATTGTTAGAACTTTTTTAGAACAAATTTTAAGTTTTTATTAAAATATGTCTTGTATTATAATATATATTGATTATTCGTGAATAATGATTTTTAGTAATATTGTGGGGGGGGGAAGAGTTGTCAAACTTCAATACGCTAAAAGTATTTTGCACCTACTGGGCTTATCATCTTAGTGTTCCTGATTATAAATATGACATAATTATTTAATTTACATTACTGGTTTCATAATTTGTCGATTATCATTGTTAATGTTTAAGAATTATATATTAACAACATAATATCTAACTAATTAATTAATTAATATAATTAATTTATTAGAATTATAAGAATTATTCTTCATTTTTTTTTATATCTAGAGAAGAAATAGGAATTTTGTAAAACTAAAATTATACTCATTGCCAATAATTAGTTTAATTTGTCATAGTTTATTGAATCGGAATATTTTAAAATGTATAATGGTACCATATTAAATGTATTTATTTATTTTTGTAGACTCCCGCTAAGGCGTCCAAAGTTGAACATCAAAGGTTGCTGAAGAACGTAGATGTTGATGATTTTTTGTCTGTTGTACATGGTCAAAAATAAAAACGTATTAACTTATACTATTATTATTGTGTATAAATGAATTAATGAATTAAATTGTGTACATATTAAATTAATGTTATATTTTAATGACTAAATTGTATAGCAACAAAATATTATAAATATTTTATTTTTTTAAAAAAATGTTTTATGTATAAGATTCTTCATAAATATTGTTTTATGAAGTAGGTTTATTTAGTAGACAGTAGTAACTGTGTATTAGTTATTCTTATTTTGTCAAATACAGAGATGATCAGAATTTTAAACTTTATTCTAATATTAATTTGTCATCATGAAATCATATTATTTATTACTCCAATATTTTTCTTCTTCTTCATCTTGTCAGTTCATTTCTGCCAAAACTGCTGTTCTCAAATAACAATAGTACAAAAGTGTCTTCAAATTGTGTAGCAGTAGTTTGGATTTTAGTCTTGAAGTTACATAATGTTGTAGTAACATCGGTAATCATGTCATATTATTCGTTCTTTAATCTCCTTCCTCAGTCCTCAACTCTCGTGCATGTTGCGGATATTTATGATAATTACCAGGTACATAATCACATCCACTTTTATAAATCTACAATTATCTACACCCTACTCTGTTATCTTTGTCCTTTGGGATTCTCTTTGTCAAAGTTAAATATTTAGTATTATCCATAGTTATTTAAAATATATAATTTATTTATTTTGGTTATTTTTCTTATTGTGTATGATAAAATGTTAGTTTGGGAGTTTTGAAAATATGTGATGGTACCTAATGATTAAATATTTAAATTATTGTTGGCCAGTAATCATAGGCTGAAATCTTCCAGTTGTTTTAATATATTATAGGCCTTACCTGTAAGTTATGGATTATGGGTAGGTTATATAATTTGCCATAAATCATTTGAATTCAGTCCTAGATGGTGTAGAGTGTAATGTGTGTACTGTTGAATGTTTATTCAAGGTAATGATTGGCAAAAAAGGTAATATTAACTGTACTAACTAAAAGTAACGTAACTTTAAAAAAATCAATTTTATAACAAATCATAATATAATCATGCTACAAAACATATATTAATAATTTCCCAACATGGTACAGCATAGTGTATCCTTTACCGTCCCATAGCTCACTAAGCTTGAGCATTTTTATTTGAATATAAGATAATATATTTAAAAATTATTTAAACATTTATAAAACAAATGAACCATAGTAATTACTTCTGTGGTCTAGCTATTATCAGTAGCTTAACAATAGCTTTAGACCAAATCAATCAATTTTTATTTCATACAAAACAGCATGATTAATAGGCATATTTTCTAGATAGAATTTATATGGTGGCCATATCCATATGATTGTTTCCTTGTTTAGTTCAGATGCCCAAAACTAAGAATTATTCGCTGAAAGTAATTTAAATTACTCGTAAAGTATCTGTCTACAAAACTGATCACAACTCAAAAAATTATTCCAATCCTCTTCACAAACACTTTCGATATATTCTATAATTTATAAAATTAATATATGGGGACAGAGTGGCCGAGCGGTACCTTGGTCGCGGGCGGCATTTTTCTTCGGGCAAGTCACGGTATCCGGAGAACAAGTGCCGCCATCCCCCACCCGGGCATGGCAGATACCTACGGGTGCCCAAATTAAAAATTCTGCCAAAACAAATCTACAGTATCCCCCCCTACAGTACCACAGGCTAATGACCTAAGTAGTCGAAGCCTTAACCCAAAAAAAAAAAAAATTAATATAATTAAATTTAAATTTATTTGAAATGAAAAAATATAACTCTAGGCCAGGGGCGGCTAACTTTTTTCCATACTATGCCAATTAAAAAAAAAAATTGAGAATGTGCCATAAAAAATTAACACGGCGATCATAAAATTATTTCCTAATGTTATATTGATACAATAATTGTTGTATAATACAATATTTACAAATTGTATGGTTTATTTAATACTGAAAAACATATTATATTTAATTTTACGCTAGTGTGCCATTCAATAACATCAAATGTGCCACAGGTTGGCCAACCTTGCTCTAGGCATAGACTAAACAACTGACTGATGGGAAGCTGTGCATGTCAATTCATGCGAGGAAATTGCACAACTACTGACCCTTAATAAAATGCTGATATTGAGACAGTGCAATAAAATAATACTATTACAAGGTTAAACAAATTTTAGACCGTAAAAGCACAAAATATTGTTCTCCCGAGACTAGACCTAAATATAATATTGCAAATAAAAGATTTTATTTTAATAAATAAAAATGACAAAACTAGGTTATGAAATATACCAGTGAACATTTATTTTTTAACAATTATTTATATAAAACTCATTAAAATGTATGAAGCTCATTATTACAGAAATAAGAAATTATTAGAGTACAATAATATATTTAACTAAATGTAATTAAAAGTTAAGCAAATGAAACATTACTTAAAATAGTTTAAGTTGTTCATCGTGTATGAGAAGATCATTTAGAACATATTATAATGAAACACAGGGTTAAAAAATTAATCATTTGGCTGATAAAGTAACATAAAAACAAATTAAAAGTTGAGTTTAATACCAAATCTGATCATATTATATCATGTAAATATAATACCTATTTTGTTATTATGTTTAACAATAAAAAAAATTTTAATACAAGGAGAATGTCACAAATTTTGTAATTTCATAAGATCAACAGTAGAAAAAAACAATAAACTTAATTTAAACATAATACAATGAATATCACTATTTCAATATATTTTACTTGTGTTATAAAAAAAATTGGAACATACAAGTACAATATAAAATGTGCGTAACCCGGCGGTGTAATTAGAATTATTCAATGAGAGGCGATTGAATACAATAATAAAGATATAAATGTTTGTTTTATCAATAAAAATATTACAATTTATATAAAAACTCAGCCCCAAAGAGAATAAATCCTTATGCTTCCCGTCCCTAATTATGCCGCGTGCATAATCATATTACATATTGTTCTATTACAACAAAAACAATTAAAATATGTATCCGTAAAAATATTTAGGACGTTGTTCAATAGGCTACATCTCTCTAATATATAAGAAATTATTTTTTTAGTGAATAACACTATTTTTATTGCAACTAAAAATAATATCAATACAATCATTTTTTGTTTTTATTATTAAAAATTATACAAATGACAGTTGAGTTAAAAGTGGACAAGTGAAGCAACAGGAGGCCTTTTAGTTCATTATAATTATATTTGTCTGAAATGTTAAAACTGAGATTTCTTGGGTAAACCATGTTGCATCAAGTGGTTTCAAATAACACAATTTATAAACTAATCATATCAGTAGATAATAATTGTTTTAAATAAAAAAACATGAACATTTTCATAATGGTTTAAATAAACCAGTGTATACAAATTATATAAGAAAAGAAAGAATACCGTGTCACCTACGTTTGACATTGGTGTATCAAATAAGAACCCTAGTTACATGCATATCATACCAGGTAATGAAAGTGCTGAGTTTCCTTAACAAAGTCTTAGGAATAATAGCTATTTGAAAAAATTAAGTTAATGCGTTTTTAAAATTAGATTTAAAATAATAACTAAGTGGATTAAATTATACTGAGTTGAGAATTATTAATAAATGGTATGGTATTTACTATTTATTTATTATACTTCATCATAGAGATATTTTGTGGTAGTATACTGAACAACTGTTATTTTATTCTCAAAAAAAAAAATAACTTATAGGCAAGTGTATGTAAAAAAATTTTATTTTTTAACTAGGTACTATAATAGCGTATACAAATTTGAAAATGTTTAATTAGTTGTTACTTGTTATAAAAAAAAGCGTATAATAGAAACAAGATACGTAGAAAATTTGTAAAAAATATTCTATGAATACCATTTGAATGATTCATGTATAATACAATATATACTAAGACACTGAAAAAAGTTTTCAAAGTAATGAGATATGTGAGTGACTATTTTTCAAAATTGTTAAACTTTTGCAATCATTAATAAAATGTATGACTACAAAGTTCCATACAGAACAAATAATGGTTTACGTTAAATCCAAAAATCTATCTTCCCATTTTAGGACCCATACATATAATAAATTGAATAACATTTATAAAAATTTTAAAATAAAAGTTTTAAGTAACAATAGGTTAGTTTATTGAAGTAAGAAAATAACATTAGCTGCATAATGCAAAATAATATATATATACTTATGATTCATATTTTCACTAAAAACTTAGTTATTTTCAAAAATCACCGTTACGGATGTTTTTTTTTTGTTATCAATTTAATATTCCATATTTATAACTTTAACACCAAACTCCCAACACTGTAAATGCAAAAAAATGTAATATATAATTCATAAGTTGTATTATTTTTAAATATACCTTTCTGTTGTCAGTTATTTGGATGATGTCATTACTTGTTTCTTTTTACATATGGATGGTAGCAGCTGTATAGCGAGCTTCTCCTTTTCCCCAACCCCACTGATTTGGTCGATACTGAATAAACAACAATATTTAATTATAATATAAACAGTGGATGAAGCCAGTCCCCTAACTACATTTAAAAAGTTGCAATAATTTTTAAAAATATGTGAAATAATTTATTTCTTAAATAATGAAGCAGTAATATTTCAAGTTTAGTAAAATTTAATCACTATTCACTAATTTAATGTTTTTAATAAGGTATTAAAATTTGTATAATAACCATTAACCATAGAGCGGTCCATCCTAAACTAAACACATCGAAAGTCGCGTGCAGACATGGCGCAGTGATGCAGCTCATTTAGTACAAATATATATATATTTTTTTTTACTGTATCTTAGTAACTCAGAAATCGAAAATCACCACCTATCTTGAAATGGTGGAACCCTGAAGAGGGCCAGTCTATTATTAAAAGGTCTATGATAATAAGTAATAACACTATCACCATTATTCAGTTATAACTAGTGCTTCCAACTAACTGCTACTTTAACAAACTAAGCCCTCATCAACATCATCCTCCAAGATGACCTAATTCTGTCACCCACATTTAAAGAAATATCAGAAGCAATGACTTAACTTAACCCTAATGTAGTTATGTGAATGAAAATCTTTAATAAATACTGCCACTAAGAAGCAAAACAAAAGTTTTTTTAAATATTATTACAAATGATTATATTGAGCAAAATAGAATTTAAAATGGTATACTTACTCTTATTAGCATTTGCCCAGATCGTGTATGTGGATTTAAATAAGCGTAAAATATCCAGACTAGTGACATTAAAAGTAATGAAACACATAATGCAATGAAGAATAAACTTGTACTAGAAGATGAAGAATTTGTATCTAAAGATCAAATTGTATAGTTAAAGTAAATGGTGAATAAAACAGTTTGTTCACAGTGGCGTATTAGGGGGAGGAGGGCAATCGCCTCCTAAGAGAAATATTTCCAAATCATATTTTATGATTGTTGAACTTATAAGCGTTACTAAGTTTAATTTATACTCAAGTTGCAACAAATACAATGTTACAAATACGAGTGTTCACTGTAAATAAAAATGTACTTAGTTCTATTATTTTTTTTTTTTTAGGGGAGGTTGATTTACTCTATGAATTGAAGTCTTAAATACGCCACTGTTTGATCATATAGTACATAATTATAATAGTCAATTACGAGATTCAGATTTAACAGATGATTCAACACTAGAATTATCAACAACAGGAGGAGTAACAGTGGTCACTCCAGATGTACACATATCTTCATTAACAAGCTTCAATTTCTCACAATCTTTCTGGTGCCAGTCTTGACGATTGCGATCAACTCCTGATGAACATCGGTTGTCGCACCAGAAACACTAGAATACAACAAATATTTTAATTATCTTATACAATTTAAAGATAATATATTTAATCATACAATTAGATAAATTAGACTTATTATTTTGTATATATTACTTGGAAATTTGTGTCTTTTTTAATACAACTAGTACAATTTTTCTTCTCTAGACATGTTGGCAATGCAGTTAAAATTATAACAGTTCCATCTGTTACTTCATCTTCATGGAATGTTACTCTATGATATTCATAAATAGTTTTTCTTCTGACAACTATACATAAAAATAATAATACAAATGTTAAATACCTTATTTTACAGAAATTACATGTTGGGCACTTGGTGTCGTACTTCAAAATTATAAAAATTGGGAAATTTAATTTTTGATTATTAGAATCATTATTAGTTGCAGAGTTAAAAATAATTTAAAATTGTACTAACAAAATATTGTTTTATCTAATACATATGCATCAGACAGTCCAATTTTCACTGGATGATTTGTAGAATCAATTTCTTTGATTTTAGTTGGTACATTTTTGTAAGCAAACACAATATTTCCATTTGAATGTAAAGTTGTTTGAAAAGTGAATCCTCCAACTTTAGGTTTATCTTGTAAAGTGACATTATGCCAAGTAACTGTTAATGCAGTACCATTTTCCATGTAATAAATGTTTGAATAATTTGATGAACTTAAATCAAAATTGGCCATTAAAGGCGCTATGTATTGAGTGGCTGCTAACCACGAATGAATGTATTCTCCTAAATATAAAAAACCTCCAGTTGCAATTGTAGTAGAGTTTAATAGATGTCCATAGAAGGGGAACTGAAACTTCAAGTTGATAGTCTGAAAATAAAAATTTTATTTAACAAAAATACGACTAATTTATTTAAAATTATTTTGTTAACTTACTGCAGCTCTGCGATGAGAATCTGATAACATATCATGGATATTTGCATCTGGATGGTTCTTCAAATCAACCCAATAATCATTAAATACCTTGATATTGTTAATTGTTGTACTATTGTAGTATATATGAGAATCCTAAAAATCATATAAAATTATTTTTTTTGAGAGTTAATAGGGTGGAAAATAAATCAGAGTCCGTACTCGCATTATAATATTGACTCTGTCTAACACATGTGTAATAGTGGCATAATTTTAATTATTTTTATTACATATTTTTATGCTGGCCACAAACCCTGTCTAGAAATTTGCGAATTTTTAGTCCCCTCCAATTTAATGGACCAAATTATAATAATATTGTATTTAAAGCCAGACGCGGCTAATGTATATTTTTAAACTGTTGATGAACCAGATGAACGGACCGGACCTCTGAAGGAAGACTTTTAAGAATTGCTGACCCCTTATCAATTTTCTTTCGAATACTTTTCTTTTACAAAATATCTCATGTTACCACAATCAATATTTTAATACTTATTTTATATTACAAATCACATTGTATTGTTGAACATTGAAATTATTCATTATCAAACATAATTTAAAATTTGACTATAATATTACATATTAAATATCATTTATACAGGTATGGTCAAAGTGCACGCTATTTAGATAAAATAATATTTAGTGTTATAAATTAATTTAATAGAGTAAATAACATTGGTTATTATGCCATAATGTCATATATTAAAGGAAAAATCAGAATTTGGTAAAAGTCAGAGTATTGAAAGTGTTGCTTTACTTGTCTTTACTTGGAACAGCGGTGTAATATCATTATAAATTTAAATCAATGGAAAATCGTGAAATATAAAAAATATTTCAAACCTTGATTTGCTGTATTGCTTATAAAATTCAAACTTGTAAGTTACAAGTAAGAAAATAAGTCTTATGAGAAAAAAAATTAATAAATATTATATTTTTATGGAACTTTTAGAGCATTATTCTTTTGATCATTGGTGTTTTTTTATATAATATATATAGATCATTGTAAACCCAATAAACAATATACATTATATTTAGCTTTAATCAGAATATTACCTTGAAAGTTGAAAGTAATTATCGTTTAATAGTTTGTCAATTTAAAGAATACAAAATTGTGATTAATGTTATTTATAAATAATATAAGTTGTCTAATATTCTATGACTTAAAATATTATTTTAATAAATCAACAATAATTTTAAGGAATAATAATAATAATAATATTTTATGACTTGTTACAAAAAAATTATCAATGATCATTTATCCAAAAAAATCAACTTCTAAAATAATGTAGAGGTTATTACCAATAGACTTCAATATCAGCAATCAATTGTGTTTAAAATTTCTATAACTATTTATTTTTACATAAATAATTGACATAATATGGTTCTAAAAATTAAACATTCAATAAATATTCTAGTTTTATGAATTTTATTTTATTTGTAATTGATGTAATTAATTGGTGGCTTTTTTCAATAATTTCATATCTTTAATACAGAAATAAGTACAATTTGTACGTAATATTGTGTAAATATTTTTAAAAAAATGCATAAATATATACTAATAATATACTTATACTTATAAAAACTAAAACTGTGTATTTTAAAATAAAAGTACTAATTAATTTGTTTTAAAATATGCATATTCTTCAAAAATTGTTCAATTTATCAATCATACTTATGATAAAAATGTTGACAATGTTGAATAAAATTAACTAAAATAACAACTATTCATTTATCTTCAGATAAGCACATTATCATTTTATCATATTTTGTGAACCTAAGCAAAAAAACTTTTATAATTATAATAGATTTAGATATGACCTCGTAATGAATATTTAAGATTAAAAGTGAAGTATCAATTTGTTTTAGTTTTTTTTTTTTTTTTTTGAGGGGGGGGGGAAATAGTTTATTTACTACCTATCTACATAAGATATTTATTATATACTACAATTTAATCAGATAATTAAATAAAATAACCTAATATTAATTCCTAAAATTTGATTTCCACGTGCTAGGTGTTATCAATGGATAACTTCCCAATCCTATTATTCGCCGTTAATTTTATATTCTTTCCTTTATCAAATCTAATTATTGTACAAATAACTGTTTAGATTGTAGATGTATTTTAAATAATAAAAAAAAAAAAAATTTTTGATTTAAAAAGTAACCACCAATATGGTGATAAATTAAAACATTTTATTTTTAAATTGATTAAATGAGCTCCGTTTATAATAATTTATGGAATATAATAGTTTATCCTTGCATTAATTTACTGACATTCCTCCCATTCTTATCGTACAATTAATACTAAATTAATTACTTAAAATCCAACTTACATTTTTTGATTTGGTAATATTATGGTTTTTAAGTGTTTCATTGGTAATCGCTGAAGGAAATTCTAAATCAACTGGCAGAGATATAGGCGTGGGTGTTCCTAAAAAAAATAATAAATATTAATTTTAATAAGTAAAATTAATTTTTTAAACTATAACACTACTTTACCTATATAACTTATATTTTCAGAACTCGCCTGAATTGGAGGTTCATGAGTCACTGAAGTTAAATTCTTTCCAAAAACCTTATCAGTATCATTCATAACAAGTGAAGTGTTTAGTGTATTTGTTTCTAAATAAATTAAAATCTTAAGTTAGTAGACAATACAAAATTTTGATTTTGATTACTTTAAAAAAAAAAAATTATCAGTTACCTATTAACAGTAACTTGTATTAAAACAATATTAAAAATAAAATTATACTGATTGAATAAAATACATTTATTCTTTAGTTACATTTAATGGGAATGGCCGAATTCAAATTTTGCATTACAATTTAAAATAGTGAAGCAATATATTATACAATCCCTAGATTGGGATACTTTATGTTTGACATGCATGTCTGTTCTAGACCAATAGAACTGCCATTCCCTAAAATAACTAACTTAATTTCTATACAAGGTTTTAATTAAAGTAAACCATCAACTCTATTGCGATAATTAATAGCCAACGTGTGATGAAAAATACAACAATTTATTATTTTTTTTATTTGAATACCTGATCCTAAATGTATTGATTTGTAGGTACTTACCTTGTTTTTTTTGTTTTGTTCCATTGTTTTTGTCTACGATTGCTTGAATAGAAATATTTTTTTGTTGAGTAGTAGTATTAGTATTAGTTACACTCGATTCAGCTAATCTTTTTATTCGTACACTTGGAAATGTAATTATATCGGTTTCTAAAAAAGTCTTATCTTGTGGGGAAATTTTATAAAAATTGTCTGCAAAAAAATAAAAATTGTTATGATTTAAATAACAACAATAATACAATTAAGAAACATGTTATATATTTAGAATATGTTTAAAAACATTAAAATATGAAAATCAAATTTATATAAATATTTACATGAATAACACTAGGTAATGAAAATAATATTTGATGTGAATATCATATCTACTAAGCATTAACTAGGCAGATTTGTTCTCATTAATTTCATATCATATATATTATTTTATTATTAACTGGTATAATTAAAAATCATGAAATCATCAATGAAAAGAGAAATTACGTTCAAAATATATTAGGGTCGGCAGAACTCGACTATAAAGCGCACAGAACTAGGGATACTTATAAGTGAATAAATTTCCTCAGAGGTGGGTACAAAAAGAAAGAAAGATTTATAAGGAATAAACAATAGCCCCCTGATAACTACAAACGAAAAGCTGGCAAAGAAATGGGTTGATTACTTTGGAAAGTTCTTGAACCGGACAAAATCTTTAATTTTAATCAGGAAATCCGAGAAGAATAGGGTTGTGAAGAACCAACCTTGGAGGAAATAAAATCGCAGATAAATATATTAAAAAACAATAAATCGCCTGGGAAAGATGACATTCAGTCGGAACTTCTAAAGAAAAGGAGAGAAAAAATAGCTTTGTGGTATGGAAGATAATTCATAAATCAGGACTGAGATAAGGGGACGCTATGTCACCAATCTCATTCAATATAGTGGTAGAGAAAGTAATAAGGGAGATGAATATTATATCGCAAGAAGAAGTTACGTTCCAGGAATCGTCCATAGGACTGCTGGATTATGCAGATGATATGGTAATCATGGAGGAATCACAAGACGCAGAGTAAAAAAAAAAAATCCAAATGGGAAAAGACCGTTGGGATGGGAGGACATTTATATATATATTCTGATTGAATTAAAACATGTTCATTAATCAAGAATAGTATATAAACGATATACCTATATACTTATTTCTATAAAAAAAATTGTATTAGTTTTTGAGTTATTATCAATAAGTAAAACATAATTATGATATCTAATGCTTTGTATAAATTAAACTAATTACCTAAATAATTTATAACTATAGGCAATTGCAACTTTTAACTTCTATTCATAAATATTAAAATATATTATGATCTTTAATTTTTTAAATAATTTTATAATCTTATGTAAACAATACTCTTTTTTTGCAATTAGAAATCAATTTTTATTTGATGCATCTATAATTTAGATACACCAAGTTATGGCTGTAGTCTTTAGATATAAGTTAAATATAAAAGTAGGTACCCAACAAAATACATTTCATCTAAAATGTCTATGATATACCTAATGATTTTAACGCAAGGGAAATGTCCTACTTTCATTTGACTTGTTTACCTATGTTGAAATAAAATAATATAAAGCATAGAGATGTTTTAAGAATATAATATTAATGTGTAATATGAAAGTAGGTAACTAATAATTACCATGACCTCTAAATAAAATAGTGTCAAATAAGAAAAATTATACACTGAAATATTGTTTTAATATAAAGAACCAATAAAATACAGAAATATAGAATTCAAACACCGATACACCAAAGTTGTAAAATTTGTATGTGTGCATACTGAATAGATCATTAATAAAATCTAAGTCAAGTATGTCATTGATAATAGATATTTATATAAATGTAAATTACCTTCATGAGGAGATACTGTGGATATTGTAAGAAAAACAAAAGATAAACGCAAGTAAAAACTTTTAGTCGTCATAATTATTGTTGTAGTTGTTTGACACTTCTGAAAATGTGAAATGGAAAACACAATAAAAATATTTAATAACGCATCGTTAATAGTTATCACTAAACAGAATCAAAGTATCAAACGTGCGGTATAAAATTAAGACGTGAAACAACTAACGAGTTAATTATTAGCGAACAAAAACAACCGACGACTAGACGAGTAGCTAAATGTAACAACTAACAAGTAACAACTGGCAACTGCTGGAAACAAATATTTACAACTAATATTATAGCCAATAGACCTTAAATAATATTATATTATATTATGCTATAGGTATATTATGTACAATTTATACGTCAATGATGATAGTAGATAAGGAACAATCACTATCGCTGTTAGAGTGCGTTGTAGGCAACATAAATTGTGATTTGTGGGGTCCGAGCCCGAGGGCACTGAGACTTGAGAGTCTGGGAGTTGGGATTGGGCAGTTGGCACTTGTTACTTTGTTAGACGGCGCTACGGCAGTTGTTGCGTAAACTGTTGCATACAAAACGACGATAATTTCACTTTTTAATTAATTTAAAACTGAATTTCGTGTTAAAACAAACCAAATATCCATACCCCCCCACTATAATTTGAAATGGTCGAAGGAAAATATAATATTAAGTTTAAATTGGTTTCGTAGAAATTTGAAGTACCTACTTAAATGGGCCGTGACTATTGGCCAATTGTTTGTTATTGTATTTTATGTTTATGGCGTCACCGTCACGTGAAACATCTATTTTATAACGATTAACAGTAGATAACTAGGGTTCAAAGATGGTACACCCGTATGGCCGTATCCGCATGTATTGTCTCTGACTTTACACATGCGTAACACGGCAAATCAACGTACCGGATTCTTACTATACACAGTTTATTTATAATTTATATAGTAGGATTAATGTTAAAGCAAATTTAGATATTAGTTATTAAATTTGTCGAGGACTGAGGAGAATATTTACTGAACTAGTATTTTTCATATTTTTATTTTTTAAAACGATTAGTATGAAATTAAAAATGAATTATTTAAGTATTTATAACTCATTTTAAAATAAAAACACGGAAAAAACTCTACGCTCGTTGCTCAGTTAATCCTATTCTCCTTTATAAATAATTCAGTAATATCTAAATTTGCTCTAATAATAACTATAAAATATAAATAAACAGTATCTAGTAAAAATCCTTCTGTAGTATTGATATTTGATTTGCCATCTTATACGTGTGTAAAACAGAGACAATAACGGCGAGTGTAGCATCAGAAGAATCCATTTTACTCTATAATTTTTAACATAAGAGTGAATAATTATAATAATAATAATAACAATAATCGACCTATTATAAAACGTAAATATATTATAATATTATATTACCTAATTTTATCAATCAGTTTCACTCAATTCGCTCTAAAATTAAAAATAACAGTTTAAAATGGATTCTTCTGATCGTAAAATAATTTATTTGTTATGCAGTTATTTTACCCACGGTCAATGCCCTAAGACCAAAATAAATAAGAAAATGCACTTGAATTATTTTATTATTTTTGATAATACCTACCTGCAATAGATTTATTATTATTATTTAATAAACATTTATTATAAAATATGGGTCAAACCGTATTGAATTAAAAAGTAATTTAATTAAAAGATATTTACATCATTATTCATTATACATCTGTTACAGTACCTACATTATAATCGAATGGTGGTGTCTGTGTGACGACCCGGTTGGTCTGAGAATCATGTTGTTTATTTATAAATTGTAAACGGGTGTAAACCCGCATGACGTGTTGTCTCCGTCTTACACACGTACGACATAGACAAAACGCGTTTACGCAGTCTGAGTAGAACTCACTCAATTTTGGTGTTAGAATAAAAACATTAAAAACGCTTAAACGCCTATCACAAAATTAAAAGATGACAATATTTCGTAGGGCAAGATGGTGAGTTTTTTAAAAAAATTTAAATTTTAAAAAGATAAAGGTATTTTAAAAATGTTGAAATTTTTACTATTTTTAAACGATATAATGAACGTTATATTGGGTATAATGTAAAAAACGCAACGACATGCCCTCAGAAATATTGTCACAATTCAATTTTATAATAGGTATTATTTTACTCTAGAACCAAAATTGAGAAGTTCTACTCAGACTGCGTAAATGCGTTTTGTCTATGTCGTGCGTGTGTAAGTCTTAGCGCGTTAAAGTAGTAAAAATAAAACAATATATTACCTATAAATTGTAATACCTACAAACCTTAAAGACCTTTAAAGTTACAACGCTACATGTAGTAGACAGAAGTGTAGTCATATTTTTATTGAAGGTAGAAATGTGGCTTCATCTAATAACTTCAGAAAATCCATAATGTTATCCTTTTTTCTTTCCACATATTGTACCATACCGGGCCTTCTTCAATATTCTCTATGAATTCTCCATAAATTGATTTTAGATTTCGGAGTTGTATGATAAATTCTTTTTTTATAGTTTGCTTAAAGTACTTAGGATGAATTGAAATTATCTCATATTTTGAATTATCTTCTGGAAACCAAATGAACTAGTCCGTATATTATAATATTCAATATTCAATGCTACGAAACACGTCAAACACAAAATTTAGTAAACAATGATCTCTTTTATTAAAAAAATATAACTTTTAAAAATATACCATAATATACAAACATTGTCAAAAAAAATCAGGGGGCATGACAGCACCGCTATGGACATCCTTAACTGTTTAGCCTAACCTATAGAGACTAATGTAGTAATATGGCTCTAATTATAATTATAATATATTATATTATAATATTGTATGGTTTTGTTTTTATTTAAGTGTTATTTTAACAGGATTTGAATATGATAATTAAATTCTTATTATAATTTATTAATATATTTTAATTGTGTTATTCCAAATGTCTTTAGTAGGTATCCTATTCCTAGCCCCTAGGTAAATATTTTTGAATACATACAGACATACAGTCCTTAGATATCATACAGGTACTGTACTACTGTATAATGATCTAAGACACAGTCATACAGATAACATTTATAATCTAACTTAAAACGCAATTAACATTTATTTAATGAAAATATTTAATGAGTTTAAGATAAGTAGAAAGCCAGAAAGTATCAATTGTTGCCTGTTGGATTTGAAAAAGGAGTTATCGATTCCGTCATAAAGAGTTTAGCAATTTCTCGTACATGCAAACAACTAACAAGAGCTATTTGTTTTAGGGTGGCCGAAAGTAAATGTAAATTTTTAAAGAAAACAATCGACAATTTAATCTATACATTTTGGCATCTGTATAGCACAATGTTTCCCAAAGTGGGCGAACCCCTTGGGGGCGCTAGAGTTATCCAGGGGGGCAATGGAAGTTGCTTAATTGGGGGGCATTTCATTACAAAAAGGGGGCGGTGACAGTTTCATTTGTCGTAACAGAAACACCGTACGTGATCCAAATTATCTGAATTGTGTATTTTGTATTTTTAGATTAATCGTTCGTCGATAATCTGTTGTTATAGCGATAACAGAAACAACGTACGTGATCTAAATTATCTGAATTATTTATGTATCTTAATACACACTCGCGGATGCCGACCTTATTGGTTGTCGTTTTTAAAATAATTTTCGTTAATTTGTTGTGTATTATTTTATTTACATTTTGAACGTTTTTCACATCATGGCTGAATCGAAAAATAAATGTAGGCAGTATAGTATTGAATATTTGAAGTACGGTTTTATTCAATCGCCTACAAATATAACATTACCAATGTGTCTCATTTGCCGAAAAGTATTATCAAATGAAGCTATAGAACCGTCGAGACTGCAAAAACATTTAACAAAAGTTCATGCTAATAAAAAATAATATGGATTTATTTTATTTTCAAACACTTGAGAAGAAATTTTTGAAAGAGCTGACATTGGTCAATATGTTTTCAACAACGTCGAAACAAGACTATAAAGCTATAAACGAGGTAATAAACACAGTGCTGTATAAACCAGCTTTTGACATGATTAAAATATTCTTAAAATGGACATACCCAAATGGGTTTTAGATCCATTTTCAAATACAGAAACCATAGATTCTGCAAAATTAGAAGAAAAATTGATAGAAGTAACTTCAAATGAGGAATTAAAATTAAAGTTCAAGGAAGGTTACCAAGTATTCTGGCAACAAAAGCAGATACCTATACTTTATCCTGGATTGTGGGCTGTTGTACACACATTTTTGATCACATTTCCATCATCCTACTTGGTTGAACGTGGATTTAGGCTACATACGCACTATGCGGTTGCCCGCAATGCGGCCAGCCGTCCGGTTAGTCATTATTAGGTATAACACACGGTGTGCGTGTGTATATCCAGCAGGCATCTCACTGTCGGCTCGGCGAAGGTGTTATTAAATATACAAAAATAAATGATAATAAAATTACAGTAGGTTGCTACCTACCACTACATACAGTAGGTACGCTTTGAATTCAACGTTTATTTAACGACGGTGAAATCCAGAGTTCACTGTAGATCGACTTTCAATGGCATTATAAGACTGCTGGAATTTTGGAGTTCTCACGTGGGCGTCCAGTTCAGTCATACAATAATATACGAATAATGAACTTACTGTTTTATTTACTTAAATTATTGCATATCGATGTGAGCGCACACATAATGTGTTGTTTCTTTATTGAACAAAATAATAAGCCCATCGGGGAAGTAAGATAATTTAATATTAAAGTGGAATATACAAAAACGAGTTTTGTACAAAAGTTCGTTAACTATCTGGGCCCTGATAATTTTAAATCTTTGCTAATAGATGTGAAAAGAAATATTTTTATTGATAATACCAACATCAAGAAATGTTTTATTTAGTGAAATAAGTCAGTGATTATGTTTATGATTCGGTATTACAAAATCTAGTATAAGAAACATTTGTATATTTTTTCTTTTGTTCTTATTATTCGTATTATCATTTATTTAATTGTGTAGTTTAATTCAATCACGTGACTCGCTTCATCCACCACAAGCTTAGCTTAAAGGTGTAGGTAATTTTTATTATTTCCCTTAATACTTTGTATCATTTTTTGTTAATAACATAATATAATAAAAATCTTCTTTAATAAAAAAAAAAAAACAAATCAATAAAAAGTCAATGCTAGTACTTATACCGTGGTATAATAATATGATGTACCCGCTAGGGCGCTAGCTACACAAAACGAAATACAAAACTTTGTGCGTATTACAAGGAACAATTAAACAATAATAAATTCATGGCTAAATATATATTTACAACAGTTTCATACAATGATACATAATTTTTAGATTAAATACATTTAATAATACATAATGTGTAGAATCATAATGCGCAGTCTCATATAATACATGGTTTTTAGACAGCAGTCTCATATAACAATACATAATTTTTAGACAACAGTCTCATTTAATAATACATAATGTGTAGAATCATAATGCGCAGTCTCATATAATACATGGTTTTTAGACAGCAGTCTCATATAACAATATACAATAAAACATAATTTCCAATGGACCGTGATATGACGGTGATGGACCGTCGCCGGTAATTTTGACCGCCCTATATTAACTGGAGAAAAGACAAATTTAATGAGGGCAAACTATAATGCAATATTGCAATGAACGATAATTACTAAACGATATTCACTAAATCACATAGGTACAACGTGGTTTGAGAGTGCTGAAACAGGAACATAAAGACGCTGACTCAGCTGCAAGAAAAAACGAAGCGAAAAGGAGCCGAAAGCTGTACAAAACTAACATATAAAAAAAAATCAGGCACCGAGAACTAATACAATTTAATATTTATTCGAAGAACTGACGGAGCCCGACAAACTAAACACGCGGCGGAGAACGGCAGAGTACAATGTTCAACATTAGTACAATATTCAAAGTACGTATGCGAAAAACAGCGTGCACGAACGGACCTAAAAGCGGGGGCGAAAAACGTCGGACGGACTACTGGCGAACGCGCACAATAATTAGGTTAGGTTAAAGCTATTTTTATACTTTTATAGTAATTTAACGGTGTCGGACGAATAATTGTCCGGCGGAAACAACAGGTGGTGCGTTTCGACCGGCCTGGCACCATCATGCGGTACGCCAAAAACTGCAGGTTGACGGGCGGCTGACGGCGGAAACTGCTGCAGGTACCACTGTGGCGTACAACGGTGATGGTAGGGGAAAACTTGGCGAACATTATTCTATGTCCACAAGGGTTTGACAGATGCAAACCCTGCGTGCCACGTTCACCAAAGACTTCCAAACGAATCTTTTCGTTCTCTTCCACGCAGACCTCCGCCGACCAACAGACCGCGCTGCAGGGTTTTCCGGGAATTCCGTGGGTACCAGCGGGTCAGACTTCACGCCACCGTACACGGGCGACTGGATTCGCAGCTCAATAGACGACCGGAAATGTTCGCGCCGCCGTATCGGTAGCTGCAGGACAGGCGTGGGAGTGATCCTACGATCGACGGCCAGGTCCAGCGCGTCAATCAATGAGATTTCCCCGGGTGCGTCCGTCTTTGATGTCACACAAAAAGTTGCAGCAGGCTCCGATGATGGTGCAATTATAACTACGTCCTGCTGGTATACGGGTGAGTTAATTATTCTCAATTCCGGTGACGACCGGGTACTTTTCTTTGCGGCGTGTCCGCTGTGCAGTAACGATGACTCGACCGCGGCTGTGTTCTTGAGGTCAACTGCCAAATCCAGAACATCTACTATGGACCGACCCTCGTTATTGGCATATGACTGTTGGCATACGACAGTTCTCGATGTGGCGTCCATCTCTGTATATATATGACGTGTAAACGGACGGCGAACAGGATGAGAGCCAAACACTTTATGACGGTTTTCAAAAAACTATTTGTTACCGAAAAAAATAAATTATAGTAGTAGACAGTAGTATTATATTGTGGCCAGTATAGTTTGCTTGTGGCCAGCTAGTAAGTAGCAAATAGTTACAATAAAATCATATACTCAAACAATATAGTTTTATCAAGTAAAACCTACGAATGTTTTAAAAATGCTACCGGTTTCGGCGTAATCGGAATCGTATTACATTTTTACATGTACCTATAATACGGCTATGCATGATTTAGATTAATAAAGTCTAAATTTAATATCTACAAACTTTTTTTAAACAATTATATTTATTATTTGTAGATATTTTAGAAGCATAATATATACGAGATATTTTAATACAATTGTAAGTACGCGCCTATCAAATAATGTTGACGTGGAATGGTAATTTCGTCTCAGTAATAATACAAATATTATGTTGATACTTCAAAATTATGTATCTTGATACTGACCAACTCTGAAAATTAGTAGGTAATTACTAATCGTGAGTACGCAAAAAGCAAAAAATTAATTAATATCTAGTTGAATCTATATTATACATAATATATGTTTACCTAATATTATATACCTATTACCTAGGTAAAATTATTGAACTCTATATACTACTCTATGTACTATATACATTGTCAACTAAATAATGTGCAGTTAATTTTTTAAACATTTGGCAGGTATTTTTTTAAAGTCTTTTACCAAAGACATGAAAAAAAGACGATCTTCGTCCTCTCCAACATTTTTAGTTTCTAAATTTTTGTTTAAAATTCCTATCAACTCTCTAGTCTCTACCAATGTCATCATTTTTTTTTTTTTTTTTCGTTTTGGTACCCACGAGGAATCTGAAGGATGAGCAGCTGTACGTTGACCTGCTACAATTTCATCTTCATTATGTGTTTCTATATTGGAAGTAATATTTGAACTTGTTAAATTAACCGACACCGTATCTTTTAAAAATAAAAGGTTGTCGTAGAAAACGTAGGAGCATTTTTTTTTTTGCTTCAGAACCACTTTTATTCTCCTTTGCTTTGTGGGCCTTTACAAAACAATCTCGTATATTCCGCCATTTTTTCTGAAGATTCACGCCTGAAAAAAATAATCGTTTCAGATATTTGGCAACAGGTTGCTCATTTGCAGAACTACATTATGTGTTTCGGATTGGAATTAGTACTGTCGCAGAAATTGTCCGAGAAGTATGTGCTGCAATATGGTATTGTTTAAAAGAAATATGTCTACCTGAACCAAAAAAAGAAATGTGGTATCAAATTGCAAATAATTTTTTTAAGAGAGCAAATTTTCGTCACTGCATAGGTGAGTATTACAGTGCCAACTGCTATTGTAACAATAAATTAGGAGCCTTCAAGATTTTTTACCCAACAAATAAAATTTAATTGATATTTATAGAAAAAAAAACTAAAAAAATTGGAAACTTAAAATGACCGTAAACAGCTCAAAATAAATAAAAATATTTTGAAAATGTTATGGTGTGTATAAAATGCTCATATTAATATTCAGTCGAAATTGCATGTATCTACTGTCATTTATTTTAGAGTTACACAAAAAACCAAAATCGATTTTGAGTTAAATCAGTTTTGCGTAAAAATTAATACCTTAATTTTTCATTTGTTTTTCACGGTGCTTTTGAAAACTATTGGGAATTTTACATGATTTTACAGTGATAGTATATTATTTTAAGTGCATGCGACGGCAAACATATTAGAATTATAGCACCTGCCAATAGTGGATCAATGTGCTATAATTACAAAGGATTTTTCTCTCTAGTTTTAATGGCAATTTGTGACAGTGACTATAAATTTGTACTAATAGACGTTGGAGCGTATGGGAGATTTGGAGACTCGGCAATTTTTCAAAATTCTAATTTTTATAAAAAAATTCAGGAGAAACGACTGAACATTCCCGATCCATCACCGATTTCGCCAGATAGTACCACTTGTTTGCCGTTCGTTTTTGTTGGCGATGAAGCGTTCGCTTTAAGTACAACTATGATGCGTCCATATGCAAGAAACGATTTAAATGTTACAAAAAAAATCTATAATTATAGGCATTGCAGAGCTAGGCGTTATGTATAATGCACATTTGGCATATTTGCTAATAAATAGCGCATATTTCATAGACCTATCAATGTAAATATTGATTTAGTTAATGATATAATCAAATCTGCTTGTCTTTTGCATAATTTTGTGAGAGATAGAGATAGTTATTCTTTTGAAGACACTTTAAGCAACCCATTAACCGAAACCATTGCATCAGATAGTGTTCGAAGAAATAACAGAACTGCATTGAGATACCGTGAATTATTCGCAGAATACTTTATGACCGAGGGAAGATTAGACTGGCAAGACAATTACATTTAAATTTGTATCAAAATAACTCTAAATAATATTAATAAACTAAATACAACACAATTATCTAATGTACTATATTCTACAATAAATTAATTAAATACTAACCGAGTTTTTTCTTTTCATCCGCTGATAATTCAGCGCCGTAAATATTAACCACTTCTTCCCAATCTCTTTGTTTTTATTTCTGTCAGAATAATCTGAGCCCTTCGTGTTCCAAAGAGATTGCCGGTTCTGGATTTCTATGATAAATTTTTCAGTATCAAACTCCATTTCAAACTCCAATTCAAAAGCGAGGACGCGAGGTACGCCGATGACGGTTTACCGCAGACTAACCGCACAGTGCGTACGCAGAACGTGCGGTCAGCCGTCGAAGCGGCCGCAACGATTCAAGCGACCGGAACGGTTTGCGGGTAACCGCAACGTAGTGCGAATACAATTTTTCGGATGTACAGTATTTGCTTATAGTTTATCACTTGCGGTCAACCGGACGGCTGGCCGCATTGCGGGCAACCGCATAGTGCGTATGTAGCCTTAGTGCAGTGACCAATCTACTCACTAAAAAAAGAAAACCGTTACAAATAACTAATCGTAAATGTATTGATTTTACAATGATGTGTTTTTTTTTTGTGTCTGTCAAAATCATGACAAAATACGGAAAAATTACTCAAAAATCACGAAAATTATCAAATTATTTTGAGTTAAGAATTCATAAAAAATTTTCTTTTTAAATCGAAGATTTGAAAATGTAATACAAGATTATCCATTAGTCTACCTTTATCAAAAAAAAATGTTTACAAGAAAGTCAAATTAAATTTTTATGAGCGTTTGAAATTCATATTTTTACAACATTTGATATTCACTCGATTTCTCGTGTAACGATTTTCTTATTTTGTTGTATTAAAAAACGTATGACTGTAGATACTTGAAAATTTCACTGAATGTTTAAATTAGTATTTTCTATACGCGATAAAATTTTGAAAATAATTTGACTCTTTTTGAGCTGTTCACGGATATTGTCAGTTTTCAATTTTTTTAGTTTTTTTTTCTATAAATATCAATAAAATGTTCAATTTTTATAGGTAAGGATTGAAAATTTAAAACAAGACGCCACGTAAATAGGTTATATATAAATTACTTTATTCACAATAATATCATCAAATATACTTGGTAATATCATAGGCTGACTGACCGTTTTCGTTCAGAATCGTTTTTCTTATACAATGATATTATATCATTGAATCATTGAATTCAAATTTAACACCATCCATTACAGTGACCCACTTGTAACATACTGTACAGCAGAGCGACATCGATATTTTAATTTATTGAGTTTTTATTTGTATAATTTAATTTAACACAACCTTAATAATTGAACAACTATTTACTCAACGAAGGCAAACCGTAAACTGAAGATAACGCGACCAGGTGCGGCGACGCCGACCGATATTCTTTTTATCTCAGTATTACGTTTACAAATTATTAGTTTATTACTATTATATTATTGAATCAAATATAGTATCGAACATATCGCCCAGCATTTTACGCAGACGTAAAATTTTACATGAATACAAATATTACAAAATTAAATTTATAATTCATACATATTAGTCATATTACACAAAGAAAAAATAACAATAGATACATTTTATTAAAAAAAAAAAAAACTTCTACGACCTGACCGATCGCCCATTGTAGAGGTGGTAGATTTTCTTCTTTAATCAGGACCAAAGCTAAGAGAACCACCGATTAAAAAGTGACCGGGGGTCAATACATTTAAATCGCTAGGATCAGAGGATATGGGAGTCAAAGGACGTGAATTTAGGCAATCCTCTATGCGAACTAACACGGTATTTAATTCTTCATAAGTTAATGAAGCATTTCCCAAATGTCTTATTAAATGATACTTAACTGATTTTACGGCGGCTTCCCAGAACCCGTCGAAATGTGGAGCTCTAGGGGGAATAAATTGCCATTTTACTCCCACTTCCACTACAATTTGGTGCACCAGCTCCATGTGTTGCTTTGACAAGAATAAATCACGTAGTTCTTATAACTGCCAATTTGCTCCAACAAAGTTGGTTCCGTTGTCTGAATAAATTGTACTACATGTCTACATATTCCGCGTCGCGACCAGAATGTCGTTTTGATATACGTTTTGGATTTTATGAGTGTTATCTCTATGGTCATGAAGTTAGCCCCCCCACTTTGGCGGATTCACTTCAAACCAGCGGCAATATTTAGCAAATTAATTGCAAATAATTGCAAATTGGTTTTTAGGATTTGCAAATTTAGTGCACGCTCGCAAACTAAAAAAATGATTTGGGGGGGCTAACTTCATGCAGCCCCCCCACTTTGTTCGATCCGTTCCAAACCAACGCCAATATTTAGCAAATTAATTGCAAATAATTGCAAATTGGTTTTTAGAATTTGCAAATCAAAATTGGAATTTTGGCGAATTTTTTTGCAAATTTTGTCAGCTCCCCCACTTCGTCCGATCCGTTCCAAACCAACACCAATATTTAGCAAAATTAATTGCAAATAATTACAAATTGGTTTTTAGAATTTGCAAATCAAAATTGGAATTTTGGCGAATTTTTTTGAAAAATTTTGTCAGCCCCCCCACTTCGTCCGATCCGTTCCAAACCAACACCAATATTTAGCAAATTAATTGCAAATAATTGCAAATTGGTTTTTAGAATTTGCAAATCAAAATTGGAATTTTGGCGAATTTTTATGCAAATTTTGTCAGCCTCCCCCACTTCGTCCAATCCGTTCCAAACCAACGCTAATATTTAGCAAATGAATTGCAAATAATTGCAAATTGGTTTTTAGAATTTGCAAATCAAAATTGGAATTTTAGTGAATTTTTTAAAAAATCGATAAAAGTCAAATTTTTTTATAAAGTACGAATTTTTTATCAAAAATCGATTTTTTTTTTTTTATTAATTTTCTTTGAAATACAGATTTTTATTGATTTTTATCCAACAGATACATTTTTTCAGACAAGATTTTTTAAATTATGAATTTTCCATCAAAAGATTTGTGTTCAATTTATATATTTTACAAAAACCTAAATTGAATTAAATTCTAAATAAAATCTGTTAGATAAAAAAGCAATAAAAAAAACTAATAAAAAATGTAAAATCAATGAAAAAAACCATTTTTGATAAAAAAAAAATTTGGGTAAAAAATTCACTTTAAAAATATTAATTAAAATATGTTTGATAAAATAATCTTATTGTATAAAAATTCTTAGTAAAATTAAAATCTTAAATGATTAAAAAATATTTAAAACAGAGATTTATCATTTTGAATCATTATAATTATTATATTTAATATATATATTATATCTTTAGTCACTTTAATTTTTAGTTTTTATTAGCATTGATCATTTTATTAAATACAGATTTTTTATTAAACATAGATTCTTTTAACAGATATATATTTTATATCGATTTTTTTATCAAATATAGATTTTTATTAAATATAGATTTTTTAATAAAATACTGATTTTTTTTTTTTGAATTTTAATGGTTTTATCAAATATAGATTTTTTATTTAATACACACAGCCCCCTACTTTTTCCGATTCGTTTCAAACCAGCGCTAATATAAAATTTAGCAATTTAATTGCAAATAGTTGCAAAAAAATTCGCCAAAATTCCAATTTTGATTTGCAAATTCTAAAAACCAATTTGCAATTATTTGCAATCATTTGCTAAATATTAGCGTTGGTTTGGAACGGATTGGACGAAGTGGGGGAGGCTGACAAAATTTGCATAAAAATTCGCCAAAATTCCAATTTTGATTTGCAAATTCTAAAAACCAATTTGCAATTATTTGCAATTAATTTGCTAAATATTGGTGTTGGTTTGGAACGGATCGGACGAAGTGGGGGAGCTGACAAAATTTGCAAAAAAATTCGCCAAAATTCCAATTTTGATTTGCAAATTCTAAAAACCAATTTGCAATTATTTGCAATTAATTTGCTAAATATTGGCGTTGGTTTGGAACGGATCGAACAAAGTGGGGGGGCTGCATGAAGTTAGCCCCCCCAAATCATTTTTTTAGTTTGCGAGCGTGCACTAAATTTGCAAATCCTAAAAACCAATTTGCAATTATTTGCAATTAATTTGCTAAATATTGGTGTTGGTTTGGAACGGATCGGACGAAGTGGGGGGGCTGACAAAATTTTTCAAAAAAATTCGCCAAAATTCCAATTTTGATTTGCAAATTCTAAAAACCAATTTGTAATTATTTGCAATTAATTTGCTAAATATTGGTGTTGGTTTGGAACGGATCGGACGAAGTGGGGGGGCTGACAAAATTTTTCAAAAAAATTCGCCAAAATTCCAATTTTGATTTGCAAATTCTAAAAACCAATTTGTAATTATTTGCAATTAATTTGCTAAATATTGGTGTTGGTTTGGAACGGATCGGACGAAGTGGGGGAGCTGACAAAATTTGCAAAAAAATTCGCCAAAATTCCAATTTTGATTTGCAAATTCTAAAAACCAATTTGCAATTATTTGCAATTAATTTGCTAAATATTGGCGTTGGTTTGGAACGGATCGAACAAAGTGGGGGGGCTGCATGAAGTTAGCCCCCCCAAATCAATTTTTTAGTTTGCGAGCGTGCACTAAATTTGCAAATCCTAAAAACCAATTTGCAATTATTTGCAATTAATTTGCTAAATATTGCCGCTGGTTTGAAGTGAATCCGCCAAAGTGGGGGGGCTAACTTCATGACCATGTTATCTCTTCAAAAAATTAATGTTGTTGAACTAATTTTATTATCGTTAACCGCTAAATTATTTCAATAGCATCAACTTTGATATCGGTATAATTACCTTTTTTATTTATTACGCGTTCGTACCAACGCTTACAGTAGGTACGCGGTTACTCGAAATAATTTACTTTTTTTTTTTTTATTCATTTAAGTAATTTACAATCTATACAACATTATGTACAATGAGCAAATAGGATATTTAATATAATATAAAGTAACAGAATTTAACATTTGTGGGCAGGCACTCAGCAGCACCACCCGACCGAGAACATTTTAGATATCGTGGTTTTTAAATTAAATAAATTACTTAAAGTCGAATATCTTTTTAATAAATAAAATTCTTCCTTTGTGGACAGGCGGAGTGCTACTGATTTACGCTCTATCTCCGGCAGTTCGGTGCTCAGAGATAATTCTTCGATTGATGATTTAGGCCATTAATTTATTTGATTTAAACCAAACTGGACCTTCCCACCACAAAGTATTGTCGTTTAGTTGCTTTGGACTGCAACCACGTGAAATCATATCTGCTGGATTGTCATTTGATATGACGTATCCCCACTCTGCTGCAGCTGTTAACGTTTGAATTTCCCCGACTCGATGTGCTACAAATGTTTTCCAGCGTGTTGAAGGCGAATTTATCCATGCGAGCACTATGGTCGAATCAGACCAAAAACGTTTTTTATTTATCGTAATATTTAATTTTGGTATTATCTTATCAGCTAGTCGCGCTAACAGAACAGCTGCGCATAATTCCAAGCGTGCTAAAGATACTACTTTTAATGGAGCCACCTTTGACTTTGCGACTACAAGCCTTGAATGGCGATTGCCTAATGCGTCTGTGGTCCGTGCGTATAGACACGCGTCGAATGCTTGTATCGACGCGTCAACGAAACCGTGTATTTGTGTGACCAACACGTTCAAACAACCGATTATCCATCTTGGAATGTGAATTTTTCCAAGTTCTGATAAGGTTTGTTGATAATTTTGCCATTCTTCGCGTAGCAATGTAGCTACGGGGTCATCCCAATTTATACGTGCTTGCCATAGTTTTTGCATAAATATATGGACAACGGGTCCGACGAGACCGAGCGGGTCGAATATAGTCGCTATCGTTGATAATACTATACGTTTTGTCGTTTTGTGATCCGTTCTGCATTGTTTACTTTATATTGATAAACGTCGTCAAACGGATTCCAAAACAGACCTAACGTTTTTGTAGTGCAGCTCTCGTCTAGATTTAGAACGCGCAGTGGGTCATTGTCCTCGTTTGATATGTGTTCTAATAATCGAATAATCGACGGTCGTTAGAAATCCATTTACGTAATTTGAAGCCGGCTGTATTTAAAATGTTGATAACGTCGTTGCGTCATTTTACGGCGGCCGTTATATCGTTAGCACCACCCAGATAGTCGTCCATGTAGAAGTCATTAGTGATAGCTTCCGGAAATAACTCTTTCATTTCTTCCGCTAATTTTGTCAAGCATCCAGTAGCTAAATATGAAGCTGGCGTCGTTCCGTAAATAACTGTTTTAAATTTGAATTCGGTGATCGGCTCGTCTGGTTGTGAGCGCCACAGTATTCGTTGGAGATTGACTCCCAAACTTGACGATACATTTTTTCTGTGTGCTAGTATGGGCTATCGTTTTTCTGGATTTTTCGACTTTATTGTATTTTTGCTTATTTTGCGTGTCTGTTAAATTTATATTTTTTGCACCTTCTATTGCTTCCAGTATTTGAAATCTGTCTTGTAAAAAGGTTAACAGTTCGTCTACTTCGGGCACTTACTTTTTTGGCACTTGTGTTTCCCATTCCTTTAACGTTGCACTATCTAACTTTGTCGAAATTATATGCAGGAACATTGGTCCCCATTTTTTTGGGTCATAACCTAGTGACTTAAGTGCCGTCATGTGTCCCAACAACGAGTCCATCAATTGTCGTAATTCTGATGAGGTCTCTTTTGTGACAGGTTCCAGATCGAAGATTGCTTTAGTGTGCGTTTGGACGATTATTTTTTTATTGTTAAACCGTTCGTTCAAACAATTCCACTAAATAATTTTTTTCTGAGGTTTCGTACGGTTGAATGAGCAAAGCCGCTTTTAAATAAAAATATTTCTCTATAACCGTGACGTTTTCATTTGAATGTATTAATGCAGTAAATATGTCCTTAAATGTCGACCATTGCTTAAAATCGCCACTAAATTTTGGTATTTCTAAAGCTGCTAGTCTTACAACGGAGGCTTGATTACTTACACTAGATCTCACACTCGATACGTTTTGACCTGTATTATTTTCGATCTCATTTGAGACCTGATCCGACTTCAGTTGGTCGGGTTTTTTGTGTTTTTCTACTAGCCTGGTATAATTAGTTACGGCTGAGAAGTACAAATTTTCAAATTCGTCCCGATACAATTCCTCATTTTCTAGGCTGATGGATTTTTCTTCAATAGTGGACTGTATATTTTGAAATTCTGTCCAGCTCTCTTCGATTTTTTCTCTTTTAACCATTAATTGAATTAAGTCATCGTTTTCAGAAAAAGCGTTGAAGGAATTTAAGAACTTCGTTAATTGGCCTTTTATTATCCCGCGTCGGAATGTTAACGCGTTTATGTCGGGCATTATGTTAGGGCTTATCGAACAGGTATAAATTGATTGTCCGTATACACGGACTAAGATATAATGGACTAGAAACGACATGGTCGGCGGGGATTGGAGGACGGCCACGAAAAGGTGTCACATAGCTGATAAGAACACTGTTCTTGAAGTTTTCAGCGCTACCGGTGGTTTTATTTGGCTACACAATTTGTATCTTAGTCCGTGTTAAATGCAGAGGGCGCTGTGAACTCCAGGAACCACGAATTAAGATATACTTAAGGTATTATAATCATAGAACAATATAATATAATTAAGGTATATCTTAATTCGTGCCAGGAACACATAGCGACCCCCCGCACTTTGCCTCTTGTACTTGTATTCGTGGCCGTGATAAGCTGCTCGTTTCCAGTCCATTATATCTTAGTCCGTGCCCGTATATAATGATAATTTATTGATAGGATCGTATAAAGATTGTCACAAGCCTGTTGATAATCTTTGACCTTTATAGTGGAGTATATACACTTATAACGGTTCAGCGAAACGTGGACTTGGTACCACGAATTAAGATATACAGGATACGAAACGAACTTGTGATAAGTGAAACCCGCACCTTCACACGTTATGGCTAGACTACTAGCGCTTTATAAGATTGTTCTGTGTTAACCGGGAGAATACTAATAGTTCATATTTCTCCCTTTTTTAAGACCTTTCCGTTTCGTATCCTGCACCTATATCTTAATTCGTGCTTTGTACCAATTATATTTTGTTACACCGTGTTAGCGCAAAGAGACTACAGCGGGGAATTACGTGTCTAAATTTAAGGAAATTTGGTTCTCTTACCTTGAAACCTCGTGATGAGCTAAATCCTTGCACGCATTTGACCCTTGAGTAGTTGAATTTCTGGCATTTGAGGTGGTGAAACGAAAATCAGAATCAGCTGCTTTATATTTTCAGTTTTGAACATTTACACTTTTAACACTTCTTTCGTGTATTTATGCTAAATCCGGTTCGAAAATGACTATGAAGCGGCACCTTATGGGAATATTGGTATAAAAAAAATGTTTTTTTTTTTATTTAATAATTCGTACACTTGAATGCCTTATTTTAATTTATTGAGTTTTTATTTGAATAATTTAATTTAACACAACCTTAATAATTGAACGGCTATTTATTCAACAGCGAGTTTACACAACGAAGGCAAACCGTAAACTGAAGATAACGCGACCAGGTGCGGCGACGCCGACCGATATTCGCTTTATCTCAGTATTACGTTTACAACATATTATCATAATATTATTGAATTAAATATGGTATCGAACAGGGTGACAGGTTAACTGACCGTTTTCGCTCAGAATTGTTTTTTTTATACAATAATATTATATTATTGAATTCAAACACCATCCATTACAGTGACCCACTTGTTACCTTTTTTTTCCTTCTAGTTTATAACCGACGGCGCCGCGGGAATTGCTTTCGCATTACTGCCGCGACGCCGCTATCGTTTATTATACATTAAAATGAGGTACAATTTATGTATAATGTTTAACACCTATGTTTTTTTTTGGGTCCTCTAAGGGCGCACATTTAAATTAATTTTACATGTTATAAAAGATACATTTTTGGCTGAAGGCCTGCTGTTTGCATTTGTAGAGTTCTCGACCCGGCTTCGCTGCTCGCCAGTCTTGTCTTCTCGTTCTGTTGTTTTCTCGGCCCGGCTTGATAGTCAGCCAGCTTCTAATCTCGTTCGTCGCGTCTTCTCCTTCAGATGTTGTGGAGTGTGCGTATCGCCGTTGTTGGTTTCCTAGTTTTTCTTCTGACCGTTGTTGTACTCGTCGTTCCGGGAGCTTTGCGGTCCGCGGCATCTCCTGGCACCGCATCCGCGGCCCCTCTCACGCTCAATCGCGATCACCCGGACGGTGACCAACCGTGCTGTGGGTGTCCTAATAATGTCCCGGGGCACTCCAACCGCTGTGGAACAGTTTCGGATGAGGTGATTGGAGATGCGGATGGGTGACGGTGTGGTGCCGCTTGCTGCTAGTCTCCCGGAGTTCCGTTCTTCGGCTGGTGTTCTATCGGTGGGGCGATATTCGCCCTGTGTGGTAACAGACTGTTGACTGCCGGTGTTTTGGTTTTATACAGTTTTCCTTCTGTTTCCTCCGTGTCTGGTCTTGCTGCGTGCTGCTCGGTGCGTTGAATGCCCGGTCGGCGGAGACTTGAGGGGTTCGGCCCGAGCGCCCTTTCGGATCAATCGCGATCACCGGACGGTGACCAAGCCGTGCCGTGGGTGTCCTACTAATGCCCCAGGGCACGCCTGCTGATGTGGGGCAGTTTCGGATGATGGTACTGAGGCGCTGGGTGGTCTGACCGTTTGGTCCCCGCTTCCCGGTTGTCTTCGCATCGAGCCTTCGGTCTGTTGTCGGTGGTTGGAGGGCGATGTTTGCCCTCTCTGGTCGCTGGTGTTTACCCGCCGGTGTTCGGTTTTATACAGTTTGCCTTCTGTGCCTCCCCCGTTGGCCGGAACCGGAATTCCGTTTCCAGTCAGCACCACGTGGAGGTGGGGGTAGGACTATGCCGATCAACCCACTTGTAATCTACTGTACAGCAGAGCGACATCCATTTACCCACCTTTTGTTGGAAGTTTTTTTACGAGTTTGTAAGTGGTGATATGAGCATTATTAATTTACATTCATTATACACGCTATAAAAACTTAAAAACTGAATTATCGTAAAAATCTTCCATTAAAACACAGATAATGTTCTTACCATCAAGTTTCATAATAGGTCGATTCACTCTAATTTTTAAGCTAACGGCATAAAACTTGAATTTCTGAGCGTAAATTTGTTATGTTACGATATAGACAAAACGCGTTTACGCAGTGTCGCAGTCGGAGTATATAAATTGCTCAATTTTGGTTCTAGAGTAAAAATACCTATAGTAAAATATTAAAATTGAATTGTGATAATATTTCTGAGAGAAAGTCGTTGCGTTTTTTCCATTATACCCAATATAACGTTCATTATATCGTTTAAAAATAGCAAAAATTTCAACATTTTTAAAATACCTTAAACTTTTCAAAATTTTAATTTTTTTAAAAAACTAACCGTCTTGCCCTCCAAAATATTGCCATGCATGCGAGTGTGACGTCCTCTTAAGGAAATATAAAAGAGGCAGGATTCTCAACTAGGGTGCAAATTGAACAGAAAATAGTTCAAAACACAGATTCAGATTGTGAAAATATTCCTCCTAATAACGAGAATATGTACTATGAAAAATGAGTAGAAGGACCTTGGGTTTTCGAAACGTTTTTTTGTTATTGAAGGCCGAGATACAGCTACACTTATTCCAATAACTGAAAAAGAAATACTTACAGAAACAACCATTATGTCAGATGAAAGAAAACCTTTATTATAAAGTTTTTCAAAATAAAGGTTGTAATCACTTGATTGTAAACGATTCTAAAAATTTTGTCAACCCGGTAACAGGACTCAACACCCAGACAATAGAATACATTTGGTCACATCTTAAAATGAAAACACTTCGAAAAATACATGGCATTTCATCGGAACTTTTTCATAGTCATCTAATATGAAGAATATTGGAGGTCAATCTTCAACATACTTTTTTAAAATATTTAATTTTTTGATATTTGACAAACATTTGTATGATATGAAGTAATAAAAAAATATGTGTTTTTATATATAAAAATAGTATACTATTAAAAGTAATTTATTTTTAATTTGTATGCAGGTCACTCGTCCTGAATTTACAGATCACTCAATCATGGTAGACTTCCTACACGAATGCCCATATTTTTAATTCTGAGCGCAGCGATGAATGTATTGATTTTACAATGATGTGTTTTTTTTTTGTCTGTCATCACCGTTAGATTTTCTTCAACAGTATCTTTTCTGATAGGAAAGTGAACCTAGTTGGGGGTCAAAAATAAAAATTTCCTAGTAGTTTTGAAAAACACCGTGAAAAACAAAAGGAAAATTAAGGAAAAACGGGAATTTTTAAGCAAAATTTGTAAAGAACCATTGTAACAATTTTTTTTATAAGCATTTAAAGTTAAAATATTGACAAAATACGTAAGAATGACGAACATTTGCAAATTATTGTGAGTTAGAAATTCCTAAAAAAATTTATTTTTAAATCTAAGATTTGAAAATGTAATACAAGATTCCTCATAAGATTGTCTATCTTTATCAAAAAAAAAAAAAATGTTTACAAGAAAGTCAAATTAAATTTCTATGATTGTTTGAAATTAATATTTTTATAACATTTGATATTCACTCGATTACTCATATAACGATTTTCTTATTTTATTGTAATTAAACAACAAATGACTGTTTGTACTTGAAAATTTCACTCAATGTTTATGTTAGCATTTTATATACAATTTTGAAAATAATGACTCTTTTTGAGCTGTTCACTGTCATTGTCAATTTTTTTAGTTTTTTTTCTATAAATATCAATAAAATTTTATTTGTTGGGTAAAAAAGCGTGAACATTTAATGCAAGGCTCCTGGTATATTGTTACAATAGTAGTTGAAAAATATTAAAAATACAAAGGCACATTTTTTTTAAGCATTTCAAGTTCAAATTTAAAATTTAATAATTATTTTATATCAAAATTAAAATATAAAGTAAGAATTCAATTATTGCTATGACAAGAAATTTAGATTTTTTTATCACATAAATTAAACCTAAATTATAATAATGAAGGTGTATTGCAAAAAGTTAAAAACAATTCTACTTTTTGTAATAAAAAAATCAAAAATATGAAAATTTTTTTTTCATTTCATTTCATACATATTATATTATTTTAAAATATAAAGGTATTTTTCTATTTAATGGTGTAAATATGCAATTATGTTTGTACAAAACTATTGTCTATTTATTTTAGTATTCATATAGCTAGGCCAAAAACGGTTACAATTACATATATAGTTTTGTTTTCCCATCTGACAGTACAACTACCATCTGTCGAGTTATCCCAAAAACATGAACTTGCTGAATGAAGACCAGCACCAATTTTTTGCATGATGGCACACGTCACTGCATTAAACAAAAAAAAATGTTTAATCTTATTGAATAGTTGTCAAAAATATTACCTACATCAGTCAAAAATATTTTAAACATAAATATTAATAATAATTTTACTTTACCTATATATTTAAAAGGTTTGGCCAATTTCGAAAGTCTCGTTAGACAGTTTTCAACTACAGAATCTGTCCATTTATTTACCATATTTTGTTGGAATAATTGACTGCCGATTGAGTGTTCAATTGAGTCCTTAATAATGTCGTTCACTTCGTCCACCACAAAAAGTGTCTAAGACAAAAAATATGTATCAAAATACTACAATATTTTATTAGAATATTGAAGTTACAAATAAAATAAACTATTTTTTTATAGATCAACAAATCATTTTTTTGTGACTTTGTCTCTACAATAAATGATTATGACATTAGGTATCTAAACATATTAGACCGTTCTATTAATAACGTGCAAAAAATCACAAATGTCATATTTATTTAGTCAAAAATTACCTACATTTAACAATTTTCTAATTGACACAACAATTAACATAATATAATAATAATATATGATTTTTTACCACTTCGTTAGCATCAACCATCGTTTTTGATTAGAATGTAATAATAATAAATAAATGTTTTTTATTTTTTACTTTATAATAATAACAATGATAATAATATAGATTACAATATATAATATTATATAATATTGTTTTATGTATTCCGTATTGAGTATTCACAATCATTAATTCATAGCTCATAAGTTCATGTCAATTTATACTTCACAAAAAAATTTGAAATTGCTTTTCGGTTTACAACTGAGATAATAATATTATAATCATAGCTCAATAGCTCATGCACACATTTGTGGTTCACGATTGAAAGCGGCGTCACAATTGTGGTATTTGGTTCCTACCTTAGATCATATTGTATGGTAGGATCTTACCACGATGTAGATAACATTTTAGATAACATTTTATCTACATCTGCCCAGTGCACACTGTCTATCACCACCACAGAGTATGTAAAATAATAAAATATTATATTATATTCGTGATTTAATTACATGACTATTTGAATATAATATTACGAACACAATTTTTTATAGAATTTTCAATTCTAATATAGTTGTACCATTACTTCTATTATTATGGCTTTTCGAATTTTATCAAAATGTCATATATTTAAATATATTACAAACACAACATTTCATACTAATTTAAGGTACCTACATCAAATATCTTCAAATATATATTAAATTAATTTATTAACTTTTAATTCGTTATACCAAACATGTTGAACATGTGTAATTAGTTTTATATACTTATCTGTAATTTCATATTATAAATGCATTACTTTTTATTTTAAACCTGTGATGTACATTTTAGATCAAAGGATATTCATATTTCAACTGTTCATCGTGATCTAATGGAATTCTTCGATGATAAAAAAAATTGGGCTGTCGAACAAATTAAAGTTGGGAGATCGTGGTCAAAGGATGAGTTGCGCATTAAAAGCAATCAAGATTTACATAAACTTTGGTAATAAAACTATTTTTTTTTTTTATCAATTTATTTAAAATGTATGATTTCTATTTGATACACTAATGCTAGGTTGCATGAAAAATTAATTAATTTAATGGTTCAATAAAATTTAATTCACGAACCAATCACGGGACACTAAATCATGTTTAAGGGACCCTTAGCTCACTAATTGCAAGATAATTGATATTATTGTTATGTTCTATGAAGTATAATTTATTGTTTTGATTTATAAAAGTTATACTAAATCATACATTTTTAACTGTTTCTAATTACACTTGTTTTCATTCAATAACTAGGTACCTTGTACCTACTCAAAAGTTATAAAAATTTAATTTACATTTTAGATTTTAAATTTGAGGAAAGTGAGGAATGTATTTATGAATGTACTAATTTTAATATAATATGACTATTATTTTTTGTCCTATGGTAATGAAACAATTTTGATAGTTTCAAGTAACCTTATAATCAATAAGATTAGAACTTAAGTTAAGTTCTTTGTAAACATATAGTTTTAGATGTTATCTAAGTGTAAAAAAATTATTATCAACTATTAAAAATATTGAAAAGCTTGTAGCCTTCTCAGTTTTGTCAAGCTCTATTTATCGCTGTTTTTCAAATAACGCAATTAATGTATTAATGTCTGTTCTATTGCCTCCCCAACATGTTATGTCATAGTAGTTGAGACAAACAAATATTTGTATCCTGTTTAGCTTTTTTTTAATTTAACGACCAATAATCTAAATGTATTATAATTTATAATGTTATACTTATGTATTAGGTGCTGCTTTACATTATCTAGTCTTATTATTTTCCTTATATATTGTGCAGGTATGTATTACTTAAAGAACGCAATATGTTATTAACAATGGAACACGAATGCAAAGCTCAGTTTGAATTATTCCCAAATCCTGAACGTATTGATAAGGTATTCTTTAATTATAATATTATTATATCAATAAAGCGTTTTATTTATTATCCATAGTACTTATAATTGACATTTATTTATATTATTAAAAGGTTGAAGAAAGTATGAATAATTTAGAAACTGTTGTGCGTGAACGTAATGAAGCTTATTACAAATTAGAAGTTGGAGAATCTGCAGAAAGACCTGGACAATTAGTAACTAATTTATTGGGTAAATTATTGGTTTTTAGAAAATACTTAATAATGACTTCAAATTTTAAGAAGTTATAAGTTAGAAAAAAATATTTCTAAGTTAGTTTGCTTTATGTGTTTTTATATTTTTTTAGTTGCTTAGTTTAAAGTTGAAAAATAATTTAGGTTATATTTATCAATGACCATATTATATATTACAATTTGAGTAGGCATATCACGTTTGTAAAATTGATTATGTGTTTTATTATAATTTCAGGATTGAACTTTTTTTATCGTAAATTTGAACATTTAATACCAAAATTTTTGAATAAACAATGGAGAAGTAAACACACGTTTAATGTTGTTAATGGAAACATTGAGAAATTCCAAAGGTTATATAGAGAAAAATTACATAATGCTAATAGAAAAAGTAGAAAGTAAGTACTTATATTACCATATTGGTTATTAAATAATTAAAATAAATACAGCCTAGACAAAAGTTATTTACTTAAATCATATAGGTACTTAAGATTCTTGAATCAATTTTATTTCTAGTATTTTCTTCTTTGTATTTGATTTAAAAAAAATTGTGATAATAGTTACTGAACATATTATTTTTACAAAGTCTCAATAATTCAAAAATTATATTTTTTTTCCCATCAATTGTTATCATTGTTTGGATCTCCACACCAATTGATGATCTGCAACTCTATCAGTCCCAATTATTGTGGATAATCAATGCCTTACAGTAATTTTATTTATTTTCAACAAATTATGTACTTATGTGATTATGTTTTAATTATCTATTATTAGCAAACTAAATTGTAATTTATTAAATATAATTAGAGAAAGGTTAGATGGAACATTTCAAAATAATTTTATGCTAATTTTATATATTAATATGTATGTATATAATTTTTTTAAGTCGGGATCGTAACCATGTGATGCATCTGATGAAACGTTATCCAAATATGGACATGGATGCTGTCAAACAACAATATCCTTCAGTAGACATTGAAAAAGTAAAAAACTATCACAAAGTCAGAGGACATTATGTACCTTAAAATGTATAACAAAAAATGTATTATAATTTTAATATGTTAACTAAGTTAATAAAGTAATCAAATTTTGTCAAAAAATGTTTATTATTATTAATAGCTTCGAGAAAAATTGTAGATAGATTAAAGCAAAATATATGATGAAATACCTTAATTCATATTTGCTTAGAATTTATCAAGTGCTCTTTTACAATATATATCATCACTTTTGTACTTAAATTGCATAACCAAATTATATATTCAATATGCTTATTTATCTCAGTATCTGATTAAAATATTTTTATAATTTGTAAAAATATAAATAATAAAATAAAGAAGGTGGCCAAGTGGATACCACTCTGCTGTACTATATTTATCGAGTATGTTATTGTATCATTGTATTGGATGTATTATGTGTTAAATTTAAATTCAACGACAAATCTTTGTATATGAAAAATGATTCTGAATGGGGTCAGCGTGTCAGCTTACCACCTTTGTATAAATAATTAAATGGAATAAATAAAAATCGAACATTTCTCATTGCTATAAATAGCTCAAAAAGAGTAAACATCTTTTGAAAATTTTGCCATGCATGGAAAATGCCAATATAAACATTTGTTAAAAATTTCAAGTGTGGTTATTCGTTTTGGAATTACTACAAAATATCAAAAATCGGTTAATGGGATTTGTTAATTTACCGTTAAATATCCAATATCGTAAAAATTTTTAATTCAAACACTCATAAAAAATTAACATTACATTCTGGTAAACTTTTTTTTTGGAAAGGTAGAAAAAGTTGTGGGGATCTTCCATTACATTTTTAGATTCTGAGTGGAACAATGAATGTATTGATTTTACAATGTGTGTTTTTTTTAGGACAGTAAAAGTGCTTGGATTTTCTTCAACAGTAACTTTTCTGTTAGGAAAATGAATCTAGTTGGTACTTTGGAGGGTCAAAAGTAAATATTTCCCAGTAGTTTTCAAAAGCGACATAAAAAACGAAAGAAAGTTTAAGGAAAAACGGGAATTTTTACGCAAAATCTGTTTTAGAGAAAATCGATTTTGGTTTTTGGTGTAACTTTAAAACTAATGACCGTAGGTACATGAAATTTTGACTGAATGTTTATAATTGCATTTCCTATACACCATAACATTTTCCAAATATTTTGACTTATTTTGAGCTGTTTACGAACATTGTCAATTTCCATTTTTTTTAGTTATTTTTTCTATAAATATCAATAAAATGTTATCTGTTTAGTAAAAAAGCTTGAAAATTGAATAGAAGGCTCCTGATATATCGTTCTAATAGCAGTTGAAAAATATTAAAAATACATAGGCACAGTTATTTTTTATAAGCATTTAAAGTTCAAATTTTGACAACATTTATCAAATTTATAATTTATTAATTATTTTCTAGTTAAAAATTTATAAAATGTTTAACTTTTATGGCTAAGGATTGAAAATTTAAAACAAGGCTCCACGTAAATAGGTTATATATAAATTACTTTATTCACAATAATATCATCAAATATACTTGTTAATATCATAGGCTGACTGACCGTTTTCGCTCAGAATCGTTTTTCTTATACAATGATATTATATCATTGAATTCAAATTTAACACCAACCATTACAGTGAGCCACTTGTAATCTACTGTACAGCAGAGCGACATCCACTTACCCACCTTTTTTTTTATCAATTTCTAACTGAAAAATAATTTTCACAAATTTTATGAATTTCATACATTTTTTAAGATCGGAGCATGTTTACTATCCCAAAAGTTAATGACAGACAGAAAAAAACATCATTGTAAAGCCAAAGCATTCGCTAGGTAGACTCAAAATCTAAAGTATGCATGAAATATTTATAATAGAGGTCAGGTCACTTAGGTAAATAAATCTTCAATGTAGGTACCTAGTTAATTGTTAAAATTATTACCTTTGTTTATCTGCTCGTTTGCCTGATTTTCAACCTATGTAGACTGTAGAGCCATATAGCCTATGTATAGGTTTACTGATTTACTGGTACCTAACTACAATACTACATAGTTATTAAATTACAATACTTTCCCTTCAATTAAAAATTTTATACAAAACTATAAATTTCCCGAAACTTGATGATAAGTGATAACTTTTCTACATATTTAAATCATGTTCCTTTAGAGTCTAAAGTTTAGACTGTAACTGTGTAAAATAGCCTAAAGCGGTAATAGGATAAAAAAAAAGACATAATATAAGTTATATAGGGAGTCTTGTCATGTGTATATCACAATTTCAACTTATTTTTGTACAATATTCTTGTGCTAAAACGATTTAATATAATTTATGTGCCGTGGTCATAAAAAAAGGGCTGGTACATACTTAAGTGGGTAATGCTCTGCTGTTCGTTAGGTGTCTAGAGAGTCATTGTAATGGACGTGTTAAATTGCATTTAATGCAGTAGCGTATTTAGGAATTTTTCTAGGGAGGGATGAAATAGGTATATAATAATACATCCATAAATACGTACATAATATACATTTTGAAAGTCCCCTAACCTATTGAGGTTAGTGTGAATCAAGGTGAAATAAGAATTAACACAAATTGTATAATAGAGCCTAATAGCATTTATTATAAATTCATACTAGCGCCAATCCCGAGTTTAATACGATAAACAATACAAATTAGTTATAATACAAAATCCAGTTTTCTATTTTTTTGGGTGCTCATTTCATCGATAACCTCATTTGTCATGATTATTGTATTGATCGGTGACATGCCGTAAAGCCAACACATTAAGTCGGTATAATAATTTATTACTACCTAATTTATAATTATTATTCAATATTAGATAGGAAAATTTATAAAATATTTACTTTTGTCTTACTATGTATTAGGTAAGAGTGTAAGACTTAATCCTCTTCAAACATGTAAAACATCGTTCAGGTGTAGCAGTTGATACAGACTAAGTAGGTACAAAATATTTTCAAGAGTTCATGAATATTTGGATAAAACTCTTTATCATAAACATCCAAAGCATGTAACCCAGAGGTGAATACAATTTCAGTCACTAACTACCCTCCAGTCACTAAAAATAAACTTACGCCCTAAGGTAAATCTACGGTCTTCATGGTAATTTTGTTTTATTTAGGTACCGACTGCAGTTTATCGGGTTTATTATACACTCTTTCATGAAAAATTATTCGCAGAAAAGAAAAAAAAATACATTACACCATACCACCATAGAGGTATACCTATGTTTATCAGTGGCGTAGTGAACGATATTTTCAGAGGCAATTGCCTCTGGGACTTTTCTTAAATAGAGTGGTGGGTGGTAGCCGGTGGGTCCCCAAGTAAATGTAATATGTTATATGATATACTATTATACTCAATAGGTAGTTAATAACGATCTGAAATATAATTAGTTATATTATACTAATACATTATTATGCATTAATACTTGGGATATTTGTAACTTGCGTCTGAAAAATGTTTAGTTCGCCACGCCATTGTATGTTTTTGTTGTCCGATAGTCACATATATGCCGCGAACGATTATTGGTGATTACTGATTAGTATATCAGAACGGTACAATTACCACGAATAGAACATTTAGAAAACAGACATACTTAAAAGTAATATCATATTGAGAAATACAGAAAATTATAAAACCTAACTTAACCAAAAAAATAACATAACTCAAAATAATTTATACATTTTCGTGAATATTACGTATTTTGCCTATATTTGGACTTAACATGCTTATAAAAAAAAATTGTGACTATGGATTTTTAATATTTTTCATTTGTCTTTGAAACAATATATTAGGAGCCTTCTATTAAATTCTTGCTTAATTTTAATTTAAGCTTTTTTACCCAACAAATAAAATTGTATTGATATTTATAGAATAAAAAACTAAAAAAATTGGAAATTGAAGATGTCCGTAAACAGCTCAAATAATAAGTTAAAATATTTTGAAAATGACATGGTGTATAGAAAATGCTAATATAAACGTCCAGTAAATTAAATTATTAATTTACAACAGTTGAAAATGACTATTCACATGAGGAGGGAAATCACACATTTGCGACACCTCTTAAATTTATAAGTTTTAACTTAAGTTATCAAATCTCGGCACCATTTTCTCTTGAACATGTTATTACAAGGAATTATTTATATAATAATGATACGGTTAACAGAAAATAATAATGATGTTATTGTGGAATGAAAAATAATGGGAGATAAGATATTATATAAATATAAATTTTAATTATTAATTTAATTTTAATGTGAATTGTCTGGTCGATAAGATAAGATTATGGAATGCTATTAGTTGTGAGTGCTTTTAGGACAGACGAAAGAAGGGAGATAAGGGGAGTTATTAGTGAGTTTATATTTGAAATAAGACTTGAGAGAGTGTCGGTGATTTTGAGTTCCACGCGTAAATTTTGATGATTTTTGGTGGCTTCAGCGTAAGATTTGGTTTTTTGATATGTGTTGGAATCAGATCCTTTGGCTGGATTGACAGTTTTTTTGAAGGCAGCTTTGTAGACTGGGCATCCTTTAAAGTTTGCGGTGTGGTCTTTAGCGCATAGGGCGCATTTGGCTGGACTATTTTGGTCCTTGGTGCACTCGATTGTCAGGTGGTTTTCACCACATTTGACTCATCGAGCTTTATGGCTGCAATAATTCTTTGTATGTCCATAGTCTTGGCAATTATGGCATTGCGGTGGGCCACGTATTTTTTTGATTGGTTTTTCGATTTTCACTATTGTGTTGAGAAGAGATGTAATATCGTGGATATCATCGTTATTTTCTTGCTGGCGGATATCCACGAAGAATACTGGGAGTGGGCAGTTGTTCCTATTTTTGGCATTGTAAATACTCTTGACTGAATGTCCCAGTTCAGTAAGAGCAGAAGTAATATCGGTGTGTAAGGTGGAATGATGTAAATTTTTGATGACGACTCTGTATGTGCGATGGCTTGGGGGGGGGGGGGGGTAAACGAATGAAAACTAGCGCTTGTTTCGTGTAAATGATCTATTATTGCATTGTAAGTTCGTTTATCGATGGGTTGTACAATGAGGTATGATGGAGTTGACTTACAGGTGAAACCGTTGGGTCCGGTGATATTTTTTAGGACGGTGTTGAATACTGAGAAGTTGGATATGTTTTTGATGTGGATAGGAGGGGCCACGGGCTTAGCGTTGTGAACTTTGTGAGGTGGTCTGTTCGGATCTTCCATGGTGCTAGTTGTAGGTGTGGTGAGTATATTGTCTTCATCGGTGTTGAGTACGGCGTAACGATTCGGGGTGACAAAAACTTTTGTGTTTTTGTCGATTTGACTGGGCGAACTGTTCGATAGGTTTCGCTTAGTTGTTTTAGGTGTATGCGGCATGATAATGACGTAATGTTATTGTGACCAATTATATAATAGCGATATGATAACGGAGCGCGGACGATTACGACGTACATGTTGAACGTATTGCGTCCGAACTGAACTTTAAATGCTTATAAAAAAAATTGCGCCTTTGTCTTTCTAATATTTTTTAACTGCTATTGTAACAATATATCAGAAGCTTTGTATTACAGTTTCAAGCTTTTTTAACAAACAAATAAACTTAAAAAATTGAAAACTGACAATGTACGAAAACAGCTCAAAAAGATCCAAAATATTTCAAAAATGTATGGTGTATAGAAAATGAAAATATAAACAATTAGTGAAATTTTCATTTATCTACAGTTATTTGTTTTTGAATTACAACAAAATAAGAACTATAAATGAGAAATCGAGTGAATACTGTCCTGTCCTATCTTGTAAAAATATGAACTTTAAACGCTCATAAAAATTTAATTTGATTTGCTTGTAGACATTTTTTTTTGATAAAGGTAGAAAAACTTGTGAGGAGTCTTGTATTTTTAGAAACATTTTTATGAATTTCTAACTCAAAATAATTATAAAAATAATTGTGACTATGTATTTTTATTTTTTTTCAACTGTCATTGTAACAATATATTAAGAGCCTTGTATTACATTTTCAAGCTTTTTTATCCAAGAAATAAAATTCTATTGACATTCATAGAAAAAAAAACTAAACAAATTGGAAACTTAAAATGTTCGTAAACAGTTCAAAACAAATTAAAATATTTTGAAAATGTTATCGTGTATAGAAAATGCTAATATAAATGTTTAGTGAAAATTGCATGGTCATTTGTTTCAGAGTTACGCCAAATACCAAAATTACGTAAAAATTCATGTTTTTCCTTAATTGTTATGTTGTTTTTCCCGGCGCTTTTGAAAATTATTGGGAATTTTAAATGTTGACCCCTGAATGCACCAACTAGGTTTCACTTTCCCATCTAACAAGATACTGTTGAAGAAAATCGTAGCCCGCTCTGCTCAGAATCTAAAACCTTTGTTTTTACTATATGTAATCATTGTAACAACTGTAAAACTGTAATTATTGTACTAGCTTGTAAAATGTTAATTGTATACTAAGAACCTTTGTCGTTGATGTTTTAAATGATCAATAAAAAAAAAATATATTTATGTATAATTTATGCAGGTGTGATCAAAGAGAATGCTATATCTAGATAAAATAACAGGTAGATAGTGTTATAAACGAGTTCAATCAAGTAAATAACATTGTTTATTAGTTATTACGCCATAATATGAAATGTAAGAAAGTAAAAACATAGCCGAACCTGGTACAAGTCAGAGTATTGAGAGTTATTTTACTTTTATCGTCTCAGAACAGCGGAGTAATATCAATACAAAATCAAAGAAAAATCATCACATATAAAAAATATCTCAGAGCTTGATTTGCTATTAAGATAATTTGGGGCCCTGGGTGGCTGGGCCAAACAGTTTTAGGATGGCCCATTTTTTTAGCCCCTAATTTTAGCCCATAATCATAATCAAAATATTGGCGCCCCACAAATAAATATATTTCAGAGATAATAAATGATTTTGATTATTACATTAATAATATACTTCAATACTTATATTTGTAAAACAAAATATTAAGATAAAAGCGTAAACATTCGCCACTATTATAATAACGTTATTGCGACGCCCAGACAGTGCCAACTGTCAAGTTATATATATATGAGTACAGTGGCGTCATTTCAGTTTTCAATAGAGGGGGGCAAAGGTTTCCGGCCCGAATGGGTAAAAAAAAACCGCAAAAATATTAGTAGTTTATTAAGATATCTTCTTTTTTTTTTTTGAAAATCTATTAACTGCATTATCTATAAATCAATTTTACCTGATTCATTATAAGTATATAAGTATATATATATTATCTTATATAAGTATATGATATATTTACAAATTAATATCATCTTAAATTATAATATATTTTTTTTTTATTTCTTGCTTACCGGCTCAAGTTTTGTCTGTTTATTAATATGTTAGAAATTATTTTCGATACTTTTCGAGCAGTTTGCGGTAATTTTATATTTTTAGTCGCACCACCTAACCACCCATCTATTTTTTTTAGATCATATTTTGCCCAAATTAAAAGATTAATGTAAACATGCGTCACGAAAAAAATTAATTTATAATTTAGGTACTCAACTAAATTAACACAATACGCAAAATAGTTGAATCATACACGACTGTCGCAAGTTATGAAGTCCGTGATCAATGATAAGAGCGTCAATCGGTTGTTGTTTTTAGAATTTGTAATCATTTTAGATTTTAGAAATTAAACTATACGAGATTATGATACTAATTGTTCATTTTCCTTCACAAAACACACTCACACAAACAAACATACATAAATACATACCCATACATACAATGTCTACGTCCCCGCATACGTCTAAATATATTCCAACTATCAATTAGTAAAAATGTATCATTGTGACAATAATTTCTTAGTACATACTATAATATTTTCTGAAAATATTTGCAAATGTTTAACAGCAAATGTTTGACTAAAAATATTATTATAACATCATTATAGGCACGTTTTTACGCTGATAAAATATAATAATGGTAAAACAGCAACAACTGGACACCGGCCCATAGGGCTGCTTTTAAAATCAGACAGGGGCAAATGCCCACCTTGCCCCCCCCCCCAAATGACGCCACTGTATGAGTATATGACTTCAACTGACGACTGTAAAATCTTTCATAAAAAAACTAAGTAAATAAACTTTGTTTTGCTCCAGGCGCCACTATTTTTTGATATCCGGTGTTTGGCCCGGGGCCATGGCCTCCCTGCCCTCCCTTAATCCGGACTTGGCTATAGATGCTGTTTATAAGATTTAATATTGATTTTAAAAAGTATAAGTTGTTAGCTGTTGCTCGAAACATTTAGAGAATTTTATTCTTTTGTCCATTAGTATTTTAATTTTTAATGTGACCTCAAAATAAATAAAATATGTTGAGAATAACTATAATTTACCGCCTTGATCAGGGAAAAAATAATAGTGTCACCTAATATACCTACTTATTAGTTATAATTTATAACCATATAAGAACATAAATAATTGTTGTCACACATTTTTTTTTCGAATACGAGGCCCCAAATTCAAGCAAAAATCGTGAGGCCGGGGTCGGATAAGCCAGTCTAGTATTTGAGAAAATCTTGAAGGGCCGCTAACATTTTTGACTCTTAGTAGAAAATGTCCGCAATGCCACATTACGATTTTTATAACAGGCTGACATCTACCTATATAACCATTGGCGCAAATAGGGGGGAGGGGCTTGGGGGTACCTGTTTTAATTTCATTCTCATAGTTTCGGCAGAAATTCCAAAAAGTCATAAAACTAATATCTTTTAAATATTTAAACTGAACTATGTTCAGACTCATTTTTATAATATAAGAGTTTATTACTGGTTTAATTTGTAATTGTGAAATTGTTAATATTAAATTATTAAATAAAAATCCAACTTACATTTTTAAATTCAGCTAATCTTTTAACTCATACATTTGGAAGTGTAATTATATCAGTATCAAAAAAAGTCTTATCCTTTGTCAAAATATTATAAAAGTATTCTGTAAACATATTAAAAATTGAATTGATTGAAATAACCACAATAATAAAATTAAAATATGTTATTTACATAGGTAGTATACGTTTAAGAACATTTAAATACAAAAATCATATTGGTAAAAATATTACACTGATTGACAAAATAAAAAAATTAAAATTGAAAAGTACAGTTAAAAAAGCGGGTAAGTGGTTGTTACTCTACTGTACACTGTACAGTAGGCTACTGTGGCCAGTGGGTCACTGCAATGGATGGTATTAAATTTGAATTCAATGATATAATATCATAGTAGGTATACGAAAAACAATTCTGAGCGAAGACGGTTTGTCAGTCTAGGATATTTTATTTTATACCTATTTATTTTGTTATTACTTAAAATTAACCGGTGTCAAATACAAATTTGGTGTTTCGGTGTTGTGCAGGTTGTACTCTTCATTTTATTGGTAAGCAAGTCAAATTAATGTGGGATATTTCCCTACTGTAGCATTGTGTTAAAATCTTAAATCATTATATCATAGATGTTTTATATAAATGTATTTGTTAAGTTTTAATCATGGTTATTTGTGTGAGTAGATTATAAATCAAATCTAAGTCGAGTACAGTCATGACATAAAACTATAAAAGTACATAATTGATAATAGGTATTTATATAAATGTAAATTACCTATTTAGTAAGGAGACACTGTGGAGATTGTAAGATAAACAAAAGATAAACACCAGTAAAAACTTTTAGTCGTCATGATAATTGTTGTAGTAGTTAAATACTTCTGACAATCTAAAATAAATAACTCAATTTAAAATGTTTAATAATTTATAATACATAATTAATAATCACTAACAGAATCAAACATGTGGCACAAAATTAAGACTAAAACGTGTTAATTATTACAGAACAAAAGCAACGTACCTACTGTGACAATTGTTGAAATAAACAGTGGAAATAAATAATTATAAGTAATAATATAAGTAATAAACCTTATATTATATATCGATGAATAGTAGATAAGGAAAAATCACTATTGTTTTTAAAACGCAATTGCAGTCAACACAATTTGTAAGCCAAAAGTCCAAGGGCATCCGACCCACTGACACTGTGCAGTGTGCAGTCGGTAAGTGGCAAAGGTGGGTATTAAGTTATTAACTTGTTAAGAAGTTTACATGCCGATCCCTGACTTGGCAAGCGTTTTTTTCCTATAAATATCAATACAATTTTATTGGTTGGGTAAAAAAGCATGAAAATTTAATACAACGCTCCTGATATATTGTTACAATAGCAAGTGAAAAATATTAAAATACATGGCCACTATTTTTTTTTGATAAGCATTTAAAGTTTGAATTTTGACAAAATGTAATAATTATTTTGTAGTTAAAAATGTATAAAATGTTCAACTTTTATTGCTAAGGATTGAAAAATTTAAAACAAGGTTCCGCGTAAATATTGATATTATATTATTATATTCAAATGTATTACAATCCATTACAGTGACCCACTAGTTACCTACTGTACAGTAGAGCGACACCCACTGGCCCACTTTTTTATGCTTAATTCCATATTGGAGGAAAATGGACAACGGAGAAAAACGGTACTTTTCTCATGTTTGAAGGAAAATGGCTACGGCCCTGTGAACGTATTACGTAGGTAACCTTTATGTATTAAAATTATATAGTTTGTTTAAGATCTTTGAATGCGTAAACAAATTTCTAAATGGTGCATCAGCACACCAAACTTATGAGAGATCGCCTCCTTTATATATTATGCAACAAATTATTAACCTTTCCACTCCCTGGCAATCCTGACTACTTACCTATTAACTTAACTTTAAATTATAGTATATTTTTACTTTTATCTAACCTATAGGTATTATTTAAATACAATATTATTTTGTTTTATTAAATAGGTACATACCGGCCTATACCCATATAATGCATGTATTGTTCTATGGTATAGGTTTATACCACAGAATAAACTTAGACTATGCATGGTGTACACTTTACTTACCAATAAGCTATGATCTATATTTTAAATTTTGATTTATGATTTAAGTATATACGAGATAGATACGTAGGTATTTACCTACGATAGATCCAGACAGTTATATATACACATAAAAATATAATTTATGATTAATTAAATGTTCTAGGAAATCCTGTCATGTCAAAAAAACAAAACAAAATAATTAATGGGTAAACTATTTTTTTTTTTGGGGTAACCCGTGGAAACATAGGCCATTGGGTGTGGGAGAGGGCACTGTAGGTTTTTTAAATTGGGTAGGTTGGTACACGTGTGTGTTGTGTTTTGGCAGAATTTCTAATGGGGCACCCGTAGGTTTCTGTCGTGCCCCGGGTGGGGGGATGGCGGCACTTGTTCTCCGGACACCGTGACTTGCCCGAAGAAAAATGCCGCCCGCGGCCGAGGTATCGAACTCGGGTAGGCTGTGTTGCAGCCGACGCCTTAGTCCGCTCGGCCACTCCGTCCCCAAAAACTATTTATTATTTTATGTTATAACATGCATAATGCATACATAGACATTTAAATCTACGTGTACGTACTATTTAAATATGTATTAATTCAATCTTCAATGCATTGATTATTGAAAGACATGCTACATTGTTGCCGCATATTGTTTTCACGGCACTGTTAAATGTTTTCTATACTTTTTAAGAGGAGCGACTGACCTTTCTATAATGTATTATGTTATGGCCGTTACAGGTATTATGTTAGTAGGTACATAATATAATGCCATCACTCCGACTGACTGAAACCCCAAATTAACGCAACTAGGTAGGTACTTTATCTCAAAAACCATAAAAATAGAATACCTATATTATATTATATATTTATATGTGTAAATGTAGATAACAAATAATAATCGTACAAAAGATGAATACGCATGATACAATATGTTAATACTGGTTGTATACGATTTCCGTTTTCGGGCCTGGTTATAGTCTATATACAGACTGTTTGTCCGAAAATTTGACAATGTTGCATACTTTTTTGTGCTTAATCGAGCTGTTAAAAAATATAGACAGTGTTTAATCGGGTACCGCCGATCCAACTCCACTCCAGTGGAGAAAACTCAAAATATTTTAAAATTATGACATGAATAGGAAAAGCTAATATAAATGGTGAACATTTAAAGTATCTACATACTTACGGTTATTCGTTTTTGAATAATAACAAAATAAGATCGTTCCATAAGAAATCGTTAGTTACGGTAAAATATCTAATGTCAAAAAAATTTGAACTTCGAACAGTTCAAACGCTTATATTATAACCAATTAATTTGATTTTCCGGTAAACTTTTTTTTGGGGGTTAAATGTATAAAAATTTATGAGTTATGAATAATCTTGTGTTACATTTTAAAATCTTAGATATAAACAGAAAATGTTTATGAATTATTTTTTTTTTATTGATCCGTAAGCCCGGCAACTATATAGCCATCAGCCGTTTGTAGGGTTGTGTTGTGGTGGTGGTAGGGTTTGGAAAGGTGAGTGAGTGTTTGTGTTTGGCAGAATTTTTAAGTGGGCACCCGAAGGTATCTGCCATGCTCGGATGGGGGAAGACGGCCTTGCTCTCCGGACACCATGACTGCTCGAAGAAAAATGCCGCCTGTAGCCGAGATCGAACCGACGTCGGTGCGCATCGCAACCGACGCTTTAGTCCGCTTGGCCACACCGTCCCCCGTTTATCAATATCCAACACAAAATAATTTACAAATTTTAGTGATTTTGATAAATGTTATCAACATTTGAATTTTAAATGATTTTAGTACCTATGTATAAGTACCTATATTTAATATTTTTAAACCGTTAATATAACAACTTATATTTCAAGCATTTTGACTCAGTGGACATTTTTATTGATATATATATATATAAATGTGGGTAAGTGGATGTCGCTCTGCTGTACAGTAAGTTACAAGTGGGTCACTGTAATGGATGGTGTTAAATTTGAATTCAATGATATAATATCATTGTATAAGAAAAACGATTCTGAGCGAAAACGGTCAGTCAGCCTATGATATTACTAAGTATATTTGATGATATTATTGTGAATAAAGTAATTTATATATAACCTATTTACGTGGAGCCTTGTTTTAAATTTTCAATCCTTAGCTATAAAAGTTAAACATTTTATACATTTTTAACTACAAAATAATTATTAAATTTTAAATTTGATACATTTTGTCAAAATTTGAACTTTAAATGCTTATAAAAAAAAATTGTGCCCATGTGTTTTTAATGCCTTTAATCAAAACTACTGGGACATTTTTACTTTTGACCCCCCAAAGTACCAACTAGATTCACTTTCCTATCAGAAAAGTCACTTGTGTGGCAGATACTTCATACATTTCCATAATGTAACATAATTATTTATTAATTACCTAATATATGATAGTCAGAGTACACAACAATCTCATAAATAGAATGCGAAGCGAAGCGATCAGTAAATTGTTGAGAGCCCTTTTATTTAGAGGCTCTTAAATTCAGTTCTCGTTAACATAAACTATTATCCATATCCGCCACCGTATAATATAAAAATTAGTGACAAGCTATTTTACATAGTTGTTTATTAAAATATTTTACCATTTCTTTATTATGCTTTATAATTTAATTATAGTTTTATATAATTCATATTCATTAATTTTGATTGACGGCAATTGTAAGTAATAGTATATTATTAATTGTAATACTTATACGGCTACACTATCAACACTATCATAATATCATGCCATTGTTTTTCGCTTAACAATATGTACCTACGTTGTACAATAATATATGTACAACTATAGTAACATTAACATTAGTTGTAGGTACACACTCTGTATTGTTATGTTGACTAAGAGTCTTGCCAATATTGTTTTACAGTTATTCGAGATTTTTTTTAAAACATAACAGAGACTGATCAGTGATCATAGAAAGCCGTAGTTGGTAGGTGTACTAGGTAGGTTATAGTGTTATACTAAATAATCGAGAGGTAGGTAGGTACCATGCAGGTTGGTATGCATATGGTCAGTATACGCCGTCAACATTTTCAGTGCAGTTGTGTAAATGCTTCTGATATTATTTTAGTATTAATTTTTATATTTAAAAATAAGAATTTATAATATTAATGTGATCACTTTTAAAATCATGAACCCGGATACAAGGTATATAATATTATATTTATAAATTAAAAGCAGGTATTCATAGTAAATATTATAGGTGCCTAGTACCTACCTAATCGTTTGTTCGTGTATGTATAGGTAATGTAAGACTGTAAGAGTATATGACTAAATGTAATAAATTTGATATGATACACATAATACATATTATTATCCGAGTACCAATATAATATATTTCCAAATTTTAAGTACAGTTTAAACAATCGTTGTTTCTATAATGTATAAAAAAAACTATATATTTATATAATATACATAATATTATCATCTGAATTACTAAAAAACTCTCGTACGTTATAATATTTTAATTATTTATATATATATATATAGTAATTATATACATATAAAAAGTATTATCATTAATTATGAATACGGTCTTATAGTGACATAATATCAGATAGGTATTGTATTTTATCTACTTCGCTGATACCTATATGAAATATATGTAAATTTTTATAGAAATATATATGTACCTCCATGCGATCAACAAAAATAATGAATAAATCTTAACTTTACATGTAATTTAAATAATTTAATCTGACTTCTATGTTATATCAACCAACTATAATAGGTACAACTAAACGTATTTTTATCAAGATATTTTTTTTTTTATTAAATCATATAATGCTAGGTACCTATAATTATTTTAAAAGTAAACACTCGTTATCTCAAAAATTATTAACGTTTATGAAAATGATTTTTTTACATAATTTAAACTCTTAACAAAACACATTTTTTTTGAATATATATATTTATAACAACACAATTTTTTAAGTTTTTAATTTCATATTTCAGTACAATTTGTGTAATTTAAGCTACTTAAATATGTATTTACTCTTTTATTGCTATGTTCTTTATACATTCTACTCAAAAAGCTGTATGACGTTTATTCAACAAAATTAAATTAAAATAAAAATAATATTTCCAAGCCCAATGTTTTTCTAAGAGTTTTGTAGTATAAAAATTGAATTTTGAACAAGTGAAGTTAATTAATAGGTATAAGGTATATCTAATACCTAAGTATTTAAAGTTTTGATGAACGGAGTAACCTAACCTGACCCAGAAAATGTGGGTCTATTACTTCATATATCTAAGCTATAAATGCCTTGATACTTAAAATTTTTATTGAAGTAATGTAAAAAGTAAAAACCAAATAAAATATGTCTAATTATTAAAGAATTAATATTAAGTGATAGGTATTAGTCATTAATATTATTGTATAAATTATTATAGATAATATGTAACATAAAAATGTAAATAGTAATTTCATATACCCAGTGGGCCAGCCATCTCTAGTATATATATAAGTAGGTATATTAAGATTACTCGTGACCTATTATACCTATATAATGTTATGGACGTTACACCGACATTTGCTGTCTCCGTCTTACAAATGCGTAACACAGAAAATTGTACGCTCAACAGAACACGTTTAGCTCCGTTAGTTTAAAAATTAGAGTGAATTGACCTCTCATAAAAATTAAAAGTAAGATTATTATCTAGGCAATCTTATGGGCTTTTTATTATATTTTAATTTTAAAGCGAGTTATAAGTATTTTAAAATTGTAAATTGTTTGTACATCTTATAATACTCATAACTCGCTTTAAAATTGAAATATAATAAAAAGCCCACGATGTTGTCTAGATAATAATCTTACCTTAAAATTGTATATAAGAGGTCAATTCACTCTAACTTTTAAACTAACGGATCTAAACGTGTTCTACTGAGCGTACGATTTGTTATGTTACGCACTTGTAAGACGGAGACAACACATGTGGGTATCACATCCTCTTAATATTATTATTATTATTATTATAGAAGGATTTTGGCTTTATATAATCAAATGTATTACCCCATTATATCAATGAAAAACTGTCATGAAAAGATTCAAAATTATCTTCAGATTATTAAGACGGAGACAACAAAATATGTCGGTGTAACGTCCTGCTCTTAAATTTAATATTTTAACAGTTGAGACTAAATATAACATGAATCTTCGTAAAATAAAAATAGGTCTAAAAATATAGTATAATGATAATTTAATAATTGTATGAATATGTTTTGGCATTGCCCGTAGAAAATTAGGTTATATTAGGTAGGTAACTAGGTAGGTACCATAGATAGGCATTACAATAGTGATTTTAGTACATATTTTGATTAGTATACTCTATATATTATACATGATACACTTCTTGCAACAATGTCTTATACAGAATGATTCATTTATTTCACTTTAAATAAACGTTCCTATAAATGCAAGAAAAAAATATAAAATAACATGTACCAGGTTAGGTTAGGTTAACCTAACTTAACCTGAAGTACCTGAAAATTTAAAATCAAAATTGAATATTTATGGTATAATAAATAATAGTAGGATATTATACAGTTCGACTTTAACACAGTATGGCCTGCTTAAAAATCTTTATATTAATTTAAAATTGTTATCGTGATATTTTCAAATAAATAAAATATTCACGCAAATCAATGAAATTTAACTTAAATTTTCTTTATGAGAATATCCAAAATTCAATCATCTCGAGCTCGTTAAATTTAATTTGACGAGTGTGGGCGTTTTTAATTAAATTTTTTATTTCCAATTCGTAGGTAACTCGGCTCATCACTCCCTGTCAGTTATTCGGACTATCTGTAAACTTAAACATAACTTATGTTCAATAATCACCATAGTTAGGTATATGCTTATACCCGATGTTAATTATTTTATTAGTACTGTCTTTATTTTATTGTAAATTTTTTTTTGTCATTTGGTATACCTACCTCGTGACCTGTTTGGATCTATCCCGCGACAACAGATTTAGTGACTATAAATGTATTACTTTGCTATTGAATATATGTTTTTAAATATGTAATTAAATTAAATTATATTTAATTTAATTGATTATTACTACCTAATTGTCCTAATTATAGTCATTAATCACTATCAAATTGTTGGTCTTTACTCTTTGAGGACCATGATTCTTCGAACGAAAAAGATGATATAACTATATAAACATAGACTTCGACCCCATACTGTTCATAAAATGTAAAATTATCGACCATAAAAGGTATTATTTATAATATTATTCTGAATATTAAAATAAATAACGATGCTTAAAAAATACTGTTTTATAATATGTAATATTTAATGATACATGGATCTGTTATGATCGTTGTTTATTACGTTGTTCCAACGGCTAAAATAGGGGGTGGTGGCTTGGGGACTAACTAGCTAAGGTACCCAACATCTTAACAAGCTCCCATTTAAATAATACACGATCGATATACTGCTGTAAATTTGTATATAGTTAATAGTCAGTAGTTAATACTAACTTTCTCCTATATGCAGCGTTACAGTTTGCTAATTAGTCTTTAAAAATATCACGGATTGAAAAGCCCTCCCCGAAAATGTTTGTCCGAATTTACACCACTTACCTATGATTAATTATTTGTGTCAATGACAATCATACAATTTTCACTAATACTCCAATAGGCTACCTTTGTCATTTGAATAATGATTTCCTATATCAAAAAGTAAACCAAAATCGTGTCCAAGTAAAAAATGTTAGTGCTCCCTAAAATAAATTTAATAAAATGTTTTCATCATCATCAACCAGCGCCTTTAATAGCATCCACCACCCATTTCCTGACAAAGCCGACTAATGACTCCTATCTTAAACTTTTAATCTATCTAACTATCTTGGTTTTAGTATTATAAGATTGAAGGTAACTATTAATCGCCATGATGCAATAAAATATTTTATAAAAATATTAAAAAAAAATTAAATTGTAAACGCAGTTATAAGATAATTTGTAATAAATAATTTCTACTGTCAAATGTTAGTTTTCGGTAAAGAAGGTTTACAAGTATTCATGGCGATTAAATGCATTTTTTGTATAAATTTACTATTGTAAAGTAAAATATTTAAGTACAATAATAGTTAAATGCCAACACCGAAACATTAACATAATTTATACATAACCTTAGGTACTATTCGTGGTTGTAACTTTCATTTTCTTCATTTCTATGAAGTCTATATGACTATAATATAATGCCTATTATATTCCACATAATTAAATAGAAAATAGTTGTTTGCATGTCAACTTTAACTGTGTTGACTAAACAGTTTCTCTGACAGTTGTAATATAATAAATAATAATATAGGTAGGTACCAGCTATTATATACATTACGATTGTTTGAGATTCGTTCCAACTTCCAAGTTTACATTCTAACTTCCTAAGCATGAAATTATGAATCAAGGCCTTAAAGAGTAGGTATAGTCCACCATATTAATGTACTATTCAGTAAATAATATTATTATACCTACTTGTAAAAATATTTGTGTTTCAACATTTTTAAAGTTCTTATTGATACAAAATGCACTTATGCACACCTATAGTGGCTAATATTTATAAGCAATCTAACGAGTTTATAACGGCATATTGTAATTATTATGCATTACTATTTAATACTTTAAATTACGGGTTGTTATATTTCTAACACAACCGGTTTGTCTAAGCTTTCTAATAGAATAGTTTTTAATATGAGCCCATCGAACTACAACAAACGACAAGCGTTGTTCAGTTATTGCGAATGACGTGCTAAATTTAAGACTCGCCCCACATTGACCTTAACACCTCTCATATATATTGTATACAAAAACACAATCTGCATGATAATCATTTTTCCACGAACAAAATTAAATTTCTAAAATAAAATATAGGTACCATTTCAATCTTTGCATCTTATGTTAATGATTTAAATTTATAATTTATCATAATATGAACTATGGCGAAACAGCGAATATTTTGGGATTAACCTTTAAGAAGTAGTAGGTATAGGTATAATAATTAATAGGTAAGTAGTTTTAAGAATAGTGAATACTATAGTCGCAATTTAAGTTTTTAAATACCAAATTAACAATATTTTCTAATTTTCTTATAAGCTATTCAATTAGTCATTTATTATAAATCATCGAGGACTTTCGGAAACTGTATACAAATTAATAGGTTTGCGAATTAAATGGAGTGATGATTGATGACACAGCCTATGGTGTACATCACTATTATATGTTATGCATTAAATATCTTGGGCTTACCTTGGATAAACGCCTAACCTGGAGCCCATACGTAAAACTTAAGCGTCAAACTGTTAACTCTAGACTTCACCTCCTAAGACTATTCTTGAATTCCAAGCTATCACTATCCAATAAACTTACTATATATGTCAATAATTCGACCAGTTTGTACATACGCGGTATTCAGTTATGGAGTTCTACAAAGCCATCCAAGCGTTTCAATCCATCTGCTTACGACTATAGTAACGTCTTCTCCTTGGTATTTCACAAACAATAATCTTCACAGAGACCAAACATTCCTACCCTTCATAAATTAACAAAATTATGTTACTTTAAATTTAATACTAAATTAAGCTCTCACAGTAACCTATTAATCAAACAACTATCCTTCATCTCACTTCCCAGTAATTTACGTAGGAGACTCAAAAGACAGTGGCCTACTCAAAAATAAAAAAATAAAACAATAGGTAATACCTGGTCGAGTGGCACTGCTGAGTGCCTGCCCATAAATGCTATACCTCCCGTTAATAACCTTGTATCGAATTTATCCATTGTAGGTACTAGTTGTATTTTATAGAATACAGTAAATAAAATTTTAAATAAATTTTAAAAAAAGGTGGATAAGTGGATGTCGCTCTGCTGTACAGTAGGTTACAAGTGGGTTACTGTAATGGAATATAATATCATTGTATAAGAAAAAACGATTCTGAGCGAAAACGGTCAGTCAGCCTGTGATATTACCAAGTATATTTGATAATATTATTGTGAATAAAGTAATTTATATATAACCTATTTACGTGGAGCCTTGTTTTAAATTTTCAATCCTTAGCCATAAAAGTTAAAAATTTATAAATTTTTAACCAAAAAATAATTAATAAATTAACAATAACCTAGGAGCCTTCTATTAAATTTTCAAGCTTTTTTACTCAACAGATAAAATTTTATTGATATTTATAGAAAAAAAACTAAAAAAATTGAAAACTGACAATGTCCATAAGTAGCTCAAAAAGAGTCAAAATATTTTCAAAATTGTATGGTGTATAGAAAATGCTAATATAAACATTCAGTCAAAATTTCATGCCTCTACGGTCATTTGTTTTAGAGTTACACCAAAAACCAAAATCGATTTTCTCGAAAACAGATTTTGCGTAAAAATTCCCGTTTTTCCTTAATTTTTCTTTTGTTTTTCACGTCGCTTTTGAAAACTACTAGGAAATTAATTAAAAAAAATAAAAAAACACACATCATTGTAAAATCAATACATTCATCGCTTCGCTCAGAATATGTTATGTTGGTATAATATATTAATATATATATCACATTTATAAAATTGAATAACAAGCATTTAAATGATTAGATACAAGGCCGTATCCAGAAATGTTTTTCGGGGGGTTCCAAAACATGTATATTGTTATTTTATTGAATTTAGGTATGGATATTTGGTTAAACTAAGACATATTGAAGATATTTCGGAGGGGGGTCCAGAGGGTCTAGACCCCCCTCAGATACGGCCTTGATTAGATACTTACCTAGTTAGTATTTACTATGTTAATACTTCAGAGTAATTGTTTTTTAAATTATTAGGTGTACACTTTAAAAGTTGTACGAATACCGGAATACCATTAGTATTGTGCTGCAGGGTTGAAATAGAAGCTAAAACAAAAAATATAATATATTATTTTTAATAATATTAAATATATAAACATCCCATAATATTGTGCTTTTAATTCCACACTCATCCAACATGTACGGTATAACTACAGTTAATTCCACTTCCTATTTCCCATGTATGGTTTTAAAGGTACCTAAGATAAAGGTTCAAAGTCTTACGGTACAACTTCTTAAAGATATGAGGTAAAAATATTGACTATCGAGTAGAGATTAATTAAATTTAATAGATACCTACCTATATTTGCATTTCTACTCACGATTGAAAATAATGTGTATGGTGTACCATTATGTGCACATTATAGGTACACTTTATAGTGATTATTCAAGAGAAAGTATGGAACTCTGAACTTCTATTCCCAAGTCCATAAAAATTATAAAGTAGGTAGGTACCTACTATCTATATGAAAGTGGCACATATAATATTATTGTCATATATTATATGTATTTTTTCATAAATATAATAAGATATAAAGTTACACGATTTAATAAAATCATTTATTTTTTTATTATTATTTACTAGGTAGGTATGCTATTTACACTACTAATATAATTTATAATATATATTTCGTATGATATATATTATATATTAATGAGTTACAATGTTTATTTTTTTAGAGAGAGAACCGAACCAGTATTAACGATTGATTTGCCAAACGATCATTCTGCTGTATCCGTTAACTGCCGTAATGCTCCAATTAAAGAACCTACAAATCAGAATAACAACAATAATAACGACATTAATGTATTCAGAACTAAATCGAAGAAAACATTTAAAAATGCTTTACCACAGGTAGATTTATTGGTTTTAAGAGTTTACTAAATCCATATAAACAAATTCAATATCTATATTATATGTAAATATGTAATTACTAATTATATATCAATAATTCAATTTTAAATTAATCAAATATTACTATTTAGTAGGTATTTAATATTACATATTACATTTTATAGATGAATTCTTGTTAAGCAATTTAGAGCATACCTAATACCTATAATATATTATAATATTATTATAATTTAAAAAAATTCATTTTTGTATTAACTAATAATATTATAATTTATAACAATTTTTTTTATATATAATAAAATATGTTCATAGAACATTTCTTGCTTTGGAAAAATGCTTGACAGTTGAATAAAAGATTCCTCATAAGTTGTTCTTAGTGGTACTAAAAATAAAACTTTGAGTAGTCACTTAATTTTTTTATGATCATTTTAAATTCAAATTATTACGAAATGGTTGGAATTTATTACACACAGTCAAATTTTCAAAATATTAAAACCAATTTTAAGGTATTCATAGATGTTTGAATTTTTTTTTCACTTTTTTATCAATGTCGATAAATAAATAATATACATTTTTATAAGCCTTTTCAAATGTTGACAATTCGCTTTTTGTATTTTTATATTTATAAAATGTAAAATTTTAATATATTTTAATAATCTTGAATATCAATATCATTAAAAATTAAATACAACATTTATCAAATTTAATACATACGTTATTACATAGTACTAATCAATAACGATTAACCGTGGTACACTCGCGTCTATATTATAATAATATAATATATACAGCAGAGTGAGTTCCCAGTTTTTTTAATATTAATATCCATTTTAAATAATTTTAAACTGCAGTAATAAAATAAACTTGATTCAAATTATTCTGAAAAACTATTATTAGATATTATGATGGAAGTTGAAGGTCATAGGTCTCATCCTGTATTTAAATAATACAATAGAATCACGATATTGAAGATGCATTTTCCGGAATTTTTACCATGTAAGACCTTGAAAATTATAATTATTTTTAAATGAAATATTTATAGGTACCTATATATAATAATATAACTATTGAGTAGTAGTATAAAATTGTTTATAATAAAAGTGAATACAAATAAACAACGTAATATTATAATTCGTGTAAATAACTATTAACTTATAGCTACCCATATATTATATATTAGGTATATTAATTACTTATTTACTTTTAACAATAAAAAAAGGGGCGGTTACAGGTTATTATTTCAGCTGGGGAGAGGTTGAAAAATAATAAATTATTTATTAGTAATACATTTAACATTTTGTAGATCAACTAACTTATTTTTTGTTTCTGACCTACTCATTGTTCCGCAATATTTGTTGTGGGGGGGGGGGGGGTGAATTTTTTACCCCCTCCCACACCGATCGTCACTGATAAAATAGTATGAACAAATATTGGAGATTAACTGAGGTTAAACCACCTCGGGTTGAACGCTTAATATTCGTTTTACAAAGTATTTATGTAATTTTATGATTTATGACTTATTAATGCTAAGTAAAAGAGACAGAATGCTTCTTACTATCATAATAACTGGCTTCCTTGAGTTCAAAAATTACATTTTTTTTGTATGATCTGTGTGTCCAGTTGTCCACAGTCGTATTCCAATCTGTATTGTATAATTACCGCGGGGGCAACGTAAGACGTATAGGTATTATTAAAGCAATAAAGCTATATAAATAATAAATATAGAAAGAAAATACAATTATATAGGTATTATTAAAGCAATAAAGCTATATAAATAATAAATATAGAAAGAAAATACAATTATAATATCATAGTTAAATAAATATCAATACATTGTAGTATCTCATAAATACTTGTTATATTTTTTATAAATAATAAAAAATATAGTTATCTATTTTTCATGCAAAAATTATTTAAGTAATTTTAAAGATATGACAACGGATATTATTTTATTTATTTGAATCTGGTATGTGACATTTGTAACCTATCATAATGAAAACTATGCTAGTAAAATTTTTTAAATTTTAACAAAAACGATAACATGTAGATGTAATATAAGCAGATAAGTAAAATAATTAACCCATACTAATAAAAATGTAGAATTAAGTGAGTAATAAGCGTGAGTTAAAATTAAAAAAGTAAGAAAGTAGATAATCATTCTGCTGTACTGTATAAGCGTCGAGTGTACCTACCTAATTTGAGTAGGTCACTGTAATGGATATGTTAAATTTGAATTGATTGATAAATCATTACACACGAAAAATGATTCAGAGCAAAAACGGTCTATCAGCCAATATTTCTAAGAATATTTTATTATATAATATTTATAATGTATATTGCTATTAGTTTTTAATTTTTTATTAGTATCTAATATAGTAGGTTGAACTCATTTTTTAGTTCAAATACTGAAAGTTACAAAAAAACACGATTTTTGTATTCAAATTTTTACTTATTTGTGTAAAATTTAGATACACCTTTAATTTTTGTAATATCAAAAGTTACTTCAATCATATTTTAGTAAAGTTGTAAAAGATGTTTAAAGTGTTTTCAATATTTGTGTCGGTTAAGCTCAAATCTAATAGTTTTGTCTGGCTTTTTGAATATTTGACGTGTTTATTTGTATCATCGAAGCCTAAACAGCCCCCTGAAATGAACAATAGTTTAAGTGTTATTTACCATATTTTCAATAAGTGATAGAGCAAAACTAGAACATTATAACGTTGGTAATTTGGTAGCTGGTAGCCGCATAGTCGGAAATAGGGGGGGGGGGCTTTATGGACTTAGTCCCCCCAAAAATTTTCATACCCCCCCTCCCCCCAAATCCCAAACGCTATTTGCGTTTATGCTGGTAGGTATACCTATCATACCGCTGTGGTAAAATGAATCAACAATCAATGAAAAATTATCGCTTATGTAATGACATTTGACGAATTTTTAAAATCAAGGTAAATTTATATAGGTATATAAAAATGAATATCTGTGTGTGTGTGTGTGTGTGTGTGTGACCTTTATATATTCCTAAGCCGTCCATCTGATTGCGATGACATTTGGTACATAGATAGATTAAACATCTGGGAAGAAGATATATAGGCTTAAAATTTATAAAGGGTAAATTAGAGGTTCGACCTGGGGAGGTGCTCAAATAACAGGGATTTTGAGATTTACGATGGAAATTTATGTTTTTAAATGGTTGCTATTGGTTAATCGGGCAGATTAAGTGCAAACATGCATATCAAATCGAATTTTCACACATTGCTTACTTGATATACTGTCGCACATTGTCTACCGGGAAAACTTATAGTTGCACCCAAAAGGAGTTGAACAATCACAATTTTTTTAAAAGTTGTAATCTTTTACAAGCGACGAAGTGCGTGGGACCAACTATTATTATATAACAGGCATGTTTACAGTGGAGGTATTTGGGGGTTTAGCAGGCGGGGGGGAGTTGTTTTCGCGTAATACGTACACGAATTCACATAAGAATAACCACGGATCATTTTTAAACCAATACCTACGTCTTATACATAGCTCTACTCAGAATCTAAAAATAATAATTAATGGTCAGATATTAATTATTACTGTAACATTAGTATCTAAATAAAAACTATAAGATTTTAAAAAAGTAATTTTTAAATTTTTAAATAAAATAAAATTTTTTTTATCGGATATTAAATTTTTATTTATATGTAAGTATCTTAACATATTGGCTCAAAAATGTTTCTGTTAACATAGCAAGAGTGCATGACCTTTTAAAATAAGTCACATTCTATAGCTTATAAGCAAATTTAAATCTAATAGGTAGTTCAAGAATGTTTGAACACCTACAAATAAGTTTTTTTTGTATTTAGATATTGGCTGTATCAGCTAAGAACTGTTTGCTCTTAACATATGGAATGACGTTAGGACTACCAACAATAGCTATTCCAGCATTGTATTCTAATTCAGTATCAAATATCACTAGTGTAAGACATGACGATTTGCTCCAATTGAACAAAGAACAAATATCATGGTTCAGTTAGTAGAGACTGTTATTACTTATATATACCTATATAATAGTTCATATATTAGTACGTTTAAGCTCTTAAAATATATGCGTCAATACAATGTTTGTTAAAATGTTTCTAGGCAGCATAAATTTAATATGTGTTCCACTTGGATGTATGATATCTGGAACTATCACTCAACCTTTTGGACGAAAACCCAGCATGATTGCGCTTACTTTGCCATTCATTCTAGCTTGGTTGTTATTTCATTATGCTTCGACAGTAACTCAGCTCTACTTAGCTTTAGCGCTGTGTGGACTTTGTGGTGGTTTGCTAGAAGCTCCAGTCAGTATACAATTATTTAAAATAATGTGAATTATCTATAATAATAAAACTAATTAATTGCTAGGTGTTGACCTACGTTGCTGAAATTACTGAACCTCATATCCGAGGTGTGCTTGCTGCTCTGTCATCGACTACAGTCATACTTGGATCTATATCACAATTTATCTTAGGAAACTTTTTCCACTGGAGAAAAATTGTACTTTTAAATACTATTATACCCGTAGTGGCATTTATTTCATTATTATTTATACCAGAAAGTCCACATTGGCTTATAAGTAAGATAATACGACAAATTACTAAATTTGGCTAAATAGCTATAAAAAAAAAAAAATGATTTTAAAATTGTACCTACCTTTATTTTTTTTTCGATTGAATTGGATTTAGATTTTTATATTTTAGATACATTATTAGAAATATTTATTATTTTAATTACATATATTATATTTATTCCATTTAGCCAAAGGTCGTATCGCCGAAGCCGAAAAGTCTCTATGTTGGCTTCGTGGTTGGGTTCAACCAGATGCAGTACAATATGAACTATCGATGTTAAGTAAATCAATAGCATTAAATGAAGAGAAAGTAAGAATGAAAAAAAACAAAAAATTTTATTCATTTTATATGAGACGAACATTTTTACTACCTTACTTCATCATAACAGCTAGTTTCTTTTTTGGAAGCTTTGGTGGAACGAGTACATTGCAAGTCTATGCAGTAAGTTTCAATAATACATGATAAATAAATTGTTTAATATATTGAAATATTGAATTCAAATGTACCTATACTCTATAGGCTATAACTAATTTATGTAATATATTATATTCTTAACAATAATGATTGTGTACAAAACAGGTTCAGATTTTTGAAACGTTGGGGTCTCCGATCAACGGTTATACATCTACATTAGTCCTCGGAATTTTACAATTGATGGGAGGCATTCTAGGTCTATTATTAATTCACTGGACTGGTAAACGTCCTTTAGCAATTGTTTCCACGCTGGGATCATCTTTGTGTTTTTTCGTTGTGTCAGCATACGTATTCATAAAACAATACAATGAAGAAATAATTCTTAACGTTACTTGGATACCACTAGTGTTTTTGAATACCGCTGCTTTTATGACGCATATTTCTATTAGACTATTACCATGGATGTTAATCGGAGAGGTAATTAAACTCGATTATATTATTATATTATTATAGTAGAGATTTAAAAAGATAAAATATAGTGATACAACTTAATCGCCTGAACTAATAACTATTAAATGTCTAGGTATATCCACCGAATATTCGTGGGCAAGCCAGTGGTGCCAGCGGTTCTAGTTCCTACATATTTTCTTTTATTGCAAATAAGTCATATTTCATGGTACTGGATTGTATTAACTTATCCGGAACATTTCTTTTATATGCCATAGTAAGTCTAATTGGATGTCTAATGTTGTACACCATGATGCCAGAAACAGAAGGTGTACCTTTAGAAGACATTCAAAATCATTTTGCCGATAAAACTAAAACATTTGTTATGAAAATTGAAAGAAGTGATAAAATCAAAGAAAAAAAAATGTGGTCAGCCACAAATCCCGCTTTAGAACTAGATCATACTGAAACCCATATATAAATCTTACCTATGTTATTATTTTTTTTTTCCTTTATTTTTTTAAACTATTACAATAATAAATTGTTCGTTATATTTATTTACATTATGGTTTACGATTAATATATTATTTAATTTTTTATGAATTGTGTTATTTTGATTAGCTTCTTGGCTAACAATTTATTACTTATTAGATTGGTCAAGCATAAATTGATAAATACTGATACCGTAAAATGGGTTAACTCAAGACAGATTTGGACGTTTTTCAAAAAATTAACCTCAATATATTGTTTTATAAAAATTATGTAAAAAATATACAATGTTCTTTAAGTATGTTGAAATCATATACCAGAAGAATAAAAGAATAATCATTAAGAACATAAGTTCACACTTATTTTAAAAGTAGAATTTTGTCCAGAGTGACCCGCAAAATGGAGTGACATCAAATCTATTTCATTAAAAACCGATGTTATAACTTCAATGTTTGATTTCGGACAATATAGATATTTAAGAAAAATTTAATAAATTTAAATAAAAAAAACCCCATACATAATACAACATATTAATTTATATAATATTATTATCTATGGAAGTTAATAGGTTATAATCACGATTTAAGATATACAAACAGATATTATATATATATATATATATATTATATAAACCGTGATTATAATGGATGTCATGAATTACTACAGTAGTAATTCATGATAGATAATATTAATGTGGAGTATCAGTTTTCAACTTTTATTAAACCTGTATTCTAAAATGATAAGGTAACTACAAAAACATGGTATTGTACTATTGTCTGGAATCATCCCACGTTTCTGAAGTTACCCCATTTTACGGTACTTCAGTACTTGTTTTTATTGTCTATATATCTCAATATTAAACTAAATTGAGAAACATGAGAGACATCTTCAGTTCCGTCAAAAACTACACAGTAATATTTAAAAATGTTTACATAATTTAAAATGCATGTCAGTAACTCATCTGTAATGCAATCAATAATATTTTCCTGAGTTGTGTGTGAAATATATGTAGCTTTTAAGTTACATGTTTTTAAATGTTTTTCTAAAATAGCATCACCTGATGCCATACGAAATTTTAACAATTCTCTGAAATTAGGTACCCTCATTAATAACAGATGAAGTTGTAGTAGAAGTATTTAATACGCCTCGGTCTCGATACCCTCTTAGACTCTAAGAGCTATATTTTGACGCCCAAGAAATAGTATGGATTCCGCAATAATGGGTTTGAGTCGTTCACGGTTTTCAGCCACAGTTTACTAACCAGTATACCACACAAGTAGTTATTACTTATTATCTTTATCTAAACACTTAGTAAACAGTAATGGTTATCCATATAGATAATAATAATTATCTTTGTGGTGATTATAGTTTTTCTACTTAGGTATAACGGTAAATTAAAATTTTGATAGGTAATTATTATTTTGTTGACAATGAGAGTAATTTTATACATAAAAATTGTTATGGTGGGGGCGAACGCCCCTTCGCCTCCTCTGGGGCCGCGCCTGTATAGGGTTCGGGACTGCTTGCATGTTTTATTGTAGTGGTCATAGATTATTTTAGATAAGTTATAAATTTGTCTTATAAAATGGTGAAATTAAATACAAAGTTTGAATTTGCACATTTTTGCATATTTTGACATATTATATAAAAAAATGCACATTTGAGCGATTTTTAGCATGTTTGTGCATATTTTGCATTTTTTTTAAACTTAAATGTGCATACAATTGTCGGGAAAAATAATATTAAGATAACATTGAAAAATATTTTAAAGAATATTATGTTTGGTTAGGTTAGGTTACAATAGGTACAATATTACTATAGGTACAATAGGCACACATTTTGAGATTTGGGGAGGCCAAAGCCTAAAACCATACTATTATAAAATTGAATAAGCTTAAAAAAAATTAATAAATGTTTGGGAGGGCTGTTAAAGTAGTTGGTGGAGCTGGGCTACAGCTGGCCCAATTTTCGCATATGGTACGTAAGATTTTATAAGTCTCTTTGTGATAAAACAGTGTTCAAACCATAATTGACATCTAGATTCTAGATTGTACGAAGAAATGAAAATCAGTATACTCTGTTCGCCGTGATAAAACGCCGTGGCCCGACGAAAATCTTTTCGTTCTGCATTCTACGCATCCCCTCGCGTCACCCACTCAAAGCTGCCGGCGGCAGGACGTGACTGCCGATAGGTCTAGGAGTTGCTAGCATCGGCATCGGTCGCCTATTGTCGTCGCAACGACCAGGCATCTTGGAGGGGGAAATAGAGCCTCGGCGAGAATCTATACTTAAACACCCCCCATTTCATAATCCTGGCTACGCCACTGATCATAGCCCATAATAAATGTTTAGTTTAGGCACAGAAAAATAGGTTTAGGTATACGACGACAAACCAATACGCGCACGTATTATCAGATGATGTGAAGATTGCACAAAATGGCTTTGCTTATATTTAAATATTAATTTAACATTTTGTTGACATTGATTTGCCTAACTGCCTAAATCATTGTAAATCTGTTTTCAAAAAAGATGCTCCTACACAAACTTGTTGCCCAGAAAAATTGCCCCCCCCCAGATCCCCCACCCCTAAATGATTGCCACCGATTGCCGTCCAAACATTTACGTTCCAAATTATTGTCCACGTGATAAACACCAATAAATAGGTAATACGACTAAGATTCGGCGATAAGATAAGTCCAATTATTAGTGAAAAATTATCAGACGATTTAGTTTATTTAGTATAGGTATAGTCTACTAATAATATTAGAGGGATTAAAAATATGTAATATTTTTTATTAAAAAATGAAAAGACACGTATATTGGTATTTTCTTCACATAGTTTAATTTTCAATATATTTCGCTTATTTTTAGCTATAACCTTTTTAAATTATATTAATTGTATTAAATTTATTGTTTTTATCAATGGCTTTTTTATCCTAGATTCAGGCACTATAGGCAGGTGCATGTATGCCAACAGTGGAACATTTTTAGTACTGAGTATTTAAATAAAATTTGTTTTGCATACTTACCTAATTAATATATATTTTATAGTAGCTAATTAAATGATAGTTCAGTTAGTGCAGTATATTGTATTATTATATTATTATTTTATAGTTATTTTGGGTGACAATTTTCCACAGGCCTACACAGAGTCTCACAATTTCAGAAAATATTTTTATTCGTAGTTTTATTATAAAAATAAAAAAAGTGGGTAAGTGGATGTCGCTCTGCTGTACAGTAGGTTACAAGTGACTCACTGTAATGGATGGTGTTAAATTTTAATTCAATGATATAATATCATTGTATAAGAAAAACGATTCTAGGCGAAAACGGTCAGTCAGCCTATGATATTACCAAGTATATATTTAATGATATTATTGTGAATAAAGTAATTCATATAAAACCTATTTACGTGGAGCCTTGTTTTAAATTTTCAATCCTTAGCCATAAAAGTTAAACATTTTATACATTTAAACATTCAGTCAAAATTTCATGTCCCTACGGTCATTTGTTTTAGAGTTACACCAAAAACCAAAATCGATTTTCTCGAAAACAGATTTTGCGTAAAAATTCCCGTTTTTCCTTAATTTTTCTTTTGTTTTTCACGTCGCTTGTGAAAACTACTGGGAAATTTTTACTTTTGACCCCCTAAAGTACCAACTAGATCCACTTTCCTATCAGAAAAGTTACTATTGAAGAAAATGTGTTATCTGAAAAGTGCTTGACTTATACTGTCCTAAAAGGTGATGACAGACACAAAAAAAAAAAAAAATAAAATAAAAAAAAAAACACACATCATTGTAAAATCAATACATTCATCGTTCCACTCAGAATATAAAAATGTAATAGAAGATCCCCACAACTTTTTCTACCTTTCCAAAAAAAAAGTTTACCAGAATGTAATGTTAATTTTTTATGAGTGTTTGAATTAAACATTTTTACGATATTGGATATTCAACGGTAAATTAACAAATCCCATTAACCGATTTTTGATATTTTGTAGTAATTCCAAAACGATTAACCATACACTTGAAATTTTTAACAAATGTTTATATTGGCATTTTCCATGCATGGCAAAATTTTCAAAAGATGTTTACTCTTTTTGAGCTATTTTTAGCAATGAGAAATGTTCGATTTTTATTTATTCCATTTAATTATTTATACAAAGGTGGTAAGCTGACACGCTGACCCCACTCAGAATCATTTTTCATATACAAAGATTTGACGTTGAATTCAAATTTAACACATAATACATCCAATACAATGATACAATGACATACTCGATAAATATAGTACAGCAGAGTGGTATCCACTTGGCTACCTTCTTTATTTTATTATTTATATTTTTACAAATTATAAAAACATTTTAATCAGATACTGAGATAAATAAGCATATTGAATATATAATTTGGTTATGCAATTTAAGTACAAAAGTGATGATATATGTTGTAAAAGAGCACTTGACAAATTCTAAGCAAATATGAATTAAGGTATTTCATCATATATTTTGCTTTAATCTATCTATAATTTTTCTCGAAGCTATTAATAATAATAAACATTTTTAAACAAAATTTGATTACTTTATTAACTTAGTTAACATATTAAAATTATAATACATTTTTTGTTATACATTTTAAGGTTACTTTTGACCCCCCAAAGTACCAACTAGATTCACTTTCCTATCAGAAAAGTTACTATTGCAGAAAATCCAAGCACTTTTACTGTCCTAAAAGGTGATGACAGACACAAAAAAAAAAAACACACATCATTGTAAAATCAATACATTCATAGCTTCCCTCAGAATCTAAAATGCAATGGAAAAACTATATTTTATAATTACGCAGCCTTTAGGTCCGTAAAAAATGTGTCCGAGACTCCAAGCATAGATTAGTATATATAAGTCTAGTGTCCGAGGTCCGTAGGGGCTGCTATATAAATTCAAAAATAAAGTACCTATTTTTATTGATTTGTTATTAGGTCGGTGCAAGTCTGAATTAAGGATCAATTGGCCCCGGGACACCATACACTTAGTGGACCCCCTTCAACTTTAACTTAAAAATAACTGTATCATTACATATTAACAACTTTATATTATTGTATAATATATAGTATATACAGGGTGTATCTTATGTCACTGTACGAGGGTGTTTTTTTGACAATTATGGATCGATGATATGGAATTTCATTAAAACAAAAAAGACGTGTTTCTTTATTTTTAACAGACAATTTTTTTTATAACATTTTTATCGTATCAATAATGAAATTTACTTTATTTTTCAAATGATAACCACTATATTTTTTGATAGATTCTAGTAAAGTTTTTTTTCTGAACATTTTGACAGTCAAATGATCAATTTTGGTTCGCTAGCCGCTAGGTTATTAACTATGGTCCTCTAAAGTTAAGTTTAATATGCATTAATACTTTTATTTGAAATACCTTATTTACAAGAACTAAATAATTTTTTATATATATAGTTAAATCGGTTATCTAAAATGCTAAAAAAAAAAAAAACAAACAAAATTGTTGGCAAACATAGTTTATTATTTATATTATTTTTTCATGATATAAAATTGAGAACAATTTTATTTTATAATTATTAATAATAATTTACTTACAATAGTTACCTATCTACCTACCTACTAAAATAATTTTTTTTTTTGAAAACTGTATTGACGCGTTAAAAAAATATATTTTGGAGAAAAAGATGGGCCCCGGGACCGTGCCCCCCCCCCCATAATTCGGGCTTGGGTCGGTGTCATCCATAGATTTCATCTATGTAAGTAAAGTTGAGGCAATGTGGCAATGAGGTAGAGCCAGGCGCGGACTGGTAAAATAGGTCACGGGATGCTACACAATTTAAAGGGCAAATAACATAAATTGTTGGGGCGAATTTAATACATGTAGATTATTTATAAAATATTAATATATTTTATTTTGTTTTGAAAAAATATTGAATATACGTTAAACACGTAAATAAGTACCAAGTTACAAAAAACTTTCAATCAAAGTTGTACAATATTATAGATTACTAGTAATCGTAAGTTGGTAACAATCTGTTGTTCATTAGGTGTCTAGAGTCTTTAAATATATAATAAATAATATAAGGCAAATATATTTTAGGGCAAGGGATGCTGTAGCATCCCAGCATCCCAGCCAGTCCGCGCCTGGATCAGTTTGTATAGTTAAATTTGGCATGCGAACTATAATTGAAATAGAAAACCAGAATAGGTGCATTGCAGATGACAAAGATTTCTGTAAAAGAACATACGATTTATCAATATACCGTATAGGTACTGATAATACTGATAGTACTACATAATACTATAATATATAAGTTCTATGGATTTATCATAATAAACAATATATTTTATAATATCTATGGCAATCGTCAATTGTCGAAATTCGTCGGCGACGGTTAACAATTCTAATAATTTCAGCAAATACTATTGTATTATAAATATAATACAGGGGCGTATACAAGGGGGGGGGTCAGATCCCCCCCCAATAGGCCTTTTTTAAAATTTTATAAAATAGTGTTCTTAATGACTTAATGTAAGGAAATTACAAGGAAAAAAAATGGCAAGGATTTTTTGTAAATTTTTATTTTAACACATTCAATAATTAATTAAAAATAATTTACTTAATATTAATCAGTAATCATATATTTATTTCATATTCATATAATCGTATTATGTGATATTTGATAATATGTATATTATATATACAAGTATAATAAATTATTATAAGATAATAATATGTGGCAGACCAGCCACGGGCCGTCGCCAGTCGCCACCATCACCGATATCAACGCGGCGGAGACGACGCCCGCATGTCCGTGCGTATAATAATACATTTTCCTATACATTAGAAAAAGAAATATAAAAATAGCTAAAAATAGCTTAAATAATAAATATTATTATCTAAAAACAAAAATCAATCACAAATATTATGTCAGTTGTACGAACAAGTCATAACTACATATAACTACTTGTAGAATTTAAAATAAAATGTATTGAATATATATAATATGTTTTATCATTTATTAGGTATTTAAATGTGCACATACCTAGGTTTAGGTATTTTTGTTCCATAATAATTTGTTTGCAACTGATCCCCCCCCATACAAAAGTTATGTATACGCCACTGATATAATATATTGTATATTTGTATATTTTGATTTCAAAGAACAAAAAAACAATAAGCCACTAATATAAACAGACAGTTCGTTAAACCGTACATATTATAATGTAAGTTTTAATAAAAACTCGCAAATTTCATTATGATCAGGTTATTTTTATAAAGTATTTCGATACTTTCAAATTTCAATTCATCGGAGTGAGATGATTAGATGGAGATGGATGAAGATGGCTGTTACTTCGGCGATGGCGGCACTCTAGCTACGTTTCACCGGAAGAGTAGATGTTTACGAGTAAGTTTGTTTTCATATTATTACCTACTATTTTACATTTACTTTTTAGACTTAAATTAGGCGTAAAATAGGAATTATTCTTGTTTTTTTAAATAATTTTTTCGAAAAATATATGTAACATGTATAGCTCATACAATTATGAATTTATAGTTAATAGAAATGCGGATGTTTATACTTCATAGATATTTTTTTATTGAAATCGTGTAAATAATTTGATTAAACAATCAGGTACCTACTCATCACTAGTATCAATTTTATTATATTACGTGTAAAATCACCGACACAAGGTGCAGACTGAATTAAAAAAATTAAAAACATAAAACAATGTTGTAGTAGAAGCTGGAAACTGTAGTTTTTATAATCCATATAATGTAACTATTAAATTGAATCATTGAATTATTATTCAGAGATAACTTTGGGATAAATGCCAAACGTATAAATGTAAATTAAATTAAAAATAATTAAAAAACATTTTGTAAAAGGAACAAGATTACTGCTAATATTTAAGTCTTAATTATTATTAACAAATAAATACAAATAATAGATATTTTAATAGCTTTTTACTATTAACATTCAGTGTAAATATAGTTTCTGATCGACTTACCTATATGTAATAAAATAATTATTCATATCAAATAATCCTAACAATTTAATGCAAGGATTCTCATAAATTGATCTTACAGCAGCCTTAAAACACCAAAAATACATTTGTACATCATTTACAAAATTTTAGTTCCCTATTATGGTGTAGGTACTAATACAAACAATAAATTGCTATTCGAAAAAACAATTTCGTATACCTATTATTATTTACTAAATACCGCTACAACTAAACTAAACTAAAAATAAACATATGATTACATATACTGAGTGCCTATAAAATAATATTATATATGAAAATTGAATCTTTATTACGAATACTTATCGTTTAAACAGACCACCAAGAAAAAATAATTAAAAATATTAAAAAATAAAGAACACATCATTGTAAAATTAATACAGTCATCGATCCGCTCAGAATCTAGAATTATGGACTCGGAGTTTTAGAAATCTAGTTGGTATTATAGTATTTGATGAATTTACTGTACCTCTAAAATCCAGTAATCACATTTTTATTTAATAATTCATAAAATACAATATGCTCTTAAAAAAATATTATTGTGCTTCTGATATCTATTCACCACCTTAATCAATAATTAAATTGATAAACGAAAATAATAATTTAAATAATACCCATATCATATTATTATAATCAAAATTATAAACTATTTTGGTTTATTGTCATATCAAATTTCAATGAACAAATTGTTCCTTAACACGGAACTCTTTGATACAAAAAGTTGCATTATATTATATCCGTGGATTCGTCATATTGATGTACCTAGTATAATATCTATCATTTATTTATTTATCTATGGCCAATCTCAGAGTCGTTGCAGAAGACACATTCGACTAAAAATTCTAAAATTTCAATAAGCAAAGAAGATATTCTAAGTTCTGGCTGTATTCTGGAGCGTTTCCTCATGGGCGTCGCAATACACACACGTCACGGATTCCGCCGAAGGAGTCGATAATTAAAGTAAGTTTGTTTTTATATTCTTTTGGGGCTTAAATTTACTTTTAAGACTTAAAACAAATATTTAATGTCACGAAAAATGTGGTATCCAAGTGTTGTAGGCGCATATTTTAGTTCCGGACTAGAAATGTATAAAATACGCGAGATATAAACGTCGTCGTCGTTTTTCCAGTCCCTGTTCGTAGAATAATTATAAATAATAGGTGCATACCTTTATAGGGTACTCAATATATATAAATATATATATGTGTTTTGGTTTAATTTATAGAAATATATGTTATAACTTATAACTGATAATAGTCATAAGATACAATTTTAATTAATAACTGGTATTTTTTTTTCCAAACACAACGTTATAAGTTATAGGTAGCTATTAATTTAGTGTCACATACTTAACTTCTATTGTTCACCTAATATCTATATTCTATATCATAGGGATTAGGGCCGTATAACCATGCACACATAAAAGTAATATTCACGGAATGGTCAACTGCTTAACCTGACGTGTGCGCACTTATGAATAACATACCTACTCATATACTCATATAGGTATATAAATATACCTATATAAATAGTGTAATACTACATACACGAATGTGTTACCTATTATGTCCCCAAAAGTTCAATAGTTATTATTATATTTGTTTATTTTTTACATTTAGGTAGGTACATTACAAGACTAATTAAAATCACATTTATTTTTATTTTTTCGAACACAATGTTTCAAAAATTATTAATTAATATATAATTTATTGGTATAGTATTAAATTAATTAATGAAATAAAACAAACACACCTACTATAATTATTAGTAATAATAATATACATATGTATAAATTATTAAAATACAAAACGAACAAACGAAAAACGGTCCTGAGCAAAGACATCGTTAACTAATAAATAATATTGAGATTAAAGTAATTTATTTTACTATTAGACATTAGCACCTACAATAGTAGGTTAAAGTCATTTTTGCCCAAATAATAACATTTGAAAGTGTCATCGTGTCTATAAATTATAATAATATACTCTAAAAGTTTCATAAATCCGCAAATACTTACTATTTTTAAATTACAACAAAATAACTAAAATCGTTATTTTTGGTTTTAATATGTAATTTTGTCCAAATTTTAACTTATAATATCTTTAAAAAGTAACTGTGTTTATAATAGATTATTTAGATTTTTCGGTTACAATATGAACCAGGAGCGGACTGGGCCGGCGGGATACTGGGAACTTTCCCGGTTGGCCGCTACTCAAAAATGATTTGTTATTGCTATAAATTTATAATTATTATTAATATAGAAGATCGGTATAAATTGGTAGAAAATCGGTATAAATATTAATTATAAATATTTTTTATTTTCATACCATGACGCGTGTGTGAAAAATTGTTTATATTAAGTGTTTAAGATGTTAGATTTCGGTTCGGCTGATTGTGCACCTCTCTCACTCTTCAGCATCAATGCATCAGAAATTATTATTTATAATTAGGCCACGGATTTAAATATAAACTGCATTTTCTGAATTTTCTAAACATTGCTTTCCAAGCAAAAAATTCGTTTCATATATTATCAACGAATTGAAAAAATGAAATAAGAACATTTATATGGGTAAAAGTCAATATTATAAAAACTTATTAAAAAAAAATTAAATACAATTAAATAAAGGTAATTTTTTTAATTTATATTTCTATTTTTTTACGTACCCATTATGCTCGATACTATAACTTCGGTCTTCAGTTATAGAAAACAACACTTGCCAATATGGAATTATTGTCGAAGTTTTTTATTTTAAAATATTAAATAGCATCTGATTGACTGATGTCCTATAATGAAACTCAAAATATAACGAATACACTACCTATACACCTATCTAAATTATATTTTATATTCGTTTAAATTGGACTTTTAATTTTTCTGGACATTTTATTAAGCTACGAATTTATTTAGTTATTTTGTTATTTAGGTAATACATATTAATTAATAGGTATTTCTTAAATTGTTTTTATTATTTTATTTGAAACATTATTTTTAAATATTGGGATCAATAAAACTATTTTTATTCAATTACTATTTTATATCAATTAGAATTTGTTAATAAACCAAGTAATAAATGAATGGTTACCAAGTAAAAAAAACCGTTATCTATATTATAAATTTGAATTCAATTTACTGCATTTGCGTCTAGTAGAAACAAATAAATGTTTTTTTGAAGATAATGTAAAAATATCCATCATCCATCGGTTAGGACCATATATATATTTTCTATGATTAGGACGGTGAGGTTATAATTATAAATAATCTATGGCAAATGACAATCGTCTGAGACGAACAGCGATTCCAATACGTACTCACATATTTCGTTCCATTCTGGTTATTAAACTAGGTGTCTATTTTTATAAATGTCATTAATCTCAATACTTCCAGACTGAACTTTTGGATCGGAGATATGAAGACGCGCGCTGCATTTTCCTTGGCGGAGATGCACAGCTCTGACACTAGACAATATTATACACTCGAAGGGAACGCGTTTCGCCGGAAGAATAAATAATTACGTAAGTCTTGTCCTTCTATTCTGTTGAGGCGGTAGACCTAATGTAAATATTTATTGTCAGACAAACTTATACACCCGCTAGACGTAGAGTAGTTTTTAAAATCCAGTTGTTATAGGTGTACAAAAATTAGGATATTATGAAAAATACCTTAAATTATAATACTTTGCCTACAACTGTTAATTTATTGTTATAGTAAAATAATTTTTAAAATTTTAAATCAATGATTAGGTAATGCTTTTATAAGTAGGAAAGTAGGTTTTTATACCTACCTAACAAAATAAGAAAATACATAATGATTAATGTTATTTAATATGATTTGTAAGTACATAGCAGATCATACCTAGAGAACACCTCAAACGTACGTTTTTTTGGGGGGGGTTTACGGGATATACCTAAGGGAAATTTTCTTAAAATTTTCACATTTCACTATTTGATATTGTGATATTATTTGTGCCTAGGTTAAGTTTCTGTTTTAGAATCGATCGATAGGTTACCTAGGTATATCACATTCTTTAATTTTAATTCTGGTAGTCGAGTATTGGACAAGTACCTACGTAATTTATAATTCGTATCGTAATTTAATTACTAAAAAAATATATTTTCCCCAACAGTGTCACCGGCAGGAGAATACATTATAGAATGTCTATAAACTTGTGGTCTAGTATATGGTTAAAATTGGCATGCGACCAACAACTGGGGGCTTGTTCTGGACAATTTAAATGATCTAATAAGGTTTATCTCATTATTTGAATTAAATTAATTTTTAACCGATTGTTGTGTTAATCAATTTTTTAATTTATTTCATTCAACACACTCGTCTCAGTTTTCTAGTACCTCTAGATTTCTCACAAAATTCATATCGATCATCTCACAGCTTTCATATTCAAAACCAAAAAAATATGTATTTTTATCTTATTTCAATCTTTTTCATCGAACACCAGAATATATTACAGATCATAAAGGTACTAGTATTGTATACTAGATAAGTTTCAATTAGCGAGATGTAGAGAGAGATGGAGATGGAGCGAGATGTAGACGGATGAAGATAGCTGTTTCTTCGACGACAGCGTGTGCTGCAGTACAGCTAGGTTTCACTGGAAGAGTCGATGTTTATGCATAAGTTTTTTTTTATATTATTTTGGTCTTACATTTACTTTTTAGACTTGAATTAAATATTTATTGTCGCGGAAAATCTGTTAACTAAGTAACGTAGAAGCATATACGTTTACTACTGCCTACCAAAGGCGCAATGTATAATAATAATAAATTATACGCCAGTCCGAACAATCCAAACGCTGTCTTACTCGTAGTCGAGTTCTAGTTGATAACTGACTTGTGAATAAATGTAATTTTGTTAGGTATAAAAATAAAACTAATAAATCCTTAAATACAACATTTAAAAATACAAACTCTGTGTAATAAAAATTAATATTAGGTATTTATTGGTAGGTTTATATAATATCTGTAGACTGTAACTAGGTCATTAGAATATTGTAGAACATTTTACTGCATAAGATGCGTGTTATTTCAGAAATGGTATTCGTCAGTGAACATTTTCAAACTGGGAATAATATATCATAAGCCGATTGAAATGTGTGAACGTTTCAGTGTTTCGAAGACTAAGTTTCGTAGCAGATTTCGATTCCGTCACGGGGTATGTATTTTCTTATTTCTCAGTAGGTTTTTTTTTTATTATAGTTAATTGATCAGGGGATGTATTACCCGAAAATTTTCAATATTTGTATTGTAACTATACCGGTATAACACTATTCGGGCTATCAATAAAGTCGTGTTCAAAATTAGAAAATTGGTGAGGTATGATATTTTTTTAAGCAATTCTTTCGAGTAGGGAATTCGCTCAATGATATTTAAATATTTTCACCGATAATCAAGTACGATGACTTGTAGGTAACTAGAGACTGGGTGAATAGGAATTAGGTAGTGTGTAATATGGCGAAGATAAGGAAATGGGTCAACAGGATTTCAGAATGTTTGGTGTATGAAAGGGAAAGATGAAAAATAAATGTAAGGTTAGGGTAGGTAAGTGGGGTGAGGGTAGCAGATATGAGAATAATAAATAAGGTGTTAAGGTACAAAAGAGGATAGAATAAGAAATTAATTAATTAAGGGTAGTGTAGGGTAGTGTACATATTGTAGTGAAAACAAGAGAGAATAGGTTTAGGTGGTTCGGCCACTGTATGATAAGAGATAGTGAGAGTGGCTATAGAAGTTAGTTAATTTAGGTGGGAAATGAGGGTCGAGAAGACTGAAGAAGAGATGGATAGACAGAATACCGATCATATGGAGGTGTGGAATGAGAGTGGCTGAACCTGTATATAGCTGTGAGAGACGGGGGAAGAAAAAGTGTAAAGGTAGAATATAGTTATGTTAACAATGCCGAATACGTAGGATAAGATCTTGAATTGCAAAGGCCACTAGCTTCAACTAACCATAGGTTTACCTAACTAACCTTCTTATGACTCATTAGTACACTTTGAATAAAAGATCCTGAGTTGCTGCAGGTTGCCGAACTTAAGTGTTTGATTATCAAGTTGATCCTCTGATTGTTGACACCATGGATAGTCCACGCCTATGTTAAATACATTTGAGGCCGCGTTCCCGGAGGGGAAGGCAATTGAGGCTCCTTTATATTGATAGTCGATACTTGATATGAGTATACTTTATTTGGCCTCAATTGTTCCCCTCGAAGGACGAAGACCGCTGATAAGACCATTATGTCCTATCCATATCTTTATTATCTATGATGGAGCCATACAAAGCTCACTCGTGTAAACTTGTTGCTGATTGGGATGTCAGCGCACTATTTGTTTTCCATCTTTGACCCACGCGTAGCATACCAAATGTACGATTAAGAAAACACTAAAATGATTGTGCGTGGGTCGGAGAGAGAAATAAATGGTGCGCTAAAAATCTGACATCCTCTTAAGTGTTAAATATTTGCCTGCATGTATGCACTAAAAACAGGCAAATATATGCACTGAAATATTCAAAAATATTAAAAATAATAAAATATTCAAAAAAATACTGAATGAAAACGTTTTTATTAAACATTTTTTAAATTAATAAATAATAATTCAAATTGGTTTACAAAAAAAATTCTTTATTTACACACTTGGTAGGTAGGTAACGGATGAACCGAAAATATAAAAACATTTTAAGAAAATAAGCATAAATACGAAGAAATCATGAAAACATGCAATTATATTAACTAACCAGAAAAAAAAGCATATTGGTAACGGTGTTGTAATAATAGAGATCTCCCCAAAAAAATACGTACTAATAGTTCAAACAAATCATAAAAGCCAACTGTAATAAATATTAATTTATGAAAAAGTATATTAAAAAGCATTATTATTATAAATGAAACAAAACTATCAACTATGGACCGTGACATAATATAGGTATTTCTATATTTTTAGCTCCATAATTTCTGTTAAAATATTAGGAAAATGTATTAAGTACCGTAAAAGTGCTAAATTTGAGTTATTACTTAAAATATTATATTCATAACAAATTATAATAGAAGGTTAGGTACTGTTATTCCACATACCTATATTATAGTTTAATTTAACTACAACATTCTAGTAGAGTCTGATAAAATTTGGTTCCACGACTTTGATCATACAAACTTTAAATACTAAACTATGGGTTTGAAATTTAGTTTATATAGATCTAAATAATCCAAAACATATAATGTTGCTTCAAAATATAAAAATAAAGTGTCTTGTATTGTAGTAGGTAGGTAACTATCAAAAAAAAAACTAAAAAAAATCATACTTGAAATCTATGTATAATATACATTTATTGTAATAAACGTTCAAATGTTTACTTAGTACATTATAAAAAATTAACTTAAGTTCATTATAATACATTATAACAGGTGTTCAAATAAACATTTCATACCACAAATTTTGTTAATTCACACAGTCTCTCTTCAATTTTAAATTTTTCTTCAAATTATCTACAAAACATAAATGTTTATTAAATTGGATGACTTGATTAAGTATTTAATCATTTATCTAAAAGAGATGTGCCGGGTCGCCACATTACTATATCGAGGGGCCATGGTGCAAGTGTCGTCCATAAATATCATAACATATATTATATTAGTTACAAACTCTTGAATTAAGAGTTATGTTTGAGAATTTAATTAATTTCCTAAAAGGAAATGCCTCAAGGTTGCCTTAGTAGATCGAGGGACCGTTGTTAAAGTGCCGTCCACCAATAAAGTACCGGGAAAAAAACGAAGAATTCAAATATAGAAGGTACTTATATCATATACTTTTATCAAAGTATGATTGTGTTAGTCACAGTATTGTAAATGATATTGTCTTATGTTTTCCCAATCTAATTATACAAAATACTGAAAATTAATGAAATCACAAATATTAGTACAATAGAGAGACTGTGCATTGATTTACAAATTTGTCTTAAATTTACTTTTTGCATAGAGAATATGAAGGTGGGCTGGGCTCTTAATATCAGAGTATGGGGGACAGGTCTGGGATTTCATATTATCATTAATAGAGACTCGTTAATCGCTTTTATGTGCTTCAAATTGTTTACACGAGTGAGCTGGGTATGGCTCCATCATAGATAATATAGATATAACATAATGGATAGGACATAATAGTCTTACCAGCGGTCTTCGAGGGGAACTAAGGTGTCAACAATCTAAGGATCAACTTAATAATCAATCACTTATAAGTTCGGCAACCTGCAACTCAGGAACTTTTTATTCAAAGTGTCCTAATGTAATTAGTCATAAGAAGCTAGTTTGGTAAACCTAAGATTAGTTGAAGCTATGGTGATGATAGACGACTACAATCACTAGTCGAGAGCTTTGCGATGATGTTTTCCTACTAACTATAAAGGTATTCGATATTGTAAACATAACAATGAAAGAAAATATTTAAATATTATTAATTTGGTTATGTTAGGTTAGGTTAGGATAGGACAGTAAATTAGACGTTAACTAATTATTATAGTTTTTAACACGGTCTTAAAGACTGTCAGCTAGAGTTGTACCAGTATAGTTATTAAAAACTTAAATACAGCCAACATTAAACAATGATTTTTTTAACACAACAAATTATAAAATGTATTTTAAAATATAACAAAATATAATTTTTTTAGGATTTTATAAGGTTTTCAATACTTACTTTACCTATTGTAAATAGAAAATGTATAAAATCAATAGTTTTAATTTAATATATAGTTTTGTGTTTTATTATCCTACTGTCAAAGAATTCTCAGAATTTTCTTTCCACATTTTTTTACATTGTACTATATCTAATTTTTTTCCGCACATATTTACAAAGACTAAAACAGATATCTGACTATGTTTTTATTTGCATTTAGACTTTATAGTTTGTTATTTAATTATTTAATATTGGCTGTAGACCCAGCCAAACACAATATTATTTTAAATTAAACATTATTTTGTGTCCTTCATAAATTACAATCACATAATAGAGTCCGTGCAGGACCTTTTTCTGATTTAATTTTTTTGCATCCTTTATAAATTACATTCGTTTTTATACATTTTCTAATACATATATTACGGTGATACACCTCTGATCATAATAACTGTTCGTATTATTATAATGTAAACAATACCTAGTTTTTGGATTGTAGTTAATATGTATTGCAGTATTTAGCTTCCAGCGTATTCTTTTGTTTAGTGTTATTTCACACAGATTTCTCAAACATTTTTTTTTTCAATTCATTGAACTCTAGTAGATTTTTTTGTATAAATATTTTTCAAGATTAACTGGCTATACCTGGGAGTACGCTGAGTACCCGTGTATTAAAGCGTGTTCCTACAGTCAAATTTTTTCCAAATTTTTTTTTTGTTTTCTAAAATCAATTTGCCTGCAGGCGCCAACCCCTCCCTTCAATTTTTTTTTTTTTAGTACTGTAACTCTAGTTGAATATTTTGTATTGACTTGAAAATTGATAACTTGGTGCCCCATGAATAATAATTCTTTAATGAACTAAATATTTTGAATAGTTTTTTCTGTTTAAGATTTGGTTAGGACATTTTAATTTGAACTTCGTAATGTGTGTTTCTAATGTAATTTTTTTTCCAAATTTAATTTTGTTTTCTAAAATCGATTTGCCTGCGGGCGCCAACACCTCCCTTCAATTTTTTTTAATGATTTTAACTCTAGCCAAATTTTTTAAACATTGACAATCTGTTACCCTTTAAATAATTCTTTAATGAATTAAATATTTTGAATAGTTGTTTCTGTTTAAGATTCTGGGCATTTTAGTTTGTACTATGTAATGTGTATTCATACGTAAAATTTTTTGTATTGACTTGAAAATTGATAACTTGGTGCCCCATGAATAATCATTCTTCAATGAACTAAATATTTTGAATAGTTTTTTCTGTTTAAGATTTGGTTAGGACATTTTAATTTGAACTTCGTAATGTGTGTTTCTAATGTAAATTTTTTTCCAAATATTTTTTTTGTTTTCTAAAATCGATTTGCCTGCGGGCGCCAACACCTCCCTTCAATTTTTTTTTTTATGATTTTAACTCTAGCCAAATTTTTTAAACATTGAAAATCTGGTACCCTTTGAGTAATTCTTTAATGAACTAAATATTTTGAATAGTTTTTTCTAAATTTTTTTCCAAATTTTTTTTTTGTTTTCTAAAATGCTTTTGCCTGCGGGCGCCAACACCCTCTTTCAATTTTTATTTTTGTTATGTAACTCTAGTTGAATTTTTTGTATATACTTTTTGAACATTGATAACCTGCTGCACTTTGAATAATCCATCGTTAATGAACTAAATATTTTGAATAGTTTTTTCTAATTTTTTTTCCAAATTTAATTTTGTTTTCTAAAATCGATTTGCCTGCGGGCGCCAACCCCTCCCTTCAATTTTTTTTTTTTTAGTAATGTTACTCTAGTTGAATATTTTGTATTGACTTGAAAATTGATAACTTGGTGCCCCATGAATAATCATTCTTTTATGAACTTAATATTTTGAATAGTTTTTTCTGTTTAAGATTTGGTTAGGACATTTTAATTTGAACTTCGTAATGTGTGTTTCTAATGTAATTTTTTTTCCAAATTTAATTTTGTTTTCTAAAATCGATTTGCCTGCGGGCGCCAACAACTCCCTTCAATTTTTTTTTATGATTTTAACTCTAGCCAAATTTTTTAAACATTGACAATCTGTTACCCTTTAAATAATTCTTTAATGAATTAAATATTTTGAATAGTTATTTCTGTTTAAGATTCTGGGCATTTTAGTTTGTACTATGTAATGTGTATTCATACGTAAAATTTTTTGTATTGACTTGAAAATTGATAACTTGGTGCCCCATGAATAATCATTCTTCAATGAACTAAATATTTTGAATAGTTTTTTCTGTTTAAGATTTGGTTAGGACATTTTAATTTGAACTTCGTAATGTGTGTTTCTAATGTAAATTTTTTTCCAAATATTTTTTTTGTTTTCTAAAATCGATTTGCCTGCGGGCGCCAACACCTCCCTTCAATTTTTTTTTTATGATTTTAACTCTAGCCAAATTTTTTAAACATTGAAAATCTGGTACCCTTTGAGTAATTCTTTAATGAACTAAATATTTTGAATAGTTTTTTCTAAATTTTTTTCCAAATTTTTTTTTTTGTTTTCTAAAATGCTTTTGCCTGCGGGCGCCAACACCCTCTTTCAATTTTTATTTTTGTTATGTAACTCTAGTTGAATTTTTTGTATATACTTTTTGAACATTGATAACCTGCTGCACTTTGAATAATCCATCGTTAATGAACTAAATATTTTGAATAGTTTTTTCTAATTTTTTTTCCAAATTTAATTTTGTTTTCTAAAATCGATTTGCCTGCGGGCGCCAACCCCTCCCTTCAATTTTTTTTTTTTTAGTAATGTTACTCTAGTTGAATATTTTGTATTGACTTGAAAATTGATAACTTGGTGCCCCATGAATAATCATTCTTTTATGAACTTAATATTTTGAATAGTTTTTTCTAAATTTTTTTCCAAATTTTTTTTTTGTTTTCTAAAATGCTTTTGCCTGCGGGCGCCAACACCCTCTTTCAATTTTTATTTTTGTTATGTAACTATAGTTGAATATTTTGTATTGACTTGAAAATTGATAACTTGGTGCCCCATGAATAATAATTCTTTAATGAACTAAATATTTTGAATAGTTTTTTCTAATTTTTTTTCCAAATTTAATTTTGTTTTCTAAAATCGATTTGCCTGCGGGCGCCAACACCTCCCTTCAATTTTTTTTTATGATTTTAACTCTAGCCAAATTTTTTAAACATTGACAATCTGTTACCCTTTAAATAATTCTTTAATGAACTAAATATTTTGAATAGTTATTTCTGTTTAAGATTCTGGGCATTTTAGTTTGTACTATGTAATGTGTATTCATACGTTAAATTTTTTGTATTGACTTGAAAATTGATAACTTGGTGCCCCATGAATAATAATTCTTTAATGAACTAAATATTTTGAATAGTTTTTTCTAATTTTTTTTCCAAATTTAATTTTGTTTTCTAAAATCGATTTGCCTGCGGGCGCCAACACCTCCCTTCAATTTTTTTTTATGATTTTAACTCTAGCCAAATTTTTTAAACATTGACAATCTGTTACCCTTTAAATAATTCTTTAATGAACTAAATATTTTGAATAGTTATTTCTGTTTAAGATTCTGGGCATTTTAGTTTGTACTATGTAATGTGTATTCATACGTTAAATTTTTTGTATTGACTTGAAAATTGATAACTTGGTGCCCCATGAATAATTATTCTTCGATGAACTAAATATTTTGAATAGTTTTTTCTGTTTAAGATTTGGTTAGGACATTTTAATTTGAACTTCGTAATGTGTGTTTCTAATGTAAATTTTTTTCCAAATATTTTTTTTGTTTTCTAAAATCGATTTGCCTGCGGGCGCCAACACCTCCCTTCAACTTTTTTTTTATGATTTTAACTCTAGCCAAATTTTTTAAACATTGAAAATCTGGTACCCTTTGAGTAATTCTTTAATGAACTAAATATTTTGAATAGTTTTTTCTGTTTAAGATTCTGGGCATTTTAGTTTGTACTTTGTAATGAGTATTCATACAGTAAAATCTATTTGCCTGCGGGCGCCAACACCTCGCTTCAATTTTTTTTTTTTTAGTACTGTAACTCTAGTTGAATATTTTGTATTGACTTGAAAATTGATAACTTGGTGCCCCATGAATAATCATTCTTTAATGAACTTAATATTTTGAATAGTTTTTTCTAAATTTTTTTTTTGTTTTCTAAAATGCTTTTGCCTGCAGGCGCCAACACCCTCTTTCAATTTTTATTTTTGTTATGTAACTCTAGTTGAATTTTTTGTATATACTTTTTGAACATTGATAACCTGCTGCACTTTGAATAATCCATCGTTAATGAACTAAATATTTTGAATAGTTTTTTCTAATTTTTTTTCCAAATTTAATTTTGTTTTCTAAAATCGATTTGCCTGCGGGCGCCAACACCTCCCTTCAATTTTTTTTTATGATTTTAACTCTAGCCAAATTTTTTAAACATTGACAATCTGTTACCCTTTAAATAATTCTTTAATGAACTAAATATTTTGAATAGTTTTTTCTGTTTAAGATTCTGGGCATTTTAGTTTGTACTTTGTAATGAGTATTCATACAGTAAAATCTATTTGCCTGCGGCCGCCAACCCCTCCCTTCAATTTTTTTTTTTTTTAGTACTGTAACTCTAGTTGAATATTTTGTATTGACTTGAAAATTGATAACTTGGTGCCCCATGAATAATTATTCTTTAATGAACTTAATATTTTGAATAGTTTTTTCTAATTTTTTTTCCAAATTTAATTTTGTTTTCTAAAATCGATTTGCCTGCGGGCGCCAACATCTCCCTTCAATTTTTTTTTTATGATTTTAACTCTAGCCACATTTTTTAAACATTGAAAATCTGGTACCCTTTGAGTAATTCTTTAATGAACTAAATATTTTGAATAGTTTTTTCTAATTTTTTTTCCAAATTTAATTTTGTTTTCTAAAATCGATTTGCCTGCGGGCGCCAACACCTCCCTTCAATTTTTTTTTATGATTTTAACTCTAGCCAAATTTTTTAAACATTGACAATCTGTTACCCTTTAAATAATTCTTTAATGAACTAAATATTTTGAATAGTTATTTCTGTTTAAGATTCTGGGCATTTTAGTTTGTACTATGTAATGTGTATTCATACGTTAAATTTTTTGTATTGACTTGAAAATTGATAACTTGGTGCCCCATGAATAATTATTCTTCGATGAACTAAATATTTTGAATAGTTTTTTCTGTTTAAGATTTGGTTAGCACATTTTAATTTGAACTTCGTAATGTGTGTTTCTAATGTAAATTTTTTTCCAAATATTTTTTTTGTTTTCTAAAATCGATTTGCCTGCGGGCGCCAACACCTCCCTTCAATTTTTTTTTTATGATTTTAACTCTAGCCAAATTTTTTAAACATTGAAAATCTGGTACCCTTTGAGTAATTCTTTAATGAACTAAATATTTTGAATAGTTGTTTCTGTTTAAGATTCTGGGCATTTTAGTTTGTACTATGTAATGTGTATTCATACGTTAAATTTTTTGTATTGACTTGAAAATTGATAACTTGGTGCCCCATGAATAATTATTCTTCGATGAACTAAATATTTTGAATAGTTTTTTCTGTTTAAGATTTGGTTAGGACATTTTAATTTGAACTTCGTAATGTGTGTTTCTAATGTAAATTTTTTTCCAAATATTTTTTTTGTTTTCTAAAATCGATTTGCCTGCGGGCGCCAACACCTCCCTTCAATTTTTTTTTTATGATTTTAACTCTAGCTAAATTTTTTAAACATTGAAAATCTGGTACCCTTTGAGTAATTCTTTAATGAACTAAATATTTTGAATAGTTTTTTCTGTTTAAGATTCTGGGCATTTTAGTTTGTACTTTGTAATGAGTATTCATACAGTAAAATCTATTTGCCTGCGGGCGCCAACCCCTCCCTTCAATTTTTTTTTTTTTAGTACTGTAACTCTAGTTGAATATTTTGTATTAACTTGAAAATTGATAACTTGGTGCCCCATGAATAATCATTCTTTAATGAACTTAATATTTTGAATAGTTTTTTCTAAATTTTTTTCCAAATTTTTTTTTTGTTTTCTTAAATGCTTTTGCCTGCGGGCGCCAACACCCTCTTTCAATTTTTATTTTTGTTATGTAACTCTAGTTGAATTTTTTGTATATACTTTTTGAACATTGATAACCTGCTGCACTTTGAATAATCCATCGTTAATGAACTAAATATTTTGAATGGTTTTTTTCTGTTTAAGATTCTGGACATTTTAGTTTGAAGTTTTTAATTTCAATTTTTTTTTGTTTTCTAAAATGATTTGCCTGCGGGTGCCAACACCCTCCTTCAATTTTTTTTTAGTTATGTGACTAGTTGAATTTTTTGTATAGACTTTGAAATGTGCATTCCTACAATAATATTTTTTTTAAATTTTTTTTTGTTTTCTAAAATGCTTTTGCCTGCGGGCGCCCACACCCTCTTTCAATTTTTATTTTTGTTATGTAACTGTAGTTGAATTTTTTGTATATACTTTGAAATGTGCATTCCTACAATAATATTTTTTTTTAATTTTTTTTTGTTTTCTAAAATGCTTTTGCCTGCGGGCGCCCACACCCAACTTCAATTTTTTTTTTTGTTATGTGACTAGTTGAATTTTTTGTATAGACTTTGTAATGTGTATTCCTACAATAATATTTTTTTTTAAATTTATTTTTGTTTTCTAAAATGCATTTGCTTGCGGGCGCCAATACCCTCTTTCAATTTTTATTTTTGTTATGTAACTCTAGTTGAATTTTTTGTATTGACTTTGTAATGTGTATTCCTACAATAATATTTTTTTTTAAATTTATTTTTGTTTTAAAATTAAGTATGCATAGATATTTTTTTTTATAGAAACACAATTTTGTGTGTTATTTTATAATATGAAGTCGAATATGAAGTATTAGTTGGTGTTTTGGTAATTTGGCTGAAGCCAATAGTGTCAATTAATTTTTTATGTTCTCATATACTTTTGTAGTTTTGTACATTAATACTCAATATTTTTATTCTATACTTTTATAAATCTTTATTAAATCTAATAGACAAACGTATAAATGTATAATACATACTTAAACATTTTACACTTAGTATCTAACCAAATAAAATATTATTATTTTTCCAAATATGTTGTGTTTATGAATGTTTCCAATACTATTATTATGTATTATGTATACAGCAGTATTATTATTATTATTATGAACCTTTTACATAAAAACATAAATAATACACAAATACTGCCAAATATGTTTAGGTAGTTATTTATTATTTTGTAAGATATCATTAAGATTAAATATCATTTAGATAATCTTTACATTTGTAATTAGTAATTACCGAATAAACCTTGAACAAATTACCTAACAAAAAAAATTATTTATACATGCATTTTTTTTTGTCATTTAGTATAACATTGAAGTATTAATAATAAAAAAGGTGGGCTAGTGGATGTCGCTCTGCTGTACAGTTGGTTACAAGTGGATCACTGTATAATGGATGGGATTAAATTTGAATTCAATGATATATGAAAAATATGATATCATTGTGTAAGAAAAACGATTCTGAGCGGAGACGGTATGTCAGTCTAGGTTTAAGACATTATATAGGTACTTATCTATAGTATTAAAAAAAATAATTGACCTATAATAAATTCCAAATTAATCATATCACAATATCCATTAGGTACTTATAACGCGTTATACATCAACAAAAAACCGTGATACTATCATAGATATAATATATCAGTATACTTTAGAAGTTTCAAGTACCCACGAATAATATTATACAATCTCAACAAAATAACCGAAAAAATATTCTAAGTTTTTTCTTAACTCAAAATAATTTCCTAATTTTCGTGATTTTTCATTATTTTGTCAATTTTTGAACTTTAAATGCTTAACCACCAACAATATTCACTTTCTAATCGAACAAGATACTGAAGTTGAAAATCGAAGCATTATTTCGACTACTTATTGTGAACATAGACAAAAAAAAATTTTAAATCAATACATTCATCGTTCCACTCAGAATCTAAAAACTAAATTATCAGTTTGTTTTATCTTATTTTTCTATTTTACAAAAATAAAAGCTTTAATAAATTCAAAACATGACATGGTGTTTGTAATAGTCAGTGTCAATGTTTGTTTTATTGTAATGACCAATTAATTAAATAATACCATTGAATATGAATTATGAACTTAGTTTTAAAAAAATATGAACAATAATTGTAAAAAACTTAAAACACTCACAAAAAACATATGAGGAACCCTCAACTTTTTTTTTCTTCCAGTAATAAGAACTAATGTTACACTTTGTATTAAATGTTCAATGTTTTTGACAATGCAAAAGTTTTTTATCAACAATTATTGAAAAAACAACAAAAAAATTCGAAAATTTAAAATTTCTAAAGTTCTCAAAAAGAGTTAAAATATTTTGAAAATTATTCCATGCATAGAAATTGGTAATATAAACATATTTTGGTGAACAGTTCAAGATATACGGTTATTGGTTTTTTAATTTAAAAAAAATAAGAGAATAGATTTTGTCGAAAACTTTGTTACTTATTAATTAAAACTATTAAAACAAGTACGGAGAATTTGTTACTTTTTGACACTACAAACTACCAACTAGAAAAGATATTAAAGTTGAAAATCTTGGTATTTTTACTGCTCCGAAATATGACGGCAGACCCAAAAATAAAGTCCAATCAGTCTAAAATTAATTTTTATGCCTCATAAAAATTATCAGTGTTTAAACTTATTTAAATATTGGTGTTAAATTAAAATAATAATATTCAAAAGTAAACGTTTAATTTAACTTGTGGTTAAATTATTTTTGTCTATATATTTAAAATAGATATTATTTTAGATTCTGAGCGAAGCGATGAATGTATTGATTTTACAATGTTGTGTGTGTTTTTTTTTTTTTAATTTTTTTAATTTTTTTTTGTGCCTGTCATCGATTCGAGTTATCGAGATTTCACTGCATATGCAAAGAGCAAAGGCAAACGACGACTAAATTGAGTATTGACACATAAAATCGAATGGCATTTATTTTGACATACAAAACGTTTATAGCGATAACAAAAAAATAATATATATAAACTATATAATATAATATGTAATAATAATATATACTTATAATATATACTATATAATGACTTGTAAAGGTGCGTAGGTATACAATTAATACATAATACATTAATCAATAATAATAGGCATATTATATTCTATATGATTATGTTTCAGTACAGAATAAGACAAGTAGGTATATTAATTGGCTAGAATGCTTTGGCGAACTAAACAAAATTAAATTAAGAAAGTTATGAATTGTTAATGATTGTAAACGCGATGGACATTATTTATATTGACAAAACAAGGGTGTAGGGACTAAGGGAATTTGAAGTGAATGGCACGTAAGTTTAAATCATTTGTATGAACTGAAATCGACATATTTTACTTAAATTTCTTTCTTTTAATAAATAAAGAAGTAAAGTTTATAAAAAAAGCAAAAAATGACACTTAGTGTTCCCAAGCGGTCACCCATCCAAGTACTAACTACGCCCGACGTTTTAAACTTCAGTGATCGGACGTGAACTGGTGTATTCAACGTGGCATGGTCGTTGGCGAACTCAAGTGGAAAAATTATAATATTTAAATAAACTATCTAACAAAATGTTATTCATGTTTTTATATTATATTACAATAATATAAGTTAATTATAAGTAAATAATGGATTATTATTTATTAGGTTTAAAATATGATTCTAATATGTTCTAAAAAATCCAAAAATATTCTCTTAATAATCCTTAAACTATAGTAATACATAATATATTGCTTTACTGCTCAAGTTATATGCTTTTTTTCTTCAAATAGTATAAATATATATTATAATATCAATAACTGAATTACCAGTTATAACAGTGCCGCAACAACCGCAGGGGCAGCCGGGGCAATGCCCCTTTAGAGGGCTGCTAATCGTTGGCTCAAGGGGCCCCGACGGCGCACAGCATCTACTTTAAATTTTTAAATAATTGCATTGTAATCTAATGTTTAAATCAAATAAAATATATTAAATAAAAATATCTATTTTTATAATTTATCATGCTATCTAATTTGTTGTAGAAAAACAAGAAGCCCCTATTTATCCATAATAATACCTATATTTATCTTTAAAATTATATTTTTATAGTGTTTTATTGTTTTATTGTTATTGAGTTACTTTTATGTGTAGAAAGCTTTAATTAATATTTATAATAAAAAAAAAGAACACTAAAAGTGTAGTTATATTTTAATAACAATACACTGGTCAGTGTGCCTTCACATAAAATTTCTTAGGTTTTTAAAAAAAAAATCACCATCATTATTTATTTTTGTATAGGTAACCTATAAACAAATATTGTATACATATACCTCAGGGTCCAATACATTGACTTTGTCCGGGATCCCAAGAATCCTAATTGTTTTACTGGCCGTAGACAGGGCCGTATATACTTAACCAAAACTCGTTTGTCAGAATTTAAATAAGAAGGGAGGTCAATTAAAAAAAAATAAAATTTGGAAGTGACTCTGCTGAACAGTAGGTTACAAGTGGGTGACTGTTATGGATAGTGTTAAATTTGAATTCAATGATATAATATCATAGTATACGAAAAACGATTTTAAGTGGAGACGATTTGTCAGCCTAGGATATTGTATACTATATTTATATTGATATTATTAAATATTATTAATACCGTAGCCGGTTAAGTTGAGTTATTATTATTTGTTTATTATCATATTTGTATATAATAATACATTTTAGACGTTTCAATTACCCACGAATAATATTTTTAAAATAGGTATATAAATTACAAGTTACAACGAATTATGAACGATATTTCAAAAATTAATTGCCGAAAATCATTAGTTTTTAACTGAAAACGACTGAGAAGTCTGAATTTGGCGGTCAGTCTTATTTTTAAGTTATATTATAGCTAATTGAACTTTTTGGTATTTTCATATAATATATCCGGTGTAGTCACTCGCACACTGCGCTTGCTCAAACAATTAAAATCAAAAACATCCCTCGACTTGTTATGTAAATCCACCATGGGTGGGTGTCAGAATTATTTTTGCATCATCAATTTTAAAACGTTGATTTACCTAGATAAAAAAAAATTAATTTGTTATACTTAAGCTCGGTAAACTTTAAGCGTTGTACGGGTGCGTAAAACACCGAAAATCGTGAACTTCGTATTGCTATACCATAAATACCAATGGCTTCCCGGTAGTAGAGTTTTGGACAAGTACCTACATAGGTAACTTATAATAATTCATATTGTAAATTAATTAGGTACCAAAAAAATATAACTTCTCAAACACTGTGTCTATTGACACTGCCGGGAGAATGTATTAGAATGTCTATAAACTTACGGACCAGTTCAGGCGCGGACTGGTAAAATAGGGCACGGGATGCTACACAATTTAAAGGGCAAATAACATAAATTGTTGGGCCGAATTTAATACATGTAGATTATTTATAAAATATTAATATATTTTATTTAGTTTTGAAAAAATATTGAATATACGTTAAACACGTAAATAAGTACCAAGTTACAAAAAACTTTCAATCAAAGTTGTACAATATTATAGATTACTAGTAATAGTAAGTTGGTAACAATCTGTTGTTCATTAGGTGTCTAGAGTCTTTAAATATATAATAAATAATATTAGGCAAATATATTTTAGGGCAAGGGATGCTGTAGCATCCCAGCCAGTCCGCGCCTGGGTAGATCTAAATGAGGCAAGTTTGGTCATAGATTTTAATATCTATAAGTTTGGGTGGACGTTGGATTTTTATTTTTTACTTTTCTTAAGCTGGTGCCTGGTGCCATTATGATGAATGTTCTTTTTCCTTATCAATCTGCCGTATCATTAAAAGAATAGTTGGCTACACTGTGTTATGGTCTAACTGTTTATATTACTTACGCTATGGCCTAACCTCACTTATCAATATTATCCGTCGGTCGTCGACGGTCTCTCAAAAGTTTTTGCTTACCTTTTTGCTCTCAGTGTCATTTGTGAATATGTTTTATGGTATTTAATTTTTGGATTGTTTTCGTCCATTAACCAGGATTCAACATGAAGGTAATGCTAACTCTTTAATATCTTATTTATCGTTTATGCTAGTTTTGATTTTAACAAAATTGATATTTTTTGAGATGCAATTGGATAAAGTCGTAAAAATTGTTCAACAACATGGTACCGAGTACCGACAAATCTTACATCGACGAAAAATAATTGGTCGAGTGTTATTTTTATTTTGTATTATATTATTATATTGAGCCTATTGCGTTCGCGTTACATTTTTTCAATTTTATTTTCATTATATATATCATTATTAAGTCACTTAAATATAATGGCTACAAACATTTTGTTCTTGATTTCTTTGACATGACGATTAGGATGTGTTCACCAGAACAAATTGACACTATTTCAACAATTTTTTTGATAAAGTACTGGTGTTTAATATTTTAAATTTGAGTATCTACTGTCTAAAATTTGTTAAAAATTAATTATTCCTACTTAAATGTATGTCTGTACAACTATTAGTATTTATAAATTGATATGGGATTAGCAGAACATTTAATTCATTTCAATTAACAGTAGTTATATGCACCTAGTTTAACCTAACCAGTTATACTATTCATTAAAGTATTAAAACTAACAAAATAGTACATTTTAAATTAATATAACAGAAGTTGGGTACCTATACTTATTATTGATATTTATTTGTCTAAATAAATTATTATTATAATTTTTTTTTTTTTAAATAGTTAAACGTATCATATCCAGCCACAGGCAGTCAAAAGCTGTTTGAAATCGTAGATGAGCACAAGTTGCGTGTATTCTATGAAAAACGTATCGGCACCGAAGTTGATGTTGATATACTTGGCGATGAATGGAAAGGTTATGTGCTAAAAATATCTGGAGGCAATGACAAGCAAGGTTTTCCCATGAAACAAGGGGTTCTCTCTAATGTTCGAGTGCGCCTATTATTATCTAAGGGCCATTCGTGTTACCGTCCTAGAAGGGATGGTGAACGCAAGAGGAAATCAGTTCGTGGATGTATTGTTGATTCCAATCTTAGTGTTCTGTCATTAATTGTTGTCAAAAAAGGAGAAAAGGTATTTATCATTTTATTATTGATATAACTTAATGAAAATTAGTCAGACAATTTTCTATTTAATATTATTATTTTTACATTGATTTATAGTTTATGAATGGTTACTGTTGTTCATTCTTAATATTTTGAAATTCACTATCTAATATGCTGTATGTGCAGTAGGCTCTTCTTTATTGGGACACATCTGTTGCGTATTATTTTGTCCCAAATCTGAAAAAAAAAATTTGTTCATGTTTAGTTACTTATTTTACTTCCACAATTCAGAAGTATATGTTTATAACATAGTAAATATTTAATTCACTTATAATGTAATTATAATTTAATGATAATTTTTATTACAAAAAGGAATAGGTACATACTACTAACTTACTTATTAGTAAAAAAAAAAATCTATTTTAATTAATTTTTAGTAACAAAAAAGTGGTAGAACTTTGTTTATTACCTTTTCCAAATTATTGACGAATGTGGTCTGAACAAGACGTTTCAAGAACTTAGGACGCCTAGGGGACCATACTATGTTCTAGGAGAAAAGTAGACAGTTTTGCTCATGTATACTGACGGCAGTGGCCATTCTGTAGCTCCGTTTCCCCTACTATGTGACAGTCTGCCTAGACACACAGTAAATCATGCACCCATAGCCACCGCGGGCATATTGTTGCCGACAACACTGGCTAGTAAAGTAGTAAAAAGGCGAGTTTTGGTCACTGTCCGGTCTACTTATCTCGTGGAACTGAGTATATAGATGTAAATGTCCCAATTATTCTGTTTTGTGGATCAGTTGTTAACAATCACACTAATCACAAGTTTATATTTTTTACTGATGGGTTGCATTATCAAGCATATTGGTACATAAAATAACTCTTTAGGACCCGACATTTTCCTGTTGATTTGTTTAAAATAATATTTTGACATCGGAATGACGGGAAATTAATATTCGTTTAATGTTTTAAGAATGATTACTCTATTAATCATTGTTAGTGTATAAGCGTTACATTTAAAGTTAAATTCTGCTGTGTGGTTTATTTATTTATATGGGATTTCCTATGTTAATCTTTCTCGTGTTTAAATCTACTTTTAAAAGTAATATACATTTTATATATTTCTAAAAAGAAAAAACCTTATTTTTACTGTTCAATCTTAACTAATTTACATTATCTATATGATTTCTCTAGAACCCGACATTTTCCTGTTGATTTATTTAAAATAGTACTTTGACATCGGAATGACGGGAAATTAATTTTCGTTTAATGTTTTAAGAATGATTACTTACTCTATTAATCATTGTTAGTGTATAAGCGTTACATTTAAAGTTTAATTCTGCTGTGTGGTTTATTTATTTATATGGGATTTTCTATGTTAATCTTTCTCGTGTTTATATCTACTTTTACAAGTAATATACAATTTATATATTTCTAAAAAGAAAAAACCTTACCTTTACTGTTCAATCTTAACTAATTTACATTATCTATATGATTTCTCTAGAACCCGACATTTTCCTGTTGATTTATTTAAAATAGTACTTTGACATCGGAATGACGGGAAATTAATTTTCGTTTAATGTTTTAAGAATGATTACCAACTCTATTAATTGTTGTTAGTGTATAAGCGTTACATTTAAAGTTAAGTTCTTTAGTGCTTATTTAAGTTAACTATTCTTTGTAATATAAAATTGATATATTTCTAAAAAATAAACCTTATTTTTGAGCGTTGACATGTTTACGACCAACTATCAAATTGTGGTGTTACCTTCTGGTGTACCGGAGAATAAAATATAAATTTAAATATAGTCTAGAGGATTAGTAATAATATGTTAAATTAATCCTTATAATTTTCCTTATTATTCATTTAATTTTGAAAAAATCAGGAAACCCTATTTTATATGGTCCGCATGTCATGTACAGTGTTAACTTATTTTTAAGACACCCACATGTCAATTTATGTTGGCATGCATTCGTTAATGTGTTAATTGTTAACCAAGTTGAATAATTTATACATTTTCTTCTGAACCCGACATTTTCCTGTTGATATATTTCAAATAATATTTTGACATCGGAATGACGGGAAATTAATATTCGTTTAATATTTTAAGAATGGTTATTGTTGATCATTTTTAGTGTTAAAGTGATACATCATAATTGTATTTGCATTTAAACACTTGATTGCTTTATCTTATACTGTATAATGTGGTATTCTTATATTTTAATAGAAATTAATTATTGCCAATTTTTAGGATATTGCTGGATTAACAGACACTAATGTCCCAAGACGACTTGGACCTAAGCGTGCTAACAAGATCCGTAAGTTGTTCAACTTGCAAAAAGAAGATGATGTACGTAAATATGTCATTAAAAGACCTCTGCCACTTAAGGAAGGAAAGACAAAGCAGCATTTCAAGGCCCCGAAAATCCAACGTCTCATTACTCCCGTTCGTCTTCAGGTACTAAAATTATTTTTTTTTTATTTAAGCATATTTACAATCTATACAATTTGTACAATAAGTAAATTTGATAACATAGGTAACATTTGAATGTCTTGAGGGGGGAAACCGCCCATCAACAGTACTTCCTAGTGGTACTAAAATTGAAATACAAAGCTTTTCAATTTTTTACACATATACAATTATTAGTTAATAATCGTATTACATTTTAATTTCTAGCGTAAACGTCATAATTTGGCATTAAAGAAGAAACGTTGCTTGAAACGTAAAGAACAGGCTACTGAATATGCCAAGCTTCTTGCACACAGACAAAAGGAAAAGTTTGCAAAGAAACGTGCTGAACAGAGCCGTAAACGTACTATGTCTCAATCATCTGTTTCTAGCTCTGGCACAAAGAGCAGTAAAAAATAGAAATGGTTAAATAAAATAATTTTTTTTTAATCATAGCTTTGTTGTTATTTTTTATTCTAATCTGAGAATCTTCCATTTTGGTAGTACCGTAAAAATATAAAAATTAATATACATCTATAACAAAAAAAAATCCAGTCTGTTTATCATGTGACATAAACACAACATGTTACTCAATATTTCCACTTTGAAGAAAATATGTATTAAATAAGTAACCATTAATTGTATATATTTAGGGAGAGTTAGAAATTAATAATTATTAATTACCTATGGTGTTGAACAAAGCGTTAAATGAAATCGATTAAAAAATCAAACTAGCTGTACCCATCCTACAAAGATATTTATGTTAAAAAATCTATTCATTTAAATATTATGATACACTACCGAATTGTTGGTAATAATGTTATTTTACACATATTAATATAATATTAACAAACTAATAAACTGGTGATAAATAATGTTAAATGTACACTATTGTTCTATCATCATAACAAATCTTGATGATGCATAAACTTATTGATATTGATAATATAGGCCAATGTTTGGATTTATTTTATATAGGTACAAATAAAATAATAAATTATATATATATCTGGTATAAGAAATAATTTTGTATTAGGCAATTTGGTTTAATCAGAAACAATTTATGATTTTATTTTTAAGAGAATAATTATTCTATGGTTGATTGTAAAATTGTTCCTGTTAATTTATTATTTTATTAAACAATAGACTACAGAACCGAACTCGCCTCCAGCGAGCACGTACAAAACGATATATCACTTAAATATTGTAAAAAACAAAATTATTTATTTCAACCAGAATGTTTTATATGGGTTTTGGGTGTTTGATGTTATAGGAGTGTTAGGGGTTCGGGTTCAGCTTAATTCGGGTGCAAGGCCCTGCCAATATGGTAAAAGCGTAGAAATATAGTAACGTTGAGAACGCTTGTGACGTCTACACGACAAGATACGCGCGTCGTAATTGTGTTAAAGGAACAGCGTAGATTAAATCAATTTAACTTTTTCAAATATTCTTCCCGACTTCAAGGGTACATTATTGAGAACAGACGTTCGTTTAAAATTTTCGCGTCAATGATGTAGTTGACCCATAGAAAAAAGATTAAAGAGTTGACCGTTGCGTAAATCGCCTATGTATTTCTTATGCACTAACACGCGGCGCACTCGCTCGTAAGTCCTAGCATAGAACATTATACTTAAATTAATGTTCTATGGTCCCAGCTCACGAGTCGCAACCTATTTATTAATCGTTGGTCGTATAAATATGAAATGATGTATAATAGTTATATTGTATATTTGTATAAATAGCTAAAATAAACTCGAGGATTAAAAAATCTTAGAATAGATGTTTGGTATTTGAATTTCCCGATTTTACTATTTTTAGTATAACCAACTTTTCACGTTTTTCCAGGTCACCAAAACCATGTTTTTATGACCAAAGCCGAAGCATGTTTTTACGGTGGTTTTTTTCCAAGTAGAACATTTCTACTATGACGGCCTCTTAAGACACTTCACAGGTGCCCCATGGTACATGGAATTTTATTTTGACAAACGCTGTCTTCCGCAGCAATTTAAAGCTGCAATCAGTAAAGTTTGCAAAGATACACTGCAACCATCATTTATAATATTTCTTCCTTCTTATTACCCCGTTGTATAAAAAGAAAATAGTTCAAGAACTTGATATTCTGAAATTCTGTTACTGAATGGCCATATAAATATATAATAACAGCCTTATATAAGTTTAAGTGTAGGGTTTATGTGTACAACAAATTATTTATCAATATTATTATCTACTTGTTATTTATGTACATCAGTTACTAGATAGGAATATATTTTTGTAACAAAAATAATAGGTAATAGATTATTTTCAGAATCACAATATAATGCTCATTGAAAATTTCCACTAAATAATTAATCTATAGTCTTTTTAATTATTTTATAATAGTACAACATGCTAAATATATGAAACATGTGTAAGACCCTAGAACAATAGACTTAACCAATCATTTGCAATTATTTGAATTTAATAAATTCGTTTGGCAAGTTACATATAAAAAAGAAAAGAATTCGTTCCTTTGGAAAATGAACGAGTTCCTTTTTAGTTCCAAATAAAAGAAAAACTCTTATTTAATCATTAATGTTTTTTTTTCATATGCATACTTCTTTAGTTTTTAATAATTATAGGTACCTATATATTTTATAATTCTAGTTTGAGATTTTCTTCAAAATTAAATTGTTGGCCGACGTATGTCGACTGTCTTATCGTTTATTGTTATAATAATAATTATATTTTATATACGTACTCATTTCTATATAAATATTAACAAATAATTTTAAAAAATATTAACAAAGTGACTAATGAATAAGGATCACTAATTGGAAATATACATTATGCACATTAAAAAAAATATATCTTAATTTCAATTATTTATATAATATCTGTGTAAATTATCGGAACTAGAAAGGAACAAAAAATGTTGTTAATTTTCCTTGAAAAAAAGAATTCTTTTTTTATAAAAAGGAATTCATTCAACGTGCACGTTCTTTAAAAAGGAATTCGTTCCTTTCAAACACTGGAATTTATATAGAATATCAGAATGAAACAATTGAAAATTGTCAGTCCAATTTCTCTCGTAAATCGGGAAGTTGTCGTCGAAACTTTTTTTTTGGAAGAAGGACTGGATGGGGGTAAAGTGGCCAGTACCTTAATATTACTATTTATGTCATGGTCCACAGATGTCCATATAATCCCATTAAGGAAGAAATTCGGCTATTCTAAATTTTGAGGTCTATGTATAGAAGTGTAATATATTTCACTAATATTGACTATAAAAACGTGAACAACTTAATAAATAAATAAATTATTAATTGATATATTATTATATATATATATAATTAATTCATCAATTAATTAATAAATACAGAATTAACAAAAACAAATAATTGATAGAGTTATTTTATTGTTACATATAAATCGCAACATTTAACATACAATAATTATATACATCTTGTAAAAAAATGATACCATGTCTAAGTAATAAAAAAACATGATACAATTATTAACAAATAATTCAAAAACTAACAATTAAAAGTCAATAAATAACTGACTATTCTTAATAGAGTTGTAGATGCCTACATCCGTTATTATAACTTCAATAATTTAATATGAGCAGATAACATTAATACACAAAATACATATTTTATAAGTGTTGTAAATAAAGTAGTTGAATTATCACTTGTAATTTGAAAGTTCAAGTTCCTTGAACAGATGACGACAATACTGACTTCCAACTGATAATGGGTAATCACATTTTAATAATAATTTAGAATCACTCTCTGATACAGTTTCAAAAGCTATTAAATACTCTTGATCAAAAGCACCTGAAATAACAAATATTTTAACTAAGTAAATTTCAATAATAAATAATATTTATGTACATTGGGTAAAACAAAGCACATCAACAGTATATGATACCATTTCAATAACACAATAAGCCAAATTAAAGTTTTTTGAACACACAAAGTTAAAATACCAGAACTTAGAAGTTCAGTTAGATAAGGAATTCCAAAAAGCGATTTCAAGATATTGCTTTTGTAAAAAATCACTCCCAAATATAACACAGATAATTAAAAAATCTGTACGTTAGTCTAATGATCACTAAGAATACATTTTTTTTTTATTATTATATAAAAAAAGTTTTTAATTATTAATTTGATACTAACTAATATCAATGTTCTCACGACCAATAGCTGTAATCGTTAAAAATAGGATGTCCCTGTATAACGAATGACTATGCGTCAAATCATTGCCACGCAATTTATTCCTCTCGTGAGCTAACTTTTTGAGTGGATCTATTAGATTATTACGTCGAATGTTTGCTATAATTTTTGACATAACACTGAAACAAAATTGAAAATTAATTATTTTTATATTAAAATTATTGTTAGAAATTATGTAATATTTTCTTGATGCTGATTTTATTTGCAAAGATAATAATCAATGAGGGTTTTGACAAAAATCATAATAAAATTGTTACTTAATATGTAAAATTAACATTATTTAAAAATAATCAACGCCTCTTGGTTTGAATATAAATTCAAAAAAAAAAGTACATTATTTTTATTTTGAAATTGCTGTACTTAGATATTACTCACTTCTTAGGTACTGTATTGCGATCAGTGACCAAAGCACTAATCAAACAACTCTCCTTCGACTCTTCATCAGACCAGAATGCGTACATTGGAGAACCTAAATCGTCGTACAGTTTCGGATTGTCCCACAGAGTTGTTATTAACACATTGGATGAATCACACGCTGACCAAATATCATGAAAATCAATGATATCTCGATCGCCAAGTACGCAATTTGCGTTTAGACATAAACCAGAAATATGTGATGGTACTGCTATTCTTTCAAATACCCAAACCTTAGAAATAAAATGCAATCAAATTAAGATTATATTACAATTAAATGACTAAATTAATTAAAATTCTTTACTAGATTCCAATATATTATAGGATGTTCATCAGCAAACTTGGAGTGTATTAATGAAATGTCACCTTCGGCCACAAGAATTGACTCTAGTTCTTTGCGCAAAACAAGTGGATTTAAATAAGGAACTGTGATTGTGTCAGCTTTATACTCATTACTTGTTATTTCTGTAAACAAATTATTCACGAATAAAAAATATTAAATTGAGAAAATACCTAATTGCTTTATTAGTTCTGAAATAAACTAATTAAAATTGTATAATCATTTATCACTAATCACAATTATTCAAATAAACATATTCCATAAAATACCTCTTGCATTGTTTTCTGTTAGTAAATCTAAATTTTCTCGATTATTTTTGACGTTTTCGTCTGTTACATTGCTATTTTTTGATCGATAGTCAATCACATCTACAGTTAAAAACGGTACTACTTCCTTGATACATAGCCTGCATCTGTTGTAAAATGTATGAAAAAAATCTAGATATTTTGAACACAATTAATGGTTGGTTGGATTATTACTTTGTATTTAAATTAGAATCATCAGGAACCCAGCCAGACATTATTTCTTCGTCAAACATTAAACATCCACAGTTGTGACATTTTGAACATGTGGTCATAACAATTTCTAAAGCAACCAATTCAGGCGTATGACTAGAACGCCTATAAAGCTTTTCTTGGAATAAACTTAATTGTGATGAATCCATTGTTGCACAACCTAATTCAATATAAATTATGTATACATATAATATATATTATACACAAATACACAATACAGTGTGTAATTTAAGTAATTATTATGTTTTCGAAGTGAAACATTTTTGTACCAGAATTCATATTTGTAGAACTACTTTTCCTGTTGCCATCAGTAAAAAGATCAATTAAATTAGAACTCCAAGAATCTAAATGTTGAGCAACAGCAAGAGAAGATATCTCACTAGATATTTTACGTCTAACACTTGGCTCATTTGACTGTTGATCATTGTCATCTCCATTCCAATTGTCTTCTTCTCTTTGACATCTAAAAATTTTATAAAAATTAATGTAATTAAAACAATCTAATCAAATAATGATGAGTATTAAATATCATAATTTGAGTTTTCACAGTTGTAGAAAGTCTGTTTAAATATGGATACATTGTTGGTGTTAAATTAAAGTTAATTTATTTAATCCAATAAAAAAAGTTATACTAAACTGAACATAGTCTTTTATGGGGGTATTATTCGTGGATATTGCTTCTTTGATTTCATCAAATTTTTTCACCATTGTATTAGCGGCACTTTTCAAACTAGTTAACCCGCCCATTAGAAGCTCATTTGATTTTTTTCCAGAAAAACTTGATGAACTGAAAACATAACAAATCATTTTTGAATTGTAAGTACAATTTTTGTCCACGAGTAAAGTAATTTTCTAATGTAGGTAATAGTATAAAATAATTGTACCATTCTGAATAATATGAACAATATATTGTATATATTACATAATGCGCAACTTGGTGCTGCATAGATTTTCTACATATTCGAGTTACAATTCGTGACCAATGGATAATTAAATATTAATGTGAAATATGACGTCAATTGATACTTTACCTTAGATTGGTGAATGCATTTTCAATAATGTTGGTACCCATACGGAAGTCGGACTTACGTGGTAACGAAAATTTAGTCGGAGTATACTGACTGTAAATGTAAACAATAACTAAAACTACTACACAAAAAAAAAAATCTACAGACTATATATAAAAATAAAATAATATAGAACATTCTGCTATTGACTAATTTCTAATTAATAACTAAAATTCTGTTAATAAAATAAAAATCAATTAACGGAAAATGTATACATGCTTAACATTAGTATATTAGCTTAAGCTTCTGAATTTGAATGTTGTATAGTTATGCGCCCAAAGAGATTTCAAAGATACAACTAAATGTTTTTGATCCGCATATGATGATTTGATTTAGTCACTTAGTTGTACACAATTTTAAATTTCCGATCTTATAAATATTTTGTTAAAAGACAATCAAATAAGAATAAGAATAAATATAAGTATTACACAAACATTTTTTTTATTTTTACTTGATTGATTGTATGCATTTAGTTTGGAACAATTTTATATTACATAGATTGTTATTTTTTAATTAGTTGATTAATATATATAAGTTTTATCTTGCAAATTAAGTTATTCTATATCAGTATTTTGTTACTTACGAAAAGGGTATTTTAAATGCTGATCCTAAAGCAGACTTGATTGGACTTTGTTGGTAATCTTGTTCGTTAGCACTATGAGCTGGCATAGTGGAAGATCTTTGTATATGCTTTTCGACATTACCTACATCTTCACTGTATGTAGCACTACGATGCATATTACTCCACTCACGAAATAATACAGGTGAGCCACTACGGTCTAGTTCAATACCAGACCTTACCCTTGGAACCGTAACTGATATATTGGGAATAGGTTCTGATGGTTCTTGAAATGCCCCCAATGGATCATTTTCAAATACTGGAGTTCGCTGGGCTGGTTCAGCAAATCGATTAGGAGTACTTTCTTCATTTAGATTTTCTAGCGAAGATTCAAAAGACTTCAGACCATCAAATACAAGCTTCTTAGATATGCCATTTGACTTTTTAAATTCAGTTTGGTATTTAAGATCATTAAGATTTTTCAGAATTTGAGCATCATTACCAAAACTTTTAGAACTAAAAAAAAATATATACAATATATATTTATAAAAACTAGATTTATGTACAAAATATGTCTACTGACTAAATTCAGCTGTGATCAACTGATCAACTACTAACTTACCGTTTTAATAATTTCAGTAATTCAGATGATTTGTTATTGGATGAATTGTGAAGTGTATGATGATAATGATGATGTCTTCTTGGTGAAATTTGAAGACGAACTTCATCTGTTAGAGACCCACTACGGCCTCTGAAAAAAAATATTAAACTATTTTGCTTCTCTAATTAAGCAACTGACGGATGAGTTTTAAATATTATACACACATAAATCATTGTTTTACATTTTATTTGTTGAATCTTAAATATTTTGAATTTTGAATTTATAAAAGAAACAGATTAAGCATGAATACAAAAAAAAAAAAATTAAAAATTAATATATTCTATGAAATAAAAAAATTGATTAATAACATCAAACCTTAACTTTTTAATATTTACAAAAAAACCCTACATTTTACTTTAAACTAGACTACCAATGTTTATAAATAATAACCAATTCTCAAACATCTACTGTAAAATACTACTAGATAAAAAAAGATTACCTGATTAATCGCACTTTAATATATTCAAAAATACTGCTGATAATGGATAAAAAAAAATATTAAAAAATAATTTGTAAATACCTTTTTAAATCAGATTCACTTTCGATAGATATTGAATCACTATTTTGTTTTGAACAAGCTGAACTTGGTCTTGAACAAGTAGTAGTCATCAAAAGACCAGCGCTACTTTCAACTAAAAAAATACATTAAATTGAGCAAACAAAATTGAAAATTATAGTAGGTAAAAATAGCAGGTTTCACTATTGTTAATATGTATATCAACTCTTCCCCTATATTAAATTAAATGTTTTAATATTTACATAAATATAACTAGAATGTTCTTAGATATTTAATAAAACTTGTAAAAATGTATTTAATAGACGTTTAATTTTATGTTTTAATAATGTTTATTGGTTAATTTTTGGGATGGGTTCTTGAATTTATTGAACTCTTGTATACCTTAAACTCGGAGAACTTCAAAATCAAACAGTATAAAATAATTAAGTTTTTTATCGATACTGTATTAGTATCATAGTATTATTATTATTAAATTGTGTACCAAGAATTTTGATGTCTAATACTATAACTATTTAAGAGTTTAAACTAGATATATTTTTGTTTAACATTAAAATTAAATTCATAATTCAAAAGTTTGAGTAAAAATGGATTCCAGTTTGAGTTTGAGTCTATGAAAATTCATGTTCGATTCATCCCTATTTAATACTTACATTGTTGTGAACTCCATGATTGTTCATCTTCTGTAGATAAGGATATTTGTTTGACAATATTAGTAGGACGACTCCTCAACCCAAAATTTGATTCTACATTTATGGATAATTTTCTAGGTGCTGAAATTTAAAATTTAAAGTCTAAATAATAAATTTTGAATCAAAGTAATTATTTATGTATTACATTATTTTTCATAATATATTAAGATGTTTACTTTTTATATATGTAAACATGTATATTATGTGGTGTTTATTTTATAAAAAATGTTTATTATACATAGTTTATATTATAGTTTATACCAGGGATTGCTAATTTATGGCACCCGTGCAAGTTGACCACATTTTCATGGCACAAAAAAATATTTTTACTTAATTGTTTATTCACAAAATGATCTATTATTTCTAAAACATAAAGTCATCAATTATAAAAGTTAGGAAGTCACTGCTTTCAGACATAATATATTTGGTACTTCGAAAAAAAAGTGACTCGTTTCAAATAAACTCAATATTTGCGTCAACATGCATAGGTACCTGCCAAATATATGAGTTTATTTTTAACAATTAATTATTTTAAATCAAAACACAGCAATAATATAAGTATATTATTGAATGAAGCTAATGCTGATTATTTCATTAAAACATTAAGAAAAACAATATACACAACAGATAGTAAAATAATTTCAGAAAACTTTTTAATAACTCCATCACCCTGAGAAAAAATTGTTTATAGGTAGTAGGTACCTATGAACACATTATACTGGCACATGAATTTTTTTTTCAAAATATGATTAAAAAAAGTTGGTACCTGACTCAAAAAAGGTTTGCCAACCCTGGTTTATACTGGGTTACTAAAATAATTAATATCTATCAACTAGCAATATATATATCAGGGGTGGCCAAACAGTCGATCGCGGACAATTTAAAAGTCGATCATGTTAGAATTTTTTTTTAGGGACACGCGCACGAATTGAATTGTCGATAAGTTTTATCTGTTTAATTTTTATCTTTTAATCTGGTTTCATGTGTCAAATGTTTATGGTTCACGAATGTTCATTTCACTGTGTTCATTCGGTGTCTGTTCTTTAAAATTTATAATTATGAGTGCACATAAGAAACAAAAAACGTAACATTTTCATCAAAAATGAGAAATGGATTTTTTTTTACAATGTTGAAAGACAAGTGCATATGTTTGATATGTCAAATAACAATATCCACAACAAAAAAAGGTAATCTAGAAAGACATTTTAGAACTACGCATTCTACGCTCTTTGATGACCATTTGGAGCAGTGTCTTCAATTAGCAGTTAGCTACTATTCGCCAGATTATGACCAATTGGTCAACGACATGCAATGCCACACTTCAACAAAATAATATGTTAATTAAACTTATCTAATTAGTTTTAGAAATTATTATTTATTATTATATTATTTTTAGTAATTAGTAATTAGTTTATATTACTTATTGTATGTTTATATCCACTTTATGCAAGTATGTTTCTTAATAATTATAGTTATTCAATAATAAAAAAAATTTTCTATAAAAGTCGATTCCCAAAGGTGAAGTATATTTTTAGTAGATCATGACCAAAAAGAGTTTGGCCGCCCCTGATATATATATTATATAATAGGCTGACAAACCATCTCTGTTCAGAATCATTTTTCATATGCAATAATTTATCATTAAAATTGCCATGTATGTTATATTTCATATATGTCATAACCTAACATACGTAGGTAGGGCCTCATAAGCAAATTGTGCTGAGGCAACATAATATTTTATTATTTAATGTTGCTGCCGTGCTTTCGAGTAAAGTACGACTCCTGTAGTAGAGTTTATAAGAGTGATTGTGTAAGACAGTGTACAGGGAGAGCCAACTTCACAGACTTTGACAAAACTTAACACAACCTTTATAGTGATCTACACAATGACGACATATACTCGACTCCTATTTAACAGCAGGGAGTAGACTATAATCTTCTTTCCCCAATTGTTTATTTAAAAAATTAATAAATTTCAATACAGAAGGAGCTCCTCAAAATTTCCAATATATCCAATTTTAATTTTAGATATTCTTGATTAACGAATATAAAAAATAAAAATAACTATGTCTGATTCTATTCATACATAAGAATATACCTATAAAGTAACAATAGCTTTAAACTCCTACCTAACTTAAGAGGACGTCACAACCGCATGTGTTGTCTCCGTCTTACACACATACGACAAGGACAAAATGCGTTAACGCAGTCTAAGTAGAACTCGTTCTGTTTTTGTGTTGGAATAAAAACACATATAACAAAATTAAAAAATGACAATATTTAAGAAGTCTAGGCGGAGATTTTTTTTTTCAAATTTAAATTTTGTGAAGTTTAAGGTATTTTAAAAATGTTGAAATTTTTGCTATTTCTAAACGATATTATGTTATGTTATATTGGGTATAATAAAAAAACGCAACGGCTTGTCTTCAGAAATATTATCACAATTCAAATTTATAATAGGTGTTTTTACTCTAGAACCAAAATTGAGAGTTCTACTCAGACTGCGTAAACGCGTTTTGTCTATGTTGTACGTGTGTAAGACAGAGACAACACATGCGGGTATGACGTCCTCTTAATATTTAATATAATTTATATTATTTAATTATTTTCTTTTTCATTAATACAGAGAAAAAAATTAAATCCATTAATAATGGTAACTTTAAAAATTCAACACATTTTCATCAATTTCAGAAATACTAACAAAATATTTTTTTTATTAACTTTTTTTTTTTAAGGCACTAGTATAAAACTAAGATAACTTACCAGTTACAATAAAAAAAAAACACAAATATAGAATTAGCAGTACATCAGCAAGATATAAATATATAAAATTAACTATTTAAAATAATATTTTTATGATTACTTAGTAAGAAATACTAATAAAAATATACTAAGAAATAACTCACTATTTGATATTGAAGTATGCTTTTCTGTTGTAGACAAGCTTTCTAAGGAGGTATGGGAATTTCTATCCTCTTCCAAATGTCTTCTTTTTTTATTCTGGGCCCCGGCTTTCTTAAATAATGCTGCACTTAATACCACATTTCTATAATAAAATACAAATGGTGTAATTATATTATAAAGATTAGAGTTAATATTGATATATATTGTAATTTATTATTTAATATACCTTTATTTAAGGTAAATTTTC